>NC_089843.1:13385855-13985855 GCF_035609145.1 Eleutherodactylus coqui
TGACTGGCATTGGTTACTCCAGTTAAGTCTAAAATCCACTAGTACCCACAGGTCTTTTTCCATATCACTTTTCCCTAGCTGTACCCCATTTAGTGTATATTGGTGACATCCATTTCTCCTGCCCATGTGCATAACCTTACATTTTTCAATACTGAACTTCATTTGCTATTTTTCTGCCCAAGCCCCCAGCTTATCTAGTTCCGTTTGCAGCCGCACATTGTCCTCCGTTGCATTGATTATATTGTATAATTTTGTGTCATCTGCAAATATTGATATTTTGCTGTGCAGCCCCTCTATCAGGTCATTGATAAATATATTGAACAGAATGGGGCCTAATACTGAACCCTGTGGCACCCCGCTAGCGACTGTGGCCCAATCAGAGTACGAACCATTTATTACCACCCTCTGCTTTCTATCATTGAGCCAATTCTTTACCCAGATACACGTTTTCACCCAATCCGAGCTGTCTCATTTTATATATGAACCTATTATGCGGCACGGTGTCCAATGCTTTAGAGAAGTCCAGATTTACGAGATCAATAGACTCTCCAAGGTCCAGCCTAGAGCTTACTTCATCATAGAAGTTGATCAGATTGGTCTGACATGATCGCCCCTTCATGAACCCATGCTGGTGAGGAGTTATTCCGTTGTTCTCCTTGAGGTACTCTTCGATGGCGTCTCTCAGAAACCCCTCGAATATTTTTCCCGTTAATAAAGTGAGACTTACCAGCCTGTAGTTACCAGGCTCACTTTTGGTCCCCTTTTTGTAAATTGGAGCCACGTTGGCAATGCGCCAATCCAATGGCACAACCCCGGTCTTGATAGTATCCACAAATATTATATATGGCGGCTTAGCTATCACATCGTTTAGTTCCTTTAGTACCCTTGGGTGTATTCCATCTGGGCCTGGCGATTTATCTATTTTAATCTTCTTTAACCAGTTCCACACTTCCGCCTGTGTTAGGTATGAGATATTTTGTGAGGGGTTCATTTTATTCCCCTGCATCTCATGTGGCATTTCCTTTTAGTTTGTAAATACACTTGAAAAGAAATGATTCAATAGATTTGTCTTCCCTCCATCATCTTCAATGATTTCTGCCGCATTATTTGTTAAAGGACCAGTGCTTTCTGTGCAAATCCTTTTGCTGTTAATATAGTTGAAAATGGTTTTGGGTTGTTTTTGCTCTCTTTGGCAATCAGTCTTTCTGCCTCCTCTTTAGCAATTTTGATCCTATCTTTGCATATTTTGTTTTTTTCCCTGTACGACTTTTGGGGCTTCTTCACTGCCTTCTTGTTTTACTAGTTTGAATGCTTTCTGTTTTTTCATTTATTGCCTCCCTCACCTTCTTGTCGAGGCACATTAGTTTCCTTTTACTTGAAGTTCTTTTATTTTTAAAGCGAATGAACTGCTTGCATGAGGTGATTAGGATCCTTCTAAACTTTTCCCATTTGTCCTCTGTACTGATATTTTTGAGGATGTTGTCAAGGTTGCAGCCTTGTTGGGTTGTGCCAGTTCAGGACTAGCCTTCCTGGTTCTCTTCTCTCTACGCCCCCTTCTATCTGTCACCAAGCTAGCTGCCTGCTCCCCCTGCACTTCCGGACTAGCGTCCGCCCCCGCTTCTACCCCAGCGAGTGCCTGCTCAGTGAGCACCAAACTCCTTTCCATGTTGTCAGTAGCTCTCAGTGTTGCCAGTTGCTTATTTAGATCCAGGATTTGGGCTTCTAAATGTGCAATGTGCACGCATCTTGCACAACAGTATGCACCCTCGATCGGCTGATCAAGGAATGTATACATTGAACAAGTAGCACACTGGATGGCATTGCCAGGCATGGAGCTCATCCTAATGGGGATCTACAATTTACTTGTGGAAGTAGTGAAGATAGACTTGCTCACACTCCGCTTACACGCTGCCGCCTATGAGCAGCCACTCACACGCTGCCGCCTATGTGCAACCGCTCACACGCTGCCGCCTATGTGCAACCGCTCACACGCTGCCGCCTGTGTGCAACCGCTCACACGCTGCCGGCTGTGTGCAACCGCTCACACGCTGCCGCCTGTGTGCAACCGCTCACACGCTGCCGCCTGTGTGCAACCGCTCACACGCTGCCGCCTGTGTGCAACCGCTCACACGCTGCCGCCTGTGTGCAACCGCTCACACGCTGCCGCCTGTGTGCAACCGCTCACCACGCTGCCGCCTGTGTGCAACCGCTCACACGCTGCCGCCTGTGCGCAACCGCTCACACACTTTTTTTTTCCCCTTTACTCAATCACTCAATCCTGCTTCCCTTACACACAGACACTTACACACTCTAATACAATCTAATACCCCTCACTTAGTCAAAGACACACACACAACCTGGGACACACACTTAGATTCATACACACACACTAGATACACAGAAGATACACAGAATATACTTATCGGCTCCTGTTGATCTTTGAACCACAATAAAGAAAAAACACATACAAAACCTACATACACTATTGAACACTTTTTTTTTTTAAACTGCATTTTGGTCTTTGATGCTTTTTTAATTGTTTGTAAAGTATGCAATCATATACAGGAGATACCCTGGTTATACCAGCATGGTCCATATCGCTATATACAGGGGGATGCATATCTTAATCCAGCTGTACATATATAATCATATACAGGAGATACCCAGGTTTAACCAGCAGGGTTCATATCACTATATACAGCATGTATAACTTATGGCAGCTGTGCATTTATAATCATATACATGAGATACCCAGGTTATACCAGTATGATCGATATAACTTTATACAGGTAGCTGTGTAACCTAGACCATCTGTATCCATATAAATACATACAGGAGATACCCAGGTTATACCAGCATGGTCCATATCACTATATACAGGGAGATGCATATATTAATCCAGCTGTACATATATAATCATATATAGGAGATACCCAGGTTATACCAGTATGGTCCATATCACTTTATACAGGTAGCTGTGTAACCTAGACCATCTGTATCCATATAAATACATACAGGAGATACCTAGGTTACACCAGAATAGTCCATATCATTATATGCAGTAAAATGTGTAACTTAATCCAGCAGTACATATATAATCATGTATGGCCCATATCACTATATACAGGGAGATGTATTACTTATATATATATATTGTGAGGTACTGAGGGGCGTAGTGGTGGATGGTCGCTACGTCGCCCGTAGGTTCCGGTACTATGCATAAGGGGACTGGAGGAAGGTCATGTCCCACTCTCTGAGACGTAAGAAACCAGGAGCTTAATGTGGTCTCCAGCAAGCAGTTGCTGGACATCTGTTCTTTAACAATATCTGGGCCTGTTTTTTTTTGGAATGGATGACAAGTTGGTAGTGGGGCCATCCATTCCACCTCCTCCACTCAAGGGTGTGGGCGAGCTCAATCAGCCCAGGTGCTGAGGCTGAGCCAAATCAAGGGTGCACATAAATAGCAGGTGCACGGACACAGGGTAGCTAGGATGGCTGCTGGACCCTGGCAGCCTGTGTGACCGGCTGAAGTTAGAAGCCCTGCTGTGCGCTGCACCTGCTAAGTGCGACCTAATCAGGTCAGGATGGCCTGATAGCTGGATTTTGGACTATTATTTGTTGATGCAGTCCAAGCAGGTCACGCCTGCTTTAGACTGCATCCGCTGGTGTTCCGTCTCTGAATATCGCGAAACCCGCACGCTACCAAGCTATCCTCCCACAATATATATGACATATCATAAACAATATGAAATGCATCTATGTACTTGAAACTTGGCAAAAATAATCTATTCAACAAATAATTAAACATGTATTTTACCGATTGTCAAAAACATTTACCTAAATATTTGCCCGGCTGTCACTAAATCACACAAACCACCATAAGTGTGAGGTCCAACATATCAGCAAAATAGTTAGCAGAACTGTTATAATTATTCCCATCACTATCATGAGACAATCACCCCAGTGATTCACCATGTGCTCCATATCTCCTGTTAAATGTTATCTATTGCTCCCAGTTATCAGCCATTTCAAAATGAGTCGAACATGACTGTAGTGGGGTAACAAACAAAGAAACAAAATAATAGCTCTGCTCTACCCCTCTACTTAAACCCTCTGTGTTGTCTGCATTTGGTGCATCTTCCTGGCTAAATGAAACTTTACTGTTCAGTCATTTCTGCCATTCACCTCCCCCAATAGCATCTTCACTCAGCCTTTTTGGAGTTCCTTGCCTTACCTAAGGAGAGCAATAAATCCCCCCCCCCCCCCCCCCCCCCAACACACACTTACTTTTTGGTCAGTTAGTTTGCAATGCTAACCCCAGCTGCCTAGTCAATAGTACCTTGATCAGCCACTCCCAGGTGATTCCTTGTTGTACCTTGACTTTCATTATAATATCAGTGTATGCATGTTAGCCAAGTGTTTGCATGCCTCGCGAATATAAGCTGTATTAAGTGGCAGCTGGATCAAGTGTTTTATGCAGTTTGAAATGGCAGTTTGACAGGGCAAGAGAGAGGTAAGCCCCAGACTCTGCCTAAATGCCTTGCACTTCAAAGCTATTACTAATGCTGTCACCTCTGTCCTCATCTTTACTGTGAGTTTCAGAACCTCTTTCCAATGGCCACCTTTGGGGCATTCTATTCACATTAGCCCCTCTCTCCTACCCTCACCCATGCACAGTTTACATGCACTCCTTACTTTCTTACTAAGCATCAAACCCCCTAATGCCACTGACAAACATAACAGTCCCCCAAAAAATCTTCTAACCATCTGCTATCTTTCTGCTACTAGAAGCTGAAGATAACTCTCTCCATCCTGGCCCACCCTCCACTGATCTTGACTCTTACCCCCTACCTGACTCACTTAGACACCCCTCAAGCCCAACTACTATGCCATGCATACCCTCCCCTGTCTCCTTTAAATGTGCGCTTTGGAACTGCCAGTCAGCATGCAATAAACTCCCCACCATCCGCGACTTCCTTACTGCTAAATCTCTAAATCTTCCAGCTCTCACAGAAACGTGAATACAGCAGTCTGACACGGCCTTCCCTGCTGCACTGTATTACAATGGCCTGCAGTTGTCTCATAGCCCGAGACCAGATGACAGGTTTGGCCGAAGAGTAGGTGCTCTTCTCTCCCCGCAATGTACTTACCAGGTCATCCCCCCTGTACCCTCACTCACTTTTTCATCGCTTGAGGTACATATGCTATGACTTTTCCATCCGCTGTCCATGCAAGTAGCAGTTATCTACTGCCCCCCAGATGCTCCTCGCCTGTTTCCGAGCAGCTTTGCCACCTGGCTCCCCACTTCCTATCCTGTGAAATTCCAACCCTCATCTTAGGTGATTTTAACATGGCCATAAATTACCCTATGTCCCCATCTGCCTCTCAGCTTCTTTCACTCACCTCCTCCCTTGGTCTCTCACAACTCAGCCTCTCCCACTCATAAGGATGGCAATACTCTTGATCTGCTCTTCCTCCTCTCTGCTTTTCTTCCCACTTCACCAACTTCCCTCTCCCACTCTCTGATCATAACCTCCTTTCTTTCTCTGTAAAGCTTCCTAGTATCTCCCCAGACCCTCCTACCTACCATACATACAGGAAACTTCAGGCGGTTCACACAAAATACATTGTTGAGTCCCTACCGTCCTCTCTGTCCCCGTTCACTCTCCTCTGCTGCCCTAACCTGGCTGCCGCACACTACAACACCACTCGCAAACATGGATGAAGCGGCCACCCCCGTGACCCAAGCCATCTGATGTAGACATCAGCAACCCTGGCTCACGCCTCAAACCCACTTTATCCAGCAGTGCTCTAGATTGCTGAAAAGCTGTGGGGAAAGTCACAAATGTCCATGGACTTTCTCCATTACCAAATTCATTCTCAGAAACTACAACATAGACCTTCACCATGCCAAATAAGTCTACTTCACTTCTCTCATCTTCTCACTATCTCACAACCCTAATAATCTCTTTGATACCTTTCACTCCCTTCTCTGCCCTAAACTGTAGCCCCCCATGACAGATATCAGTGCTGAAGAGCTGTCTGCCTACTTCAAAAAGAAAATTGATGACATCCGGCAGGATATAACCTCCATATCTCAGAATAGCCCTGACCCTAGTCTTGTCAGTAACAGCTCCTGCTCACTCTTTGTACTCAGACCAATGACAGAGGAAGAAGTCTCCAGATTGATTTCTTCTGCTCTCCCCACTACCTGCACTAGCGACCATCCAGTCACACCTCCTCTGGTTCCTCTCCCCAGTTGTTATCTCCCATCTCACCACTATATTCAACCTCTCTCTGACCTCTGGCATTTTTTCCTTCTTTTTCAAACTATCAGGGTAATCCCTGACTCACAAAACTTCAGGCGTGCTTTAAAACGCACCTCTTTAGGGAGGTATACCATATCTCCTAAACCAAGCCCCTTTTTTACTCTGCTTAAAAACATGATCCCTGCCATATTGACTGCAATTCCCGCTAGTCCCCATCAACCCTCCCCTGCAATCATACCGACTTAGCCACCACACGGCTTAATGTCCGACCATTGTCTATGTGTATAGCATCCCTCACTCTCCACCTTGCCATACCGTGCACATCTCCAGCCCCTTTACCTTCCATATCACCCCATTAGCTGTAGTATGTAAGCTCATTGGAGCAGGACCCTCATCTCTACTGTTTCCATCAACTAATTTCTACATGTAACCGTGGCTTTTGTAGTTTTGTACTTTTGTCTTTCTGTATCCCCCTGTGTTTGTATTTGCTGCAGAATGTGTTGGTGCTATATAAATAAAGATTATTATTAGTAATACTGTGTGTGTGCGGGGAGGGGGGGGGGGGGCTAGAAAAGCAGCTGGGCACCACACACTTATGAAAGCTGTCTATAAGTTTATCTATCCTAGTTGCCCATAGCAGCCAATCACAGTGCAGCTTTCACTTCACTTCAGCAGCATAAGAATAAAAGCTGCACTGTAATTGGTTGCTATGGGCACTATACCCTTATGAAAGATGTCTAAAAAAAAAATCTGTTTTTGCTGCCCATGGCAATAAATCACAGCATAACTTTCATTTTACCTCAGTAGTATAGCAACCAATCACAGAGCAGCTTTCATTAGTTATACTACTGAGGTGAAATCAAAGCTATGTGGTGATTGGCTGCTATGGGCAGCAAAAACATATTTTTTAGAAAGCTTTTATAAGGGTGTGGTGCCCATAGCAACCAATCAGAGTGCAGCTTTTATTTCTGTCATGTATTATCTCATGATAGTGATGGGAATAATTATAACAGTTCAGCTGACTATTTTGCTGATTTTGTTGCGACCCCACACTTATGGTGGTTTTGTGGTAGCTAGACCTGGGAAGGAAATGGTTAAATGTTGATGTAAAGGGTTAACCAAGGCCAGAAAGTACTCAGACCTTGCGTAGTTTGTGATCGAGATAAGGGTTTCTATAGAAGTTAAGCACCATGAGTTATATTCCCTTTGTCTGTAGCTTCTTGCATACGTAGGAAATATACTTGTATTATATAGTGTGTCAGTTATAGGATGATGGAATCACACAGAAAATTGTGTTTTCTGCCATTTTGGTTTATAAATGTATATCTGTATTTTAGTTTGAAGGCAGCATAAGATGAAGGTAGAAGACTGAATGAAGCTGGGACAGAAGTTTGTGATAACATGTAAACCAATCATAATGTGTCATATTTGCATGAGTAAGTGAAAACAAGTTGGCTACATAAGGCCCGCCTTTCTTTTGCTCTGAGAGATAGAAAAGGGGTAGAGCAGGGGGCAGAGCCTGGCTGCTGAGCGGGATGGACGTCTGATTACAGAGCTCCATCTTAGCGGCACCTTCTGAGACCCTTTTCAGCCACTATATACAGCACAGGATGGGAAATATCTGCAATGAGAAGAAGGGAGAGCTCCAGAGCACTCCTTGACAAAGCAGAGGACAAATGGACTTACAGAGGTATCTTAAAGACCAGAGTGCCCAGTCCCCACGTGCAGCCTCCAAGATGGGGCCGGCTCTGGAGATGTCTGCGTCTCACAGTAAAGAGGAGGAGGATGAAGCCTCCACTGATTGGGAGGACGGACAGAACATTTCCTAGGGGTTTATGAGGGACCTGTTCTCTCAAGCCCTGCGCCCAGTTAGATCAGATCTAGCTGAAATTAAGGAGGAGATCAAACAGATGGGATGTTGGGTGGAGGAGCTGGAGGCTTCTGCATCTATCACCTCTCACTCCCTGGAACTTGAACAGATTCTCATAGAGCAGCACTCTCCGATAAATAAGATCCTTATAATGCAAGAGGATTTGGAGAACAGAAATAGGTGCAGCAATTTGCACATTAAGGGGCTGCCGGAGTCTTGAGTAGGGTACTACTTAGCTAAAGTCACTAACAAAATCTTTGAATTGCTACTTGGAGCGGACAGGCGGGTAATATTATTATTATTGAACACATCCACAGAGCACTCAGACCCCTTCCAATGGCATCAGAACCACCGAGAGATGTCATTTGCAAACTTCTCTCCTTCCTGGATGCAGCAGCTATTCTAAGAACAGCAAGAAATTATAAAAATCTCTGCTACACAGATGCTCCTATCCAAATGATTCAGGATTTGGCTCCATCCACCCTGACAAAGCACAGTCTGCTATGTCCGCTTTTGGATGCTCTAAGGGAAAACAGCATAAAATATGCATGGCTATTTCCATTTGGACTGGGAATCACCTACAAGGGGAGGAAGCTGAATATCCTTTCGCCCGAAGATCTCCAAAAGTGTTGGCAGTTTTTGGAACTTCCTTGTTGGCTCCTTCTTCCTGATATTCCAAGGTTCACTAGCCTGGAACTAGTCTGGAACTTACAGAAAGATGGCATCTGGCGGGTAACTCCAAGTCGCCCAAAAACAAGACGAAGAATGCCAGAGTCGGGGCTGGGGGATGACACCTGAGTGCTGACTCTTTTATTAAGGCGGCGATTAGTCTATGTGACACCTCAAGGATGATGTTGATATAGTTACTACTGTTTAGGAGGGTAGGAATGGGTACCCTCGTCTGCCTACCAGATTCATAGTTTCCTTAATGGGGTCCTTGTTGATGTGGTGGGAGCGGGTCCTATTCCTACCCTTTGGGGAATTACTGTCCTTCCCTCCTGTTCCTCTTTCTCAAGTTGAATAGAGTCTGTAGGATTGTTTTTTATAAAACACTAGCTTACCCGTCGCGCGTTGCTGCGAAGACAGACAGACATACATTCGTTTTTATATATCTAGATAACAACCAATCACAGCGCAGCTTTTTTAGGTTACCTCAGTGGTATAATATATAACAACCAATCACAGCGCAGCTTTCATGTTACCTCAGCAGTATAAAATATAACAACCAATCACAGCGCAGCTTTCATGTTACCTCAGCAGTAAGAGAAATAACAACCAATCACAGCGCAACTTTTATTCTGCCTCAGCAATATAAAAAATAGCAACCAATCACAGCACAGCTTTCATGTTACCTCAGTGGTATAATATATAACAACGAATCGCAGCACAGCTTTCATGCAACCTCAGTAGTATAAGAAGTAGCCACCAATCACAGCACAGCTTTCATGTTACCTCAGCAGTATAAGAAATAGCAACCAATCACAGCACAGCTTTCATTTTACCTCAGCATTCTCAATATCCAGCAATTGTCTTGCGAAACGTTCAGCGGATGCATCATTTTCTGGTTGAACACTCATCCCGTTGCTCGTAATGACTTTTGCTTTCATGCTTGAGATGGAAATCAAACGATCTTTGTCTGGGGGGCATAACTGTCGACGATGCTCGCACACGTGCCACCTATCGTAGGATAGTTGTACTATGCCAGTAACCTTCCCAGGAGTGTACTCAACAACTTCCCAAAGTTTTATGGCGATCGGATGAATGGTGTAGTAATGCATAAAGGACAGATAGACAGACATTCATTTATATATATCAGGAAGTGAGAAAATTACATTCCGTACGTAAAATTTGGACGCTAATTCTTTTGCACATAGAATCGAATAATCGAGTTGGGACCCATTAGCTTTTCCTATTTATGACATAATCAATGCCCGTGCCAAATTTCATGTTTCTATGTGAGAAAATTACATTCCGTACGTAAAATTTGGACGCTAATTCTTTTGCGCATAGAATTGAATAATCGAGTTGGGACCCATTAACTTTTCCTATTTATGACATAATCAATGCTCATGCCAAATTTCAAGTTTCTATGACACCGGAAAGTGAGAGAATTAGTGACAACGATGGAAATCGAACGATCTACGTGGGGGGGCGTAACTGTCGACGATGCTCGTATGCGCGCCATTTATTATAGAATATTTGTACTATGCCTATAATCTTCCCAGGAGTGCACTCAACAACTTCCCAAAGTTTAATGGCGATCGGATGAATGGTGTAGTAGCGCATAAAGGACAAACACAGACAGACACACAGACACGCATACATTCAATTTTATATATATAGATAAATCCTATACCTGTATGCTCTTTCCTCATAAGCAGGGGTCTCAGATCGTGCCTGTCAGGTCAGGCTGTGTTTAATTTTTCTCTTTACTGCTTTGTGGTACGTTGCGGTGCCTCGCCCACAATTTTGGAGTAGGCCGCAAGTGCAAGTGGGACTGGCTCCACCTTCCGGAGTACTAATCTAGACTTCTGGTCGTATCTTGTGAACAAATTTTTTCTTTTATTTTTCCCTTACTTTACTTTCCCCTTGTTATCCTTTCACCTTTCCTCATCTCTATTTTCCCCTCCCTTCCTTTAAGGGGATTGTGCTAAACCTAGATTTTATTTGCAAAGCATGCTTTATATCACTTAACGTTTTCTATTTTTTCACATAGCACAAGTTTGGAATAATATGGATGACCTGCAAATCACTTCATTCAATGTCAGAGGCCTAAACTCGCCATGCAAGAGACACAATATCACCCTTCTCCTAAAAAGGTACGACACTAAGATTCTCCCTCTCCAGGAGATCCATTTCAAAAGAAAGAAATGCTTATCGTTGCCCGGGAGACACTTCTCTCAGAATTTTCATAATGCTCACCCCACGTCTGCTTACAAGAGGGTGTCCATCTTTATCCACAAAACTGGGAATTTTGTATGTGAAGCTCAATAGAAGGATGAGGAGGGCAGAGGACTATTCTTAAAAGGGTCAGTTAATGATGCAAAAATTACTATTGCAATTCTGTATGCCCCCAATGTTGGTCAGATCCCCTGGTTACTTAAACAATTGGAGGTCTTAAAACACATTGCAGAGGGGCAGATAATTCTTGGTGGAGATCTAAAGATCACCCTAAATCCTCGACTTGATTCCTCAGTGGAACGGTCTCAGATTTCACAGATAAGGCTGTGGAAACTCAATTGTTGCCTTCAGGAGTTAGGGGTAGTGGATGCCTGGTGTTCGCTGTTCCGAACAACAAAGATTTATCCTTTTTTTCACAGGTCCACTCCTCATTTCAGAGACTGCACTATATTTTCATCTCCTCTGGCTCCTTACCTTCGGCCAGTAAAGACCCAATGACAGTATCTGACCATGCCCTACTACATGCAAGTCCCAAACCTTTTCAGCTAATTGCAAGAGAATGGAGATGGAGACTTAATGCATCCCTCCTAGACTCAAAAGAAGAGAGCGAATCTCTGTCCAAATTCATAGAGGAGTACTTCCATTTTAATGCCGAGGGTGATATTGGGGTCCTGATGGTGTGGGAGGTCCATAAAGCTTTTGTAAGAGGACTGTTAATAGCCTTAGGCTCTAGAACCAAGAAACGCTTACAGATATTGATGATAAATTGTGCATTATAGCAAAACTAGAACAAACGGTGAAACTTTACCAAACAAAGTTAAACCTTAACTGATTGGCGGATATGAGGAGAGAATTACGACACTGACTGTCTCAAATCTAGATTTAATAAAATACACTTACATTTGAAACATGTGGTGTATGCTCAGGGCAATAAAGGGAGCAAATTTATGTCCTCTCTAATTAAAAAATCCAGAGCAAGGAACATGGTTAACTCCATAAAAACTCAGGCGGGTATACCCCTTACCTCCTCTAAAGATATAGCAAAGGAATTTCAACGATTTTACGCAAACCTACATAATATTAAAGGCCACTTAACGCCTGGTGAGGTAAATAATTCTTCTGAGATGATAGATTATTTTTTGCAACAAGTTCATCTTCCCAAATTGAGTGATAGCAATGCTTGTTCCTTACTGTTACCGGTCTCGCATTCGGAGATTAAAAAGTTATTGGATTCCTGTCTGCCAAGCAAACGTCCAGGCCCGGATGGACTAACTTTAGCATACTATAAGTCATTTCAAACAATTCTAGTCCCCAGATTGCCTGATCTCTTTTACGTGCTATTACAAGGAGCACCTTTGCCAAAGCAATCACAGGAAGCCCATATCACACTAATCCATAAGGATAATAAAGACCCGGAATTATGCGGCAGCTATAGACTGATTTCCTTGATTAATATTGATGTTAAACTTTGGGCAACACTTTTAGCTAAAAGACTGGAGAATTGTATCTTGACCCTGATCAATGAGGAACAAGCTGGTTTCGTGGGAGGGAGGGCAGAGACAACTGCCATAGGTTACTTCATACTCAATTTGCACAATGTCACAACATCCCACTGGCCCTGGTAGGAACAGATGCCGTAAAGGCATTCAACAGGGTTGACTGTTGCTACCTGAAAAGAGTTCTATTACACATTAATCTACCTGTGGACTTCGTCTCAGCTGTCTTCTCCCTCTATGCCAGCCCCCACGTGAGACTAAAAGTCAATGACATCTTGTCCCCTCCATTTGACATTAGAAATGGCACCCGTCAGGGTTGCTCACTTTCTCCCACACTCTTTATTTTACCGATAGAACCCATCCTTCAAAAAGTTAGACAGGACCCCCATGATCAAAGGCCTGAATTTTGGCTTTCACAGACATCATCTTCTTAGTCACCGACCTGGAAAAAGGCCTCCCTAGACTCACTGAGCTTCTGAAGGTGTTCTGTTCGCTTTCAAATTTTAAAATTCATTTTTCAAAATCTATGGTTCTGCACATCTTCATACCCTCTACCTGCAGTAGAGCCCTTAGAGCTGTTTTCCCCTTATGTGGTCAGAAGCTTCATTGGACTTTCTGGGTGTTAAATTAACTAAAAAGATTAAAGATTTGTATGCAGTAGAGATGAGCGAACACGTTCGGCTCCGCCCCTTTTTCGCCCGAACACCGAACTTTGCGAACACTTCAGTGTTCGGGCGAAAAAGTTCGGGGGCCGCCGTGGCAGCGCGGGGGGGTGCGGCGGGGAGTGGGGGGGGAGAGGGAGAGAGAGAGGGCTCCCCCCTGTTCCCCGCTACTGCCGCCCGCGCCGCCGCGCATCTCCCCGCCCCCCGGCGGCACCCGGACACTTACGCGCGAACACTGCAGTGTTCGGCAAAGCCGGTGTCCGGGTGCGGATGTGTCCGTAACGGACACGTTCGCTCATCCCTAGTATGCAGCTAACGTCGTGCCATTGCTTGCGCAAGTTAATAATCTCCTGAGATCTTATGATATTCTGCTTATTTCCTGGTTTGGCCAGAAAAATATCCTGAAATCCTACATTCTTTCGATCATATTATATAAGATTCGTATGCTTCCTATTCACATTCCAGTAAGATCTTTAAGACCCTTCATTCAGCCTTTTCGGGCTTCGTGTGGAGATATGATATATACATACACATGAGAACTTCCTCCAAATATGGAGTCCTTGGCAGAGTTTGAGGTATCTGAATGAATTTGTGGCTCCCACTACTGATTTGTCCCCTCTTCCCTACCCTGCTTATACCCTCTACTCACCCCTCTATTCTTCCTTTCCCCTCTCCTTTTGTCTATTTATATTCTTTAGTGTTGTCTTTTATTAAAGTATATTGTCAGTTTTCCGTGAGATCTTTATATTTTGCAGCTTAGTATTGGCTTGTGGATTATTTAATGTCAGATCAGAAACTGATGGCTTCTGCAATTGAGATATTGATTTTTGGCGATATATATGTTTGAAGGAAGACAGTAAAGTGTTTGTAATGAAAAAATCATTAATAAAAATTGATTTGTAAAGAAAAAAAAAAAGAAACGGGGTAGAGCAAACACGGTGTGTAGGAGGGTTCGGAGCCCAGTATGTTGTCCAGGGACCACAAGTCTCCAGGAGCTTAATCTAAGAGTGTCAATTTGTGTGAAAACTAATTTCACTAGGAGGCGCTGCCAACCAGATAGAACCACTAATTGGTAGACAAAAATGGAGCAAATGCAGAAAACATACCCGTAGTCTTTTGCCGCTCTCCAATAAATTTCAACAGGCAGTGGGATAACATTTACACAGCTTCTCTTCTTATTGTGTCAATTAAAACCAGCAGATAAGCATTGCTGAATTTCAAAATATAATTCCTTAGTTGAAATCCACAATTATACAAAGAAGCTGCTGACCACATTTCACATTTCTAACTTAGGTAGTTTTGGCGCTGTGTTGATGAATTAGTCAGTGCGGACATTTCATAGCAGCAACAGACTTGAGGGAGGACTGTTCTTCACATTGTCAGTCCTATGTGGCTGTTCCAGAATGAGTTCCACTAGCAGTCTGTTGATCCTCGCACCTGAAGGTGATACTTCCTATACACATGGTAACATAGTATGTTAGGCTGAATGAAGACAATGTCCATCTAGTTCAGCCTGTTTCAATCGCTCCCATCCTTGTTGGTCCAGAGGAAGGCAACATTTTTAAAAAACAAGTCAGTTTAGCTCATTGGGAGGAAAAAAATTCCTTCCTCACTCCATAATGGCAAATCATTGAGAGATCCTTGTATTGTCCCCTCATGTATTTATGCATAGTTATTTGGTCGCCCCTTAGCCGTCTTTTTTCCAGGGTAAAAAATTCCAATTTTGATAGCCTCTCTGGGTATTCCAGTCCTCTGGTCAGTCACCTCATCATCTACCAGCTCTTCCTCTGACTCCTCAGTCTGCTCCTCCCTCAGACTTACTGCACTAACAACAACCTCACTGACAGACAACTGTGTCTCATCATCATCAACAAATACCTCTAGACATACTACTTGAAAGTCCCCACCCTCATCACCTTGAGACTGTGAAAGGTTCAAATTTTGGGCATCAGTCACGATAAACTCCTCAGGTGGCTCATGAACCGTTGTTTGTGACTCATGGAAGGGACCCGAGAACAGTCCCTGTGAGTATGCCTGTTCTGAATCTCTCCTTCTCCTGGATTGACCAGGCTGGGAGGAAGGAGGATCAGCATTAGGATTCACACATCCAGTGCCTTGGCTAACGTGAGTGGACTGCGTGGAAGACTGGGTGGTGGATAAATTACTATCCGCTATCCACGTCATCACCTGATCGCACTGTTGTGGTTTTAATAATGGTCTACCACGCGGACCTGCAAACTGTGAGATGAAGCTATGGAGTATAGATACGCGGCATTGTACTTCTCCCTCAGCAGCAAGCACTGTTTCACCCCACCCAGGACCTCGGCCTCTGCCCACACCCCCATTCGGACACCCACGTCCTCGTCCTCGACCCTTATCCCTAGTGTTGATCATGTTGTATAATGTACTGCGTCAAATGCTATGCAAGCTGCGAGGTATTTTGTGTGTGCTTTAAGCCAAAAATAGTGTACAATGTGTACAGTCTTGTTATATAGTGCAGATGGACAGGACACACACTTGGGCCTATTATGCTAATGCTTTCAGCCAAAAACAAATAAAAAAAAATGAAAAATGAGAGGAGTTTTGTTAGTTCCTATATAGTCTGTGTACACCAGTAGCAGTATACTGTATAGAACCGGTAACAGTATGCAGTATACAGTCGGGATGCTTGCGAATGCTTTGAGCGCACTACTGGTCCCAGGCAGCCAAACTGATGATGCACACAATGAGAGGAGTTTTGATAGTTCCTATATAGTCTGTGTACACCAGTAGCAGTATACTGTATAGAACCGGTAACAGTATGCAGTATACAGCCGGGATGCTTGTGAATGCTTTGTGCACACTATTGGTCCCAGCCGGCAAACTGATGATGCACAAAAGCGGAGTTGTAGTCCTAAAAAGGACTGTTGGGTTCTTTGAAGATGGATCCCTGCCTAAACGCTCCTTCTAACCTACACTAACGCTCTTCCTCATTCACAGCAGCTCTGTCCCTCAGCTAATCCAGCCTCTGTGTGAGGCGAGCATCAAGTGACCTGAGTTTTTATGATCCTAGGTCACCTGATCTGCCAGCTGATCACTGCTATAGACGTGCACGGGGTTGGCACGTCATAGCAGAAGGTGTCAAAGCCTTCCTTGCATGTTCATTGGCTAAAAAAGCCGCTAAACCTGTGGGGAAGAAGGGGTGTCAATTTCTAAAACACCGCATGGTGCTCGCTTGAGTAACGAGTACTTTCGAATATGCTAATACTCAAACGAGCATCACGCTCCGACGAGCATGCTCGCTCATCTCTAATTATAGCATATGTGCAGCTGGTATAAGTGATATGTCTCCGTATATATAGTAGTATGGATCATGCTGATATAACCTGGGTATTTTCTGTATATAATTATATGTATAGCTGAAATACGTTACACATTTTATGTATATAGTGACAAGTAATTATTAGATAATTATAGTGCCAGTGTTTCTGGTGGTGCAATTAAGGGAGATTATAATGTACCACTTACTAATATAATATAGTGAATGGGATTGGAGTTTTTAGCACACGGCTGCTGTTTTAGGACCTGAGATGATGTCACTGTCATGTGATCAGGGGTGAAGCTTAGAGCCACGGTGAAGGGATTTGAGTCATAATTACATGGCTGCTGTTTTAGGACCTGTGATGAAACATGGGAATTTGACCAATCAGAAAAAAACAAATATTTCTGCCAGTCCAGCGGTGTACATGACCTGTCAATAAGGAGACCAAGCATAATTGCATTCTGACCTTTGGATTTGTTTGACTAGCCCCATGCCTGCTGTTCAGTTTCCTGTAGTATGTGATTAGTGGTGGAGCTCAGTGCTATGGTAACTAGAGATAAGCGAACTTACTCGGCCACGCTCCTTTTTCCCTCGAGCACCGCGATTTTCGAGTACTCTACTTGGGTGAAAAGATTCGGGGGGTGCCGTGGGTAACAAGGGGTTGCAGAGGGGAGTGGGGGGGAGTGTTAGAGCGCCCCCCCCCCCGTTCCCCACTGCTACCCCCCCGCTCCACCACGCCATCCCCGGCGACCCCCGAATCTTTGCACCCGAGTAGCCAGGTACTCGAAAATAGCGATGCTCGATCGAGTAATTACTCGAAACGAGTACGTTCGCTCATCTCTAATGGTAACTGATCACATGACGGTGACATCATCGCATATAACTCACACAGTCACTCACTCACAGACAGGTGGTTTTTAGTATTTTGATTTGGAGCACACTGGTATAACCTGAGTATCTTCTGTGTAAAATTATCAATGTACATCTGGTGTAAGTTATGCATCCTGTATATAGTCATATACCAGGGTCTACCAGCATGGTCAGTATCACTACATACAGAATCCTGTAGCTCATACCAGCTGTACCTATAGAATTATTGTAAGCAGGATAGTATAAGAGGTCTATTTCCACATGAGAAATCAGCTGGCAGCATTAGGAAGTGATTGTAACTAAGGGTAGTTTGTTTCAGAAGTCTGTACAACTCACTTAAATAGGCATTGCTCAGCAACTACAATACCACAACTTCAACAATTTGCAATCCTTGTAAGTTTAAAGACTGGTTCTCACCCATTATCATCTTAGTAGAGATGAGCGAGCATACTCGTCCGAGCTTAATGCTCGTTCGAGTATTAGGATGCTCGAGATGCTCGTTACTCGAGACGAGCACCACGTGGTGCTCGTCTCGATTAAATGAGCACTGACCATTGAATTCAATGGAGCCGGCAATACAGCCGGCTCCATAGAAAGCAATGGGCTGCCGGTGATCGCGGGATGAATTTTCGTGAAGGGATTAAAAATATAAGCCCTTACCTGAAAATCATCCTAAAATGTGTAAAAAGTAAAAAAAAAATAGACTCACCTTGTCCCGGCAGAACGATGTTAGCCCATTGAATTCAATGGAGCCGGCAATACAGCCTGCTCCATTAAAAGCAATGGGCTGCCGGCGATCGCACAATGAATTTTCGGGAAGGGCTTAAATATATAAGCCCTTCCCTGCAATTCATCCAGAAATGTGTAAAAATAAAAAATATATATATATACTCACCTGGTCCCGGCAGACGGAGTTCAGCTGCGGCCAGCAGGCAGTTCTCCTGAACTGCTCTCTGTAGTATTCAGCAGCCGGGGATTTTAAATCCCCGCCTGCTGAATGAGCTGCCTCTGATTGGTCACAGCCTGACCAATCAGAGGCAGATCTCACTCACACCCATTCATGAATTCATGAATGGGTGAGTGACTGCTGCCTCTCATTGGCTCAGCGCAGCTCTCAGCTGAATGACAGCAGTTCAGCACCACAGTGCAGGGGACAGCAGGAGAAGACGCGGCTGTGCCCCGGAAGCTGAAGGGAGGTGAGTATCTATTTTTTTGTTTTTTAAATCACTTTTAATTCATTTCCAGGGAATGGCTTATATGTAAAGCCCTTGCCTGAAAAAGAATTCAGGTGTGCCAGCGGACCATTGTCTTCAATGGAGTCGCCGGCAGCAGCAGCGGCTCCATCAAAGAGTGCCTGCATTTTTATTCTTTTTTTACACTAAAATCTTTCTTTTTCAGGTAAGGGCTTATATTTTTAAGCCCTTCCGAAAATACATCCGGCGCTCGCCGGCTCCATTGAATTCAATGGGCTAACATCGTTCTTCTCTGCCACAGCTGTTACAGCTGTGGCAGAGGAGAACGATCCTTATGCTGACAGTGGGGGGGGGGGGGGGGTCTCACTCTTGCCACTATTGTGGCTTAATAGTGAGACCTCAGAGCCCGAAATGCAGCCCTGCATGTTGTTCCTCACCTGCCCTATCCATTTCTGTGTATTTTACATGACTTTGGTGATTTGCTAAGATTTTCACAAATGAAAACCTTAGCGGAGCACCAGTCATATACAAAAATGCTCGAGTCGCCCATTGACTTCAATATGGTTCGTTACTCAAAACGAACTCTCGAGCATCACTGAAAGTTCGACTCGAGTAACGAGCACTCGAGCATTTTGGTGCTCGCTCATCTTTACTTCTTAGGGTTAACATGATTCAGCTTTTCCAGGCCAGTTCCACCCAGCTCTCCAGAGCTTCTGCACAGAGACTATTTACTTCTCTTTGTTCTGCTGGACTTGCTTCTCACTCAAGGGCAAGTTCCACACTCTTTGGCTCTCAGTTCAGGTCTCTGACTCTCGACTTCCTTTGCTGGCTTCCAGCCTAATTCCCTCTTTTTGGACCACTCTCTCTGGCTTTCAGCCCACCTTCTGCTCAGAGGAACCCAAACTTTTATGTCACCTCCTGCCACACCCACAGGTGTAACCTCATCTCAGGCACCAAAACACCTGCCTGTAGTCCCCCAAAGGCCAGTCCCTGCACTGCATCTCTATATTACATACATAGATATTCAGATTACACCAGCATGATCTATACCACTATATACAGAGAGATGTACATACAGGTATAGTCTGGATGTCTCATGTATTTAATAATAAAGGTGCATTTGATATAACTCAATCACCAGAATAGCAGGCATGGGGTAGTCGGACAAGTCCAAAGGTCAGAATGCAATCCTGCTTGGACTCTTCATTGACAAATCATCTAGACCACTGGATTGGCAGTATATATATATATATATATATATATATATATATATATATATATATATATATATATATATATATATATATATATATATATATATATATATATATATATATATATATATATATATATATATATATATATATATATATATAATATAAAATCTTTTTTTTGTTTGTTTTTTCTGATTGGTCAAACGGCCATGTTTCCAAAATGTAAGTTGTTTGGCAACAACAAAAATTCCGGAATGCAGGCAGGTAGGTAGATGTGTTACACAAATGTCATATAATTTGTAACATGCAAATTCCAAATTGCTACCATGCTGCCAACATGTAATTTCTTTAGAAATCACACACAATGGCAGGCATAAAGATTCATGGTCACCTTAAACTCAGACTTGCATGGAATCATAACAATATGGCTTAGGCCGACTTTGGAATCCTTTTGTATGCCTCCAATTTCATAATTTGGAGGGGACATATTTTGATGATATTTACACCCCCTACAGTAGTAGGTCATAAGGAGAGTGGGTGTCCCATTCATTCCCATACACTTCATCTGTTCTTGCAGCATTTTGTTGTCTTTGAATTTCCTTCATCTTTCTCTTTTATAGATAAAACATTTTGTTAGAAGAATTAATTACTTGGATCATAATGGTGACAAGATTTCCTTCACCGATGAAGGAGAACTTACCTCTCAACTTCCACTAATGAACTTGGTGGTTATTGAAAAGGATATGTTGTTTAAGAACACAGGAATCTATTTCACTGCAGAGGACCAACAGCTCCGTATTCACCGAGAAAACATCACATGGAAACCTGGCCAAGTGAGTAAGTGTCCTATAAACCAAGGTCAGTTTATTTTCATGTACTTATACTAAAACCTCTTATAGTATCCTGTATTGGTGATGTAATGTGCTGAAAGAATGAAAGTGAGTTCCCAAGCTTATTAAAATAAATAACTGTACCTACAGAATGTGTCTGAAGACTCACTGGGTGACCCCACCTTACTGCAGATCAGAAGGTCTTTTCATTTTCATCTTTTGCTCAGTCCTGTGCAGCTCGGCAGTTTCCTTGCTGTCGGGGCTTCTTGTTGGTGGGATCACTAATGTAAAGGATTAGAGCTCTCACAATTCCTCTCTCATGGACTTAGCCTCTACTTACAGTTGCCTCCCTGTTTCTTCCTGCAAGATCTGAGTGTGTGCAACAATTACTACCGTATCTTCACAGACAATCCCAGGCCTGGGGTGGCTGCCGGAACACACTTGTCGGCACAGAGAAGTATGCACTCACAGCCTCTGGTGTCAAGGCCTCCACTTTCTTAGTAATACTACAAATCAACAATCGAAGCTCCCTCAGCTTGATAGTCCAGACTGACCGGTCTGCTCTCAGCTTTGCATTCAGGAGGCTCCAGGGCTTTCACACATACAGTGCTTTTGGCTGCATTCAACTTCTCATCCGGCTCCAGAGCTTCACCCAACCTTGCACAGACCTCTTCCACTTACGTGTACACCTCACTACAGTAGCAACAACGACTCACTTGGTGGCCACAACCCAACATCTGTACCACACACAGGCACCCCCTGCAGGGCAAGACAAGCCCTACCAGTCATGCAACAGACATACATGCCTCACACGGTACAGTAATCAGTTACAGAAACCTTAGAATGCCACCGGTGATGGAGACCACGGACACAATGTCCACAGAAGCTATAATAGACTACATAAAAATAATCCGCTTAAGCAGTAGCATAATTGACACTAGTAGTTATTTAAGAAACATCAGAAGCTATAGCAATTCCCAACTACACAAAGCTAGTATTTCCTACCCTTTACACGTGTCTGCATTGACAGATTAAGAAGTCCAGGAGAACACAAAGAATATGATAAAATTACAATGAGACCCCTTTTATATTTTCAGTCTACCAATTGCATCTTCTAACTCCCCCAGTTCCGGTGTAATGACAGATGTGCTCCTGGATACAGAATGGCTTCTAGACCCGGTCACCCGGACTGCTGCTATGACTGTGTGCCCTGCTCTGAAGGAGAAATGTCACCCATAACAGGTGGGATTTTATGTAGAGAAGAACCCCTGATAGTGAGAGCATTACATGTACAATTATGTGACCGGCACAGAGGGGGAAGTAACCGCGGCACACGGTGGAGTCCCAGAGACTTTTCAGTGTGGCCGGTTTATGTACTGCTTATTACATCAGTAAATACTTATATATAGTTAACCCTTCTGCCTCCGTGTTACCTAACTCTTTCTGCACCCATCCTGGAGAGCACAACTGCTGTCTCCCCTTCTGCAACTGCATTGTATTACTGAAGGACAATCATTGAACTGGCAGTAGCGTCACGGGCGCCCAAGGCTCTATGATGAGGGTCACGGGCGCCCAAGGCTCTATGATGCCCCTGGGAAGTAAAGGCTACCTGTCTGATCTGATCTCACAGAAGAGCGACTGTAGTTTAAATTACTGAAAACGTAAAAAGGTGTAAGATCCCACTGGGCATCGCAGCTGGCTGTGTATGGGGCTGTGTAGTTGTATAACACACAATATTGGGCTGGTGGGTGGAATGTTCCAGCTGATTGATACGTAAAATTATCAACTGATTTTGAGAGAAGGAAATGGTTAGAGGTAAGTAGAGAGAATTCACCAGCTGAAAGTCTACATCACTGCCAATTGTACAAGATCATTTAGTACAAGTAAAACTATAAAAATGTACTAAAAATGTTACCATGAGGCCGGACAGGGACCACGGGCGGCGGTGGCACGGTTCACTGCGGCGTTCTGGGATGACGTTGCCCCCACATTTGGGTTGGCGAGTGGCAGCACCACGCTCCAGTGTGCGGGCACGGCATATGGCACGTGCAGCTGTGCGCGCACGTGTGCCTGCTATGCGCGCGCTCTAGCTCTGTGAGTTATAGTGACTGGCTGGGAGCTCCGGTCAGCCGGCTTGATTGGTCTTTCCCCTAGGGGCGGAGACTCCTGAATATAGTCTGGCAGCTGCTGATAGCAGTTGCCAGTTATTGGTTCCGACCTCTGTGTGTCTGACCTCGGTCCTGCTCCAGTGGAAGTTACCCTGTCCCGATCCAGCTCTGCCTGTGTTCTGTGGTTTCCTTTCGTGTTGGTTATTCCTTCTGCCTGGCCTGTCAGTACTAGTGAGTAGTCACCTGCATAGGGACGGCGGTGCCTTCCTGTCCTGCCACAAGGCAGTGTAGGGTCAGAGTTGGCAGCCTGGATGTGTCCACCTTTGGGGCTATCTTCAGGAAGGGACATTGGCATGGGTAAAGGCCAGGGAGCCCCGCGCCATGCATACCTGTGCATTCCACTAGTACTGTAACATATGAACTGGACCAAAAAATATTTTCCTGCGGTTTTTTTGTGGTAGGATTCACTGTGTAAATGGAGTCCTACAATACGATTACCGGTCAAATTCGTGACCTAGCTGGGATGGTTCAGGACCTGTCAGGCGTCTCAGCCATCATGAGCAGCGGTTGGTTGTGCCCGCTGATCCAGTACCAGAACCGAAATGCCCATTACCCACATGTTCTTGGGGGACCAGAAAAAAATCTTTGTATTCCGGGAGGCTTGTAAGTTGTTTTTTCGCTTGCAGCCTCGATTCACTGGGTATGAGTCCCAACGGGTGGGGATTGTTATGTCGTTGCTCAGAGAAGAGCCTCAGTCATGGGCCTATTCTTTTCCGGCTGATTCCGCTTGTCTGCAGTCGGTAGACTCTTTTTTTCCTTGAGCTCAGGAATATTTTTGACGAACCCGATCATGCGGGTTATGCAGTCAGTAAGTTGTTGGCCCTATGCCAGGTGCGCCTGTCGGCAGAAGAATATTGCTCTAGTTTCTGGTAGTAATCTGGTGAATCTGCATGGAACGTCTACCTTAAATCAGGCTATGGAATTGGCAGTCAGAGCTGATCGTAGACTAAGGTCTAGAAAAGAAGCTAAGCTAGAGGCCCGTCAAGAACGTGTTGCCAAGTCTCTGGCGACTTCTACAGCCTGTACCCGATCGTCAACCCCCAAAGATGATGGTATGGAAGTGGACCAATTGAGTCCTGGAGAGCGGAAGCACTTCCAGATTTCTCACCAACTCTGTTTTTACTGCAGCAAGGCTGTTCATCGCATCGCATCCTGCCAGGAAAGGCAGCTACGGAAGAAGCAGGAAAACTTCAGCTCCTAGGTGACTGTCGGGAGGGTCATCTGGGAGGTCAGGTACTCCCTAAATTACTGGTGCCTTGTAGTGTGTCTTACAAGGCTTTTCACAGAGTGGGGCAGGCATTTATAGATTCGGGGTCGGCCGCGAACCTTATTCATTTACAGTTCGTATGACCACTGTTGTCAAGTTTTACCTCATTAGGTTTTCTGATCCAGTTTACCAGCATTGATACAACCCCTCTGTCCTCTGCGGTAGTGCGGTGGAGTACACGAGAACTTCGGTTCATGGTGGGCACATTACATTCGGAGGTTATTTCATTTCTGGTCATGGAGAAGATGTCCGTGGATATTGCTCTGAGATTGCCGTGGCTAAGGACGCACAATCCTCAGTTCGATTGGGCTACGCTAGACCTAGTTCGGTGGGGAGGGTCCTGTCAGGATCATCTTGTGCCTGTTACATTGTGATCCACCGATACTATTAGTCTTCCAGACTATTTACGAGAGTTTCAAGATGTGTTCACTAAGAGGCTTTCTAAGGTATTGCCCCCACACCGCGAATGGGACTGTAGGATTGATCTTGTCCCAGATAGTCCCATCCCTAAGGGGGCCATATTTAATCTGTCGGGTCAGGAGCATGAGGCTTCTTAATCCTATTAATCCTATATTTTAGAGGCTTTAGCCAAGGAACATATCAGACCATCAAAGTCACCAGCTGGAGCAGACCTATTTTTTGTTGAAAAGAAAGATGGGTCTCTGCGGCCTTGTGTTGACTATCGGGCTTTAAACAAGATCACCACAAGGAATCAGTCCTCCCTCCCTCTGATCCCTGATCTGTTGAATCAGGAGGTGGGAGCACCCTGGTTCTCTAAGCTCGACCTTCAAGGGGGCTTATAATCTTATACGTATTAAGGCTGGTGACGACTGGAAAACCGCATTCAACCCCCCGTTGGGGCACTTCGAGTGTCTGGTTATGCCCTTCGGGTTATGCAACTCCTTCAGGGTTTATGAACACGGTCTTCCACGATTTCTTAGGGGTTTTATGGTTGTCTATTTTGACGACATTTTGGTGTACTCATCGGATTGGGACACGCATGTCAGACATCTCCATTTAGTTTTAGAGTGGCTACGGGAGTACCAATTGTATGTTAAATTGGAGAAGTGCTCATTTGGGGGTTAAACGCGTGTCATTCCTTGGGTATAAAAGGGACATCTTTGAGAACCTGTCAACAACTACCAAAATTGTGGACCAACCTTGTGACAGAGGCAGGTCAGTGACAAAATCCATGGACACGTGCGATCATGGTCTACCAGGTGCTGGAGCAGCCTTAATGGTCCCTCAGGGCTCTTACAGCAACTCTTGCCACTTGCACAAGCGGAACATCGATTTACGAACTCCTGGACCTCCCGTGCCATGCCGGGCAACCAGTAGAGTCAGGAACATGGCTCAGGAGTCCCTGGATCCTCGGATGCCCTGCAAAAATGGAAGAATGGGACTCCTCCAGAACCAACAACCGCAGAGACATCGGTACAAATAACTTCCCTGCCGGAACTCCCTCCGGGACTTCTTATTGATATTCCTGAAGCTGAGCCGGAAGGTTCCGTGTCAGGGCTGCCACCACGACACCGGGAGGGAGGATGCCTTCCGGATAAGAGTCCCCAACCTCCGGAGTCTCGAAACCGTGGGAGAGGGCGTCAGCTTTCACTTTTTTATCTCCCGTCAGGTACGTGACTGTAAAATTGAATCTCGAAAAGAAAAGCGCCCACCTGGCTTGCCGTGCATTAAGCCGCTTAGCATTCTCAAAATACACTAAGTTCTTGTGATCACGGAAGAAGTACATGGAAAAGGCAGCACTCCAATACAGCGACTTATAGCAAATGTGCAATCTTTATTAGGCCCATGGTCCTGAGCGTCAGTGACGTGACGCTTCAACCCAAACTGTTTTTTTTTCAAGCTGACAGTATACAGACAAACACTACATTTTATGCATAAAAACACACCCCCTTTCACAAAAAATCCAATGTGTATGGTGGAGTCCTTACCGGCAGGTGTATGGACATCTGGTTCCTGTGTTCGTTGTCATGGCTCCCAAGATCACTATGGTGTTCCTCCTCCTCGTGTTAAACATTATGTGCAGCGCCGCATCCCTCAGGTGTAACCGCGCATGCTCGGAGTTACGAGCGTCTTGCGAGCATCAGAGAGACTCTGACGTAATGATAGTGGGAAGCCCGGCTTCTAGCGCATGCGCCATGGTGTCTCCTGTGCAGATAGAGCTACGGTCAGAAATACATATCAGGAGAGCACCTACTGACAGTGCAGTCCAATTCAGCAACTTAATATAGTACACTGGATTTTGTCACTGACCTGCCTCTGTCCCAAAGTTGTTCCACCATTTTGGTAGTTGTTGACGGGTTCACGAAGATGGCCCATTTTGTATCTCTGAAAAAATTACCGTCTGCCGCTGAATTAGTGAAGCTTTTCATTAGAGAGATTATAAGATTGCACGGAATACCGGTCAATATAGTTTCATATTGGGGGTGCAATTTGTGGCCCAATTTTGGAGGGCCTTCTGTAAAAACTTGGGAACATCTCTGTCGTTCTCATCAGCGTTTCATCCACAGACGAATGGGCAAACGAATTGTAAGAATCAAGACCTAGTACAATACTTGCGACTTTTGGTGGGTGAGTCAGTCGGCGGGTAGAGTTTTTACCTTTGGACGAATTTGCCATAAATAATCGTATCAGTTCGGCGACAGGGGTGTCACCTTTCTTCTGTGTGTTCGGTCGGCATCCGCAGTTCCTGACTTCCATTCCAGCACCTACAGTTGTCCTGCGGTTGATGTTGTTACTAGTGAGTTGCGGAAGGTCTGGAATGGTGTGCACAAAAACCTGGAGGAAGCAAGTGGTCGTATGCAACTATGTAGTTGTAAACGTTTCACTGTTTTAGAGCCATTTCAAGTAGGTCTATCTGTCCACAAAGACTTTAAAATTGAAGCTCGCCTCGGTAAAGCTTGCGCCGCATTTTATCGTTCCCTTTGCCATAACGCGAGTCATTAATCCTCTAGCCTATGAGTTAGATTTACAGGGTTCTTGGAGGGTACATAGGGTGCTTCATAAATCCCTTTTGGAGTTGTTTATCCCTCCGGTTTGACTTACAGTATTTAATATCTTCTTGTTCATTCTCCCACAGACAGTGAGATCTGCCACAGATGTCCCGATGATGCGTGGCCAGATGAAAGGAAAACAAAATGTGTCCCAAAGAAATATGAGTTCCTGTCCTCCGAGGACCATATTGGCATTATTTTTATATTTGCATCTTTATTATTTTCCCTTGTAACCATTGGTATATTAGGAATCTTTATCCATCACTGGGACTCTCCCATTGTAAGAGCCAATAACCGGACTGTGAGCTTTATCCTACTGCTGTCCATCTTGCTGAGCTTCCTCTGTGTCTACTTTTTCCTTGGTTGTCCCGGGGATATAACCTGCTTACTGAGACAAACATCCTTTGGGATATTTTTCTCCATCTCTGTATCTTCTGTGCTCTCCAAAACTATCACAGTCTGCATTGCCTTCAAGGCCACCAAACCTGGAAGCATCTGGAGGAAGCTGATTGGGGTGAAGACATCTAATTATGTGGTGGGGATTTGTTCCTCAGTCCAAGTTCTCATTTGTGTTTCTTGGATGTCTGTTTCTCCTCCATATCGGGAGTTAGACATGACATCATATATAGATAAAATCATCATACAATGTAATAAAGGGTCAGATTACTGGTTCTACTCAATGTTGGGTTATATGGGGCTACTGGCAGCAGTGAGCTTTGTTCTGGCTTTCATGGTGAGGACATTACCGGACAGTTTTAATGAGGCCAAGTACATCACCTTCAGCATGCTGCTGTTCTGCAGTGTCTGGATCTCCATGATCCCAGCTTATCTGAGTACCAGAGGGAAATACATGGTGGCTGTAGAGATATTTGCTATATTGGCCTCCAGTGCTGGGCTATTAGGTTGTATATTTATACCAAAATGTTATATAATAATCATGAAGTCTGACAGAAATGTCAGAAGAAATTGTTGAAAATATAAGTTATACGGTGAAAACTAGTGATATGAAGGGTCGTACAGGAGATTAGAAAAGGAAATCCACATTTACTTTGTAGATTTGAATGTAAAATTGAAAACAGATAAAAAATAAATATCTACGTTGGCCTAAACTCAAATTCAATTATTTTGATAGATTTATATATTTCATGTCATCTTGCCATCAACACAGACCAGTCCTAAAGCTTAATGCACACGGTTTTGCTCCACAATAGGTATAGGTGGAGTGATGATGTATTGGTTTCCTTTTACTGAACTTTATGGGGTAATTGAGGCCAAACAGTTCAGCTAAGTTGGTCTCATTTGTATGCTTTGATGTTTTTCATTTGTCAGAAACCCCCTATTGGATTTTCTAATAGTAGACAGAGGTGCAGCTATGTTGAGAGGATAAAATCAGCTGTGGATCCTCATCAAAATGCACCACGTGTGACTGCACCCTAAGGGGTATGTACACAGACAGCATAAATGCTGCAGAATTTCCACATAAAATGCCACATCACAATCTCCACCATTGGTATGAATTTTGACACGGAATCAGCTGTGTATCCGCAGCTGATTCCAGCAGCTACAGTGCTCCATCTCAACTCCCAATGCATTGAGCCCCATCACATGTCAGCCTCTAGTGAGCGCCAAACTGCTGGTCAGGTGATTTGGAAATGGCATCACCTGACCAGCAGCTTGGCGCTCGCTATAGACAGCGAGGTGCCATGGTTTGGTGACAGCACAAGCAATGTAAAATAAAGGTAGCGCTTGTTCTGATGAAATGAGCTGATTTAGAGTCACAATTTTCTGCAGTATTTCCACCCCATGTGAACATATTCTATCAGGCACTAAATTGTGCCTCTGGTACCTTGTTGCCACTTTGGTCCAGAAAGCTCCTGCAGCTTTCATCAGTCAGTTCATTGTTTCCATGATTGCTGAGCTCAATGGTTGTCTTCTGCGATCACGTGGCATTCATCCATTCATGCAGACATGATTGCTGGGGCCAGTGATTGGCTGCAGCAGTCATGTGAATGATACACCAGCCTATGAACACTACAGGAGCTTCTGGGACTAAATATATTCTACCAGAGGGGAAGTGTTGTGTCTGTGTGGTGCAAACCAAGCCTTTGGACCCCTTAATCTACCACTAGTCTCGTCACATTTCTATGTACTGTCCATACAGATACTTGACTGCCTTCTGGTTTCACCTCAATTACTGGTATAAAAGAATTGGGATGACATCTACCTTCATACGGGATGGGTTCCCATATCCACTGCAACTTTCCAGTCCTGCTATTGCCACTACTGTCTACCATGATTTGGTCTTCTGCCTACAGGCTTAACTCTTTCAATGTTCCATTAGTCATTAGGATACATGGAACTAGTTTCTAAGCCACTGCCATCTTTTCCTTTGATTATCTCATCCAGTTCCACAATGTCCACTCTTCACTGTTTCTACAGACTGGCATCATTATGTTCAGGTGGCACCATCTATTCTTCTAAAGCATCAGCAGGCAGTATGCACTGGGTTGTCATACACCCATACCATCTCATCAGTGTAGTCTGGCCTCCTTTCCCTCTGACCTTCCATTATCAAAAGCTACAAAAGGATTTGGTTTAGGTGTTCTCTAGCCCAATTTTCCTGGAAGGGTGTGGGGCATCTGGTACAACCAATAAAACTCTTCAATTAACCCCTTAAGGATTCAGCTTAGATTGGTACTTAAAGGGGTTGTCCCACTTCTAGCTATTTTGCTGCAGAAAGTAGATGACTACATTGTGCTGTGGCTTGGGTCGGTAGTGCGGGCTGAGTCCCATTAGCTTCAATAGGACTCACCCAGCAATATCAGTCTGGGCCACTGTGCAATGTGCACAACTGTCTATTTCCTGAAGCACAACGTCTAGAAATGGGACCACTATTTCTAGAAGTTATACTTCAGGAAATAGGATGCACCAGGATGCAGTGATTTTTTTTTTAGAATTTTCATCACCACTTATTAAAAGTTTATTAACTTAGAAAAATAACTTTATTTTTCCATTGACATGGCCATATAAGGATTTGTTATTTGGGTGACAAGCTGTAGTTTTTATTGGCAACATTTCCTGGTACATATAATGTATTGAATAACTTTTATTTATCTTATTAGGGGTGCAGGAAGAAAAAACATGTCAATTCTGCAATTGTTTTTATTACAGTATTTACTATGCAAAATAAATAATGATAACTTTTTTCTGCGGACGAGCACCATTATGAAAATATCAAAATTATATTTGTGTAGACTTTTTCACTTTCTTTTACAATAAAACCTTTAAAAAAAAAAAAAAAAAATTTTATATATATATAATTTTTTTTTTTAACCCCTTAATGACATGGCCTATTTTGGCGTTGAGGACCAAGCGATTTTTTGGTATTTTTCCATCTCCATTTTTCAAAAGCCATAACTTTTTTATTTTTCCGTGGACGCGGCCGTGTAAGGGCTTGTTTTTTGCGTGGCGATCTGTAGTTTTTATCGGTGCCACTTTTGGGTATATAGACAATATCGTAAATTTTTTTTTTTTTTTTTTTTAATGATAACAGGGAGAGAAAACGCATCAATTCTGCCATAGATTTTTTTTTTTTTTTTACAGCGTTAATCATGCAGCATAAATGACACACTAAAATTTTTCTGCGGGTCGGTACGGTAACAACGATACCAAAATTGTTATATTTTTTTTAGGTTTTTACACTTTTTTGCAATAAAACCCCCTTTTTTTGGAAATCTTTTTTTTTTCTCTATAGCTGCATTCAAAGTCCTGTAACTTTTTTATTTTTCTATGTACGGAGCTCTATGAGGGCTTATTTTTTGCGAGACGAGCTGTAGTTTTTATTGGTACCATTTTGGGAAATGTACGGCTTTTTTGATCACTTTTATTGCATTTTTTGTGAGGCAAAATGCTAAATATTAGCATTTTGCCTCTGTTTTTTAGCGTTTTTTTTAACGCTTTTTGTCGTACAAAATAAAAAGCGTGTTCAACTTTTTGTACACGTCGTTACGGACGCGTCAATACCCAATATGTGGGGTTTTAGTTTTTTTTCCCTTTTTTTATGCTAATATTAGAAAAAGCATAAAAAAGGGGTTTTTTACATTTTTTTTTTTACATTTTTATTTTTTTTACACTTTTCTTTTCTTTTTTTTTAATACTATTTGAGTCCCTCTGAGGGACTTACATCACTGTGCCTATGATCGCTGTCATAAGGCATGGCAGAGCTACTGCTCTGCCATGCCTTATCGCTTGTACAGCGATTATAGGCACAGGCAATACAGGACGCCAGTGTCTGGCGTCCTGTTGCCATGGTGACAGGCCAGGCTCTCGCGATAACATCGCGAGTTCCGGCCGGAGACACACAGGGATCGCGATCCCTCTGTGAACTCTTTCCCTGCCGCGATCTACTTAGATCGCGGCAGGGAAGGGGTTAACAGCGGCGGGCGCATCTCCGATGCCCCCCCGCTGTTGGAGCGGGACGCCGGCTGTGACTGACAGCCGGCTCCCGCTGCGGGATAGCGCGGGATCACATGGCTGCCATGACGTACCAGGTACGTCCAGGAGCGGGAAGGGGTTAATAATGTTTGTGGTGTTTTCAATTTACAGCGTTGCATTATGTGGGTCATTACAGATGCAACAATACCAAACATGTTTTTTGTAATTTATTTGTTACTATTTTTTCACCTTTTCTATGTCCTTGCACTACTGTACTGCCGTGTGATTATTGCTATTGTCGCACATTGAATGTCATGTCAGATTCAAAGGCCACTGTTAGGCCTGTTGTTGACATGGCAATCAATCAGCCTTTGCTATTTCATGGCAGCGGGCCGATGACATCACAGAGGGAACTCCTCCCCTTTCTTAACATCATACATTTTGTGATCAATACTGATGATGAGGATCGGTGTTCTCGATGCTGTTGCAGTGGGACAACCATACAGCAATATCAAATATTTCTGTAACGCCACTCTCACACAGACAGTCTTTTACAGGATTTATAGGGCATTAAAAACGCTGTACTAAGCATCCATTCATTCCAATGAGGTTTCTCAGATGAGCTTTTTATTTCAGCATTTATAGCGCTGTATGTTCTAGTTTCAGGCATTCAGCATGTTTTTGCTGCCTTGCATCGTTCACTGAAATGCATGGGGTTTGTTAAAATAGTGTACAGCATTTTACAGTGTCTTACAGCCTTTTAACACTGCTTCCTAAGCCACTGGGAGGGGGGGGGGGAGGGGTTGATGACTTCGTCAGCTTGCTTTGCCTGCGTTGTTACTGCACAAAATATGCAGTAAAAATGCAGGCAAATGCTCACAAAACACTGTAAAACGCTGTTTTCAGCATTGAAAAACGCATTATATTTGCCAACGCTTGTGTGAAGTTGCCCAAGGCTTGCACTGCTGACTCTGCGGTCTACTCACAGGGGGACAGATGCAGCAAACGTGTGATCCACAGCAAACTTGCTAGTTATCAGGGCAGTTAGAATTATCTACTAAACTCTAGTCTAATCAGCCTGATGTCAGGGCATGAAGACTGACTTACTAAGCTTTAGTGTATCCTGCCAGCTAATAGAACAGACAGCACGATCATCTCCACACAGGTTTAGACTTCTGATGAAAGAGTATTTATCCGAATCTTAGAAATGTGTTGAGTCTTATTTTATGCGCTGGAATCTATTTGTGGGTGTTATGCACAATCAGCATCTACTTTGGCTTTCACCCACTTTGGTTTTCCACTGAAGATTTAAATCAAGTCTGTGGATGCATGGTGGAATTCTGAACCATTTATAACACATTGGAACCCATTTTGGAGTGTTGTGCAATCAGTATCCTTTTTGGGCTGGCACTCAGTTTGGTTTTCCACTGATGATTCTGAGTAAATCCATAGACACTCGGTATTATATAGGTGGGCTATGCTAGGCTAGTACTGATCGCGCAATTTTCGCTATTCAATATACTGTGGGTGCCATATTAGATCTGATTAATATACAGGCCCGGAGGACCCCCCCAAATGAACACTACATGGTGTGCACCAAAAGGCATCTAACCTTTATTTAGACGGGTAAAAGTTTATATAAGGAAGTTGGGTCATTCAGGGTCCAGTTACAGCATTTTGTGTGCTGATAGGTCATTCTCATAGGCAGGTATTTGTGAGGTAGCTGTGAGATCATTCACCAGGAAGGAGCTTCCCTTGAGCATGCTCTATTCATTTTTGACTTGTTGTCCAAAGGAGATACTTTCTGTTTCTCTCCAGCCATTTTTGCCATGCGGCTGTAACTTGAGCCTTGTATAAGTTTTCCACTGCTGGTCAAAACTGGTTTGACCTGTTTTTGGACACCATACACTACTCCTTCAATTCTTGTGGGGGATGTTGCCTTCCCCATCTTAACACCTTCACAGCTTACAACAGAAAATGCACAAAATGGCCAACCTCTCAGCCATCCCCCACAATTCCCTCCTTTCTGCAAATAAATCTGCTCATGCCTCCACCCTTTCCCTGTCTCCTAAATTATCCCTCCCTACTGCTGGGTGATATCTAGGATAAGGAAAATACCTCACAACATGTTACATTTTCCCAATGGTATTCTAGGTAGATGGCTCCTAAAAGATTTATCTTTTCCGCATAACCCACCTTGTTCATAGTTTAGATAACATAACATGTTTAATGTGACTGGCTTACCATGGTACGATTTTCAGGTCAAATTATTTGTTACATATTTACACTTTGTCTGATTACACAAATTACAAAGGATATGGGCCACATTTGTCTCCTCCACTTGATAATCTTTATTCAATGCCTGACATGAACCTAAGTTAGCTTTCTTTAAGTTTCACTGGGGTTGTAGTGGTTAACAGCACTTAAAAGGGTTCTTTTTTCTTGATTCCAAGCTCTTCCTTGCGCCTTTTTAGATCAACCCAACCACCTGAAAGCAAACTATGCGACTCTTGATCTGGAAACAAGGAAAATACACATTTATGAGTGACAGTTAACTCCTGATGTAAGGCACTCACGTGGGAGACGAGGCCCTCCTTTTTGGCCTTGAATAAGCATAGGCTTATTACAGGAGCCCTACCAAACAAACCTTCATAAGGACTCAACTTAGTCTTACAATGTGGCGTGGTTCTAACCGAGTAGATGACTAATAAAATGTTTACCTCTATTATTTACTATGACTTTGAAAAATTCAAAATTACTTTTGTAAAACAATTTCTTTAGCCATTTTAATGGCGTTTTAATTTTATTTTATTTCTCAAGCTATGCCTCCAATTAACAAGAAAAGAGTTCTATGCAAATCAACAAACTCCAAGCACCTATCTTTGATATCTGCTGTCATTCTGCAGTCACTGAAACAGATAGTCTGACTCACACCAAAAAGGTACCTTGACCAATTGGCCCGGATTGTAATGGGCACATATCATGCATCCCTGTACAAACCATATCCCAGCAATGTTGAACCTTGGGGTAAGCCAGGCAGAAGACACTATACCACACATTACCTCCTTGGATGGATGGGTTAGCTCATGGCTCAGGTGTGACATCATGGGGTACAGCGTGCAGGGGAGGCATTTACCTTTTTGCCAGGCCCCGTTAGCGTTCTGTTTGCTTTTTTTTTTTTTTTCCACTCCTCCTTCTTCTTACCTTCGAGGCCTGTTCCTAGAAGTCAGGCAACAAAGAAATATCTACACCTGCTTCAGGTGCAAGCAGGTTACCAGCCATTACCTCATTCAAGGGAAGTCAGGCTGCTGTGGTGCCTGCTCTCTGGTTCCTTCCAGCCTCAGTAGTTGTCTGTTTGGCATAAGCCTGGACTTTGATGATAAGTCACCTGTGCAGAAGGAGCTAAAACCTGGTAGAACAAAAACACTGCTTCTTCATTCTGGATTGGCTTACACAAGGACCCCATGAAACTTCCACTGTGCCACAAAGGATGTGAAATCGTGTACGATTCCCAATGTGTACCTTAAGTTGGTACAGACATAAACAGTCTTATTTGCAGCCAGCTTACATTTTTTAGTGAGCGCCATCACCTCTATTTCCTGAGTAACTGAGTCTCTCAGGAGGAAAAAAGTGTTTTTTGTATAATTACTGGAGATGAGTGAGCATGCTCTTCCAAACTTGCTACTCGTTCAAGTATTAGGGTACTCGAGATGCTCGTTACTCGAGACGAACACCATGTGGTACTCGAGTCAATTGCATTTCCCTTCCCCACATGTTTAGTGCCATTTTCTATCCAATAAACATGCGGGAAGGCATTACCACTTCCTGCTGTGACGTGCCAGCCCTCTCCCTCCCACAGTAGTGAGTGGCTGGGCCGATCAGGTGACCCCCGAATACTTAAAGTGGTCCCGCCCACGGCTCACTTCAGACGCATGCTGGAAGTGGTTAGGGAAAGTGGTGATGCTTATATGGGAAAGTGTTAGAGTAGGATCCTCTCTTAAAGAACCCCAATGGTCCTGCTTAGGGCTACTCCTCATCATGTGCATTACAGTTGTGGCTGGCTGGGAGCAGTAGTGCACCTTTTTTTAGTGCACCCCTGTGCAGAGCCTTTCAGTTATACTGTTCTCAGTCTGCAGTGCATTAGACAGAGTTCTCACCGCTAAACAGTACTCTAATATTTCCTAGGCCACTGCAAAGCCTTTCAGTGATACTATTCTCAGTCTGCAGTTCATTACGCAGAGTTTAGGGAAAGAGATGCTAGGATAGGGAAAGTGTTACAGTGGGGGTTCCTCTCTACAAGAACCCCAACAGTCCTTCTTAGGGGTAATCCTCACCGTGTGCATTATAGTTGTGGCTAGCTGGACGCATTAGTGCACCCTTTTTTTTAAAGCATCTAGCCCTGTGAAGAGCCTTTCAGTTATACCGTTCTCAGTCTGCAGTGCATTAGACAGAGGTCTCACCACGAAACAGTACTCTAATATTTCCTAGGCCACTGCAAAGTATTTCAGCTCTGCCACTGTGCAGAGCGTCTCACAATACCCTTTTCTTGGGGGAGTTGAGATAGCTGCAGTTACCCGCACTATCCACTGGCTTTAGAGTGTTCTCCCACTCTATACAGTCTCTCTTATCTACAAGTCTCTGTGAGCGGTAAATTACCCCTAGGTATCAGCGAAAGGCAGCTGGTTAATTTTTTCAAGTCACAGCATAGAGCCTCTGCTATCTACAAGTCTCTGTGTGTTTTGAATTAGCCACACTTGTCAGCGCTGTACAGTGGGGTAATTCATTTGTGCCCTGCTCTATCCTTAATCCGCCATGATGAGGAGTAGGGCTAAGGGTCGAGGACACGGATGCGGGCGTCCAAGTGAGGGGGTGGGCAGAGGCCGAGTTTCTGGGCGAGATGAATCACAGCCGGCTGCTGCGGGATTAGAAGAGAGCCACATTTCTGGGCTCCCCAGATTCATATCACAATTTGCGGGTCCGCGTGGTAGACCTTTATTACAAGCAGAGCAGTGCGAGCAGGTCCTGTTGAGGATGGCAGAAAACACAACCAGCAAAGTATCGACCACCCAGTCTTCTACGCAGTCCACTACTCCTGGCCTAGGGACTGTAACTCTGAATTCTCTGGCTGCTCCTCCTTCCTCACAGCCTCCTCACTCCATGAAAATGACAGATTCTGAGCAGGCAGACTCCCAGGAACTGTTCTCGGGTATCTGCCCTGAGTGGGAAAAAACGGTTCCTCTCCGGTCCGGGTGATGAGGCTGGGGACTTCTCAGACAGGCAACTCAAGAGCTGTTTGTGAATGAGGATGATGAGACACAGTTGTCTGTCAGTGAGGTAGTAGTAAGGGCAGAAAGTTCAAGGGAGGGGCGCACAGAGGATTTGGAGGAAGAGCAGCTGGACGATGAGGTGACTGACCCCACGAGCTTGCTAAGTCTACTGAGGACAGGGTTTCAGAGGGGGAGGCAAGTGCAGCAGCAGGACAGGTTGGAAGAGGCAGTGGAGTGGCCAGGGGTATAGGCAGGTCAACGGTGAAGAATCCGCTAACTCTTTCCCAAAGCAACCCCTCACGGCAAGCCTTCATGCAGAGGGCTAGGTGTTCAAAGGTGTGGATGTTTTTTAGTGAGAGCACGTAGGACCAACGAACAGTGGTGTGCAACCTGTGTCGCACCAAGATCAGCCGGGGAGCCACCAGTACCATCCTCACCACCACCAGCATGTGCAGGCTTATTATGGCCAAGCATCCCACAAGATGGGACGAAGGCCATTCACCACCTCGGGGTCACACCACTGCCTCTTCCCCTGTGCCCCAACTCAAATCTGCCTTCCAGGATGCAGGGACGAGCGCCTCCCAGCCGGCACCCTCACCTCCACCGTTCTCCACTCCATCCAGCAATGTCTCTCAGCGCAGTGTTCAGGTGTCGCTAACACAAGCGTTGGAGCGAAAGTGGAAATATGCCGCCACCCACCCGCATGCACAAGCTTTAAACGTGCATATTGCCAAATTAATCAGCCTGGAGATGCTGCCTACAAGCTTGTGGAAACGGAGGCTTTCAAAAACATGATGGTGGTGGCGGTCCTGCGCTACTCGGTCCCCAATCACCACTATTTTTCCTGGTGTGCCATCCCCGCCCTACACCAGCACGTCTCCCGCAACATAAATCATGCCCTTACCAACACGGTTACTGGGAAGGTGCACTTAACCACGGACACGGGGACAAGTACTGGCAGGCAGGGCCACTTTATCTCCCTGACGGCACATTGAGAGAACTTGGTGGAGGCTGGGACCGAGTCAGAGCCTGAGACTGCTCACGTCCTACCTACACCCAGAATAGCGGGTCCTACCTCTGTGCTGGTATCTGCAGCGTTTTATGCCACCTCCTCCAAACCCTCCCCCTCCTCCTCCTCCGCAACGTCTAGCTCTCAATTAAGAAGTGTGAGCACGTCGCCAGCAGTCGGTATCGCGCAGCACGGCAGCACAGCTGTGGGCAAGCGTCAGCAAGCCGTGCTGAAACTAATCAGCTTAGGTGACAAGAGGCACATAGCCCCCGAGTTTTTGCAGAGTCTGACAGAGCAGACTGACCTCTGGCTTTCGCCGCTGAGCATCCAACCGGACATGGTCGTGTGTGACAACGGCCGTAACCTGGTGGTAGCTCGGCAGCCTTACACACTGAGCTGAAATATGGTTTTCTCCAGCAGGTTTCGGGGTATTCTGCAGCTTCCAAATTGTATAGTGTGCACACATCATCGACCAGATCAGACACAAGTTATCAGTCTCATATCCAAAATGGCTCTATGGGCAGGAACGTCCAAACAGCCTCTTTTATTACAAGACATAACACCTGCCCTTTATGGGCGTTCAACGGATTACATCAGTAACATATATATATATATATATATATATATATATATATATATATATATATATATTCTTATTCGCTGGGTTATATAGAATTCCCTGCCTCCCCCTCTCCCCACCTCTCTCAAATAGGAGCCTTTGTCTTAACAACATGTGGCCAAAACTGAAACTGAAAGTAAGTATCTCTTTGTTGAAGAAGATTCTGTGTGGGGGATGGGGAAGGACTGGGAAAACACTCAAGATGAACACAAGCAATAACATATAGCACTATGATTTAACTCTTTCCTTATGCAGCAAAGTTCCACATTAGGCTAAAGTCACAAAACACACATCTTTTCACCATGCCATTGTCCAGCAATTACTATAATGAAATTATGCAGTCATTAGCCTCTAAGAGTTAAAGTCACTACAGCTGCATAATACATCTAGTTTAGTACAAATCAATAGACATTTTACACTGACTAATCATCATGTCTATCACAATCCCCCCTTAAAATGTCTATCCTCTAACTCTTCCCGTCAAATTTTCACAGTTCTCTGCGTGTAAGCCTATAATCGGAGCGCGTTGAAAGTTCGATTTAGGGTCTTCAAGGGGGTGTAGGACTTGTCCACTCCTTCTGGGGATGCATCCTGCAAACTCATTGTGGGAGCAGCCTTTCCAGCATCAGTTTCACAGGTCTCTCTGACACAGGGGATAACACAGCAGACTAGAATGAAAAAGATAATCAGTTCACATACAACAGCGACGCCCGTCTGTGCCAGGATCCTTTACCACCCGCTCATCCATGGCGAGTACTGGTCCGAAAGGTTAGCTCTTTTTAGTTAGTGCGGTCAGCTTCTTTAATGGCAACTGCGTCTTTACCCGCGGGTCACGTGTTGTCTGGTATGTAGGTACAACAAGTCTCCCCTATCATCTTACAGGCACTCCCCTTTTTAGCTAAAATCATATCTAAGGCCATTCTATTTTGAAAAGTCATAGTCGAGGTAGGTCCTATTGGTCGACTAGTCCCTATAAGGCATCTCTAGTATAATTTATAAACCGCTGCTAATTATAATAAACATAATTAATTCAGTCAACATTTTATTTACCCTTATGATCAGGAAAATGGACTTGAATCTAGTTTTAACTTGGTCTCTAATTTTAAAACTCGTCAGGTACCCCCCTTGGCTACCCTATGACGTAAATATACACGTGTAGATCAAAACTACCACCAGGAGTCTCTCTTCTCGCTCTAGTATAATGTTGCAATACTAGTAGTGTGCACAGGTACGCACGGCGTGGGACTCCCTAATCTTCACCCACACCAATGTCCTCCTGGAGATAGCCCCAAAGGTGGACACGTCCAGGCCGCCGACACTGACCCTACACTACCTAGTGACAAGACTGGAAGGAACCGCCGTACCTATGCAGAAAACAAGGATAGACCAACATGACAGGATAACTACAGAACACAGCAGAGTTGGATCGAGATAAAGTAACTATTGGGGGTAACCTCATTATCCTCAATGCTGTCTGACAGGATGTGGAGGAGCATAAGGGCTTTACTAAGGCACACTCCCATGTCCAATTACCCTCCAGGCGGGTCCTCTACCTCATGTCTCCACAAAGCCAGTAAACGTCTCCTAAGGACTGGACCTGATTCTGCATCCATTCCCCTCCTATCGTACCGTAGGAGGAGTAATACCCATTAGTGAGTTCCCCAAAAATCTCCCTCCACCCTGCCTTTTTGCCTGGCAGGTGTAGTTTCCAGGGTAGTCAGTAATACTCTCTCCGGTGCAAAACACTTAAGTAGTTATAGAGTATTCCTTCTTCCACTTCTCACGGACAGTGTAATTAGAAGAAATGTTCGTGAAGAGACTAAGAAACCACTCTTCAGCATCTACCGGGAGATTTAGGGGGACCATCCCCAAGTGTAGTCGGGCACTACCGCACACGCAACAGTTAGACTTGTTGCTCCTGTTAGCACTGTACCTCATCAACTCCAACCAGAGAGTCTGGTCAGAGTAGCCAGTCGCTACTGTCAAGGTGTCCTCAAAGGTAGGGTCGGCTATGATCATCATGTTCGTCAAGGTCTTTATCTTATGGCGGAGGGGGTTAATTATGGGCACGAGACTAAGTGAAGGCTTCCATTCGGGTGCATCTACCATACCCCTTATTTTGAACTTCCCTAAGGGATCTGTCCTCCCGTCCCCCGGTATGTCCCCAGACTGTAAGTCCCCCTGTCCCCCGGGCTTGGATCTCCCATGGTTAGTGTAAAAACCGCATTAAAACCAAGCAACATACTAAGTTCAGCCTTCCAATACCTGCTGTCCTTATTATTCTCAAGGAGGGTTATACGACTAATTAGGGATTTCCCGCTCTTATCTTTCTTATTTAAGGCACTTCGCGGTTTATAGGACTAGTCTGTTCCTGCGTTCCATCCCACTAATCCCCAATAACGGCAGTCTTCTCCCCAGACGTTATCAGTGGCGCAAACATATTGTATTCCCCGGGTATATAAGTCATATAACCAGCCGGACTGGGCTAAAACTGGCCTGCGGTGAGATCTTGCGCCTAGACACGGGACCACAGTACAATAGTCAAAGGAATATGCGGCTACTTGTGCATTGGACGAGTTATACCAGAAGGTAACCATACCCTCATATTCTTCAGACTAAGGATTCCAGTTGCCACCCTCCTCTCTCACTAGCCCTAACCAGAGTAATGTCCTTGGCACAACTAAGACTGGTCTCCTGGATCTGAAGCTTTCTTACAGTATGAATTGTGGATCCATGTGAGTCTTTCGGCTGGTTTCACAGCTGTGGCAGTAGTCAGAAGCACCTGGTAGGGGCCATCAAATCGGGGCTCAAGAGGGTGTTTCCTGAGGAACTTCTTGACGCACACCCAATCCCCAGGCTGCAAGATATGTGTCCCAGTGTCTGCCTCTGAGTCTGGAAGAGAACACCTGTGCATAGGCTTTGATTAGTGCTTTAACAACGGAAATCACATACTTAGTCAACACATCAGATTGTAATTGTAACTACTGAGGATAGTAGCAACCTAGCCTTGGGGCTAGCCCAAACAATCTTTTAGGGAGATAATGCATGATCCCCCCTGGGTTCATATCTAACACTGAATAGGGCTATTGAATGACAGTCTTTTCAGAGTGGCGTCATTTTTAAGTATCTTACTTTTTAGCGTGCCACTAAGTCTCTCCACCTTTCCACTACTCTAAAGGTGGTAGAGTATGTAAAAGGCCTGGGATACACCCAGAGCAGACATGACATGTTACATTCACCTGCGAAGTTTATACCTCTGTCTGACTCTGAATCACTTCTGGTACCCCATATTCACAGTTTACCTCGTTCATGAGCTTCTTTGCGGTTACCTACTTGTTTGCCTTGGTAACAGGGTCGGCCTCCAACCTGCAAAGACATCAACAACAACAAGCACGTATTCATACTTCCCAACAAGTGGGAGCTGAACGTAGTCAATTTGCAATCCCTGAAATGGGTAGAGTGGTCCCGGCAAGTGTGATGTGGCAAATTTACTTCTGCCCTGACTCACCTATGGCATAGATCATGCTAAACTGGACAAATGATGCAGCAGCTACAGAGAACCCAAAAGTCGCCCGTCCTCTTTCAAGCGTCGACGTCATTGCTGCTTTACTAGGTGGGTCTTTCCGTCCATCAGCTGGGCCATCATGGGATACAGGAACTGTGGTGGGCAAGTGCTGTTGACTGTTCACCACACGCTGTCCTGTTTCTGCTGCTCCCATATTAGTACATTTATTCTTTCCTTCCTTGCTGGCTTGTAACTGTAAAAGTCTTTAGCATATCAAAGTCCAAATTTTGTCAATGTCCAAAGTTTTTACCACTGACTCATGCTGTCAGTATCTTTCTTCTTTCTTCTACGGCTTGACGGCTGCTGCTTTTGCTGTGCTGTTGGTGAGGGTGTCGTCTCTTGCTCTCAACTTTGTCAGGTAGAAGTAGGGCCTCCATGAGACTCTGCAGCGGTGCACCATTCCCAATTGGCTGTCCTGCTAAGGTAAAAACTGTCTGGCTTTCCATATTGGGCCGTAATCATGAGCTATGCCAAATGCATACCAGGAGTCAGTGTAAATGGTTGCCGTCTTACCTCTCGCCACTCTACACGCCTCAGTGAGGGCCTTCAGTTCCGCTTCTTGTGCTGAGACATGCGGAGGCAGAGCTTCTGCTTCTAGGACATCTTGTTGTGTGACCACTGCATATCCGATGTGGAGTCGTCAATCCTCACCCTGGTACCATCTGCAAAAAGCTCAACATATGCATTATCAACAGAGATTCCGGTAACTGTTTGCATACCTGTAGTTTCTTAGTGTATTAGTACTAAATAATCATGTTGATATTGTATTTCACATGGCTCGGAATCTTGTAGCACAAAATCATTTATTTATTTATTTATATATATTTTTTTAAACCCAATAGCTGATCTACAACACCTAGATCATCTATGACCCAGATCACCTATGCCTCCCCCCTTTTGAACCAGAATACTCAATGGAAAAAGAGTAATCGCGTTCAAACTAGTACAACGTTGAAAAAGGAAACCAAGAGGCACAAAAACAAGCACTTTGTAGGTCAAGGTGACACTGTACGCAGCGAAGTCTGAGCGAAAATCTCCTTAAAAAAAATTTTTCAGGTCGCAGTTAGCATTTTTTAACACAAGGGGGCGCAACACAAGTAAAATTTTACATCACCCAGTGTTATAGTATTTCAGGGAACGTCCAGCGTTTAACTTTCACACTCCTGTCGGAATATAATTATAGCTTCAGTGTAGACTGACACTAGAATATACAAAAGACTTAAGGAAAAAACTAAAGAATACGGATGAATTAACATCCTACTCTGGGCAATTTAGTCCCTCTTTCTCACATAACAAGTAAAATTACTTCATCAAATTGCGTGAAAAAGTTTGCTGGGTGACTATAGGGAAATTATTCCATCTGTAGGAGCCTTCCGTAACATCATCTGTCTGAACATCCATTGGAGAAGCAGGCAGTGGAAAACAGAGCCCCTGGGAACACACCATGAGAAGGCGTCCCCTGTCATGGATCCCTGGCCTCTGTCCCCCATGCATCAACTCCAATCTTCCATACACTATAAACCAGCTTAGTCATCTACTATGTCCCAAGCTGCATCTTCACAAAGGTTTGTTTCCCTGAACTTATCACACATCCAAAGTGGCCACATCTTGGAGTGTAACAAAGTTCGGTCAAACAAAACCTTACTTCAGACAATCATGAGGTTAGCACTGGATACAGTGGCATTGGGGAATATAGCCCTCCCAAGTGCAGCAAAATGGCCGCCAGAGGCAGAAAGGGGCGGGGCTACAAATTTCCCAGGTGAGGCAAGATGGCTGCTGGACGAGGAAGGGGCGGGGCTTAGTCCTATCCCGGACTGGAATGGCCGGAAGCAACATCACACACCCTGAAACTGAGCACATGGGGGAAGTAATTTCAGGGTGGGAGCAGAGCTCACCACACTTGCTGCAGAAACATTGCAAGTGCGGCCGCCATTATAGGGAGGGGCTGTAGTCAACACAAAGGCATTACATTGTTCATGATTCTCATCTTGAATCTCTTTCCTACATTATACCTTCTCCTAGCAATCTAATACACCTTTCTTTCTGCTTATCTGTCCATAACCCGAGATTTTTTTTTTCTGCAACTTTTCCTGACCCTTTCCCATTGTTCAACAAACTCTGCTCCCTCCCTTTCAGCAACCAAATCACAAGCTCTATGGCCTTTGTCCTTGCTCACTTTGCTCCCCATTCTCTAAACGACCTGCGTCTATGCCTAACCTTCTCAATCTGCTCAACTCTATTCTACCTACCAAGTCTATCCTATCCGAAGTTTCTGGACACAGTAGTGTTCCTCTTGTAAAATCTGCTTTCTTCAAATCCTTCCAATATAACCCCCCTCAGATCACAATGCACATTAATTCTATAACACCGAACAGACGGTACAGATGGGATTACTGGAGAATACCCACAACGGCTCAAGGTATATGGCTTGCCTACCTTTGCGACTGCCCACCCTCCACTAGTAATCCCCAACAGCACTGCCTGCACACAGTTGGGACAGGACATTTAGCTATACACAGTGACTGACGATTATATTCAGTGACCAAAGACCTCAACAATATCCGGAGACGTCAGCCGTCACAAAGCCCGGCTATAATTCCCGCGTATATACCTTTCCACATATGAGAACATAACACGCTCAATCATACATGTGCATACGCGTATCATAAATTTTCCTAACCTCACACTAGTTACCTAGGAGTAAGTGTCTCTAGCGTGCTCCCTCAGACTTAAACAGCCAAGTCTGCCCTTCTGACACATTAACCCTCACAGAATTTGTCTCTTGGTCTTGTATACACAATCTTTAACCGTCTCAGACACAACAGCCACAGCATACAAAATACCCCTAGACAGGTAACATGGTGGTAATCGGGTGGACAGAACTAGAGTTATTACCTGCCTTTCAGTGAAGGTCTAGTCTGCATCAGATACAGGCAGATTAGCAGTTGGAAATCAGCTGGACACAGGTAGATTAAAATAAAGCAATCTTACCGTGTTCTGTAGATTTTTGGGCCCCTAAGTTCCGCATGCTATCTGCCGGTGTCTATACGTTCCAGGCTCTGACTTCACAGATCCACCTGCCCACCCAGGGACGCCACTGAGCTGGAATATGGTTTTCTCCAGCAGGTTTCGGGGTATTCTGTAGCTTCCAAATTTTATAGTGTGCACACATCATCGACCAGATCAGACACAAGTTATCAGTCTCATATCCAAAATGGCTCTATGGGCAGGAACGTCCAAACAGCCTCTTTTATTACAAGACATAACACCTGCCCTTTATGGGCGTTCAACATATTACATCAGTAACATATATATATTCTTATTCGCTGGGTTATATAGAATTCCCTGCCTCCCCCTCTCCCCACCTCTCTCAAATAGGAGCCTTTGTCTTAACAACATGTGGCCAAAACGGAAACTGAAAGTAAGTATCTCTTTGTTGAAGAAGATTCTGTGTGGGGGATGGGGAAGGACTGGGAAAACACTCAAGATGAACACAAGCAATAACATATAACACTATGATTTAACTCTTTCCTTATGCAGCAGAGTTCCACATTAGGCTAAAGTCACAAAACACACATCTTTTCACCATGCCATTGTCCAGCAATTACTATAATAAAATTATGCTGTCATTAGCCTCTAAGAGTTAAAGTGACTACAGCTGCGTAATACATCTAGTTTAGTACAAATCAATAAACATTTTACACTGACTAATCATCATGTCTATCACAACACGTGCCATGCCTGGCCCACGTCTTAAATCTGGTGGTTCAGCGGTTTCTGAAAAACTACCCCCATTTGTCTGTCCTGCTCAGCAAGGTGTGCTGCGTCTGCGCACATTTCAGCAAGTACACCACGGACGCTGCCAACCTGAGGACCCTGCAACGTCCGTTTCAACTGCCAGAGCACCGACTGCTGTGCGATGTGCCCACACACTGGAATTCTAGGCCGCACGTGTTGGCCAGACTGTACAAGCAGCGTAGAGCAATTGTGGAATAGCAGCTGCAACATGGGTGGCGGAATGGAATTCAGCCTCCGCAATTCTTTACTGAGGAGTGGGCATGGATGGCAGATATCTGCCAGGTCCTCTGAAACTTTGAGGAGTCTACCCAGATGGTGAGCTGCGATGCGGCCATCATTAGCATTACCATCCCGCTGCTTTGCCTGCTGAGAAGTTCGCTGCTAAGCATAAATGCCGACGCCTTGCGGTTGGAACAGGAGACAGGGGATGACAGTATGTCACTTGATAGCCAGACCACCCTGATGTCTATATCTCAGTGCGTTTTGGAGGCAGAGGAGGAGGGGGAGAAGGGGGAGGAAGAGGAGGAGGGGGAAGAGACAGCTGGCCACACTGCAGAGGGTACCCATGCTGCTTACCTCTCATCTGTTCAGCGTGTATGGGCTGAAAAGGGGGAGGAGGAAGATGATCCTGAAAGTCATCTTCCTAGTGAGGACAGCAATGTGTTGCGTACTGGGACCCTGGCACACATGGCTGACTTCATGTTAGGCTGCTCTCCCGTGACCCTTGCGTTAGATGCATTCTGGCCTCACAGATTACTGGGTGTACACCCTTCTAGACCCACGGTATAAGGAGGACCTTTCCAGTTTTATTCCCGAAGAGGAAAGGGGTACAAGAGTGATGCAATACCACAGGGCCTTGGTGAAAAAAGTGATGGTAAGTTCCAATCTGACAGCGCTAGTGGCAGAAGATGCAGTTCCGAGGGCCAAGTAGCAAGGGAGGAGCGGGGATCAGGCAGCATGTCCAGTGCAGACAACACTCTCCAAAGCCTTTGCCAGCTTTATGGCTCCCCAGCAGACTGTGTTACCACTCCCCAATAAGGCTGAGTTGGAGGGAGCACTGTAAAAAGATGGTGAGGGAATCGGTAGCCGATCACACCACCATCCTCCGTGATGCCTCTGCTCCATACAACTATTGGGTGTGTTATCGGACCACACCGGTACCGATCTGATGACCTCGTTGCCAGGTGCCAAATTGGTAGATATGGAAGCCCGTGATAAGGAGATTTTGCTAGCAATTATCTATCAATAGCATGAAATCACTCCATGTTATGTCAAGACACCTCCAGTGAGAATCAATGAATGAATTCTACTTCATTGTGAACATTGCCAATTCTTATACAAGAAGAAGAAGGTGTATCCAAATGTTGCCTGGTACAAAGATTAGTGTTACGTCACTTACTGGTACAAAGGTGAAACTACTTGTCGCTTACTCGTACAAAGGTGAAACTACTTGTCGCTTACTGGTACAAAGGTGAAACTACTTAGGACTTATTGACATCTACCAAATAGTCTCAAAGCTCAAAGACACAAAATTACCCAAGCCAGGAGTTTGCTGGTGAATTAGACAATAGTTCTATAATAATTGTGTGTTCTCTCTGTTAACATAGCTTAGCTTTATTTGCTTTCTCTATTGAATTCTTATCTAAGAATCCTAGTTTCTGGCACTACAAAGCATAGGTTTTAGTCTTCTATTTAAGAACCAATAGTCCAAAACTAGATAAGAAACATACACTTATTGCATTCTTTAAACTTAACACTTTATATTCCATGACATTTCCCCCTTTTTGTTTCTTATCTCATCCCAGAACAACAGTAAACATTTGACAAACTTCAGTCCATCCTAGCAATGTCTGCCAGCCTTTTAATTACATTTCTTCACTGGATTCCTCCAAATTACTATTGTTCTGATCAATATAAGAATGTTCAAAGCCGGGTATGCTTAAGAGCTGGGCATAGATACCATTTTGTGCTATCATAGTGGGTATCACCTTTTCAGCAGATTTTGCCAATATACGGCGTATACAAGGTACTAGACAACAACCTACTACTACAAAAGCAATTACTATAATAATCAAGGTGGTAAGAAGAGACATGATCCAAGCACTCCATTGTCCAAAAATGTCCTCCAACCATGATGTAAATGGATCATAAACACCAGAATTTTCTGCAAGTTCAATAGATAGACTTTGTAGTCCATGCAAAGCTTTAGTCACTCATCCGTCCGGAGCCGTGTTGTTGGGGATGTAGGTGCAGCATGAATCCCCAATCATCTTGCAGACTCCTCCTCTTTCTGCTAGAAGCATGTCCAATGCAAGACGGTTCTGAAAGGCCATAGAGGATGTTGGTCCTAGTTGTTCCGCTAATCCTTGTATGGCATCTCTGGTGTAGTTTACAAATCTCTGTTGATTATCTATATATATAAAATTGAATGTATGCGCGTGTGTCTGTCTGCGTGTCTGTCTGTCTGTTTGTCCCTTATGCGCTACTACGCCATTCATCCGATCGCCATGAAACTTTGGGAAGTTGTTGAGTACACTCCTGGGAAGATTATAGGCATAGTACAAATATTCTATGATAAATAGCGCGTGCGCGAGCGTCGTCGACAGTTACGACCCCCCCACGTAGATCGTTCGATTTCCATCATTGCCACTAATTCTCTCACTTCCCGATGTTGTAGAAACATGAAATTTTGCACAAGCATTGATAATGTCATAAATAGGAAAAGCTAATGGGTCCCAACTCGATTATTCAATTCTAGCGCAAAAGAACTAGCGTCCAAATTTTACGTACGGAATCTAATTCTCCAACTTCCCAATGTCATAGATATTTGAAATTTTGCACGAGCATTGATTATGTCATAAATAGGAAAATTTAATGGGTCCCAACTCGATTATTCAATTCTAGTGCAAAAGAACTAACGTCCAAATTTTATGTACAGGATCCTATTCTCTCATTTCTTGGTGTAATAGAAAGTTGAAATTTGGCACGAGCATTGATTATGTCATAAATAGGAAAAGCTAATGGGTCCCAACTCAATTATTCAATTGTAAGTGCCAAAGAATTAGCGTCCAAATTTTACGTGCGGAATGTAATTTTCTCACATAGAAACTTGAAATTTGGCATGGGCATTGAATATGTCATAAACAGGAAATGCTAATGGGTCCCAACTCGATTATTCAATTCTATGCGCAAAAGAATTAGTGTCCAAATTTTACGTACGGAATCTAATTTTTCACATAGAAACTTGAAATTTGGCACTGGCATTGAATATGTCATAAATAGGAAACGCTAATGGGTCCCAACTCCATTATTCAATTCTATGCGCAAAAGAATTAGTGTCCAAATTTTACGTACAGAATATCATTTTCTCACATAGAAACTTGAAATTTGGCATGGGCATTGAATATGCCATAAATAGGGAAAGCTAATGGGTCCCAAGTCGATTATTCAATTCTAAGCGCAAAACAATTAGCGTCCAAATTTTACGTACGGAATCTAATTCTCTCACTTCCTGATATATAAAAATGAATGTCTGTCTGTCTGTCTGTCCTTTATGCATTACTACACCATTCATCCAATTGCCATGAGACTTTGGGAAGTTGCTGAGTACACTCCTGGGAAGATTATAGGCATAGTACAACTATCCTACGATAGGTGGCTCACGTACGAGCATCCTCGACAGTTATGCTCCCCCAGACAAAGATCGTTTGATTTCCATCTCAAGCACGAAAGCAAAAGGCATTACGACCAACGGGATGAGTGTTCAACCAGAAAATGATGCATCCGCCGAATGTTTCGCAAGAAAATTGCTGGATATTGAGAATGCTGAGGTAAAATGAAAGCTGTGCTGTGATTGGTTGCTATTTCTTATACTGCTGAGGTAACATGAAAGCTGTGCTGTGATTGGTTGCTATATATAATACCGCAGAGGTAACATGAAAGCTGCGCTGTGATTGGTTGCTATTTTTTATATTGCTGAGGCAGAATAAAAGTTGTGCTGTGATTGGTTGTTATTTCTCTTACTGCTGAGGTAACATGAAAGCTGCGCTGTGATTGGTTGTTATATTTTATACTGCTAAGGTAACATGAAAGCTGCGCTGTGATTGGTTGTTATCTAGATATATAAAAACAAATGAATGTATGTATGTATGATTGTGTTCGCAGCAACGCGCGACGGGTAAGCTAGTCATTAATAAAAAGTAAATTTCATATAGTCTAACCTGTGAAAGGCCTTTTTGTAAATTGGAACCACGTTGGCAATGCGCCAATCCAATAGTACAACCCCAGTCTTGATAGTATCCACAAATACGACATTGGTTTCCTTTTACTTGAAGTTCTTTTATTTTTAAAGGGAATGAACTGCTCACATGAGGTGATTAGGATCCTTTTAAACTTTTCCCATTTTTCCTCTGTACTGATATTTTTGAGGATGTTGTCCCAATTAATGTTATCGATAGTAGTTATAAGCTGATCAAATTTTGCTTTACTGAAGTTTAATTTGTGTGTCGCTCCCTGATAAGACTTCTTATTGAATGACAGCTGGAAGTTGATTGCATGGTGGTCACTGTTCCCCAAGTGCCCCTCAACCTGCACCCCTTTTATTCGGTCCTGTTTGTTAGTACTAAGTCCAGTCCGTTTTCCCATATTATATCTGGATAATTAAAGTCCCCCATGATAATTACTTTGTTGCGGTTTGACACCTCTTCTATCTGCCTTAGTAGTAAGGTTTCAGTTTCTTCTGTTGCTTTTGGTGGTCTATAGAAAACCCCTATCAGGATTTTGTTATGTTTTTCTCCCTGTATTTCTACCCACAGAGATTCTACGTGTTCATCTCCTGCCCCTTTATCTTCCCGTAGCCTTGGCAATAAGTACAATTTAACGTACAGACATACCCCTCCCCTTTTCTGGTTCCCACGGTCTCTTCTGAAGAGATTGTAACCCTGTAAATTCGCCGCCCAATCGCACTTATCATCAAGCCATGTTTCAGTTATTCCGACTATATCATCATTTTCATCAGCCATGCTCGCTTCAAGCTCACCCACTTTACCGATCAGGCTTCTTGCATTCGTGGTCATACAATTTATACAGTTTTCTTTGTTCTTTAAATTCGTTTTGTTGCTAATGGTACTATTGGCTGATCTGTCAGTCCTAACTGTACTAACCCCATCCCCTGCTCGACCCGCCTTCCCATTGCTTAGACCCAAGTCGCTAGCTGTACTGACTACCCCCCTATTTCTCTTTTTGCCCTCCCCCCAGTCCCTAGTTTAAACACTCCTCCAACCTTCTAGCCATCTTCTCTCCCAGCACACCTGCACCCTCCCATTAAGATGCAGCCCATCCCTACAGTAGAGCCTGTAGCCGACAGCAAAGTCAGCCCAGTTCTCCAGGAACCCAAATCCTTCCTTCTTACACCAACTCCAGAGCCACTTGTTTACCTCCCTAAGATCCTGCTGCCTTTCTAGTGTGGCCTTAGGTGCAGGTAGTATTTCCGAGAAAACTACCCTGGAGGTCCATGCCCTAAGCTTGGACCCTAAGTCCCTGAAATCATTTTTGAGGGCCCTCCATTGACCTCTAATTTGTTCATTGGTGCCAACGTGCACCATGACCGCTGGATCATCTTCAGTCCCTCCCAGAAATCTGTCAATCCGATCCGCAATGTGTCGAACTCGAGCACCAGGAAGACAACACACCGTTCGACGATCCTGGTCTTTATGGCAGATTGCCCTATCTGTCCCCCTTATAATTGAGTCCCCCACCACTATGACCTATCTAGCCTGCTCTGCGCTTCCCGTCCCCGTCTCAATAATTGCTCCAGCTAAGTCTACAGTCAACAAGTACCTTCAGGTCTTTTTGCATATCACTTTTCTCTAGCAGTGCCCCATTTAGTGTATATTGGTGACATCCATTTCTCCTGCCCATGTGCAGAACTTTACATTTAACAATACTGAACTTCCCTTGCCATTTTCCTGCCCAAGCCCCCAGCTTATCTAGGTCCTTTTGTAGTCGTACATTGTCCTCCGTTGTTTTAATTACCTTGTATAATTTTGTATCATCTGCAAATATCGATATTTTACTGTTGCAGTCCCTCTATCAGGTCATTGATAAATATATTGAACAGAATAGGGCCTAATACTGAACCTTGTGGCACCCCACTAGCAATGGTGGCCCAATCAGGGTACAAACCATTTATTACCACCCTCTGCTTTCTAACTGTGAGCCAGTTCTTTACCCAGCTAAGCACATTTTCACACAGTCCGAGCTGCTTCATTTTATATATCAGCCTTTTATGCGGCATGGTGTCAAATGCTTTAGAGAAGTCCAGATATACGAGATCAATAGACTCTCCCAGATCTAGCCTAGAACTTACTTCATTGTAGAAGCTGATCAAATTGGTTTGACATGATCAACCCCTCATGAACCCATGCTGATGAGGAATTATAGCATTGTTTTCCTTGAGGTATTCCAGGATGGTATCTTTCCTCCCTCTCTACCTATTTAACTGTCTGTTTCAAACCAACCCATGTGGAGGATTGAATTTCCAATCACCAGATCCCTCTCTCTTGCTGTTAACTAACTAACCAGTCCTCCTAAGCTTTTGCTAGGTGATAGAAACCCCAATGAGAATCGTGGGGGTGGACAGTAAATAGGGCACAGAGATAAACTGAAAAGCAGAATATGATTGCAAGACATAACCTTTAAGTCATACGTACATTTAAATAAGAACTGGCCACATAGATTCTGTATTGTACCCAATCCAGGACACTGGATGTCCTCTATTCTTACACACTATCTGTTGTGCCATTCATTGGCTCAAATTAAGCTATTTAAAACAATTTGGAATGTCACATGATAGTTCTACGCTAAGGGAGGAGACTCCCTCCCATGTGGATTACGTCTTAATGCCCTGATTCAGGCACATGACAAACGCCTCCAAGTAAGTGTTCTCTACTTATAAATATGTAAGTGTACTATTTTAATATATCTGCTTGATGAAGGCACATTTGCATAGTGCTGAAACGTTTAGCATTAGAAATAAAACTTCAAGTGAGGCACGAACATGATACTATTGTGTCTTTGGACCCTAGAAGTGCGGTGCCATTTTTTTGCTATAAGTGCAATTACCTAGTGAGCACCTGGATTCAGTTTGCTCATCGGCTCTCCAGTGGTACTGGATTGGGGAAAATCACATCTTTACACGCTATTCAGGAAAAAGGGTGCCGATTGGAAATTCCTTGCCAGGGTTAACCCACCGAGTGCCGGGTGAGTAATATTCTCATTGCTATAATGCCTTATTTTATTTGAGCTCACAAGGCACATTTCTTATATACATCTTCTCTGGTCGAACTTCTAAATGAAAACACAAAAATACAACAGTGCACTTCTTTTTCTGTCTGAGCCAAGACTTTCTTACTGTCCATCTCTGTCAGGATTTTGGTAAACTTTGGTAAACAGGTAAGGGTGCCTACCCACTTGCGATTTTTTTTTCTGCGATGTTTTGCGTTTTTTCTCAAGAGCAATTAGTATAGAATGTGTTCTTGTCCATCTGCGTTTTTTTTCCGTTTCGTGGGTTTTTTTCACATAGGAACTGTCAGTTGCATATGTGTCCTTATTTTTCTCTTAATGCACCCATGATTGTCAATGGAGGGCTGCAAAAAACGCCGCGGAAAACGCGCAAAAACCGCGCGAAAACACAGCGTTTTTCACACGCGAAAATCGGCAACGCAAGTGGGTAGGCGCCCTAAGTGTGATTTAAATGCTGCATCATCTTTATGTTTTGCATCGGCAGTTTATTGGGTATTGTCTGGAAACCTGTCTGTATTTGCTCAAAGTTGGAGGAAAACCTACCAAAATTAGGCCGTTAGTGTCATATTTGAAAATTGTCATCTTCTGAAGGATTTTGACCATCACCTCATTTGGGTAGTGCAGTAAAATTCTTTTCTCTTCTCTAATGGCTTGTATTCCTTCTTGCAGTGGTTCCCGTTAGTCTTCTTCCATAAGCATTGCTTCAGATGCAGGAGGATTACCTGTAGTTGATTCTGCTGTCTAACATACACATGTTCATGAACTCGACACGTTTCTATGTACTGGTCCTACAGGGCCTCAGCAGCCTTCTGGTTTCACCTCAAAACTTGGTTATAATAGAAATGGGCTTCTATAAAGTTTCCTGGGGGGTTGTGTTCTCATCTCCATTGCAACTTTCAGGCCCTTCTAGCAACACTGTTGAACATCATGGGAGTTCATGGCTTACATCCTGTGGAACTGCTGAAAGACTGAATGCTCCAAGTGAGTGGGGATCACTGCAGGAATGTAGTTCCCAAATATAAAAGTTATCAGGACTCGCGGCTCCCTCGTGCCCTCACCGCCGGTCCTGTCACATGGGCTGCTGCCGTGCGGCACAGGGGAGCCCCTGTCCTCGTCACCTCCCCTGGCCGTCGAGCTCCTCCTCGCCACCGGGTTGCTAGGGATGCGGTGGGTGTTGCCCCACTAGGCGTCATTGGTACCTTGGCTACCCGGCTTGTGTCTGCTTCTCTGCCTCCTGCAGAGCTGGGGGTGGGTTTCCCAGTGCTGCTAGGTGCTCTCAGCTGCTGTCAGACTCCCCGCCCCAATCAGCTGCTGGGGCGGGAGCTCTGACAGCATTTAGGCCTCATGTCCACGGGGAAAATCAGGCCCGCTCCGGATTCTCCATGGAGAATCCGTAGCGGGTCCCTCCTGCCCCGTGGACATGAGCGCTAAAAAGAAGAATAAACTTACCTCTCACACGCTCCGGATCTTTCCTTCGCCGCGGCATCATGTTCTCTGTTGGTGACGTGCCCCGTGCATGCGCCGTCCCGTAGAAAAAAGATCCGGCCGCGACGGAGAGAAGATGGAGCCGCGGCAAAGGGAAGAACCGGAGCGGGTGAGTAAATTCCGAATTTTGTCTCCCGCGGATCCGGACGGCTTCCATAGGCTCCAACAGAAGCCTGCGGGAGCCGTCCCCACGGGAGACCCGCACGAAAATGGAGCATGGTCCAGATTTTTTCATGCTCCATTTTTTTTTAAATCCCTTTTATTGACCATCCGCGGGTATTTATCTACCCGCGGGTGGTCAATGCATCCCTATGGGATGCGGATCCGCGTGCAGGAGAAGAGTTAAAATCCGCTGCGGATTTTAATTCTTCTTTTGCCCGTGGACATGAGGCCTTAAACCTGCTTGTATCTGCATTCCAGTGCCAGTGTTAGTTTGGTCTTCCTGCTACACCAGCGTACTTCTTTGTGACTCCTGACTTGTTGACTACCTGTTTTTGGACCTGACATTGCCTTTGCCTGACCCTCTTGTACCGCGTACCCTCTCGTTGCTGACCTGGATAGTCTGACTCTCCTTGCTGTTGTTGGTTCCAGTGTCTGTCTGTTTGTTAGTCCCGGTGTCCCCTTCCCCTAGTGAGTGTATGGACCGTAGTCCAGTTTTCACCCTGGGGCTTAGCCCAGGGAGGCAAGTAGATAGGGACAGGAGTTGCCGGTATTTTCAGGGACCTCCAGTTTCCTGGACCCCGAGTCCTGATAAAAGTCACCTGTCATCACCCCTGTTTCAGGAAAGTCGCACCTCAATACTAAGCGCCTTATAAAAAGACTGTGCCAGAGATTGTTATAGTGCTCATGTACATAGCCTATTCCCCTTCAGTGACCAGTAAGCCAGTGTTTACCTGAAACACAAAGTTAAGGTAAGACTTCAAGTAATGCACCCTTGTATGTAAGGTAACGAGTACATTGTACAGTAACAGCTTTTGTGTGCTGTAAACACCTCATGTCCTTCTGTTCATTTCTGCGTCATTATATCATCTCAGTTGTACCTTAGGGGAGAGAAACATGGGCGCTCGCACTAATATGCTCGCCAGTATAGAGCGTATTAGCACATAAACCAAGTACAATTATTTTTTCACTATTCAAACTCCGCACCATTGCGGTAAGGTTTATCTTTTCTCAAATGGAGAAATAATGTGCGATAATCCCAATAGTGAAAATGAAGCCATTGAAATCAATGCTTTTGTTCTGTCTAATTATGCAGCTGTGATTTACACGTCCGCATAATGAAACAAAATCACGCCCATCTGTCTAAGCCCTTACAGTAAGACCAAGAGGCATGCATATGAAATTGGAGAGCGCCACAGATGTGATGAGAGCAATCTTCTTACTATCTTTCTCAGCTCCAGGCACTTGCTAACATACACTGCTACGTGTGGGGTGGAAAAGTAGTACGGCCCAATGTAGCAGGGGAGTCCACTATTCTGGGCAGCGGGCCAAAGGGGTAGACTCTTTATTACATTCCTAAAGCATAGCCCCATCATGGATCAGTGCAGACTTACAGCAGTTATTGTATTTGTTTGTTCTACTTTTTTTTTTTTTAAATCAAATTTTTTATTGAGATTTTTATATTAATTTCAATACATACAATGCAATCAAACGTTGCTCTTCAGATTGCAAATACATACATTAGGTATTGCAACTGCTAATACAGTAATACAGTAATTACTGGGAGGACCTCCCGTGTCAGACCCGCCTAATCTTCCCAACCTGTGTGGGAGGCTTGTGGTTCATCTAGCTAGCACTTGGAATTTAGTATGGGACAGGTGTTTCCAGGGATGCCTTCTGGGAAGAGCCGCCCATCCATTTATTATTAACTCTTGGCTGGTGTCACACTGGGGGTACTCCCATCGACAGTATCTGCAATAAAATTATAAGCAAATCTTGGAATATCGTCTAGCAGTATAACTTGCTTCTATAGCATATATACTACTGTGCCCAACACAACGGGGAGGAAAGGTAAATGGGTGGGGGGAAGGGGGAAGGGGGCGCGGTGTAGTTACATTTGAGATATAGAAGAGGGACCAGGGAAACACAACGGGGAGGAAAGGTAAATGGGTGGGGGGAAGGGGGAAGGGGGCGCGGTGTAGTTACATTTGAGATATAGAAGAGGGACCAGGGAAACAGCTCTTGTTCACCTGAGTCGCTCTCCTTCTTCCGCTCCTCCTCGCACCCCGACGGGTGGACGCGGATCTGCTTCTGTAGACAACTCCCGGGGTCCCGATCGTCCGCAGCTACCGTTGCTTACCAGTGATAATGGGGGTTTTCGTCTATTTCTGTATGTTGTGCTTTGCAGAACTAATTTTAGTAAGCTTAGTGATCCTTCCTTGCCTCTCACCAGGGATGCCAGGTTAATATAAAATCTTCGTGAGTGCCCCTGGTCCAGCTTGTTAGCTCTTCCATACTACATATCATGTCTACTTTTTCTCTCCACTGTGAAACGGATGGAGGTTTTTGTTGAAGCCAGTTTAAGGGAATCAGCGCTTTTGTGGCGTCTAGTAAGAAAGCTATTAGTTTGTTTCTGTACGGCTAGAAGTTGGGGGAGGGCTTCTAAAGGAAAACCATCTCCGGTAGAATTATTATATTTGGCGAGAAGACTTTCAAGTCCTTTTCTATCTCTTTCCAGAAAGGGGTGATTCCCGGGCATTCCCACCAAATGTGGAGATATGAGCCCGTTGCAGCATTGCATCTCCAGCATTTATTATCAGGGGCTAATTTGTAATCGTGTAGCCATTGAGGGGTTTTGTACCAACGAACTAGAAGTTTGTAATGGCTTTCCTGCATCAGGACACATGGGGACAAGCCATATGCTAGTTTTAAGATTAGCTTGGTGTCAGCCGTAGATAGGGTGATTTTTAATTCCTTTTCCCGGAACATTAGGAAGGTTGGTTTGGAAAATAAGGGTGGGGTTATGAAGTTCCTCCTGATATTAGAGATTCTCCAAGCGCTGGGTTTGTAACGCTTCTAGTAAGGCTTTTTCAAAGTCTGTCTTTGGCCTAACAGATTTGTATTTGGTTAAGAATTCTTTTATCACTTTTCCCACATGTGCCAACTGCAGGAATGAAAGCTTGGGATTGGTGGACAGTGAGGTCACAATTTCTTCTGGTGTTTTGTGGGCTTGGGTCTGCAGTTCTTCCACTCTGCTTCCATGTAACTGTTTCCAGATACTCTGGGAGCCTGGGTCTGAGGGAATTTCTAGTAAACTACATAGGCTTCGGATAGGTATCAGTGGGGAGGGGGTAGGGGCCAGTGATTCTCTAGTTTTGTCCCAAATTTCACATGGGCCTTTAAGGAGGGGGTTGAATCCCTTGGCTCTGTATAGGCTCCTTTTTGGGAGCCACAGGTCCTCCCTCAAAGATTCTCCGTGTGAGGCTTTTGCCAGTTCATATAGTATGGGTCTCTCGACGGATGGGTCAGGTCCATCCAGTATCCGATTTGAGTAGAGTAGTAATAGTCCTGGACATTTGGCAAATCCATCCCCTCCTCCAATCTCCTCATAGTCATTAGATTATATGCCAGTCTGGGTCTTTTTTGCCTCCACACGTAGCCCAAGAAAATTACTCGTACAGATTTAAAGAAGGCTAGCGGGAGGTGTATTGGAATCATAGGAAGCTTGTAAAGGACAATAGGATTTCAGGATATTTTTCCTTCCAAACCATGAAAGGAATGGCAGGTCATATTTTCGCAATAGTGTTTTGATTTGGGCATTTAGAGGGTAATAGTTTTTTGAGAAAAGATCTCCAATTCTTTTCATGAGTTTTATTCCTAGATAGTCCACCACTGTCTCGGACCATGCGAATGGGGAGCCAGCTTTCAGAAGCCTGCAGCTGACTTCTGGGATTGAAACGTTAAGGATCGTTGATTTCTCAAAATTAACTTTAAAGTTTGATAGAGATCCGAAGTCTTGCAGAATTGAGACCAGTCTCGGCAGGCTCCTCTCTCGTTTAGTAATAACAAACATGACGTCGTCCACGAATGCCGCTGACAACAGCGTGCCTGACTAAACTCTAAGGCCCATTATCGGGTCCTGTCTTACCCATTGTAACAATGATTCTATAGTAAGGATAAATAGTATTGGGGAGAGGGGGCAACCTTGGCGCGTCCTGTTTCTAATTTCAAATGGTGGAGACAGTGAGTCGTTTATTTTTAATCTGGCGTGTGGATTTGAATATAGCGTCAATATAGCCACAATGAGGGCAGGAGGGAAGTTGAAGCGAAGTAATGTTCTCTCCATGAAGACCCAGTCTACCCTATCGAAGGCCTTTTCTGCATCCGTGCTTACTAAGGCCAACGTGATTTTACGAGCTTGGGCATGGTGAATTGCATGGAGTAGTCTGAGACAGTTTCCCCTCCCCTCTCTGCCCCTGACAAAGCCTGCTTGCTCTGGATCTATTAATGCCGGAATAAACTCGCCCATTCTTTTAGCTAAGAGTTTGGCCCAGATCTTAACGTCCAAATTGATAAGCGAGATAGACCTATAGCTACCACACTGTGTAGGGTCCTTGTTCTCCTTCAGGATAAGGGTGATATGTGCTTCTTGGGCTTGTCTAGGTAAAGTGGACCCTTTTAGTAATGCATTGAAGGTTTCGGTAAGTCTGGGGATTAATTGTGCCTTGAAGGCTTTATAATAGGTAAGTGATAGGCCATCGGGGCCAGGGCTTTTACCATGGGCAAAGGAGTTCAGAACTTCTTCCACCTCTTTCCCTGTGATCGGAGTCAGTAGGGATGCTGCTTCTGTCTCACTCAATTCTGGTGTTTTTAGAGATCTCAAAAACGCGTCTACCCTCTGGGTAGGATTCTGTTTAGTCAGGGGGGGTTGCTCTTTCTTTGAGATTATACTGTTTTGAGTAAAAGAGTTGGAATTCTCTAGCTATGTCTGGTGTAGAGGAAACTCGAGACCCAGATTGTGTTTTTATAGTTAGGATAGCATTCCTTGTCTTGATCTTTTTGAGAAGCGAGGTCAGGAGTTTACTGCCTCGGTTGCCATGGGCGTAGGCTGCCTGTTTAAGATAGATATGTTTTTTATTAAATTTCTCTATTAAGATGCATTTGAGGCGGTGCCTTAGGGAGGTAAGTTCTTCGAGATTCTGTTTGGTCTGAGATTGTTTTGTTGTATATTCAAGTTTGGTAATTTGGGCTAGTAATTTGTCAATTTCTTTTTGTTTTTGCTTTTTTGTTTGTTCTACATTTGAGTTACATTTCAGAAGTTTATTTTTTCTTCATTCAATACACATAGAGATAAATACCAGAAATAAATCTTCTCTCCATAAACCTACTTTTATTACCTACAGACTGAGATGTTTTAGAATCCCTGAAGGATGAGATATTTCATCTGAGCTGTAAAATTAATCCCAGTTCATAGATATAAACCCCTGCATCCTGCAGCCTGGGTCTGTGCTGAGGAGATGACAGAGGAGGACGCAGGATCTGTACAGCTGCCACAGGCACCGCTGCATCGTGACATGTCTATGCTTTCAGTTATTATCCATATATTACTTATCATATGTGTCTCATCCTACAGACACGGATTACAGGAGTCATCATCCCAATGTACACTCAGCCAGAACCAACTGGTAACCGGACTGGAATATGAATATTATCAGAGAGGAGACTTCATCATAGGAGGACTGTTCTCTGTCAACAGCCGCTATTTATCAGCATTTCCTTACCATGTTTATGGAAGGATTTTATGTGTAGTGTAAGTTTCCTATTATCCATTCTATATGAACGACCTTCATTAATGTCCCGCTACATCCCACAGAACAGAGATACATTATTTCATTAAATGTATCCTACATATAAGGGATACAGCAGGGTTTATATTTGGTTGCATCCCACTCCCATGGACTTTGAACTAAGCAGCTGCTAAGCCTGATGTAGAGGGACGTACAGATGTAACAAAGTTTATCTCACTGGAACAACTTATGTTATCCCAACCCAACAGAAGCCATAGAAGAGCTATTGTCCGCTGCCGCGGATTAACACTTTAATTGTAAAGTTACATTTTTCTACATTTCTAGGTTTCATTGAAGCAGAAGGCCCTCATGGGGAACAGATGGCTCTCTGACAAAGCATTGTCCTCTGATGCTGGTTTCAGTCTGCAGATACATTTCGGTGTATGAATTAGGGCCGACATTCTCAGATTCCTGTGATTTTACTGACCCAACATTGACCACTACAGAGCGCTGCAGGTTGTAGTTTGGTTTTGTAGGGCCGCGGGGGTCTGGTTGTTGTACTCATAATACACCCATTAATATCTACCCATATTATGGCCAGATAAGACCGATATAAGTGTGGAGAATGATTTTGATTGTTAGCTAATTCACTGAACAAATAATTATTCAGACTTCTAGGGCGATGGGCTCACAGTTATCACTGCAAATATAGCTGATCTACTTAAAGGGAACCTGTCATGTCCCCACAGCACCATAAAGTAAGTTATGGGGGGACGCAGGAGGGAGCTGGTTTACTTTTTATGCTAACTTGCTTCAATGCTGTCACCTGCTGGAGTAGGCCGTTGCACGCAAATCCGACTTATTTTAGAGTTCCAAGAACGTTCTCTCTTTTATATGTATAGGAGAGCAAATGCAGAGGACTATGAAAAGAGTTGGATTTTAGTGCCACGCACCTACATCAGCGGGCGACAGAGCTGGATCACTGGAGCCGATGAGTATAAGACTACATCACCTGACTCCCTGTCATGTCACCTAACAGAACCACAACTTTTAAGTGCTGTGGGGACATGACAGGTTTCCTTTAACCCCTTAACAAATGTGGCCTAAGGTGATGCTTAATTTGCCTACAATTTCCAAATCGTAGCTAAAAATCTGCAGATTTCTTTTTCTTTGTCTTCATGGCATTCACCGCACAGAATAAATGACATGCAGGTTGTTATACTTACAAATATCAAAATTATAGACAGTAATGCAGGTAGGCAGTCTGCAATGGCATGCCTTCAGCTGCCATGGCAACCACATGGCCCCCTACAATATCATCATGTTGGGTAGTGCGGGATGTGCCAAATATCAATTGGGGCATTTAAATGCCGCTGTCAGAATTTAAAGGGTTTACAGCTCCGATCAGCGGCGCTGCTTATCAGAACTGTTGGTTGTCGGCTGTAAGAAACTGTCGGCACCGCATTTTATGGGGCAGGATCAGTCCCCGACCTTCCATACTAACCTGGAAGCTCCAGGATGTAAATGTACATCCTGTAACATTAAGATGTTAAAAAGTCCTAAAATGAAGCAGTTCTCATACTGACCAATAATATTAACAATAGTCTGATACCTTCCAGACCTATAACATAGTCTGTAGAAGTTAACGGCTCACCTCCTGCCCATTATGTGAATGACCACTGAGTTCTGCTGTAAAGGTCATCTCTTAATGCTCTTAACTGCAGCTCAAGCAGGACGGCCACCCCATAAATCATGTACAGACAACAGACGAAGATAGAAACAGACATAAAATGAAAACTGTTTCACTATCTGTTTTAATTATGTATATGTATATGTGATATGTTCTCGATAGAGGGCAATACAGAGAGAAAATAACAAGATCATATATTTCCTGTTATAATGACATGTTCACAGGCCAAATGTAAGGTTGTACACGGACCTCCTGACTCTGATCTTTGCTGTTGATGAGGTGAACAAGGACCCGGACCTCCTCCCTAATATCACTCTGGGTTACCATCTGTATGATACATGTGGGGACAAGATCATGTATGTCCACAAAATGCTAAATATTATATCAGGGGAGAAAAAGGACGCCCCCAACTATTCCTGCAGTCATCATGGGGAAGTCGCTGGAGTCATCAGTGAAGATTTTGAATCAGCAGATAATCTGAACATATACAATCATCCACAAGTAAGTGTCCTATACACGTTATAAAGGGTTCTTGTATGAGAAAAGAATAATCTTTGTATCATCTTATACAGCTATCAAACTCACATGTAAAGGTTTATTAAAGGGCCAGTCTGGTGTTTTCTGCCCAGGATAAGTTTGCAAGTGTTACATTGGTTAGTACTTTCTATCTGTCTGAACCTCCCGGCCTCTTTTTCCTCAGATGATCATGTAATCTCAATTCTGACCAACTCAGATCTACTTGGGAGATATGGATTCAGATTCTCAGTCTGTGTGATGCTGGTACATGGATCTACCACAGAAGCTGCCTACAGGAGGGCACAGTCACTCCTGTCAAAGGTAGCATTGATGCTCACACAGTTATAACAGAGGACATCACAGCTCATCCTCCTGACTGTATATTCATGGTCTGTAGTTTTTTAAGTGACTATAGAGGGTAAAGAAAAGTAATTTATTCCCTCAGCAGAAACAAATGGTATAGCCTCTAGCTAATGCAGTGTTGATGCATCATGGGATTGATGTGAAGCTGAAAGTAAAACATCACAGGGGTCTGCGCTGCACGGAGGTGACTGTGATACAAAGAGGAGACATGCAGGGTGTGACATACAGGCAGGTGAGGAGGCAAATGTGGAAAAATATGGTTGCACCGAAGTGACCCTCTAAATCTGATCTTTTAGCTTTCATTTTGGATTCTATTGATTTTTTCTTTTTACCCTGGATTACTGTTTTTTTTTCTTAACCCCTTCAGTGGCGGTTTCTTACCACCCTGTCAGACCCACCAGGGCAGGCTCTTTAACCCCTTCAGTGACGGGTTTCTTACCCCCCTATCAGACCCACCTGGGCAGTTTTTTTTTAAATGGGCCAATCATTTAATTTCAACTAATTTTCCAGTCGCGTTCCAAGAGCCATAACTTTTTTTATTTTTCCACTGACACGGCCGTATAAGGGCTTGTTTCTTGTGGGACAAGCTGTACTTCTTGATGGCATCATGTTTGGGTATATATAATGTATTGCATAACTTTTGTAAAAAAAATGTAGGGAGATTGGGGGAAAAAAGAAATTCTGCGATTTGTTTTTTGGATTTCATTTTTACGACGTTCAGCGTGCAGAATACATAATTTAATTACATTATTCTCTGAGTCACACGATTGCGGCGATACCGAGTATTTTTTTTATGTTGTGCTATTTTTTTACATTTAGTTTTTTTGTCATTGTGTCATCACATTCCAAGAGCCATATTAATTGTATTTTTCCATTGCCAGCGCTCTAGAAAGCCGTGTTTTTTGCAGGATGAACTCTAGTCTTCATTTATCTAATTTCTGGGAACATGCAAAATTTTGATTGCTTTTTTTTCCATTTTTTCTAGAGGCAGGATTAGCAAAATCTGTAATTCTGGCGTGTTTTTTAACTTCTATATTTAACTGCATCCTCTGAGCAGTATAATTAATATATTAAAGTAATTCAACAGGCCAGTATGATTATGCCAATACAAAATTGTAAGTTTTTTTCTTTTTTGCTACTTTTTCACAATTAAAAAAAAATACATCACTGCATTCAAAGATCCCTAAAATGTTATTTTTTTTGTCAACTGTGTAAGGGTTTTTATTTTGTGTGATGAGTTGTGCTTTTTATTAGTACAATTTGTTGATCCGTGCAGTATTTTTTTTACTTTCTATTACATTTTTTTGTATGGTGAGAGAAGCTAAATTAGCTATTTTTGCCACGTTTAATTTTTTTTCTATGCCATGCACCCTGCAGATTAAATAATGTACTAACTTCCTTCTCAGGGTGGTTACAAATGCAGGGATACCACATGTGTAATTTTCTTTTAATTTTTTACAAAGTAAAGGAAAAAAGGTTGTGTTTTTGTGGGGGGGTTTTTTGCTATTTTTTTTAAACTTTTTTTAAATTTCTGCCCCTTTAAGGGATTTGCATAATACTACTTTCTTATTCTTCTAATACTCTGCTATGCTGATGCATAGCAGGGTATTAGACAGGCTATGACACTCAGACAGATTCTGAGCATCCTAGCCTAATTTAGGTGACAGACCCAGAGGCTATATTTAAGCTTCCGGATGCCACAGAGACCCATCAGGACCCCCAGATCACATTGTGGAAGGGCCGATGGTGACAGAGGGAGCCCCCTTCCACTGTCAGCCCTTTACATTCTGTGGTTCCACAGACCGTGACATGTAAAGGGTTAAACAGTGGAGATCAAAGATGTTCTCCATTCTCTACTGTAAGAGCTGGTGCCCGGCTATCATCTGACAGCCGATCACCAGCTTTCCATGCTACTGGGATGGTTGGCCGGCTTCTGACAAGCCGATGGTCTCTGTGGCAACATGTAAACAGTGCAGGAGTTTAAAAAAAGAAGTGGGAAATTGCCGGCAAATCAGTTATATATTCCAGCTTCTGTTTTTTAAAGTCCTGCACTGGTTCTCTGTTGTACTGTGCAAGCGGTGTGTGTGCAGAAAACAATGCCACAGCTTATGGCATTGTGTTCTGCACGAACCCATAGTAAAACATAGCCCGGAAATCTTCCGGGCTATATCACTATGGGCAGTGGAGCCAGTCCCAGAAAATTTTCAGGACTGCCACTGAAGGGGTTAATGTGATGGGAACTCAAATTGCATTACAAGCTCACTATTTTTCTCTAAAAGGCCCTCTAGCTATCAGATTGCAGATAATGGCAAAACTAATTTTATTACTGTGTCATATTTAAAATAAAACATCTGGTAAAGACAACGAAGAACACATAACTCCTTGTCCTTCCTTATCATCACTCTTGGGTAAATATTTTTGTCCGTGCTCCAAAGAAAATGTTTTTCTTTTAGTGAATAAAATCAAAGTTGAACTCACCTCTCTGACGGCAGGCTCCCACATCACGTGTTTAGAAATGCCTCCAATGGGGACTGCTACATACATCCAATCACTGTCTTTTTCCAAGAGTTTAGGGAGAGCATTACAGGAATAGCCCCGGGTACAAGACCTTGATCGTAAATATAAAATAAACAATACATAATACAATAATATATAATCATACACTGTACAACATGTTTCAGGGGTTTAAAACTAGAGATGAGCGAGCACCAAAATGCTCGGGTGCTCGTTACTCGAGTCGAACTTTCAGTGATGCTCGAGAGTTCGTTTCGAGTAACGAACCCCATTGAAGTCAATGGGCGACTCGAGCATTTTTGTATATCGCCGATGCTCGCTAAGGTTTTCATTTGTGAAAACCTGGGAAATTCAAAAAAGTGATGGGAACGACACAGAAACGGATAGGGCAGGCGAGGGGCTACATGTTGGGCTGCATCTTAAGTTCCCTGGTCCCTGGTCCCACTATTAAGCCACAATAGTGGCAAGAGTGAGACACCCCCCCCCCCCCCCGCACTGTCAGCATAAAGATTGTTCACAGCTGTGGCAGAGAGGAACGATGTTAGCCCATTGCAATACAGCCGGCTCCATTGAAAGCAATGGGCTGAGCCAATCAGGGGGCAGGTCTGACTCACACCCCCTTCACACCCACTGCAGGCCGGCCACGCGGAACTCCTGCTGCCAGGAGCAGGTGATTATGTATATTTTTTTATTTTAACACTTTTCTGGATGAATTGCAGGGAAGGGCTTATATATTTGAGCCCTTCCCGACAATTCATCCCACACTCGCCCGCAGCGCATTGCTTTCAATGGAGCCGCTGTATTGCCAGCTCCATTGAATGCAATGCACTGGACAGCTCCGGCCCGTTTCTAATGAAACGCGGCTAGGAGCAGATTTTCGGGTGATTTTCGGGCACCGGTCACGCGATTTGCGGATGCGCATCCGTCATGCGATCCGCAAATCGCGCGAAAAAACGCCCGTCTGACTAAGGCCTTACTGTTGGTACACCAATTTTTGGGGGACCTCGCCTACAGTGTAATCCAATAAATTTTTTGCCCACCTGCATTACAGCTGACGTTCCATCAGCTGTGTTGGGCACTGCAATGGGATATATTTATGTACCGCTCGTGGGTTCCAGGGAGCCACCCATGCCGTGGGTCCACACTGAGTTGTAACTGCATGTGTCCACTTCTAAAGAACCCCAGTCTGACTGGGGCATGCAGTGTGGGCCCAAGCCCACTTGCATTAAACATGACATTACCTCAGCTGTGATGGGCAATGCTATGGGATATATTTATGTACCGCCGGTGGCTTCCTGGCACCCACCCATGCTGTGGGTCCACACGGAGTTGTAACTGCATGTGTCCACTTCTAAAGAACCCCAGTCTGACTGGGGCATGCAGTGTGGGCCCAAGCCCACTTGCATTAAACATGACATTACCTCAGCTGTGATGGGCAATGCAATGGGATATATTTATGTACCGCCGGTGGCTTCCTGGCACCTACCCATGCTGTGGGTCCACACGGAGTTGTAACTGCATGTGTCCACTTTTAAAGAACCCCAGTCTGACTGGGGCATGCAGTGTGGGCCGAAGCCCACCTGCATTTAATCGGACGTTACCTCAGCTGTGATGGGCACTGCAATGGGATACATTTATGTACAGCCGGTGGGTTCCAGGGAGCCACCCATGCTGTGGGTGCACACGGAATTCCCATTGCGGAGTTGTACCTGCCTGTGACTATTTATAAAAAAACGCGGTCTGACTGGGGCATGCAGACACCTTGACAGAATGAATAGTGTGTGGCACATAGGTTCCCCATTGCTATGCCCACGTGTGCAGCTCCTGATGGCGGTGGCACAGGATTATATTTCTCATTGCTTCTGTACAGCATTGTGGGCTATCGCCCCGCCCCTTTTAAAGAGGGTCGCTGCCTAGCTGTGCCAACTCTCTGCAGTGTGTGCCTGCGGTTCCTCTGGCAGACGCACTTATAAATAGACATGAGGGGGGGTGTGGCATGAGTGAAGCTGAAGGCTGCGCAGGGACACTTTGGTGTGCGCTGTGGACACTGCGTCGTGCGGTGGGGGGGGGGGGTGTTGGGCAGCATGTAACCCAGGAGAAGTGGCAGCGGAGTGTCATGCAGGCAGTGATTGTGCTTTGTTGGAGGTAGTGTGGTGCTTAGCTAAGGTATGCATTGCTAATGAGGGCTTTTCAGAAGTAAAAATTGTTGGGAGGGGGGGGGCACTCTTGCCGCTATTGTGGCTTAATAGTGGGACCTGGGAACTTGAGATGCAGCCCAACATGTAGCCCCTCGCCTGCCCTATCCGTTGCTGTGTCGTTCCCATCACTTTCTTGAATTGCCCCGATTTTCACAAATGGAAACGTTAGCGAGCATCGGCGATATACAAAAATGCTCGAGTCGCCCATTGACTTCAATGGGGTTCGTTACTCGAAACGAACCATCGAGCATCGCGATAATTTCATCCCGAGTAACGAGCACCCGAGCATTTTCGTGCTCGCTCATCTCTATTGTGGACCAAATATCACAGGTAAAACAATAAACTTGCACATCAGATCAGTGCTTTTTACCTGGAAATACATCATAGAGCCTGTACAATGCTCAGTTGTGCATTCTATACTGTCTATTTCAGGCCGTATCCATTCTCCCTTACGTATCATATTTTTAAATATATTTCTCCATAATCTTTCATTATTGGTCATGGGGTCCGACTGCGCTTTGTCTCTCTCATGTGTCATATACATATATTGCAGATTACATTGTGTGTATTTTATAAAATCGCTTACATTTGCAAATAAATTCTACAGTAGTGCAAAGTTCAAATTAAAATACATCTTTATCAGAACCGAGCATAAGGTGTTGGGAAAGGAACAAGGAAGGCATCCATTGTGCCTGAACATTTACCAATTTAGAAACATCCTGTCCTACCCCAGCCATTTTGTTCCTCATCACCTCTAAATCTATAAAGTTCAAAAACCCCCTACACCTGTAAAATGTGAACCTCTGTCTGACTCAATCACTACCAGTACCCCATACCTGCAGATTACCTCATTCATGAGCTTCTTTGCAGTTACCTGTGCAGTTGCCTTGGTAACAGGGTAGGCCTTCAACCTGAAAAGTCATCAACAACAACAAGCACATAGTCATACTTCCCAACATGTGGGAGCTGAATGTAGTCAATTTGCAATCTCTGAAATGGGTAGAGTGGCCTAGGCAAGTGTTATGTGGTCAGTTTACTTCTGCCCTGTTGCCAGTGGCACAGATCATGCACTACTAGACAAATGATGCAGCAGCTACAGAAAACCCAGGGCCACCATTTCTCTCTCAAGAGTCAGGAACATAGCTGCCTTCGATATTGACTCTTTCCATGGATCAGCTGGGCCATCATGGGGTACAGGGATCGTGGTAGGCAAGTTGTGTGGACTGTTCGCCATACGCCGTTTTGTCCTGCTGTTCCCATTTTTTGTCCATTTGTCCTTTTCTTCCTTGCTGGCTTGTAACTGTAAAGACTAGAGATGAGCGAGCACCAAAATGCTCGGGTGCTCGTTACTCGGGAGGAAATTATCGCGATGCTCGAGGGTTCGTTTCGAGTAACGAACCCCATTGAAGTCAATGGGCGACCCGAGCATTTTTGTATATCGCCGATGCTCGCTAAGGTTTCCTTGTGTGAAAATCTGGGCAATTCAAGAAAGTGATGGGAACGACACAGAAACGGATAGGGCAGGCGAGGGGCTACATGTTGGGCTGCATCTCAAGTTTACAGGTCCCACTATTAAGCCACAATAGCGGCAAGAGTGGGCCCCCCCCCTCCCAAAAACTTTTACTTCTGAAAAGGCCTCATTAGCATGGCATACCTTTGCTAAGCACCACACTACCTACAACAAAGCACAATCACCGCCTGCATGACACTCCACTGCCAGTTCTACTGGGTTACATGCTGCCCAACCGCCCCCCCTCCCCCCCCCACAGCGCACACCAAAGTGTCCCTGCGCAGCCTTCATCTGCCCTCATGCCACACCACCCTCATGTCTATTTAGAAGTGCGTCTGCCATGACGAGGAACCGCAGGCACACACTGCAGAGGGTTGGCACGGCTAGGCAGCGACCCTCTTTAAAAGGGGCGGGGCGATAGCCCACAATGCTGTACAGAAGCAATGAGAAATAGAATCCTGTGCCACCGCCATCAGGAGCTGCACATATGGGCATAGCAATGGGGAACCTATGTGCCACACACTATTCATTCTGTCAAGGTGTCTCTGCATGCCCCAGTCAGACCGGGCTTTTTAATTCATAGACACAGGCAGGTACAACTCCCTATTGTGAAGTCCCTGTCGACCGACAGCATGGGTGGCTCCCTGGAACCCACCGGCGATACACAAAAATATCCCATTGCATTGCCCAACACAGCTGAGGTAGTAATGTCGTGCTTAATGCAGGTGGGCTTCGGCCCACACTGCATGCCCCAGTCTGACTGGGGTTCTTTAGATGTGGTTTCAGATGCATTTATAACTCCCTGTGGACCCACAGCATGGGTGGCTCCCTGGAACCCACCGGCGGTACATAAAAATATCCCATTGCATTGCCCAACACAGCTGAGGTAGTAATGTTGTGCTTAATGCAGGTGGGCTTCGGCCCACACTGCATGCCCCAGTCTGACTGGGGTTCTTTAGATGTGGTTTCAGATGCATTTATAATTCCCTGTGGACCCACAGCATGGGTGGGTGCCAGGAAGCCACCGGCGGTACATAAATATATCCCATTGCATTGCCCAACACAGCGGATGTAACGTCAGCTGTAATGCAGGTGGGCTAAAAATTCATTTGATTACACTGTAGGCGAGGGCCCACAAAAATTGCTGTATCAACAGTACTAATGTACATCAGAAAAATTGGCCATGGCCAACCAAGAGGGCAGGTGAAACCCATTAATCGCTTTGGTTAATGTGGCTTAAGTGGTAACTAGGCCTGGAGGCAGCCCAGTGTAACGAAAAATTGGTTCAAGTTAAAGTTTCAACGCTTTTAAGAGCATTGAAACATATAAAAATTGTTTAGAAAAATTATATGAGTGAGCCTTGTGGCCCTAAGAAAAATTGCCCGTTCGGCGTGATTACGTGAGGTTTCAGGAGGAGGAGCAGGAGGAGGAGGAGGAGGAGGAGGAATATTATACACAGATTGATGAAGCAGAAATGTCCCCGTTTTGGATGGTGAGAGAGAACGATGCTTCCATCCGCGGGTGCAGCCTACGGATTGCTGAGGTATTGCTGCTGTCCGCTGGTGGAGAAGAGAAGTCTGGGGAAATCCAGGCTTTGTTCATCTTGATGAGTGTAAGCCTGTCGGCACTGTCGGTTGACAGGTGGGTACGCTTATCCGTGATGATTCCCCCAGCCACACTAAACACACTCTCTGACAAGACGCTAGCCGCAGGACAAGCAAGCACCTCCAGGGCATACAGCGCGAGTTCAGGCCACGTGTCCAGCTTCGACACCCAGTAGTTGTAGGGGGCAGAGGCGTCACGGAGGACGGTCGTGCGATCGGCTACATACTCCCTCACCATCCTTTTACAGTGCTCCCGCCGACTCAGCCTTGACTGGGGAGCGGTGACACAGTCTTGCTGGGGAGCCATAAAGCTGGCAAAGGCCTTGGAGAATGTTCCCCTGCCTGCGCTGTACATGCTGCCTGATCTCTGCGCCTCCCCTGCTACCTGGCCCTCGGAACTGCGCCTTCTGCCACTAGCGCTGTCGGATGGGAAGTTTACCATCAGTTTGTCCACCAGCGCCCTGTGGTATAGCATCATTCTCGAGCCCCTTTCCTCTTCGGGAATGAGAGTGCAAAGGCTCTCCTTATACCGTGGGTCGAGCAGTGTGTACACCCAGTAATCCGTAGTGGCCAGAATGCGTGTAACGCGAGGGTCACGAGAAAGGCATCCTAACATGAAGTCAGCCATGTGTGCCAGGGTACCTGTACGCAACACATGGCTGTCTTCACTAGGAAGATCACTTTCAGGATCCTCCTCCTCCTCCTCTTCCTCCTCCTCAGGCCATACACGCTGAAAGGATGACAGGCAAGCAGCATGGGTACCGTCAGCAGTGGGCCAAAATGTCTCTTCCCCCTCCTCCTCATCTTCTTCCTCCTCCTCTTCCTCACCGCGCTAAGATATAGACAGGAGGGTGCTCTGACTATCCAGCGACATACTGTCTTCCCCCGGCTCTGACTCCGAGCGCAAAGCGTCTGCCTTTATGCTTTGCAGGGAACTTCTCAAGATGCATAGCAGAGGAATGGTGACGCTAATGATAGCAGCATTGCCGCTCACCACCTGGGTAGACTCCTCAAATTTTCCAAGTTGGAGTTGGTATTCCACTATAGCTCTACGCTTCTCATAGAGTCTGGCCAACATGTGGAGCGTAGAATTCCACTGTGTGGGCACGTCGCACAGCAGTCGGTGCACTGGCAGATTAAACCTATGTTGCAGTGTCCGCAGAGTGGCAGCGTGCGTGTGGGATTTGCGGAAATGTGCGCAGAGCTGGCGCACCTTTCCGAGCAGGTATGACAAGCGGGGGTAGCTTTTCAGAAAGCGCTGAACCACCAAATTAAAGACATGGGCCAGGCATGTGCACGTTTAACGCTTGAGCGTGCGGGTGTTTGGCGTCGTACTTGCGCTTGCGCTCAAACTGTGGCACTAGGGACGTCTGGACGCTGCGCTGAGAGACGTTGCTGGATGGGGCCGAGGACAGCGGAGGTGAGGGTATGGGTGCAGGCCAGGAGACGGTAGTGCCTGTGTCCTGAGAGGGGGGTTGGATCTCAGTGGCAGGTTGGGGCACAGGGGGAGAGGCAGTGGTGCAAACCGGAGGCGGTGAACGGGCATCGTCCCACCTTGTGGGGTGCTTGGCCATCATATGCCTGCGCATGCTGTTGGTGGTGCCTCCCCAGCTGATCTTGGCGCGACAAAGGTTGCACACCACTGCTCGTCGGTCGTCAGGCGTCTCTGTGAAAAACTGCCACACCGTAGAGCACCTTGACCTGTGCAGGGTGGCATGGCGCGAGGGGGCGCTTTGGGAAACAGTTGGTGGATTATTCGGTCTGGCCCTGCCTCTATCCCTGGACACCGCACTGGCTCGGCCTGTGCCCACAGCCTGACTTGGGCCTCCGCGTCCTCGCCCGCGTCCACGTCCTATAGGCCTACCCCTACCCCTCAGCATGGTGTATTACCAGTGATTTGATTTCCCAGGCAGGAAAGAAAGTGGCGCAAGTCTGCAGTAAAACGTAGCTGGCTGCGTCTGATTTTTTTTAACGTTCTGCACGCAGCACACACGTGCCCAGAGCCCTGAGGACTGTCAGAGGCAGGCGAAATAGAATTTTTTCCCTTGTTTTTCAAAGGACAAGCCACACTGCGTGTATTCAATGAATACTACTAAGTTTAATAACTGTGTTGTGGCCCTGCAAATGTGTCAGAGAACTGCAGTGATGCAAAGTTATTCGCTACAGCAGATCAGGGATTTCCCATGCAGGAAAAAAATTGGCGCAAGCCTGCAGCAAAAATAGAATTTTTCCCTTGTTTTTCAAAAGGACAAGCCACACTGCGTGTATTCAATGAATACTACTAAGTTTAATAACTGTTTTGTGGCCCTGCAAATGTGTCAGAGAACTGCAGTGATGCAAAGTTATTCGCTACAGTAGATCAGGGATTTCCCATGCAGGAAAAAAATTGGCGCAAGCCTGCAGCCAAAATAGAATTTTTTCCCTTGTTTTTCAAAAGGACAAGCCACACTGCGTGTATTCAATGAATACTACTAAGTTTAATAACTGTGTTGTGGCCCTGCAAATGTGTCAGAGAACTGCAGTGATGCAAAGTTATTCGCTACAGTAGATCAGGGATTTCCCATGCAGGAAAAAAATTGGCGCAAGCCTGCAGCCAAAATAGAATTTTTTCCCTTGTTTTTCAAAAAGACAAGCCACACTGCGTGTATTCAATGAATACTACTAAGTTTAATAACTGTGTTGTGGCCCTGCAAATGTGTCAGAGAACTGCAGTGATGCAAAGTTATTCGCTACAGTAGATCAGGGATTTTCCATGCAGGAAAAAAATTGGCGTAAGCCTGCAGCCAAAATAGAATTTTTTCCCTTGTTTTTCAAAAGGACAAGCCACACTGCGTGTATTCAATGAATACTACTAAGTGTAATAACTGTGTTGTGGCCCTGCAAATGTGTCAGAGAACTGCAGTGATGCAAAGTTATTCGCTACAGTAGATCAGGGATTTCCCATGCAGGAAAAAAATTGGCGCAAGCCTGCAGTAAAACGTAGCTGGCTGCGTCTGATTATTTTTAACGTTCTGCACGCAGCACACCTGCAGGGTGTGCATGACCTGTGCAGGGTGGCATGGCGCGAGGGGGCGCTTTGGGAAACAGTTGGTGGATTATTCGGTCTGGCCCTGCCTCTACCCCTGGACACCGCACTGGCTCGGCCTGTGCGCACAGCCTGACTTGGGCCTCCGCGTCCTCGCCCGCGTCCACGTCCTATAGGCCTACCCCTACCCCTCAGCATGGTGTATTACCAGTGATTTGATTTCCCAGGCAGGAAAGAAAGTGGCGCAAGCCTGCAGTAAAACGTAGCTGGCTGCGTCTGATTTTTTTTAACGTTCTGCACGCAGCACACACGTACCCAGAGCCCTGAGGACTGTCAGAGGCAGGCGAAATAGAATTTTTTCCCTTGTTTTTCAAAGGACAAGCCACACTGCGTGTATTCAATGAATAATGTATGTCTTCTGGCCCTGCCTACACAATTCTATCCCTGTAGTATTAATGCCGGGTGCAATGGTCTGCACAGCCGGTTTTGAGAAAAAAAAAAATGCAACACTGCTAACAGCAGCCTGGACAGTACTGCACACGGATAGATGTGGCCCTAGAAAGGACCGTTGGGGTTCTTGAAGCCTACACTCACTGCTAACACTCTCCCTGCCTAACCACCACTTCTGTCCCTATTGCAGGGCGCAATGCTCTGCAGATCTAATTTTGAAAAAAAAAAAAAATTGCAGTGCTAACACAGTACTGCACACTATTAGATGTGGCCCTGAGAAGGACCGTTGGGGTTCTTGAAGCCTACACTAACTCCTAACGCTCTCCCTACAGCAGTTCCGGCACCAGCAGCACTGTCCCTCAGCTAACTCACAAGGCATCTGAGCCGAGCCGCGGGAGGGGCCGATTTTTATACTCGGGTGACATCTGATCGCCCCAGCCACTCACAGCAGGGGGGTGGTATAGGGCTTGAACGTCACAGGGCGAAGTTGTAATGCCTTCCCTGTCTTTCAATTGGCCAGAAAAGCGCGCTAACGTCTCAGAGAGGAAACTGAAAGTAACCGGAACACCGCGTGGTACTCGTTACGAGTAACGAGCATCCCGAACACCCTGATATTCGCACGAATATCAAGCTCGGACGAGTACGTTCGCTCATCTCTAGTAAAGACCTTAGCATATCAATGTCCAAAATTTAGTCAATGTCCAATGTTTTTGTCTCTGACTTATACTGTCAGTATTTTTACTTCTTTCTTCCACAGTTTGAGGGACACTGCCTTTGCTGTGAAGTCTGCTAGAGCATTGCCTTTTGCTTCTGCAGTGTCGGCTTTGTTATGAGCTTTCATCTTTAGGATTGCTACTTTGTCTGGTAGGAGTAGGGCTTTCATGAGGTTCTGTACTGCTACACCATTCTTAGTTAGTTGTCCACCTGAAGTTAAAAACTGTCTGGCCTTCCATAATGGGCCGTAATTATGAGCTATGCCAAATGCATACCTGGAATCAGTGTAAACATTTGCCTTCTTACCTTCTGCCACTCTACACACCTCAGTGAGGGCCTTCAGTTCCGCTTCTTGTGCTGAGACATGCGGAGGCAGAGCTTCTGCTTTTAGGACATCTTATTATGTGACCACTGCATATCCGGTATGGAGTCGTCCATCCTCACCCTGGTGCCATCTACAAAAAGCTTAAAATACGCATTGTCAACAGGCGTTCCAGTAACTGTTTTTAAAACCTGAATTTTCTTGTTGCATCAATGCTAGACAATCATGCTGATATTCTATTTCAAATAGATCACGATCTTATTTGCTAAATATTTTTTAAAAATAGCTGATCTGTAATACCTAGATCACCTATACCTCCCCCTCCCCCATTTGAACCAGGATACTCGATTGAAAGAAGAGTAGCCAGGTTCAAGGTAGTACAACATTAAAAAGAAATATTAGAAGGGGGCATGAAAAGAGCACATTGTAGCTGGGTTTGACAAGCTAGAGACAGGTGTTTAGGGTGTACTTGAGTGGGTATACTCTGGTTGTCATGAGGGGTGAGAACCACTAGGGGGTAGTCCAGGACCAACTCAGAAGACCTGTCAACCATTGCTGGTACTGCTGCCACCGCACAGACACAGGAGGGGGCTCCTTGGGCCACCGGATCCATTCTCATGGAGTAATACCCAAGTGGCCGTGGACGTCCTCCATGTTTTTGCATTAATACTGCTGTTGCATGACCGGAAAGTTCAGTGCAAAGGATCCAAGGACGGCAGTATGAGACAAGTCCCAAAAAGGTGCGGAGTTTGGCAGCAGAAGAAGGTACAGAAATGGCTTGAACTGCAGCCTTGCATTCTACTGTGAGATGTTTGGTCCCTTGAGCTAGGCAATGGTCTAGAAACACAACCTTTTGTTTACAAATCTGTAATTTTTCCTTTGAAGCCTTGCAGCCATTTTCTGCTAAAAAATTTAGAAGAGAAATGGATACAGATTGACATGTTTTCAGATCCTCAAAGCAGAAGGTCATCAACATATTGCAACAGCACAGTCACATCAGGCGAAATCCAGGCCTGCAAGACAGACTGGGGTGCCTGGGTGTACATGTCTGGAGAATTCTGTGCACCTTGTGGCAGGACTGTCCAAGCATCCTTTTTTTTAAATTTAACTCAATGCCCTTTCTTGTCTGTAAAAGGGCCAGAGATTCAGACTGTCTCCACTCTGACCTATCGTCTATGAGTTTAGACTTTAGAGGTTCCTATAAACCTTCTACAAAGGCCATACTAAGTACATGCTCACCCAATTCTTCTTTGCCCCTATACCCCAGATCTGATCAACGTTGTTAAAGGCGGGCATAGAAGTGTTCTACACTTTCATCTTTCTCTTTGTGTGATATTAGAAAGAGACAAGGAGGATTCTATCAACTTGTCTACTGCCCAACGTTCTAGACCAATTAAAAATATAATACCACTTCTTAATTCTCTATGTTGAATTTTATCCCAATCTGTGCCACAATAGTCTTTCACATGATTTAAAATTATAGTTCCCACTGCCTCCCCTGTTTTCAACATAATCAGAGGACTAAGATCAGCTGATGTTGCAGAGTATGTGTCTTATATTCATGCTATCTGTCTAAAGAAAGGCATAGGTCTGGTCACGGAGTAATTGCTGTATGAGCGACATATGCTCTTGTGGCATCCATGATCTATATTTGACTTTTTGTGATGTTGCATCATATTGGCTCCTTCTGCCTTCCCCTATGTTACATCTGCTCCTGTACCACCCACCGCTCCCTGCATCTCCTCCTTGTCCTCTTCCTCATGCTTCCACTCACTAGCCTTGGATCTAGTGAGCATAGGCATACCCGGTTTGTGCCAAGGAGCTCCGCAAGCAGTGCAGCTTTCTCTCCATTCCGGGTTTTGTTGTCCACAATGCCAGCAGGTCCATCCTTCCGGTCCAATGTTTGATGTTGGAGTGGAAGGCTTGGCATAGGGTTGGGGAGGAGGAGACGGTTGGAATAGAGATGAAGAAGGAGTGGAGGTGGAAGAGGGAATTGACCCGGCAATGGGGGAGCATAATATATCTGCCCTTTGAATTCTTTTCTCATTTCATTTTCAGCCATCGAACAGTATATATTTCATACAGTACAACATGATTCGCATACGGGCCCTTTGTACACATAGAAAAAATGACAGATGCACATTTATGATCAGGACCAACAAATATATGACACTCTAATTCTCTTGTGCAGCCAAATATAACCAATTCTCAATTCACATTTCTTTGCACAGACAAGTAGGCCCTATGCAGCATAGTACCCCACCCTTTGGAATTAAACTTATCTCCTATAGAACGCAGAAACTTCTTTAGACAAATAATAGAACTGTATAACAGGTTTCACTGCCTATAACCATCTTCTGTATGTGCAAATAGCCTGAGGCTACTTACACTTAACTTAGAGTGTAATATATTTGCCTCACCTTACAAAACTGCAAATTCACACAATTGGGTTTTATTCATTCATATACGGACTGATAGGTTTACCATGTGAAGTAGAAACTGGGATTGTATTTACTGTACATAGAACTGCCGACAGTGGACAAAACACATATATAAGAAAAACTCTTATGTACCGCGGTTTTTACATATTTTGTCCAGTATAGGCTATCTATTGACAAACACAATACAACTTATGCCCATTTCCACACACATACTTATATTCATCACTTAAGTTAGCAACTATTATCACTGTTAAACCTTTTTCTATATCTTTACTTGCCTTTTTCCAACTATTCAACATTTCCTGTAATCCATTATCTTTATCCCATCCTGCATGACTTTCTGCAAACCTTTCCCACTACTAGAGATCTAATACTGCTGTCTCTTCATATCCTACGTGCTTTAACAATGTAGCACATTCTTTACTTACTGCATCCCTGCCTTCTCTTCCTTGTACAATCTACTTAGCCATCTTCCTCACCTTATCCTCTTTACCAGCAGTATTGCCCATGGCTGGGGGCTTATGTACCCCAAGAGGCTTATTATTTTTAGTCGTTCACACACAATAAATAATCCCCTGGCCGTTGAAATGTACAAATGGAAACGCAGGGAGCCCTGTTCAGAATTGTGTACTTGTTATGGACTCCTTACAGTGTCACTGATCGTGTTTCTGTTAACATGGGACACAGAGATTTGTATTTGCACCCCGGAGGTCAGGTTCCGTAGATCAGGTTAGCTCATCTCAACCACTCACTCATGCATAAACAGGCACACATAAAGAGAAAAACATTTGCATGTCTATTTCTTCTTTTAAGTGTCAGTACTTCCTCAACCTGCTCCCCCCCCCTCATCTCTACTACTTCTCTTATACCTAAAAGAGGATCCCATCAGGGATTCTATCCCCTGAATACTTTAGGCTTCACTGGTACAACTTATACCATGCCTTTCAGAGATGGGCAAGAGGGTTTCATATTCTGTAATTGTCAGTACTTCCTCACCCTGCTTATTTCCCCCCATCTCTACTACTTATACCTATAAAAGGCTCCCATCAGGGATTTTATCCCCTAAATACTTTAGGCTTCCTTGGTACAACTTATACCACGCCTTTCAGACATCAACAAGAGGGTTTCATATTCTGTAAACTGACCACGCAAAGTAACAAATAAAGACAATAACAGTTAAAGGGGTTGTCCCGCGCCGAAACGGGGTTTTTTTTTTTTCAACCCCCCCCCCCCCCCCCCGTTCGGCGCGAGACAACCCCGATGCAGGGACGTAAACAAAGCTTACCGGAGCGCTTACCTTAATCCCCGCGCTCCGGTGACTTCAATACTTACCGCTGAAGATGGCCACCGGGATCCTCTGTCTCCGTGGACCGCAGCTCTTCTGTGCGGTCCATTGCCGATTCCAGCCTCCTGATTGGCTGGAATCGGCACGTGACGGGGCGGAGCTACACGGAGCCTGCATTCTGCACGAGCGGCTCCATAGAAGACTGCAGAAGACCCGGACTGCGCAAGCGCGGCTAATTTGGCCATCGGAGGGCGAAAATTAGTCGGCTCCATGGGAACGAGGACGCTAGCAACGGAGCAGGTAAGTAAAAAACTTTTTATAACTTCTGTATGGCTCATAATTAATGCACAATGTATATTACAAAGTGCATTATTATGGCCATGCAGAAGTGTATAGACCCACTTGCTGCCGCGGGACAACCCCTTTAAAGAACACCTGCACAGCATATTCAGCCTACCATATGGATTCTTTTAAAAAGCTTGAAGATTTATAAGAAGCATGCACTTCTTACTCCTTGGACAGGCAAGAAGCGGCCAGGAAACATGGATAGATTGTGGCAAGATAAAATCTTACCTTACTGCGTAATGTTGTCAATCCGTGGTTCCGATTGGCGCCTTATCCCATCTGGGTCCGGGGGGGGGGGGGGGGGGGGTTCAAGGTGTAGGTGGTCCTCCTGTTCCTCCAAGCCCCATGTTTCTTGGGCACCAATTTGTTAGGGAAATTCAATTGTTCCATCAATATGCTGTGAGGCTCCAAATCAGAAGTGGTTATGGTTGCCGCCATGAGAAAACAGTGACACAGGTGTATGTGCAAAGCAATCTACCTTTATTACATATGTCACAACTTATATATTAACATGACGCAGGGCGGGCTTTATGTCTGATAAACTTGTTTTCACATAAACATACATTGTTTTTTGAAGATGTTATCGTAGATTGAACAATAACTTGCGTTTTTACATTCCAATGTTACATTATATTGTTGGTTCCAGCTGATCAGGATATGCGATTAGTAAATTTTGCTGAGTTGTACTGCTAGCAGTCTGCCCAGAAAATCCTGTTTGGCTGTGTCAAGAAGTGGTAGACAAGATAAAATCATATTCAGGCCTGAGACCTTCACAGCGTCATTGATAGGTTGCTATTCTGCATGGTGCACCATATGTATCAGGATAGTCTGACACTTTTTTATCTACTCTGTGTAGGAGTATACATCAAGCAGCCACCCCTTTCTTTATTAGGAAGTTGTGTGAGTGGCACAAGGTGTCCTTTACAGGTGCAATTGGCTCCCTCATTTGGCAGTTTGCTACCTGCATGCTGGTGTACATGTTTTCCCTCCTGTGTCAGTAAGTATATGGCCATTTTCAGTGATTGTTTGTCTTTATATTTCCCTTTCTGTGATTTATTGATATAGCACCACATATTCCGCAGCGCTTGCAATACAGGGGAAATAAAAACAAAACTACAGTTACATGAAGTAATCAATTGATGGAAAAAGTAGGGGTGAGGGTCCTGCTTCAACGAGCTTACATACTACAAATAATGGGGTTATAGAGAAGGCAGAGGGACTGGAGATGTGCATGGTATATCAAGATGGCGAGTGAGGGGTGATATACACATAAACAATGGTCAGGCCATATAGTGACTGAATGAGTATGACTACAGGTGCTTATTTAAAGCATCTGTAAGTACATTTACTTGCGTGAAAGTTCCAGCTAAGAGTTTGCCTTTTAAGAAAAGCATTTTTCCCTCCGAGTTGAATAAGCTGCTATGGAGGACGAATGGAACTGAAGAGAGTAGTGCAATGGCTACTTCCTTAGCCACACTTTCTTGGGAGCTTTGGTTTTATAGCTCCCTTAAAATGGGTTTCCTGTAGAAACGCAATGGATGTTGTCATCTTCTTTAGCAGCCATAGCACTCTATTCCTCTTTTGGGGGGGAATTCAGGCCTTTAGTATTTAAACATGAGCCAATAAATTAGTCTGTCATTTTAGCTTTCAATAGTGAGACAATAAGAAAATATAAATATGTATATCATTTATTGTCTGGGAAGAGACCTCCCTTCAGAAAACGTTGGGAATTGGATCTAGAGAGAAACTGGGATTAGAGGGAAGGTAATACGTTTGCACTTGAATTTATCTTGTGTAACCAAGAAGACTGCAACATTTTCCAACAATCGGGGTCTCAGAATATTAGGTTGGAAATTATTCAAGCATAGTATGCACCTACTTAATGCAGCACATGGTATCATAGAATGGTAGAGTTGGTAGGGACCTCCAGGGTTATCGGGTCCAACACCCTGCTCCATTCAGGATCACTAAATCATCCCAGACAGATATTTGTCCAGTCTTTGTTTGAACTCCCCACCTCCTGTGGTAACCTGTTCCACTCATTGATCCCCCTCACTATCTAATATCTAATTTGTGTCTCCTTCCTTTCAGTTTCATCCCATTGCTTCTAGTCTTTCCTTGTACAGATGAGAATAGGGCTGATCCCTCTGTAGTGACTGCCCTTCAGATATTTGTAGACCGCTAAACATTCCCAGATCCTTTAACTGTTCTTCAAGGGACATGATTTGCAGACCGCTCACCATCTTGGTAACTCTCTTCTGAACATGCTCCAGTTTGTCTGTTTTTTTAAAGTGGGGTGCCCAAAACTGGACACAGTATGAGTTAGAGAGACTTAACTCTCCCTAGTTGTCAACAATATTGTATATCTTTTCTATTTGTTATTATAAACAAGTGAAGTGAACAGTTACCTTAACTTTCAGGGTGGCCCCCCTCCTTTTTTTGTGCATTTTTTTCACGTGATAGCGCTGGGGTTTTTTTTACGCAATTGTCAATGGGTCTTTCTAATGTGAAAAATGCATCGGACAAAAATCGCAAAGCACAAGCTTGCAATATGTTTTTAACATTAGAAAGTCCCATTGACAATCGCGTAAAAAAAAACGCAGCAATAACACATGAAAAAAACACAAGAAAAACACAAGTTTGTGTCCACCCTAAGGGCGCCCACCTACTGGCGTTTGCGATTTCCGTGCGTGAAAAACGCCGCATTTTCGCGGCGTTTTCGCGGCGTTTCCATTAATTTCCATTGACTTTCATGGGTGCATTAGGAGAAAAATAAGGACACATATGCAACTGACAGTTCCTATGTTAAAAAACGCCACGCAACGCAACGCAAAACGCCAGTGGGTGGGAGTACATTCAATTCTAATTGCACTTGAGAAAAAACGCAAAACGCAGAGAAACGCAAATCGCCAGTGGGTGGGCGCCCTAAATGTGAGATTAATGTGAAAAACTGACACAGAACCAAATAGCCAGGGCCAACCGGAGCAATAGCCAGGGGATACAGCTGGATAGTGGGCTTTCAGGCTCAGCTCACCCAGTGCTCCACCTAACCACATTTAGGGCTCCCACCCACTGGCGTTATTTTCTCCACTGCGATGCGATTCTAAAGTTAAAGTCTCGCATCGCAGTGTGTGAAAAACGCAGGCAGATATCCCAAAATCGCTGGGATATCGCTGCGACATCAACAGTCTTTTCAATGGGGCCAGCGGCAGCAGCGTTAGCCTCATTGAAAAGATATTGAGAATGCCGCTGACTTCTGCCACAGCTGTGACAGCTGTGACAGCTGTGGCAGGAGTTGCCTTCATCCCCGCGGGGACCGCGGGGATGAAGGAACCCTCTGTCACAGCTGTCACAGCTGTGGCAGAAGTCAGCAGCATGCTATCCCATTGCTGCCAATCCCATTGAAAGCAGTGGTTTCTGACAAGCCGTGCAGAATGATTATCGGAGAAGGGCTTGAAATATAAGCCCTTCCCAGATAATCATAAAAAAGTGGTTAAAAAAATAATAAAAAAGTTGCTCACCTCTCCTGCTGTCAGCCGCATCCTGTGGCTGGCTCCCCGGCACTGCTACTGAGCTCTTTCAGCAGACGGGGATTTAAAAATCCCTGCCTCCTGAAAGGGCTGTGCAGATTGGCTAAGGGCTCAGCCAATAGCAGCTACTGCTTAGCTATTGGCTGAGCGCTCAGCCAATGGGAGATAGCTCTTAGCTATTCATTCATGAATTAGCTATTCATTCTTGAAAGCAATGGGATAGCATGCCGCTGACTTCTGCCACAGCTGTCACAGCTGTAACAGAGGGTTCCTTCATCCCCGTGGGGATCATTTAGTGCTTTGTATATGCAACTTCTATTAAATTAATAGGATACCCCTTCTGTTTAAAGCGCTCTTTCAAGATATTCGATTGGGAAGAATACATATTTGTTGTGGAGCAATTTCTCCGAATTCTTTTGAATTGCCCGTAGGGGATATTAATCTTACCGATAAAAAAGAAGAAACAGACAACAGGAAAATTGATATAGAGAAAAAGGTTTTATTTATAACGAAATATAATTCTCAGTCTAACATGATAGAAAAAAATAATAAAAAACAACTGGAATATTTTATTAAAAGACCCAATTTTAAATAATGAGATACAAGATAAGCCGAAGGAGATCTATCGTAGGAATAAAAGTATACAGAACACCCTAGCCCCATTTAATCCTCATAATAAATTTAATAAGGAAGTTATTAACAGTGACAGGAGTGTACCGTTGTGGCAGAAAGAAATGTAAGTGTTGTATCAGTAAAGTACAGGGGAGAAAGGAGGTATATTGTCAGAAAGAACAGAGAAATCTTAAAATAAACCAATTCCTAAATTGTTGTTCCAAATGTATTATATACCTAATAGAATGCCTGTGCGGACTGCAATATATAGGACGCACCACGAATACTCTCAGTATAAGACTAAATCAACACAGATTCAATAGAACAACAGGTTACTCCAAACAGTGTTTCACGTCATTTCACAGAGAAACACCATAAAAACCCGAGAGACATGAAAATAACTCCACTAGAACAAATCCGTACATTTTTCTTTGCGAAATGGATAACACGAGAGATGTACAGGATTTTTAGAATGAACACTTTGTTCCCTTCTGGTCTTAATGAGGTTTTAGAGAAAATTTGATATAGCACCATTTTAGAAAAGTATTTATTATATATTATACAATTATAGTGTTTTTTAATTAATACTTTAAAAATGAATTTTTGGGTCCACTTTTTACATTTTTGGGTCCACTTTTTACATTTTTGGGTCCACTTTTTACATTCTATATAAATTGATAAATTACCAGCTATTCATCCAGGAGAATTTGTTATGCATATCGATTTTTTCATAATTTTTAGCAATATAGTCCCATCATTAAGTATATTTTATATATGAAAACAATTAAGTTATACAATTCTAAATATAAGTGTAGAATATGAAAACACTTGCAGTGCTACATAGATAAGTAGAATAAGCAGCAATTGAATTCTTTCCTATGGAGATCGGAGTCACAGAAGCAGGCGCTACGTAGGGAGCTGCGCTGGTAGCGCAACTCCTATTCCGTACTACGTAACTTAGGTCTAGACTCGACGTACGCATGCGCTGTAGAAATTCTCTCGAACGGGTTACAAGACGCCCAGAGATTACGTCAGAGCGACACGGTATGGCGGCGCTCGCCACACGCTCGGGACTCCCACCTCCACAAGGTAAGACATGCTATTTATAAGAAGAATGTTCAAATGTATGTTATGCTTGAAAAGGGTGTTTTAAAATGCCGAAAAGCGTTGCACGATTATTGCTGCAAGAGGATTGTACTTGTATGCAATTTTGCTATTTATTTATTTTTTCTCTCGAATAAATTTATTGTACAAAAGACTGTCCGTTATGACAGCCGATTCGTTTTGAAAGAGAAGGTCTACAGTAGGAGCGCGGAAGGAAACCTTTTTTTCCTGAAACTATGTTTATTTTTTTTAATATGTTTTACATATTTTTTTCAATAAAACTTTTTAGCTTTTTTTGGTCTCTAATAGAGATGAGCGAACGTACTCGTCCGAGCTTGATGCTCGGGCGAATATTAGCGTGTTCGGGATGCTCGTTACTCGTGACAAGTACCACGCGGTGTTCTGGTTACTTTCAGTTTCCTCTCTGAGACGTTAGCGCGCTTTTCTGGCCAATTGAAAGACAGGCAAGGCATTACAACTTCCCCCTGTGACGTTCAAGCCCTATACCACCCCCCTGCAGTGAGTGGCTGGGGAGATCAGGTGTCACCCGAGTATAAAAGTCGGCCCCTCCCGCGGCTTGCCTCAGATGCCTTGTGACTCAGTTAGCTGAGGGAAAGTGCTGGTGCCGGAGTTGCTGTAGGGAGAGTGTTTGTAGTGAGTGTAGGCTTCAAGAACCCCAACGGTCCTTCTTAGGGCCACATCTATCCGTGTGCAGTACTGTGGAGGGTGCTGTTAGCAGTGTTGCACAATTTTTTTTTTTTTCAAAATCGGCTGTCTGCAGAGCATTGCGCCCCGCATTAATAGTCCAGGGACAGAAGTGGTGGTTAGGCAGGGAGAGTGTTAGGAGTGAGTGTAGGCTTCAAGAACCCCAACGGTCCTTCTTAGGGCCACATTTAACCGTGTGCAGTACTGTGCAGGCTGCTGTTAGCAGTGTTGCATTTTTTTTTTTTTTAAATCGGCTGTCTGCAGAGCATTGCGCCCCGCATTAATAGTCCAGGGACAGAAGTGGTGGTTAGGCAGGGAGAGTGTTAGGAGTGAGTGTAGGCTTCAAGAACCCCAACGGTCCTTCTTAGGGCCACATTTAACCGTGTGCAGTACTGTGCAGGCTGCTGTTAGCAGTGTTGCATTTTTTTATTTTTTTTTAATCGGCTGTGCAGAGCATTGCGCCCAGCAGTAATACTACAGGGAGAGAATTGTGTAGGCAGGGCCAGAAGACATATTATTGATTGAATATAGTCAGTGGGCCTTTTCTTTTTAAAAAAAAGGGAAAAATTCTATGTGCCCTGCCTCTGTCAGTCCTCAGCGTTCTGTGTACGTGTGTGGTGGGTGGAGATAGTAAACAAATCATACGCAGCCAGCTACGTTTAACAGCAGGCTTGCGCCAATTTATTTCCTGCCTTCCTGGGAAAAATCACCGCCCTGCTGCACTTCATATAACTGCATTTCTGTGGAACAGATTTCTTATCTGATTGAATATAGTCAGGGAAAAAAGTATATTTGGCCTGCCTCTGACAGTCCTCGGGGCTCTGGGTACGTGTGTGTTGCGTAGAGAACGTTAAAAAATCAGACGCAACCAGCTACGTTTTACAGCAGGCTTGCGCCACTTTCTTTCCTGCCTGGGAAATCAAATCACTGGTAATACACCATGCTGAGGGGTAGGAGTAGGCCTATAGGACGTGGACGCGGGCGAGGACGCGGAGGCCCAAGTCAGGGTGTGGGTACAGGCCGAGCCAGTGCGGTGGCCAGGGGTAGAGGCAGGGCCAGACCGAATAATCCACCAACTGTTTCCCAAAGCGCCCCCTCGCGCCATGCCACCCTGCACAGGTCAAGGTGCTCTACGGTGTGGCAGTTTTTCACAGAGACGCCTGACGACCGACGAACAGTGGTGTGCAACCTTTGTCGCGCCAAGATCAGCTGGGGAGGCACCACCAACAGCATGCGCAGGCATATGATGGCCAAGCACCCCACAAGGTGGGACGATGCCCGTTCACCGCCTCCGGTTTGCACCACTGCCTCTCCCCCTGTGCCCCAACCTGCCACTGAGATCTAACCCCCCTCTGAGGACACAGGCACTACCGTCTCCTGGCCTGCACCCACACCCTCACCTCCGCTGTCCTCGGCCCCATCCAGCAATGTCTCTCAGCGTAGCGTCCAGACGTCGCTAGCGCCACAGTTTGAGCGCAAGCGCAAGTACGACGCCACGCACCCGCACGCTCAAGCGTTAAACGTGCACATTGCAAAATTGATCAGCCTAGAGATGCTGCCGTATAGGCTTGTGGAAATGGAGGCTATCAAAAGCATGATGGCGGCGGCTGCCCCGCGCTACTCGGTTCCCAGTCGCCACTACTTTTCCCGATGTGCCGTCCCAGGCCTGCACGACCACGTCTCCCGCAACATTGTACGCGCCCTCACCAACACGGTTACTGCCAAGGTCCACTTAACAACAGACACGTGGACAAGCACAGGTGGGCAGGGCCACTATATCTCCCTGACGGCACATTGGGTGAATTTAGTGGAGGCTGGGACAGAGTCAGAGCCTGGGACCGCTCACGTCCTACCCACCCCCAGAATTGCGGGCCCCAGCTCGGTGGTGCTATCTGCGGCGGTGTATGCTTCCTCCACTAAAGCACCTTCCTCCTCCTCCTCCTCCAACGCAACCTCTGTCTCGCAATCAAGATGTGTCAGCAAGCAGCAGCACGTCGCCAGCAGTCGGTGTCGCGCGGCACCGCAGCACAGCGGTGGGCAAGCGTCAGCAGGCCGTTCTGAAACTACTCAGCTTAGGAGAGAAGAGCCACACGGCCCACGAACTGCTGCAGGGTCTGACAGAGCAGACCGACCGCTGGCTTGTGCCGCTGAGCCTCCAACAGGGCATGGTCGTGTGTGACAACGGCCGTAAGCTGGTGGCAGCTCTGCAGCTCGGCAGCCTCACGCACGTGCCATGCCTGGCCCATGTGTTTAATTTGGTGGTTCAGCACTTTCTGAAAAGCTACCCCCACTTGTCATACCTGCTCCGAAAGGTGCGCCGGATCTGCGCACATTTCCGCAAATCACACACGCACGTTGCCACCCTGCGGACCCTGCAAAATCGGTTTCATGTGCCAGTGCACCGACTGCTGTGCGACGTGCCCACACAGTGGAACTCTACGCTCCACATGTTGGCCAGACTCTATGAGCAGCGTAGAGCTATAGTGGAATACCAACTCAAACTTGCGCGGCGCAGTGGGAGTCAGCCTCCTCAATTATTTACAGAAGAGAGGGCCTGGTTGGCAGCCATCTGCCAGGTCCTTGGAAAATTTGAGGAGTCTACCCAGGTGGTGAGCGGCGATGCTGCAATCATTAGCGTCACCATTCCTCTGCTATGCATCTTGAGAAGTTCCCTGCAAAGCATAAAGGCAGACGCTTTGCGCTCGGAAACAGAGCCGGGGGAAGACAGTATGTCGCTGGATAGTCAGAGCACCCTCCTGTCTATATCTCAGCGCGTTGAGGAGGAGGAGGAGGAGCATGAGGAGGAGGGGGAAGAGACAGCTTGGCCCACTGCTGACGGTACCCTGCTGCTTGCCTGTCATCATTTTAGCGTGTATGGCCTGAGGAGGAGGAGGAGGATCCTGAAAGTGATCTTCCTAGTGAAGACAGCCATGTGTTGCGTACAGGTACCCTGCACACATGGCTGACTTCATGTTAGGATGCCTTTCTCGTGACCCTCGCGTTACACGCATTCTGGCCACTACGGATTACTGGGTGTACACACTGCTCGACCCACGGTATAAGGAGAGCCTTTGCACTCTCATTCCCGAAGAGGAAAGGGGTTCGAGAATGATGCTATACCACAGGACCCTGGCGGACAAACTGATGGTAAACTTCCCATCCGACAGCGCTAGTGGCAGAAGGCGCAGTTCCGAGGGCCAGGTAGCAGGGGAGGCGCAGAGATCAGGCAGCATGTACAGCGCAGGCAGGGGAACATTCTCCAAGGCCTTTGCCAGCTTTATGGCTCCCCAGCAAGACTGTGTCACCGCTCCCCAGTCAAGGCTGAGTCGGCGGGAGCACTGTAAAAGGATGGTGAGGGAGTACGTAGCCGATCGCACAACCGTCCTCCGTGACGCCTCTGCCACCTACAACTACTGGGTGTCGAAGCTGGACACGTGGCCTGAACTCGCACTGTATGCCCTGGAGGTGCTTGCTTGTCCTGCGGCTAGTGTCTTGTCAGAGAGTGTGTTTAGTTTGGCTGGGGGAATCATCACGGATAAGCGTACCCACCTGTCAACCGACAGTGCCGACAGGCTTACACTCATCAAGATGAACAAAGCCTGGATTTCCCCAGACTTCTCTTCTCCACCAGCGGACAGCAGCGATACCTAAGCAATACATAGGCTGCACCCACGGATGGAAGCATCGTTCTCTCTCACCATCCAAAACGGGGATATTTCTGCTTCATCAATCTGTGTATAATATTCCTCCTCCTCCTCCTCCTGCTCCTCCTCCTGAAACCTCACGTAATCACGCCAAACGGGCAATTTTTCTTAGGGCCACAAGGCTCACTCATATAATTTTTCTAAACAAAGCGTTGAAACTTTAAAAGCGTTGAAACTTTAACTTGAACCAATTTTTCGTTAAACTGGGCTGCCTCCAGGCCTAGTTACCACTTAAGCCACATTAACCAAAGAGATTAATGGGTTTCACCTGCCCTCTTGGTTGGCCATGGCCAATTTTTTGGATGTACATTAGTACTGTTGATACAGCAATTTTTGTGGGCCCTCGCCTACAGTGTAATCATAGCAATTTCTATGTTCTTCGCCTGCACTCATGGTACAGAAAGGTGTGTGGGGTTGGCCTACACTTTAGCTACATAAATGTAACTTGTGCCTTGTCTATACTGCAGCTACTGAAATGGAACGAAGACTGCGCTCCCACTATACTGCTGCTTCGGAATTGTTACTGGGGCCTGTCTTGAGTGCTACTATTACTGAAATGGAACGAATACTGTGCTCCCCCTATAATGCTGCTAGTGATATGTTAGTGGGGCCTGTCCTAATGCTACTGCTGAAATGTTACTAATTATGGGCTCTGCCTATACCGCTGTTAATGGTATGTCTCTGGGGTGTGGAAACAGAGGCTACCCAAAGACATGATGGCGGCGAGGCCATTTCCCACCAACGCTGTTACTGTTAAGGTGCATATAACCACGGACACGTGGAGAGGACACGTAGTGCCTCAAAAACATCCCCCGCCACAGCCCACTTAATCCTGGCCACATTCCGAAAACCATTAAAATAAAACCGCGCTACTAGGTCCGCAGTCACCACCACATTACCACCAACGCGGTTACTGTTAAGGTACATATTACCAGTCTGACTGGGGCATGCAGTGTGGGCCGAAGCCCACCTGCATTAAGCACGACATTACTACCTCAGCTGTGTTGGGCAATGCAATGGGATATTTTTATGTACCGCCAGTGGCTTCCTGGCACCCACCCATGCTGTGGGTCCACAGAGAATTATAAATGCATCTGAAAGCACATCTAAAGAACCCCAGTCAGACTGGGGCATGCAGTGTGGGCCGAAGCCCACCTGCATTAAGCACGACATTACTACCTCAGCTGTGTTGGGCAATGCAATGGGATATATTTATGTACCGCCGGAGGCTTCCAGGCACCCACCCATGCTGTGGGTCCACAGAGAATTATAAATGCATCTGAAAGCACATCTAAAGAACCCCAGTCAGACTGGGGCATGCAGTGTGGGCCGAAGCCCACCTGCATTAAGCACGACATTACTACCTCAGCTGTGTTGGGCAATGCAATGGGATATTTTTATGTACCGCCGGTGGGTTCCAGGGAGCCACCCATGCTGTGGGTCCACAGGGACTTGTAAATGCATCTGTTTCCACTTCTAAAGAACCCCTGTCTGACTGGGGCATGCAGTGTGGGCCGAAGCCCACCTGCATTAAGCACAACATTACTACCTCAGCTGTGTTGGGCAATGCAATGGGATATTTTTATGTACCGCCGGTGGGTTCCAGGGAGCCACCCATGCTGTCAGTCCACAGGGACTTCACAATAGGGAGTTGTACCTGCCTGTGTCTATGAATTAAAAACCGCGGTCTGACTGGGGCATGCAGACACCTTGACAGAATGAATAGTGTGTGGCACATACGTTCCCCATTGCTATGCCCACGTGTGCAGCTCCTGATGGCGGTGGCACAGGATTATATTTCTCATTGCTTCTGTACAGCATTGTGGGCTATCGCCCTGCCCCTTTTAAAGAGGGTCGCTGCCTGGCCGTGCCAACCCTCTGCAGTGTGTGCCTGCGGTTCCTCGTCATGACAGACGCACTTATAAATAGACATGAGGGTGGTGTGGCATGAGGGCAGCTGAAGGCTGCGCAGGGACACTTTTGTGTGCGCTGTGGACACTGGGTCGTGCCGGGGGGGGGGGGGGGGTTGGGCATCATGTAACCCAGGAAAAGTGGCAGCGGAATGTCATGCAGGCAGTGATTGTGCTTTGTTGGAGGTAGTGTGGTGCTTAGCTAAGGTATGCCATGCTAATGAGGGCTTTTCAGAAGTAAAAGTTGTTGGGAGGGGGGGGCACTCTTGCCGGTATTGTGGCTTAATAGTGGGACCTGTGAACTTGAGATGCAGCCCAACATGTAGCCCCTCGCCTGCCCTATCCGTTGCTGTGTCGTTCCCATCACTTTCTTGAATTGCCCAGATTTTCACACATGAAAACCTTAGCGAGCATCGGCGATATACAAAAATGCTCGGGTCGCCCATTGACTTCAATGGGGTTCGTTACTCGAAATGAACCCTCGAGCATCGCGATAATTTCGTCCCGAGTAACGAGCACCCGAGCATTTTGGTGCTCGCTCATCTCTAGTCTCTAACGGAGAATTAAAGATGTGATAGATTGATCACTATTATACCACACTAAACAGTTTCTGAAGTGCAGTGTAGCATACTTTTGACATCCCCTATGAGACTCTGATAATTAGGCTGGCTTGCATGGCTAACTTGGAGGTCTTGATCTGACCTCTGGCTTCCATGGGAGCCTACCAGCACGTTGCAATCACACTGGGGGTGCAGACAGATGACAGGGAGAGCCCTCTTCTCTGCCAATTGCTTACATGGTATGATTACTAATGATCATCGCATGTAAGGGGTTAAACAGCTAGGATCAGAACTTTCTCTGCACCTGGCTATTAGAGAAGAATCCTGTTGATCAATAGATACTGAAGCTCTGGCTCTTCTGACACAGGGCCTCTATGCCAGCCTCAGACTAAGCCATGATCTTTTTACAGCGTCTTACCCTAACATCCCATAGTGACATATGGCTGGTCACTGAAGGATTAAGACCACCAGCCTAATATTGTATAGATCAACTTTCACAAAAGAGCTTTGACTCATTGAGGCATCTAGTCCACAAGGCCTCTAAGGTGTCCTGTGGTATCTGGCACAAGGCACCAGCAGCACGAACCATAAATCCTGTAAGTTGTGAGGTGCAGCCTCCATGAATCTGGCTTGTTTTCCCAGCACATCCCACAGATGCTCAATGAGATTGGAGGACAAGTCATCGCCAAGAGCTCGTCATATTCCTGAACAATGTTTCCAAATGGCCTGCACATTATCCTTTAAAAAGGGCACTGCTGCCATAAAGGGGGTTACTGTACTTAGTCTGTACAATATTTAGGTAGGTTGTGCATGTTTATTGTAACCATGATACAGTTGCAGCCAGTTTTGGTCTTGTAGACTCAGACCCATTTTTTAAATATAACATGTCATTTTATGTGGTGATAACCTTGGAGTATTTTTATGTATCCAAGTGATTCTGAGAATGCTTTATATGACCCACTGTACTTTATGTTAGTGGTAAACTTTGGTCAAAACATTTTGGGTTTTTTTAAATAAAAAACAGAATGTATCAAAAATTTCACGAAAATTCTGGTGATAATTTTCTCAAGGATGTCAGGGACAGGGCAAAGGGCGACCCCTCAATCTGCCTGCACCATGATCAGCTAGGGAGGAGAGATGATGGTGTGCAGCACAGAAGCTGGTCATACAAACGTTTGACTCTGTACAGAGCACTCAACGCTGACGTGTTGTTCTTATCTTCAGGCTCTGATTACTGACTGCCCTGCCATCAGCTGCTCCTCGGGGGAATCCAAATCAAAATTTCAGTATTTGGGCCTCATGCACATTACTGAGATTTGTTCATGGAGCCTGAATGGAGCAATAAAGGTGCCCATAGCTCTGTCATACATAACACAACACAGCTACAAAGGGATGTTTAAAACATTTTCTCTAATTTCTTTCCTCTAGATCAGCTATGGAGCAACTGAATCAATTCAAAGGGACACTGATTTTTTAAAAACTGATTTTAAAATTGCTCAAACAAGGAACTTTTGGTCTTTGGCCGTTATATCTCTCCTTGAAAACTTAGAATGGAACTGGGTTGGTATTATTGTATCAGATGAAGGCTGCGGAGAATCAGAATTATTGTATCTGAGCAAGGAATTGGCCAAACATGGAATCTGCATTGAATTTAGCTTGAAATATTTTAAAAGCAAAACCTTTAGTAAGGAACAAAACATCATCCAGAAGTCAACGTCTAAAGTTATCATAATTTGTGGTCAAATTTCTCCTTATCTTCTTGATATTTTACAAATAGAAGTTGTCCATCGGGACAGAACTCTGATCCTCAATGATTCTTGGTTCATCAGTTTACATTTTTTGCATAAATTTTACCAAATAGCCGACTGTATATTGATATTTTTACCATTTTACAAGCCGATCCCGGGCCTGGTGACATTTCTGGGTGAAGTAAACCTAGTTAACCGTCCCGGTGATCCTCTTCTGGAAGACATCTATTACTTTTATGGTAATTGTTCCTTAACAAATGTTTCTAAGCTGCGCATATTACAAAGATTTATGCAGTGGCATCTTAAAAACTGTACAAGTGAAGAACATCATATCAATCTTCTAAAGTATAATTCACACCGTACCGCGGATTACAATGTATACACGGCGGTACAGGTCCTGGCTCATGCTATTCATGAAATGATTCTCTATCTGAAAATGAGCCATACAGGATCCAGAGCATCTGACTACAGCCGGATGGTAATACTTACCAGCTGAACTTCTATTAGTGATATACATCATCACCTTCATCATCATCACTACTATTATCGTCCTAATCGCTTATATTATTAACACCTTCCCTCACCTCAGTTTACATTTACTTTCTAGCGGGAGCTTCTATGAGCCATATATACAATATACATATATGGATGTATAAAGACTAGGGCACTGAGTCCAAGGACTCACATTTCACTTCTCCTAACCAGCTGCGTATAGCCATGTCCACCTTCACAAAATGTTGTTGTGTTAAAAAGAGAGAGTTGAAAACAAACTGTAATAAATCTTATAGGTGCACCTAAAAGCTCCCATCTACACAAAGGAGTACACACAAAACACACTGTAATATAATAGATTCCTACATACAAAGTTTCAGCGCACCACAAACATCTACAGCAATAGAAGCTAAATGGCACTGAAACAGAGGTCCTACAATATTAGACCTTTATGGGCAAAACTATAACATTACTAATAATGGAGGAATAGCCCCTCCAGTAACAGACGGTCTACAATCAGGCTTGTCACTGGCTTCTCTGGTTAGGGGCTAACAGGGACTGCAGGTCTTCACCCTTTGACCTCTTGTTAAGGGATGTGACCTCCACTGCTGCAAATCCCTGGGGTGCATCTCCAGACTAGCAACTGATTAGTGGAGCAACAGGAGACAGAGTGAATAGGCCAGGGGTTTATACTGTAAAGTCAGAGGGTGCATCAGAGCCAAAGGGTAAAATATCCAGAGTCAGGAACAGAGTCAAATACCAGGAGCAAGGGTGTAGCTAATGGCTCAGGGGCCTGCGTGCAAATGTTCAGCTTTGCCCCATCACCTGTATCTATACCCAAACTTAAACTGTGCTGCAAAAATAGTTTACATACATGATTTGTTGATTTTTGAACCACAATTAAAAAAAACACATACAAAACCTACATACACTATTGAACACTGCATGTGAATTTAAACAATATATGTGTCATTTTTTTTTAACCGCATGTCGATCTTTGATGCCTTTTTTTAATTGTTTGTAAAGTATGCAATCATATACAGGAGATACCCAGGTTATACCAGCATGGTCCATATCACTGTATACAGGGAGATGTATATATTAATCCAGCTGTACATATATAATCATATACAGGAGATACCCAGGTTTAACCAGCATGGTTCATATCACTATATACAGCATGTATAACTTATGGCAGCTGTGCATTTTTAATCATATACATGAGATACCCAGGTTATACCAGTATGGTCAATATCACTTTATACAGGTAGCTGTGTAGCCTAGACTATCTGTGCCCATATAAATATACAGAGGAGATACCCAGGTTATACCAGCATGGTCCATATCATTATGTGCAGTAAGATGTATAACTTATACATGCTGTACATATATAATCATGTACAGGAGATACTCAAGTTATATCAGCATGGCCCATATCACTATATGCAGGGAGATGTATAACTTATACCAGCTGTATATATATATATATATATATATATATATATATATATATATATATATATATATATATACTAGCTGATATACCCGGCTTCGCCCGAGTTAATTTGGTACTGGTGTTTATCTGGTGTTCACACGGAAAATCTTATGAAGTCGTGCTTTCTTTAGAGATACCGGAAAAACATATGTTCACTATTTTGCATAATTCTCTGCGTTACCCAGGAAACACCACGTGGAGGTAACCATGTGACGTTTACTTTATATAAAATGACATCAGGAAGTGAGAGAATTAGATTACGTACATAAAATTTGGACGCTAATTCTTTTGCGCATAGAATTGAATAATCAAGTTGAGACCCATTAGCTTTTCCTATTTATGACATAATCAATGCTCGTGCCAAATTTCCCGTTTCTATGACACCAGAAAGTGAGAAAATTACATTCCGCACGTAAAATTTCGACGCTAATTCTTTTGCGCTAGAATTGAATAATCGAGTTGGGACCTATGAACTTTTCCTATTTATGACATAATCAATGCTCGTGCAAAATTTCACGTTTCTATGACACCGGAAAGTGAGAAAATTAGATTCCGTACGTAAAATTTTGGACGCTAATTCTTTTGCGCATAGAATTGAACAATCAAGTTGGGACACATTAACTTTTCCTATCTATGACATAATCAATGCCCGTGCCAAATTTCATGTTTCTATTACATTGGGAAGTGAGAGATTTAAATTATGTACGTAAAATTTGGACGCTAATTCTTTTGCGCATAGAATTGAATAATGGAGTTGTGACCCATTAGCTTTTCCTATTTATGACATAATCAATGCTCCTGCCAAATTTCCTGTTTCTATGACACCGGAAAGTGAGAAAATTAGATTCCGTACGTAAAATTTGGACGCTAATTCTTTTGCGCATCGAATTGAATAATCGAGTTGGGACCTATTAGCTTTTCCTATTTATGACTTAATCAATGCTCGTGCCAAATTTCCCGTTTCTATGACACCGGAAAGTGAGAAAATTACATTTCGCACGTAAAATTTGGACGCTAATTCTTTTCCGCATAGAATTGAATAATCGAGTTGGGACCCATTAGCTTTTCCTATTTATGACATAATCAATGCTCGTGCCAAATTTCCCGTTTCTATGACACCGGAAAGTGAGAAAATTAGATTCCGTACGTAAAATTTGGACGCTAATTCTTTTGCGCATAGAATTGAATAATGGAGTTGGGACCCATTAGCTTTTCCTATTTATGACATAATCAATGCTCATTCCAAATTTCCCGTTTCTATGACACCGGAAAGTGAAAAAATGACATTCCGCATGTAAAATTTCGACGCCAATTCTTTTGCGCTAGAATTGAATAATCGAGTTGGGACCCAATTTCTTTTCCTATTTTGGAGATAATCTATGCTTGCGCCAAATTTCATGTTTCTACGACATCGGGAAGTTGGAGAACTTTTGGCGAGTCAGTCAGTGAGTCAGTCAGTGAGTGAGTGAGTGAGTCAGTCAGTCAGTGAGTCAGTGACGGCTTTCAGCTTTATATATATAGATACTAGCTGATATACCCGGCTTCGCCCGAGTTAATTTGGTACTGGTGTTTATCTGATGTTCACACGGAAAATCTTATGAAGTCGTGCTTACTTTAGAGATACTGAGGAAAAACATATGTTCACCATTTTGCATAGTTCTCTGCGTTACCCAGGAAACACCACGTGGAGGTAACCATGCGACGTTTCCTTCATATAAAATAAAAAATAAAACTAAAAAGATTTGTGAAAAACAAATAAGAAAACAATTGAATTTAAAAAGTATATAATAATTCCTCGTTAAAACTAAAAAGGTAGTTTTTTGCTGTAAATAACAAATATGAATGTAAAATACTAAACTTAGGAATCTAACTCTCATCATAGGTAAGGTTAAAACTTTGCTTAAAAGAAACATTTAAAACTTCAGATTTTTATCAATTTTACAAATAGAAAACAAATAATGGTATTAAGTGGTGAGGGCCTCTTTGTACACTATGTTGGCAGTTTCACCCCCAGGAGCCAGTATCAACAGGTTACTTGGCTGGCCGACTCGGGGACATGCCACATAGAACTGGCCATGAGAGAATCAGCCCTGTCTCACATCTATACCTGCCTTTGTCAGTGACTGCCCCTGCGACTTGTTAATAGTCATGGTGAAACATAATTTAATAGGAAATTGAATTAAATTAAAAAATGTAGTCTGAAGGGATTATAGGTATCCGTGGAATAAACACTGTTTCACCTTCACCACAGCCTGTGAACAAAGTCGCCTCAATAACATTCGGCCGCAATGTCTTTATTTGCAGCCTTGTTCCATTACACAGTTTTGGAGGGTTCAAATTCCGTAACAACATTATGGGTGCTCCAACCTTGAGAGTAAGACGGTGAGCAGGCATTCCTGGCGGCTCCAGTGTATTGAGAAACTCAACAGGATAGTTGACAGCATCATCACTGTTCAGAAGTCAATCGACTTGTAAACAGTCTCACTTCCACCAAGACGTTCCAACAAACAATGATTTAACTCAGAGACAGAAGCGTTTGTAGGCGTTAACAATGCTCTTTCTCATAGCCAAGAGGCAGGTTTCTGTCTGAGGTGTTTAATGTCAGGATATATTTCTGCGATGAGACTGTCTACAGGGTCGACAGTAGTACACAGATTTGGTGGGATCTTAAGGATGCTATGGATGTTGTTAAGATCTCCATTGCCTATTTTTAACAGAAGATCAGCAAATTCGCTGGCATTGATGTCACCCCCTCAGATTGTGAGGGTATATATATATATATATATATATATATATATATTGCCACATGTTTTTTTATGCTTTATACCTATATTCAAGTTTTATTCAATTCCAAATGAGAAAAAACTTATATGTCGCCTTACATCAGATATTCCAAGAGGCCTTGCCAGGCTTGAACAAAATGTATTTTAAACACAGCAAAGAAGAACCAGACATGAAGGCCGCATGTACTTGGCTGTTTTCCCAGAAGCAAGATATCAAGATGTTCAAATGTACATAATTTTCACTGTCCCAGGCCGGAAATCCGGACTTCCCATATATGGAGAATGCATGCTTGGCCGTTTTCTTAGAATTGAGTGGGTGATTCTTTGCACTGGAGTTAATTGAATACGTGATTTTCTGTACATAAGCCAGAGGCGCCAGTATCAAGATAATGACTGTTATATGATTTTCAGTGTCTCAGGCCGGAAATCCGGACTGCCCGTATATGGTTATTAGCCCATCACCCCTTGCTGGGGATGGGACAAAGGGTATAAGATCTCATGTAATCTGTAATAAAGCACGACGTCGGCAAAGAGAGCCATGTCCCGTGTGAGAAACTATACCAGACCTCTGTGTGGTGTCTATTCTTACCGCCGGCAACGGGGCAAGTGGGGTGGGCCTGATTGGTGCTGTACTTAGAATTTTACCCTGACAAGATGAACCCTCATATTTGTAGAAAGAGATAATTTTTCTACTTTTGGCCAAAGAAAGGAACTCTTGAGGCAAGCATTGACCTCATCAGCACGAGTACCTTGGGGCATGACAGGTAAAGTTTGCCTGAAGTCTCCTGAGAACAACACTGACTCCTCCCATGAGTTTGTTGCTGTTACGGAGATCTCAAAGAGTGCGGTCAACTGCCTCTATTCCGGCTTTATGCGACATTGTACATTCATCCCACACTATAAGTTTACAGTCTTGGAGTACTCGTGCAAGGTCACTCTGCTTCGAAATACTGCAGACTGGGGCTTCAACTCGAATTAAATTTAATGGCAGCTTGAAGGTGGCGTGTGATGTTTTTCCTCCCTGTAGTAGTGTAGCAGCAATGCCTGAGGATGCTACAGCGATTGCAATGTTTTTTGTGCTCCTTACTTTGGCCAACAACAAATTTATCAAATAGGTTTTTCCAGTTCCTCCTGATGCATCCAAAAAGAAGACTTTGTTTGAATTAGACTCAACACTTTGTAGTACTTTATGGTAGACAATCTTTTGGTCATCAGTAAGGCATGCTTCATGTTTTGTCACTGTGTCTTTCAGTATTGCAACATCGTGAGTAATTTGCTTCAGATATTCTCGGTTTTCTAAAATGTTCAGTTCATATTGATTCTGGTAAGCTATACTCTTGTAAGGTTCGACCTCCCAAAGACAGAATGATGTCTTCCAGCAAAATCAAGGTCTTGTTATAAATATGCTCTTTATTTTGTCTTTATTTCTTGATTATGTCTCTGCACTTGCCGCATGATATCCTCAGAGAAATTGTCTTTGTGAGTCTCCCACAACAGCAATGGCTCAGACACCTGACAAAAGATCACCATGATGGCAAACAATTCCCTCAACCTAACTGCTGAATCAGACAAAGCTGCTTCTTCCAATGTTTTGTTCCAATGACTGTCATCCTCAAGTAAACCGAGTGACTTACATGCTGACTGGAATGTTAGATGAAGCACACTGTCCACAGTTTTTAGATGACTGAAAGATGTGGGGCCCGAACCTCATGCAGTAGCAGTCGCAAATGGTAACATTCAGAGTTATTTGGATGCACTGTATAAACTCTACCAAGAACTGTGTCTTTTTTCACGCCTGGATATCCGATAACACAGGTTCCTTGTTCTCTTCGATCAAATCTATCTTTTTTCCATAAATAGAATGAAGGAACTTCGTGGTATAGGAGGGTTCTTGCAAAGCCATCAACCTTACACAGTTCAAAAAATCCTATAAGAGTAGTTTTTGAAGGGGTGTTAATTTTATCTATTGCATTATCTGCAGTAAAATAGACTCTTTGCCCATTTTCCAGATGAACCGCAAGGTGCTTTACAGAAGGGAATCTTTCATGGATTTGAAAAGAGAAAATACGCCAAATGGCTTCAGAACTGCTAATATAGCGACCTGTCTGGTATATGTTTATTTCATCACATTCATTCTCCACTGCAAACGTGTCCTGATCACTACCTTTATTCACATACTTGCAAATATATTTAATGGATTTGACAGAATTGCAGTACTCAACATTGATGTGTGCATTAAAGGTGCGGACAAGAACAGGATTAAAAGGAACTACCCAGCTGTTATCAAGTACCCAAGTCCCTTGGGCCTTCTCAATAGTTACTGTAAAGCCACCCTCACTAGGTGATCTTCTTCTATACTTCGGATACCCATCATCACCAGTCTGGGTCTCACTGAGAAATGGCTTGGGGTACCTCTTGGAACACTTGCCATCCTTTATGCACTGGGAATGTGTGTTGAAGTTTCCACATGGCCCATGTATCATATTACGTTTAACAATGCTGTACAGAATAGGATCTTCTTTTGGATTTGGTATCTCTGCACAAATTATATTGTCAATCCGGTCTGGTGTGATTGCATTTTCAAGCCATAACAAAATATGAATGTGAGGGAGACCACGTTTCCGCCATTCGACAGAATACATGTAACACCTGGGCTTTCCAAAAAGACTCCCTTTGGTTAACAAACTCATGATCTTTTTAACTTTAAGGGCGCCCACCCACTGGCGATTTTTTATTTCTTTGCGTTTTGCGTTTTTTCTCAAGAGCAATTAGAATTGCATGTACTCCTGTCCACTGGCGTTTTTTTTTGCGTTGCGTTGCGATTTTTAACATAGGAACTGTCAGTTGCATATGTGTCCTTATTTTTCTCCTAATGCACCCATGAAAGTCAATGGAAATTAATGGAAAAGCTGCGAAAACGCCGCGAAAACGCGGCACAAAACGCCACGAAAAACGTGCGGAAAACGCGGGAAAAACGCCGCGAAAACGCTGCGTTCTTCACGCACGAAAATCGCAAACGCCAGTGGGTGGGCGCCCTAAGATGGAAAACTCGGCTTGTGATGTCATGACGATGCTGGGGTTTCTGCCTGGGGAGTAGAGTTTCTGTAATTTCTGTCCATTTTGGGTTACACGTAAAGGTAATGAATAAGTCTGGACGGCCATAGTGACGCACATAGGTCATCGCATCCTGGGTACGTTCGTGCATGTACCGTGGTCCTCCTGTGAATGACGATGGCAAGATAACAGCCTGGCCCAACTGTCTGATGTCTGCATCATTTTTATCAATGGCGTCTTTGAGGTGAATGTAACTTTCTGCTCTCAATGTTTTCTGGTTATTTCGGATGAAATGTAACCTCTCTGTTTCTATTTTTGCCTACATATCCACCAAAAACTGGCTAAGCAAAGATCTACAGTGGAATATGTGATTTTGTTTATCCTGTCTTATCATTAGACGATACGCATAAAAATTCAAAGCTGAGATTGTTTTGTTAAGTGGCTGTTTCGTGGTAGGATGGACCTGAGGCAGAGATATGGAATAGCCGTCTTCTCCATAGCAAAACATAATTGGGTACTGTAAAGCATTATGATTGATGAATTTCGCTGATTCTATGAAGTTTGCTGTCTGTAGCTTGTAACACAATATCCCTTTTTTCAAATGTTTGGCCTACTATGACAACTGCAACTTCATTGACTGTAGGTTTGTTAAAACAGCCCTAATGAGCATTTACAGGATTTCTTTCAGCATGAATGACTATTTGAACCTGATCCTTGTCATCACTGGGTAGACTTTCCACTGCAGATTTAAAGTCTTTAATGTACAGGTTGCAGTCATGAAGCATTCTTTGAAGCTGTCGAATCAAATTAGGATTGACAACAGATGCATTTTTACATCTTATATTAATTTGTTTTTCTTCATCATCGACAAAATAAATTTGTAAAAACGTATGCTGATGTTCAGGAGATGCCAATAAACTACCTATTAAGTGGTAAACCTGTCCTTGAACTTTGAAGGTAGGCATAAAATTTCCTTCCACAACCTGCTTAGCTCCAAAAGAAGTCATTTGGAACGCACTGTTGTATTTTTGGATTGAATTCAAAAAGTGTTCACTTTCAGGATGTTTCCCTATGAAAAGAGAATTAAGAAGTATGGGTAGGTCTCTAACTTTACCACTACAGCAGCACATTCCAGGAGTCTCATCTTTCCACTTTAGAGCTTCACAGAAAACACAAACAGTTTCCATACCTCCTATAGTGACAGATCGATCACTTTCATATAAAATATCAGGATCATATGTAAATCCAGAATTTTCCTTTTTACTCCAAACTTGCTTTTTACGCTGAAGTCGTCTTTCATTGTGTGGATCATATCTGGAAACAGCGTTTCGATTAACATGTGGATGAGTCTGGACATATTTTGCTGCAGCATCTTGATGAACTTTAGGATTTGACCTAGTGTACTTTTTAACACAGGCTCTATTTACCTCTGGGTGTTGTTGACTATATTTAGTTACTGCCTTCACGTGTACATCAGGGTGTTGTTGGGTGTATTTAGCAACTGCCTTCCTGTTTACATCAGGATGTTGTTGGGTGTATTTAGTAACTGCCTTCACATGTACATCAGGGTGTTGTTGGGTGTATTTAGTAACTGCCTTCCTGTGTACATCAGGGTGTTGTTGGGTGTATTTAGCAACTGCCTTCCTGTGTACATCAGGGTGTTGTTGGGTGTATTTAGTAACTGCCTTCCTGTTTACATCAGGATGTTGTTGGGTGTATTTAGTAACTGCCTTCACATGTACATCAGGGTGTTGTTGGGTGTATTTAGTAACTGCCTTCCTGTGTACATCAGGGTGTTGTTGGGTGTATTTAGCAACTGCCTTCCTGTGTACATCAGGGTGTTGTTGGGTGTATTTTGCAACTGCCTTCCTGTGTACATCAGGGTGTTGTTGGGTGTATTTTGCAACTGCCTTCCTGTTTACATCAGGGTGTTGTTGGGTGTATTTAGCAACTGCCTTCCTGTTTACATCAGGGTGTTGTTGGGTGTATTTAGCAACTGCCTTCCTGTGTACATCAGGGTGTTGTTGGGTGTATTTAGTAACTGCCTTCCTGTGTACATCAGGGTGTTGTTGGGTGTATTTAGTAACTGCCTTCCTGTGTACATCAGGGTGTTGTTGGGTGTATTTAGTTACTGCCTTCCTGTTTACATCAGGGTGTTGTTGGGTGTATTTAGCAACTGCCTTCACATGTACATCAGGGTGTTGTTGGGTGTATTTAGTAACTGCCTTCCTGTGTATATCAGGGTGTTGTTGGGTATATTTAGCAACTGCCTTCATGTTTACATCAGGGTGTTGTTGGGTGTATTTAGCTGCTGCGTCTCTATGAGCTTGTGGATTTTTTTCAGTGTACTTTGCTACAGATTTGCGATGGACTTCTGGGTGAGTTTTTGCATATTTTGATGCAGCGTCTCGTTGCTGTTTTTTCCTGGCAGCATCTGAAAATTTCCCTTTGTACCTTCGATGTTTTGGTTTAAGGAACCTGTCTTCATCTGAACTGTTTACCTCATATTTTTGTGTCTTAGCAGGTGTTGCCACACTTAGTGTGTGCTCTTTGACAGTTTCAGGTAAGGCTACAACTTCTTCATAAACGTCAAAGTGACCATTGCTAAAATCCTCACCGCTGAATCGAAGTCTTTTGACAAGCCTCCCTTCTTGACCAAAAGCATGACACAGTTTGTTTTTATTGTAGTAAATTTCAAAGTAAAAAGGAAATATTTCTCCTGCTGCCACCAACTCGCAAGCACAACCATAGGTAGTGGGTTTTAGCATCTCCTCCCTGTAATCCTCTTCTGTTAAATAATTACTACCCCTCCCATCATCCGTCCAGACTTTTAACCTCTGCCAACAGCACAGTACATGGTTGACAATAAGATGTAGTGGCTTCTAGTCAGATTTCCATAAAGTAAATAAGATAAAGAGTGGAAAAGACAGGAACCATCCGGAGGAATATTTACCACTTTGTGTGGGGTAGGATGCCCATCAACAATGATGAATTCAATAGACATTGTGTTTACAAATAAATTCAGATAAGATAGATTTAATAGTTTAATGGGAAATAAATTACATTTTTTTCAAGATTCACAATTTTATTCTAAATTATCACGGATGGGCAATGAATTTCTCAAAAATGCCTGCCTATTACCTGAAGTTAAAGGCCTAAAAGTAGTGCGAGTGCCAAAAAGAACTTTCCTAGGCTTTATATATTTTTGAAAAAAAAACCCTCTCATAAATTGTATTTCTTGCTGAAGTTTCCTGTAAGTATGGTAGGTAGGAGGGTCTGGGGAGATATTAGGAAGCTTTACAGAGAAAGAAAGGAGGTTATGATCAGAGAGTGGGAGAGGGAAGCTGGTGAAGTGGGAAACAGAACAGACACGGAGGAAGAGCAGATCAAGAGTATTGCTATCCTTATGAGTGGGAGAGGCTGTGAGTTGTGAGAGACCAAGGGAAGGGGTGAAAGATAGAAGCTGAGAGGCAGATGGGGACATGGGGTAATTTATGGCCATGTTAAAATCACCTAAGATGGGGATTGGAATTTCGCAGGATAGGAAGTGGGGAGCCAGTTGGCAAAGCAGTCCGGAAAAAGGCGAGGAGCACCTGGGGGCGGTAGATAACTGCTATTTGCATGGACATTGGATGGAAAAGTCATAACATATGTACCTCAAGCGATGAAAAAGTGAGTGAGGGTATGGGGGGATGACCTGGTAAGTACATTTCGGGGAGAGAAGAGCACCTACTCTTCTGCCACACCTGTTTTTCAGGTCTTAGGGTACGGGAGAACTGCAGCCCATTGTAAGACAGTGCAGCAGGGGAGGCCGTGTCAGACTGCTGTATTCACATGTTTCTATGGCATTGGGAAGTGACAGATTTAGATTATGTACGTATAATTTCGACGCCAATTCTCTCTCTCTCTCTCTCTCTCTCTCTCTCTCTCTCTCTCTCTCTCTCTCTCTCTCTCTCTCAAGAGGGTCACAATTTTTTATGGAAAAACAATATCTAATGCATCTATGTACTTGAAACTTGGCAAAAATAATCTATTCAACAAATAATTAGACATGTATTTTACCGATTGTCAAAAACACAGACCTAAATATTTGCCCGGCTGTCACTAAATCACACAAACCACCATAAGTGTGAGGTCCAACATATCAGCTAAATAGTTAGCAGAACTGTTATAATTATTCCCATCACTATCATGAGACAATCACCCCAGTGATTCACCATGTGCTCCATATCTCCTGTTAAATGTTATCTATTGCTCCCTGTTATCAGCCATTTCAAAATGAGGAGAACATGACTGTAGTGGGATAACAAACAAAGAAACAAAATAATATCTCTGCTCTACCCCTCTACTTAAACCCTCTGTGTTGTCTGCATTTGGTACATCTTCCTGGCTAAATGAAACTTTACTGTTTAGTCATTTCTGCCATTCACCTCCCCCAATAATAGCATCTTCACTCAGCCTTTTTGGAGTTCCTTGCCTTACCTAAGGAGAGCAATAAATCCCCCCCCCCCCCTACACACATGCACATATGCACATACACTTTTTGGTCAGTTAGTTTGCAATGCTAACCCCAGCTGCCTAGTCAATAGTACTTGAGTACCCACTCCCAGGTGATTCCTTGTTGTACCTTGACTTTCATTATAAAATCAGTGTATGCATGTTAGCCAAGTGTATGCATGCCTCGCGAATATAAGCTGTATTAAGTGGCAGCTGGATCAAGTTTTTTATGCAGTTTGAAATGGCAGTTTGACAGGGCAAGAGAGAGGTAAGCCACAGACTCTGCCAAAAATCCTTGCACTTCAAAGCTATTACTAATGCTGTCACCTCTGTCCTCATCTTTACTGTCAGTTTCAGAACCTCTTTCCAATGGCCACCTTTGGGGCATTCTATTCACATTAGCCCCTCTCTCCTACCCTCACCCATGCAGTTTACATGCATTATTTACTTTCTTACTAAGCATCAAACCCCCTAATGCCACTGACAAACATAACAGTCCCCCAAAACAGCTCCTAGCCATCTGCTATCTTGCTGCTACTAGAAGTTGGAGATAATTCTCTCCATCCTGGCCCACCCTCCACTTCCCTTGACTCTTACCCCCTACCTGACTCACTTAGACACCCCTCAAGCCCAACTACTATGCCATGCATACCCTCCCCTGACTCCTTTAAATGTGCGCTTTGGAACTGCCAGTCAGCATGCAATAAACTTCCCACCATCCACGACTTTCTTACTGCTAAATCTGCTAGCTCTCACAGAAACATGAATACAGCAGTCTGACACGGCCTCCCCTGCTGCACTGTCTTACAATGGGCTGCAGTTCTCCCGTACCCTAAGACCTGAAAAACAGGTGTGGCAGAAGAGTAGGTGCTCTTCTCTCCCCGAAATGTACTTACCAGGTCATCCCCCCATACCCTCACTCACTTTTTCATCGCTTGAGGTACATATGTTATGACTTTTCCATCCAATGTCCATGCAAATAGCAGTTATCTACCGCCCCCAGGTGCTCCTCGCCTTTTTCCGGACTGCTTTGCCAACTGGCTCCCCACTTCCTATCCTGCGAAATTCCAATCCCCATCTTAGGTGATTTTAACATGGCCATAAATTACCCCATGTCCCCATCTGCCTCTCAGCTTCTATCTTTCACCCCTTCCCTTGGTCTCTCACAACTCACAGCCTCTCCCACTCATAAGGATAGCAATACTCTTGATCTGCTCTTCCTCCGTGTCTGTTCTGTTTCCCACTTCACCAGCTTCCCTCTCCCACTCTCTGATCATAACCTCCTTTCTTTCTCTGTAAAGCTTCCTAATATCTCCCCAGACCCTCCTACCTACCATACTTACAGGAAACTTCAGGCCGTTCACACCAAATACATTGTTGAGTCCCTACAGTCCTCTTTGTCCTCTTTCCCTTTCCTCTGCTGCCCTAATCTGGCTGCCGCGCACTACAACACGACTCTCAAACATGGATGAAGCGGCAACCCCCGTGACCCAAGCCATCCGATGTAGACATCAGTAATCCTGACTCACGCCTCAAACCCACTTTATCCAGCAGTGCTCTAGATTGCTGAAAAGCTGTGGAGAAAGTCACAAATGTCCATGGACTTTCTCCATTACAAATTCATGCTCAGAAACTACAACCTAGCCCTCCACTATGCCAAGTAAGGGCGAGCACCCACTGGCGTTTTTTTACCTGCGTTTTGCGTTTTTCCTGCACAGGCATAGAGATAACATGTGTTCCTGTCCACTGGCGTTTTTTTTGCGTTGCGTTTGCGTTTTTAACATAGGAACTGTCAGTTGCATATGTGTCCTTATTTTTCTCCATGGAAATTAATGGAAAAGCCGTGAAAACGCCGCGAAAACGCCGCAAAAACGCTGCGTTTTTTCCCGCGGAAAACGCAAACGCCAGTGGGTGTTCGCCCTAAGTCTACTTCACTTCTCTCATCTCTTCACTATCTCACGACCCAAAACCTCTCTTTGATACCTTTCACTCCCTTCTCAGCCCTAAACTGCAGCCCACCCATACCCCATAACAGATATCAGTGCTGAAGAGCTGTCTGCCTACTTCAAAAAGAAAATTGATGACATCCGGCAGGATATAACCTCCATATCTCAGAATAGCCCTGACCCTAGTCTTGTCAGTAACAGCTCCTACTCACAATTTGTACTCACACCAATGACAGAGGAAGAAGTCTCCAGATTGATTTCTTCTGCTCTCCCCACTACCTGCATTAGTAAACCCCTCCCGTCACACCTGCCCCGGTTCCTCTCCCCAGTTGTTATCGCCCATCTCACCACTATATTCAACCTATCTCTGACCTCTGGCATTTTTTCCTTCTCTTTCAATCAGGGTAATCCATGACTCACAAAGCTTCAGGCGTGCTTTAAAAATGGACCTCTTTAGGGATGTATACCATTGTCGTGGATTTCCTTTTGTGTCCAATGACTTACTCAATTTGGAATGTTTACACCCTTCCAGATTAATTCTGAATTGATTATATGCACATAAGAAGATTTCACACTGACACAGGTTCAGCATGTATAAGCTTCCTCAATTCTGCTTTAATGTTGGGCGTGCAGCCTCTTTTAAAAGAGTTTAACATATCCACCCATCTGGGCAGGTCAAAGATTACATAGATACAACGTATTGTTTAATTATTGGATAAACATCTTGCAATTCTTCCATCCTCTGGACATCTGTGATTGGCCATCAGGTGGTAGACGAAATGAGTGGGTTGTCTTGGACCCACGTGTGTTTCCTTCGGTATGATTGGATATTACAGCTTGAACTATTAATTGCATAAATCCCCCGTGTTATTTGCATAAGTTTCCAGTAAAACTGCTTGGGTTATTATTGTGGTAGCTGCTTCAGACTGCGGTTATCTATGTCTGATTTTTACTTCTTCTAAAATCACAAAACAGATGGAAAAATATGCGTGTCTAGGGTAATATTTACTTGTCAGCATTTTATGCTAAATATTGTCTCGTCAGCAGAGTTTAGGGAATGGAAGTTTCATTAAAGGAAACAGATACATTGAATACATGAAACGAAGGCATATCTATATTTATATCAGTAATGGAAATGTACTGGCATTCATTATACAGAATAAAAACAGGTTCACTGTCCACTACAAAGCTCCACAATCCAAAATATAGATATATTGGGTTTCCATTACAGACCCCCCTTGAAACTATCTGTTTCACTAAACTCACTACACTCCGTGTCCCTACTCTGTCCCACCCTAATCCCCCACCGTTGACCCTAGACCTGCATTGTGTTGTGGACTGAGGCTATCACTGCCATGGGGGTATAGGATGGTTCGACATCATCATATTCTGGATCCATGATGACGACGTTTGCGCTGACAGGGGGCTTTTTGTTGGACATCATAGTGAGACAGGTGGACCAGGTAGTTATCAGGGTCGGAATTCAATGTATGCAACAACAAACAGAAATTAGGACAATTATAATGGCAACAAATATAGTTAGTATCTTTTTTATCAGAGTAACCTCTTGTGTAGAACCCGCCTTCTTGACACTACCTCGATTCATCCACAAAGAGTGTAAAATTAGGGTTATCTAATGCCTGATCAACATGACTGAACTTCTGTCTTATTAGTAAGTGCATAATCGTATCTATCAGTCTGGAAGGAAAGAGCTGCAAGGTGATTATTCCCACTTCCCTTTTCCAGAGGCGGCAAGGTAACAGGACCAGGGGCGTTGTAACACCGGCATGTTGCGTGGCATGAGCAGAGTGCACTGCAGATAAAATAAAGCAAAATCTTAGCGAAAACCTATCAGTGTTCTAAATACACAATATTTTAAAACTTATTTTTCTATTCTGCTGTTAGGTGTGTACCTAACTGAGGAAACAGACTAAGGTTAGCTCTTTTTAGTTAGTGCGGTCAGCTTCTTAATGGCAACTACGTCTTTACCCGCGGGTCACGTTTTGTCTGGAATGTAGGTGCAAATCTCCCCTTTTGGCTAAAATTGTACCTCGTGCCATTTTATTTTGAAGAGTCATAGTCGAGGTAGGTCCTATTGGTCGATTAGTCCCTATAAGGCATCTCTAGTATAATTTATAAACCGCTGCTAATTATAATAAACATTAATTAATCCAGTCAACATTTTATTTACCATAATGATCAGAAAAATGGACTCGAACCCAGCTTTAACGTGGTCTCTAAGTTTTAAAAACTCGTCAGGTACCCCCCTTGGCTGTCCTATGACGTCAATGTACACGTGTAGGTCAAAACTACCACCAGGAGCCTCTCTTCTCATTCTAGTGTACTATTACAATGCTAGTAGTGTGCACAGGTACGCATGGCCTGGGACTCCCTGATCTTCACCCACACCAATGTCCCTCCTGGAGATAGCCTGGATGGTGGACACGTCCAGGCCGCTGACACTGACCCTACACTACCTAGTGACAAGACTGGAAGGAGCCGCCGTACCTATGCGGAAAACAAGGACAGACCAACATGACAGGATAACCACAGAGCACAGACAGGGTTGGATCGAGATAAAGTAACTATTGGGGGTAACCTCATTATCCTCAATGCTGTCTGACAGGATGTGGGGGAGCATAAGAGCTTTACTAAGGCACACTCCCCTGTCCAATTACCTACCAGACATGATGTCACATTATTTCACCTATGAAGTGTGTACCTTTGTTTACCTCATTCACTTTCGGTACCCTGTATTTGTAGATTACCTCATTCATGAGCTTCTGTGTGGTTACCTGCTCACTTACCTTAGTATCAGGGTGGGCCTCCAACCTGAAAAAGACTCCAGTAACAACAAGCACATATTCATACCCCCCAACAGGTGTGAGCTGAATGTGGTAAAATTGGCAATCTCTGAAATGGGTAGAGTGGTCCAGGCAAGTGTTATATGGCCACCTTACTTCTGTCCTGACTCGCATATGGCAATGACCATGCTAACTGGACAAATGATGCAGCAGCTACAGAGAACCCAGGTGTCACCCATTCTTGTTCAGTGTCGACGTCATTGCTGCTTTTGATTCTGTGTACCAGTTGGGCCATCATGGGGGACAGGGACCTCTGTAGGCAAGTTCTGTTGACTGTTCGCCAAACGCCGTCCTGTTCTCTTGATCCCGTCTTTTAGCCCATCTTGCTTTCCTTCCTCGTGGGCTTGTAACTGTAAAGTCCCTGACATATCAATGTCCAAAGTTTTGTCAATGTCCAAAGTTTTTATCAAAGTCCAAAGGTTTTATCAATGTCCAAAGTTTTTACCACTGACTCATGCTGTCAGTATCTTTTCTTCTTTCTTCCACGGCTTGAGGGCCGCTGCCTTTGCTGTGCTGTCGGCGAGGGTGTCATCTCTCGCTTCTCCTTTATAGAAATCGGTGTGAGCTCTCCATTGCCCGGTAGTAGTAATAGGGTTTCCATGAGACTCTGTACCGCTGCACCATTCTTAATTGGCTGTCCTACTGAGATAACAAGCTGTCTGGCCTTCCATATTGGGCTGTAATCATGAGCTATGCCAAATGCATTCCAGGAGTCAGTGTAAAGAGTTGCCGTCTTACCTTCTACCACTCTACATGCCTCAGTGAGGGCCTTCGGTTCCGCTTCTTGCACTGGGGCATGCGGAGGCCGAGCTTCTGCGTTTAGGACATCTTGTTGTGTAACTTCTGCATATCTGGTTCGGAGTCATCAATCCTCACCCTGGTACCATCTACAAAAGAAAACTCAAAATATGCATCATTAACAGTGGATTCTATTAACAGTTTTTGTCAGAATCTTGTTGCAAAGAATTTAAAAAATAAAAAAAATATCTGATCTGCCATACTCAGATCACCTATGCTTCCCCTCCCCCGTTTGAACCGGAATACCTGATTAAAAGAAGAGTAGCCAGGTTCAAGGTAGTACAATATCGGAAAGAAATATTAGGGGAGGCATGGAAAGAGCACATTGTAGCCGGATCTAATAGGCCAGAGATAAGTGCCAATACCAACTTAGAAGATTTGTCGGCCATTGCCTGTACTGCTGCCACCGCACAAACACATGAGGGAGCTCCTCGAGTCACTGGATCCAACCTCATGGAGTAGTATCTCAGTGGCCGTGGTTGTCCTCCGTGCTTTTGTGTCAATACTGTCGTATGGGCGGCAGTATGAAACAAGGCCCAGAAAGGTGCGAAATTTGGCAACGGATGTATGTACAGGTATGGCCTGACCAGGAGAACAACCTTTCTTGCAGAACTTGGTTAGTCTTTGGAGGCCTCCAGGCCTTACAGCCATCTACTGCAAGGGAAATTAACAGTGAAATTGTGGCCGGTCGGCAGTTTTCCCAAAGCATCAGCACACAGCACCTAACGTGCGTGGCTGACCCTTCACCCCCTTTTTTTTTTTCACTAAGGGGATACTGTTTGTCAGGAACCGTGGAAAGCTGAGTTTGAGACAGGAGAAAAAAACAAAACTTTTTCCTGGCTATCTATGATTCTCACCCCCTCCTTGGATAAGAGACCCATTACGTATTCTTGCATCATCTAGCTCCACCCCTCTGAATTTGGCTGATCACTTACTTCCTCATTTTCTCATTCAACGTTTGCAGTCCTCGGATACACATCACAACCAAATAAAGTCTTATGCATCACACAATTTACATTTTACACATTACGGGTCAACCTGCCCCGTCCCTCCTGTGGATACCAGGCCTTATCGTTACCTGCTTGTTTCCCATTCTTTGGCTTCTCTGCTTATCCCCTTAACAACTGCCCCATCGGGAAACTACGTCCTCTCTAAGTGGGCTTTAATCCTAGAGGACGTAGTTTTATGCATCCTCTTTGGATTGATGCCCACTTGCCTGAGGACGTGACAGCTCCATGCTGTCGGTGCACGCAGGTAGCCGACAGCATGGAGCTGTCATCCCAGGATGCGGGCAGTCCCCCTCGGTATTGCGATCGGCGTTATCCAATGGATAGTGCCGATCGCAAAAAAGTAAAGAAAAGTGCCTAAAAAGTTAGATATTCAGCTGCCCTGATGGATCGGATCCATCAGAGCAGCTGAAAATTCTTACCTGGCTTGTCGGCGGTGTCCCCCGGAGATCAGGTCCTCCCGGACCCGCCGACGGTCTTCTGCGCATGCGCGCCAGGCGATGACGTCAGACGCATGCGCAGAAGCCCGGGAGCCCCCGGCAAATTTGAAATCTCCTGGCTCCTGGCTCCTGAAGGTAGCCGGGAACCAGGAGGTGTTACCGGGGACCACGGTGAACGGTCCCTGGGCACGCGATCGCCGCTAACCATTGGATAGCGGCGATCGCGAAAAAGTAAAAAAAAAAGTCAGTTTCACCTCCCCTCGTGGATCGGATCCATGAGTGGAGGTGAAAATACTCACCTAAGTCCTCCCCGATGTCCCGGAACCCGAATCCCCGTCTGCGCATGCGCGCCCGATGATTGACATCGGGCGCGTGCACAGACGGGCTCGAGCCCCGGGAAATTTAAAATCCCTCTGCTCTTGGCTGCCATGTGTAGCCAGGAACAGAGAGATTATACCGGGGACATGATCACTGTTATCCAATGGATGACAGTGATCATGTAAAGTTAAAAAAAGTGTAAAAAGTGAAAAAAAAAGTGTAAAAGTAAAAAAAAAGGTTTTAAAAAAGTTTTAAAAAGTTTTTAAAAAGTTAAAAAAGCTTGCGTTTCATCTCTCCCCACGGATCATATTCGTGAGGGAGGATGAAATGACGTACCTAAGGCCCATGGATTTATCCGCGGACCTTACCCCAGCTTCTGCGCACACGCCCGTCGCCAAAATGGCGGACGCATGCGCAAAAGCCGTGGATTGCCAGGATAATTTAAAATCTCCCTGCTCCTGGCTACAAAACTTAGCCGAGAGCCTGGAGATTTCACGGGGGGCCGCAGTGAGCGGTTCCTCGTCACCTGTTCGCCGTTATCCAATGGATAATGGCGATCACGTAAAAGTTAAAAAAAGGTGAAGCTTCATCTCCCCTCACCGATGGGATCGGTGAGAGGAGATTAAACTTTTTACCGGAGGCCTCCGTATTTGCACCCCGACGCGATCTTCCTCCGTGAACTTACCCGGATTCTGCACATGTGACCGCCGGCAAAACAGCGAACACATGCGCAGGAGTCGGGGAGCACAGGAAATCTCCTTGCTCCCAGCGACCAACGGTCGCCGAGAGCCTGCAGCAGTGACGGGTGGCCTCGTTGAGCGGTCCCCGGTCACGTGATAAAAAGGTAGCGATCTACCTTAGGCCGGTCTCACATGACCGGATAGGAATTACGGATTCCGCATGCGTCTGATCCGCGGTAATACGCAGATGAAGCGCATTGGATTACACAATTCCGCTCACATTAGCAGGTCGGAATTGCGTAATCCACTCACAGAAAAGAGAACGCAGCAGGTTCTATTTTACCGCGGATATCCGCAACATAGAGCCCATTGTGCTCCATGGTCACGGATATACCCGCTGCCCATATGCAACTACCTTGTATACGGGCTGCGGGTACCCGGGTCATCGCTAAGCGACTGTGCGGGAAATACAAATTTTAAAAAAGTACTGCGAATGACCGCCCGTGTGAGTAGGCAGTTATGTGCAGTACAATAGGAGGCCGTACACAGGGACACAGCCGGGCTCACAGCTGGGATCCGCTGCGGGCCTCCGCAAGCGGATTCCACCTACGGCCATATGAGCCCGGCATTATTCAGACCGCTACCTGTAATACGCAATTTACAAGAAGCCCCGGGAGCGCTCACCTTCCTGCAGTTCCAGGAGCAGCTTGTTGAGCGTCTTCTGTGCGATACCGCCGCACCTCATCAAGCTTACGGAGACTCACAGAACGCCACTTTTTACACCCTATACCCACCACTGAGGTCAAGAAATGACCCCCAAAAAGCATGAGAGGAGGGGGGGATACTAGTTTTATTGCCCCATGTACCCATCCCAACTCGCCTTCGTAATTATCCCTGTCTTCGGAAATACCACACAGTTCACATCATTACTTTTATCTAAGATTTGGGGAACGCTGAAAAGGGCGCGGAGTGTGTGGGGGAGGGGCGGGGGATTTTTAGGGAGTCAATTTTTATTCCGTACAAATGAACAATGGGGCCTTGAATTTATTCAGTTCTGCCCTGAAATCCAACAGGTGTTCCCTGCATTACAGGCCTAACCATGTGTCCTATAAGTAGATTAGGGCCACAATGGGTATGTTTTGGAACACGGGACAAGAGGGGGTATCTATTTTGGGGTGAAGTTCTTCATTCCTATGTACGCTGTACAAAAAAAACAGTTTTAAAATTGACAAAATTGCCAAAAAAATGAAAAACTTAATTTTTTCCTTCTGCTTTGCTTAGATTTATTCAAAAACTGTGGGGTCAAAATACGCAGTACACCCCTAGATGAATTCATTAAGGGGTCTAGTTTTTTAAATGGGGTCATTTGAGGGCGTTCTTTATCGTTTTAGACGCTCAATGGCTCTATAAGTGGGCAATGGGGCCTGGAATTTATTCTGTTGTACCCTGAAATCCAACGGGTGCTCCTTCCATTATAGGCCTAGCCATGTGTCCTTTAAGTAGATTAGGGCCACAAGGGGTATGGTTCTGAACACGGGACAAACAGGGGTATCCATTTTGGGGTGAAAGTCTTCATTCCTATGTGTGCTGTACAAAAAAAACAGTTTTTAAATTGATACAAATGCCAAAAAAATGAAAATTGTAATTTTTTTCCTACTGCTTTGCTTAGATTTATTCAAAAACTGTAGGGTAAAAATACACAGTACACCCCTAGATTAATTCTTTAAGGGGTCTAGTTTTCAAAATGGGGTCATTTGTTGGGGTTCTCTGTCGTTTTGGCCGCTCAAGGGCTCTACAAGTGGGCAATGGGGCCTAAATCACCTTCATGCTAAATTTCTGTTCTGAAAGCCACCGACTACTTCTTTCATTTTGGGCCCCGTTGTGTATCCAGACAAAATATTAGGGCCACAATGGGTATGTCTCTGAAGATGGGACAAACAGGGGTATGCATTTTGGGGTGCAAGTCTTCATTTATATGTGTGCTGTACCAAAAAAGCAGTGTTTAAAACGATAGAACGGCCAAAAAAACGAAAATCACATTTTTTTCCTTTTGCTTTGCTGGAATTCATTCAAAAACTGTGGGGTCAAAATGGGCAGTTCACCCCTAGATAAATTCGTTAAGGGGTCTAGTTGTCAAAATGGGGTCACTTGTGGGGGTTCTCTTTGGTTTTGGCCGCTCAATTGCTCTACAAAATTGCTATGGGTCTAAAACGCCTTCAAGCAAAATTTATGTTCTAAAAGACACTGACTACTCCTTTCATTTTGGGTCCCGTTGTGCATCCAGACATAAGAATAGGGCCACAATGGGTATGTTTTTGAACACGGGAGAAACGGGGGTATGCATTTTGGGGTGTAAATCCTCATTTTCATGGGCAATATAGGAAAAAAATATGTCTTTAAAATGACATATTTGCAAAACTATGAAATTTTATTTTTTCTTCTCTAAATTGAATTAATTCCTGAAAAAAACTGGTAGGGTCAAAATACTCATGACACCCCTCATTGAATACATTAAGGGGTGTAGTTTTTTAAATGGGGTCATTTGGGGGGGGGTATCTATTATTCTGACACTCATGAGCCTTTGCAAACTTGGCTTGGTGCAGGAAAACAAAGTGTTCCTCAAAATGCTGAAAAGTAATGTTAAATTTGTACGTCCTATAAATGGTTAAAAAAAACATAAACGTTTTTCAAGTGTGCATTCAGAATAAAGTAAACAGATGGAAATATATATCTTATCAAAAATTTGTACAGTATGTTTGGACATATTTGAGATATTACAGTTGAAAATTTGAAAAAATGACAATTTTTTCAAAATGTTTCCAATATTGGTACTTTTAATAAATATACACGAATTATACCGGTCTCTTTTTACAACCAAAATGAAGTACAACATGTGGCAAAAAAACAATGTCAAAATCACTTGGATATGTAAAGCCTTTACAGAGTTTTGCTACGTTGAACGACGCATGTCAGATTTCCAAAATTTGGCTCCGTCACTAAGGCGCAAACAGGCTTTGTCACTAAGGGGTTAACCTAGATCTACCTCTTACTCCCTGTAATTTATTTTAACTTCTATTAAATTTAACTATACAAACTAGTTTAAACTACAGTATTTAGATGTAACTTCCATGGGACTTCAGCACCAGTAACTTCCTCTTTTTAAAATCTCTCCCTCCCCTGACAGCCCCTCCTTTCTCTAACACAGAATGAAAAGGGACAGATAAAGAGGATTATAAGGGAGAACGTGGCTAATTTACTTTTACAACAGTTTTGTCCCAGACTTGTTCCTGGTCGTCCCTCTGGCGACCGGCCAGATGCAGTCTTAGATGCCAGGCATCTCCATCTGATTGGTAACGTACTGCAATTCACATATTGTGTGCCAAAGGTTGCTGAGTGAGATATTATTCTATCTCCTTATTTACTGAACTGTTATATTGAACGCTGGTGTCTTGGCATGCGTTGGTACCGACGCCATTTCAGCCCGCCTTCTCTTCCTTTGACTGACATTAACGTCTAATGTATAACTACTATGTTGTAACTTTACGGTCACAGCTGTGACCACCTAACATTGTATGTGGTATTTGGCAAACATAGATGTATTTTTTTAGTGGGCACGGCGGACTATGCAGTTTGTTACAGTTTGTAACCCTTGTATTCTTAAGAGCCCCCTCAGGATGTGAGTGGCATATAACTTTACATTTGTATGATGGACGTATAACAAAGATTAGATTACATAACAAGACATACGAACAGTAGTTGTTATTTGTCACAGCACATGAATTTGCTTTCTCTTCTATCGCTTGGGTCTAATCCACCTGCTCTAACAATTTAGTACAATACAGAACGTCCAACTGTGACTCTAGCCACCGGTAAAAATGCACCTTACAATACTTCTATCTTTACCTGCCTTTATAAGACAGTATAACTCATTATATTCCTTTATTTTATTAAACAACAAAGTTATTTCCTCCTGGAGAATGAGGAAGTAAGGGGGTCTGAGGGGGGGGGGGAGTCTGAGGCTGCAGATTCCATCAAGCAGCCTTTCTCTCTCACTAAAACTCAGTTAACTCTTTGTATACATTCACTTACAGGCACAAGCCTATACTTTCAACGTTTAACAATTCAACAGCAACACATTTTAGCAGTCTGCTTTTACTAGAAGGGATCCAATCATGCACATCTAACCTATAAAGTCCAAACTCACAGTGAGCCGCTGTGTACGGTGCATCAATCTTGGCTATAACCCAGCCAATGCGCTCTCATTGCCAACAATCCCTTCTTCAGGACTGCTACTAATTCTATATGACAGACAACCAGACTATTTCTATATTAACAACTCAGCAGGATTAGCTCTACACAACAGACAAGCACACTAACTTTATAAAACTGACAGGTAGGACGTTTTGAGCACACAGGAAGATTGCTCGATTAATCAATGATAACTTGACTCTCCACATCTTCCACACTTTCCTGGATGGTGTAAGAATTGACCTTGGTACAATGTCTGCTGCCTCTCAATCTCAATCATGGCAGCCAGATTCATGAGTATAGGATCCTCCTCAGACGCCGGACACAGTATGTCCCGCCCTGGAGTCTCTAGCATTTCTGCCGCTGCACAGGTTAATAATCTACTCTCAGAGAGAGGGATCTACTCATGAACGTTCAAACGATAAACAAATAAGTGTGGATGGTAACCCTCAACCAGTGGACCATAGCCATACCGGTGAGTGGGGTAGGGGTTATCCTGTCTACAAATCTCCCATCCACAGGTACTTATCATCAACAACAACCCTTTTTGGCAATTTGGGCAAGACATGGGTGTACACACACAAATAGACAGAGCACCAGTACGGCTGGCTTAGTCTCACTGCCCCTTGGGATGCTGTCTGGCAGTTCCCTCTCTCCTAGGTCTTTTCCAGACTTTACCGAAGCAGCGGTACCTGTCCAGACGTTTGACAGTTCCCTGACTCTTAGGTTTTGTAACCAAACCTGACCCGAGCAGGAACACCTAGTCAAACTCCCCTGACAGGTCCCTTACTCTTAGGTTTTTGTCACCAAACCTGACCCAAGCAGGGACGCCTGTACAGGGTCTTCCTTTCCCTTAGGGCAACTTACTGACCTCGCCAATCGACCAGTACTCTCAAGACAACAGGCATGCAAACATTCCTTTTATATCTTATGACAGGTTCTTATCGAGTGATCGAGACTTAAAAATACCTGTCGTGCGGATCCAAATCGATCGGCCTTGACACGGCACATAGGCAAGCTTGGAATGAGCCACACAGGTATAGATAATTAATTTATCTTACCGTGTTCTGATGATTTGTTGGGCCCGCCAAGTCCAAGGTTGCCTATGTCCGTGTCTTCTGTCCGAGCTGCTTGGAGCCTATCGATCACTCCCCGTACGGGCCACCAACTGTCGTGGATTTCCTTTTGTGTCCAATGATTTACTCAATTTGGAATGTTTACACCCTTCCAGATTAATTCTGAATTGATTATATGCGCATAAGAAGATTTCACACTGACACAGGTTCAGCATGTATAAGATTCCTCAATTCTGCTTTAATGTTGGGCGCGCAGCCTCTTTTAAAAGAGTTTAACATATCTGCCCATCTGGGCAGGTCAAAGATTACATAGATACAACGTATTGTTTAATTATTGGATAAGCATCTTGCAATTCTTCCATCCTCCGGTCATCTGTGATTGGCCATCAAGTGGCGGACGAAATGAGTGGGTTGTCTTGGACCCACGTGTGGTTCCTTCGGTATGATTGGATATTACAGCTTGAACTATTAATTGCACAAATCCCCCGTGTTATTTGCATAAGTTTCCAGTAAAACTGCTTGGGTTATTATTGTGCTGGCTGCTTCAGACTGCGGTTATCTATGTCTGATTTTTACTTCTTCTAAAATCACAAAATTGATGGAAAAATATAGCGTGTTTAGCTTTATATTAACTTGTCAGCGTTTTATGCTAAATATTGTCTCGTCAGCAGAGTTTAGGGAATGGAAGTTTCGTTAAAGGAAACAGATACATTGAATACATGAAACGAAGGCATAACTATATTTATATCAGTAATGGAAATGTACTGGCATTCATTATACAGAATAAAAACAGGTTCACTGTCCACTACAAAGCTCCACAATCCAAAATATAGATATATCGGGTTTCCATTACACCATATCTCCTAAACCAAGCCCCTTTTTACTCTGCTTAAAAACATGGTTTCTGCCACATTGACTGCAATTCCTGCCAGTCCCCATCAACTGTCCCCTGCAGTCATACTGATTTAGCCACCACACGGCCTAATGTACGACCATTGTTTATGTGTATAGCATCCTTCGCTCTCCACCTTGCCATACCGGGCACATCTCTAGCCCCTTTACCTTCCATATCACCTATTAGCTGTAGTATGTAAGCTCATTGGAGCAGGCTCCTCATCTCTACTGTTTCCATCAACTAATTTCTACATGTAACCGTGGCTTTTGTAGTTTTGTACTTTTGTCTTTCTGTATCCCCCTGTTTTTGTATTTGCTGCAGAATATGTTGGTGCTATATAAATAAAGATTATTATCATTAATAATACCGGAGGGCTAGAAAAGCAGCTGGGCACCACACACTTATGAAAGCTGTCTATAAGTTTATCTATCCTAGTTGCCCATAGCAGCCAATCACAGTGCAGCTTTCACTTCACTTCAGCAGCATAAGAATAAAAGGTGCACTGTAATTGGTTGCAATGGGCACTATACCCTTATGAAAGATGCCTAAAAAAAATCTGTTTTTGCTGCCCATAGCAACAAATCACAGCATAACTTTCATTTTACCTCAGTAGTATAGCAACCAATCACAGAGCAGCTTTCATTAGTTATACTACTGAGGTGAAATCAAAGCTATGTGGTGATTGGCTGCTATGGGCAGCAAAAACAGATTTTTTAGAAAGCTTTTATAAGGGTGTGGTGCCCATAGCAACCAATCAGAGTGCAGCTTTTATTTCTGTCATGTATTATCTCATGATAGTGATGGGAATAATTATAAAAGTTCAGCTGACTATTTTGCTGATTTTGTTGCGACCCCACACTTATGGTGGTTTTGTGGTAGCTAGACCTGGGAAGTAAATGGTTAAATGTTGATGTAAAGGGTTAACCAAGGCCAGAAAGTACTCAGACCTTACGTAGTTTGTGATCGAGATAAGGGTTTCTATAGAAGTTAAACACCATGAGTTATATTCCCTTTGTCAGTAGCTTCTTGCACACGTAGGGAATATACTTGTACTATATAGTGTGTCAGTTATAGGATGATGGAATCACATCAGAAAATTGTGTTTTCTGCCATTTTAGTTTATAAATGTATATCTGCATTTTAGTTTGAAGGCAGCATAAGATGAAGGTAGAAGACTGAATTAAGCTGGGACAGAAGTTTGTGATAACATGTAAACCAATCATAATGTGTCACATTTGCATGAGTAACTGAAAACAAGTTGGCTACATAACGCCCGTCTTTCTTTTGCTCTGAGAGATAGAAAAGGGGTAGAGCAGGGGGCAGAGCCTGGCTGCTGACCAGGATGGACATCTGATTACAGAGCTCCATCTTAGCGGTACCTTCTGAGACCCTTCTCAGCCGCTATATACAGCACAGGATGGGAAAGATCAGCAAGGAGAAGAGGGGAGAGCTCCAGAGCACTCCTTGACAAAGCAGAGGACAAACAGACTTACAGAGGTATCTTAAAGACCAGAGCGCCCAGTCCCCACGTGCAGCCTCCAAGATGGGGCCGGCTTCGGAGATGTCTGCGTCTCACAGTAAGGAGGGGGAGGATGAAGCCTCCACTGATTGGGAGGACAGAGAGAACATTTCCAAGGGGTTTATGAGGGACCTGTTCTCTCAAGCCCTGCGCCCAGTTAGATCAGATCTAGCTGAAATTAAGGAGGAGATCAAACAGATGGGATGTTGGGTGGAGGAGCTGGAGGCTTCTGCATCTATCACCTCTCACACCTTGGAACTTGAACAGATTCTCATAGAGCAGCACTCTCAGATAAATAAGATCCTTCTAATGCAAGAGGATTTGGAGAACAGAAATAGGTGCAGCAATTTGCACATTAAGGGGCTGCCGGAGTCTTGAGTAGGGTACTACTTAGCTAAAGTCGCTAACAAAATCTTTGAATTGCTACTTGGAGCGGACTGGGCGGCTGATATTATTATTATTGAACGCATCCACAGAGCACTCAGACCCCTTCCAATTGCAACAGAACCACCGAGAGATGTCATTTCCAAACTTCTCTCCTTCCCGCATGCAGCAGCTATTCTAAGAACAGCAAGAAATTATAAAAATCTCTGCTACACGGATGCTCCTATCCAAATTTTTCAGGATTTGGCTCCATCCACCCTGACAAAGCACAGTCTGCTATGTCCGCTTTTGGATGCTCTAAGGGAAAACAGCATAAAATATGCATGGCTATTTCCATTTGGACTGGGAATCACCTACAAGGGGAGGTAGCTGAATATCCTTTCACCCGAAGATCTCCAAAATTGTTGGCAGTTTTTGGAACTTCCTTGTTGGCTCCTTCTTCCTGATATTCCAAGGTTCACTAGCCTGGAACTTACAGAAAGATGGCATCTGGCGGGTAACTCCAAGTTGCCCAAAAACAAGAAGAAGAAGGCCAGAGTCGAGGCTGGGGGATTACACCTGAGTGCTGACTCGTTCTTAAGGCGGTGATTAGTCTATGTGACATTTCAAGGATGGTTTTGATATAGTTACTACTGTTTGGTTAGGAGGGTAGGAATGGGTACCCTCGTCTGCATACCAGATTCATAGTTTCCTTAATGGGCTCCTTGTGGGTGTGGTGGGAGTGGGTCCTATTCCTACCCTTTGCGGAATTACTGTCCTTCCCTCCTGTTCCTCTCTTTCTCAAGTTGAATAGAGTCTGTAGGATTGATTTTATGTAACATAAATCTTATACCTGCATGCTCTTTCCCCATAAGCAGGGGTCTCAGATCGTGCCTGTCAGGTCAGGCTGTGTTTAATTTTTGTCTTTAATGCTTCGTGGTACGTTGCGGTGCCTTGCCCACAATTTTGGAGTAGGCCGCAAGTGCAAGTGGGACTGGCTCCACCTTCCGGAGTACTAATCTAGACTTCTGGTCGTATCTTGTGAACAAATTTTTTCTTTTATTTTTCCCTTACTTTACTTTCCCTTTGTTATCCTTTCACCTTTCCTCATCTCCAATTTCCCCTCCCCTCCTTTAACCCCTTGAGTGGCAGGTTTCCTACCACCCTGTCGTGCCCACCAGGGCAGGTTTTTTAAAATGGTCTAATCATTGAATTTCAACTAGTTTTGCAGTTGCGTCTCAAGAGCCATAACTTTTTCATTTTTCCATTGACACGGCCATATGAGGGCTTGTCTTTTGCAGGACAAGTTGTGATTTTTTAAACAGGGGGGAGGAAAAAAAGAAATGGGGAAAAAAGAAAAAAAGGGGCCATGTCATTAAGGGGTTAAATAATGTATTAGCTTCCTTCTCTGGGTCATTACGACGCACAAGGATACCATGTGTGATTGTATTTTTTATTTTTTACAAAGTAAAGGGAGACAAGTGTTTTTTTTATTTTTTTAATAATTTTTTTACTTTTTATTTTTTTTATTTTTTTTTTTTATTTTTTTATTTTTTGTCCCTTTAGGGGACTTCCACAGGGACCCATCAGGACCCCTGATCACATTCCGGGGTCCGATGATGACAGCCCTTTACATGCTGCAGTGACAACCCTTTACATGCTGCAGTCACATAGACTGCAGCATGTAAAGGGTTAACACAGCAGAGATCGGAGGTTTTCTCTGATCTCTGCTGTAATGGCTAGTACCTAGCTGTCCTCTGACAGCTAACAACCAGCTCCCCCTCCACTGAGACCATCGGCTTGCTTCTGACAAGCCGATGGTCTCTATGGCAACCTGTAAACAAAGCAGGAGGTTGCCGACATGTCGGCAATATCTTCTGCTGTTTTTTCAAAGCCCTTGCACTGCTCTGTGGGTCTGTGCAGGCAGAGCACACTGTCACAGCTTGTGGCATTGTGCTCTGCAGCTCCCATAGTGATACATAGCCCGGAAATCTTCCGGGCTATGTTGCTATGAGCAGTGGAGCTCGTCCCCGGAAATTTTCCGGGCGTGCCACTCAAGGGGTTAAGGGGATTGCGCTAAACCTAGATTTTATTTGCAAAAGATGCTTTATATCACTTAACGTTTTCCATTTTTTTACATAGCACAAGTTTGGAATAATATGGATGACCTGCAAATCACTTCATTCAATGTCAGAGGCCTAAACTCGCCATACACGAGACACAATATCGCCCTTCTCCTAAAAAGGTACGACACTAATATTCTCCTTCTCCAGGAGATCCATTTCAAAACAAACAAATGCTTATCGTTGCCCGGGAGACACTTCTCTCAGAATTTTCATAATGCTCACCCCACGTCTGCTTACAAGAGGGTGTCCATCTTTATCCACAAAACTGGGAATTTTGTATGTGAAGCTCAATAGAAGGATGAGGAGGGCAGAGTACTATTCCTAAAAGGGTCAGTTAATGATGCAAAAATTACTATTGCGATTCTGTATGCCCCCAATGTTGATCAGATCCCCTGGTTACTTAAACAATTGGAGGTCTTAAAACACTTTGCAGTGGGGCAGATAATTCTTGGTGGAGATCTATATGTCACTCTAAATCATCTACTTGATTGCTCAGTGGAACGGTCTCAGATTTCACAGATGAGGCTGCGGAAACTCAATTGTTGCCTTCAGGAGTTAGGGGTAGTGGATGCCTGGTGTTCGCTGTTCCTAACAGCAAAAGATTTATCCTTTTTTTCACAGGTCCACTCCTCATTTCAGAGACTGCATTATATTTTTATCTCCTCTGGCCTCCTTACCTTCGGCCAGTAAAGACCCAATGACAGTATCTGACCATGCCCTACTACATGCAAGTCCCAAACCTTTTCAGCTGATTGCAAGAGAATGAAGATGGAGACTTAATGCATCCCTTTTAGACTCAAAAGAAGAGAGCGAATCTCTGTCCAAATTCATAGAGGAGTACTTCCATTTTAATGCCGAGGGTGATATTGGGGTCCCGAAGGTGTGCGAGGTCCATAAAGCTTTTGTAAGAGTACTGTTAATAGCCTTAGGCTCTAGAACCAAGAAACGCTTACAGATATTGATGATAAATTGTGCATTATAGCAAAACTAGAACAAACGGTGAAACTTTACCAAACAAAGTTAAACCTTAACTGATTGGCAGATATGAGGAGAGAATTACGACACTGACTGTCTCAAATCTAGATTTAATAAAATACACTTACATTTGAAACATGTGGTGTATGCTCAGGGCAATAAAGGGAGCAAATTTATGTCCTCTCTAATTAAAAAATCCAGAGCAAGGAACATGGTTAACGCCATAAAAACTCAGGCGGATATACCCCTTACCTCCTCTAAAGATATAGCAAAGGAATTTCAACGATTTTACGCAAACCTACATAATATTTAAAGGCCACTTAACGCCTGGTGAGGTAAATAATTCTTCTGAGATCATAGATTATTTTTTGCAACAAGTTCATCTTCCCAAATTGAGTGATAGCAATGCTTGTTCCTTACTGTTACCGGTCTCGCATTCGGAGATTGAAAAGTTATTGGATTCCTGTCTGCCAAGCAAACGTCCAGGCCCGGATGGACTAACTTTAGCATACTATAAGTCATTTCAAACAATTCTAGTCCCCAGATTGCCTGATCTCTTTAACGTGCTATTACAAGGAGCACCTTTGCCAAAACAATCACAGTAAGCCCATATCACACTAATCCATAAGGATAATAAAGAACAGGAACTATGCGGCAGCTATAGACTGATTTTCTTGATTAATATTGATGTTAAACTTTGGGCAAAACTTTTAGCTAAAAGACTTGAGAATTGTATCCCGATCAATGAGAAACAAGCTGGTTTCGTGGGAGGGAGGGCAGAGACAACTGCCATAGGTTACTTCACACTCAATTTGCACAATGTCACAACATCCCACTGGCCCTGGTAAGAACAGATGCCGTAAAGGCATTCAACAGGGTTGACTGTTGCTACCTGGAAAGAATTCTATTACACTTTAATCTACCTGTGGGATTCGTCTCAGCTGTCTTCTCCCTCTATGCCAGCCCCCACATGAGACTAAAAGTCAATGACATCTTGTCCCCTCCATTTGACATTAGAAATGGCACCCGTCAGGGTTGCTCACTTTCTCCCACACGCTTTATTTTACCGATAGAACCCATCCTTCAAAAAGTTAGACAAGACTCCCATGATCAAAGGCCTGAATTTTGGCTTTCACAGACATCATCTTCTTAGTCACCGACCTGGAAAAAGGCCTCCCTAGACTCACTGAGCTTCTGAAAATGTTCTGTTCGCTTTCAAATTTTAAAATTCATTTTTCAAAATCTATGGTTCTGCACATCTTTATACCCTCTACCTGCAGTAGAGCCCTTAGAGCTGTTTTCCCTTTATGTGGTCAGAAGCTTCATTGGACTAGCTGGGTGTTAAATTAACTAAAAAGATTAAAGATTTGTATGCAGCTACCTTCGTGCCATTGCTTGCGCAAGTTAATAATCTCCTGAGATCTTATAATATTCTGCTTATTTCCTGGTTTGGCAGGAAAAATATCCTGAAATCCTACATTCTTTCGATCATATTATAGAAGATTCGTATGCTTCCTATTCACATTCCAGTAAGATCTTTAAGACCCTTCATTCAGCCTTTTCGGGCTTCGTGTGGAGATATGCTATATACATACACATGAGAACGTCCTCCAAATATGGAGTCCTTGGCAGAGTTTGAGGTATCTGAATGAATTTGTGCACTGATTTGTGGCTCCCACTACTGATTTGTCCCCTCTTCCCTACCCTGCTTATACCCTCTACTCTCCCCTCTATTCTTCCTTTCTCCTCTCCTTTTGTCCATTTATATTCTTTAGTGTTGTCTTTTATTAAAGTATATTGTCGGTTTTCCGTGAGATCTTTATATTTTGCAGCTTAGTATTGGCTTGTGGATTATTTAATGTCAGATCAGAAACTGATCGCTTCTGCAATTGAGATATTAATATTTGGCGATATATATGTTTGAAGGAAGACAGTAAAGTGTTTGTAATGAAAAAATCTTTAATAAAAATTCATTTGTAAAAAACAAAAGACAAGGAGTAGAGCAAACACGGTGTAGGAGGGTTCGGAGCCCAGTATGTTGTCCAGGGACCACAAGTCTTCAGGAGCTTAATCAAAAAGTGTCGATTTGTGTGAAAACTAATTTCACTAGGAGGCGCTGCCAACCAGATAGAACCACTAATTGGTGGACAAAAATGGAGCAAATGCAGAAAACATACCCGTAGTCTGGCGCCGCTCTCCAATAAATTTCAACAGGCAGTAGGATAACATTTACACAGCTTCTCTTCTTATTGTGTCAATTAAAACCAGCAGATAAGCATTGCTGAATTTCAAAATATAATTCCTTAGTTGAAATCCACATTATACAAAGAAGCTGCTGTCCACATTTCACATTTCTAACTTGAGTAGTTTTGGCGCTGTGTTGATGAATTAGTCAGTGCGGACATTTCATAGCAGCAACAGACTTGAGGGAGGACTGTTCTTCACATTGTCAGTCCTATGTGGCTGTTCCAGAATGAGTTCCACTAGCAGTCTGTTGATCCTCGCACCTGAAGGTGATACTTCCTATACACAGGGTACCATAGTATGTTAGGCTGAATGAAGACAATGTCCATCTAGTTCAGCCTGTTTCAATCACCCCCATCCTTGTTGGTCCAAAGGAAGGCAAAATTTTTAAAAAACAAGTCAGTTTAGCTCATTGGGAGGAAAAAAATTCCTTCCTGACTCCATAATGGCAAATCATGGAGAGATCCTTGTATTGTCCTCAAATGTATTTATACATAGTTATTTGGTCGCCCCTTAGCCGTCTTTTTTCCAGGGTAAAAAATTCCAATTTTGATAGCCTCTCCGGGTATTCCAGTCCTCTGGTCAGTCACCTCATCATCCACCAGCTCTTCCTCTGAATCCTCAGTCTGCTCCTCCCTCAGACTTACTGCACTAACAACAACCTCACTGACAGACAACTGTGTCTCATCATCATCATTAACAAATACCTCTAGAGATACTACTTGGAAGTCCCCACCCTCATCACCTTGAGACTGTGAAAGGTTCAAATTTGGGGCATCAGTCACGACAAACTCCTCAGGTGGCTCATGAACCGTTGTTTGTGACTCATGGAAGGGACCCGAGAACAGTTCCTGTGAGTATGCCTGTTCATAATCTCTCCTTCTCCTGGAGTTACCAGGCTGGCAGGAAGGAGGATCAGCATTAGGATTCACACGTCCAGTCCCTTGGCTAACGTGAGGGGACTGCGTGCAAGACTGGGTGGTGGATAAATTACTATCCGCTATCCACGTCATCACCTGATCGCACTGTTGTGGTTTTAATAATGGTCTACCACGTGGACCTGCAAACTGTGAGATGAAGCTAGGGAGCGTAGATACGCGGCATTGTACTTCTCCCTCAGCAGCAAGCACTGTTTCACCTCACCCAGGACCTCGGCCTCTGCCCACACCCCATTCGGATGCCCACGTTCTCGACCCTTACCCCTAGTGTTGATCATGTTGTATAATGCACTGCGTCAAAATGCTATGCAATAGACAGTGTAAAATGTGTACAGTCTTGTTATATAGTGCGGATCGACAGGACACACACAGGGGTATTTTGCGTACAATATATAAAAAAATAGACAGTGTAAGATGAGTACAGTGTTGTTATATAGTGCGCATGGACAGGACACACACTTGGGCCTATTATGCTAATGCTTTCAGCCAAAAACAAATAAAAAAACTGGGTAGGCACGTCATAGCAGAAGATGTCAAAGCCTTCCCTGCATGTTCATTGGCTAAAAAAGCCGCTAAACATGTGGGGAAGAAGGGGTGACAATTTCTCAAACACCGCATGGTGCTCGCTCGAGTAACGAGCACTTTCGAATATGCTAATACTCAAACGAGCATCAAGCTCGGACGAACATGCTCGCTCATCTCTAATTATAACATATGTACAGCTGGTATAAGTGATACGTCTCCGTATATATAGTAATATGGATCATGCTGATATAACCTGGGTATTTCCTGTATATAATTATATTATAGCTGAAATACGTTACACATCTTATGTATATAGTGACAAGTAATTATTAGATAATTATAGTGCCAGTGTTTCTGGTGGTGCAATTAAGGGAGATTATAATGTACCACTTACTAATATAATATAGTGAATGGGATTGGGTTTTAAGCACACGGCTGCTGTTTTAGGACCTGAGATGATGTCACTGTCATGTGATCAGGGGTGAAGCTTAAAGCCAGGGTGAAGGGATTTGATTAATAATTACATGGCTGCTGTTTTAGGACCTGTGATGAAACATGGAAATTTGACCAATCAGAAAAAAACAAATATTTCTGCCAGTCCAGCGGTGTACATGACCTGTCAATAAGGAGACCAAGCATAATTGCATTATGACGTTTGGATTTGTTTGACTAGCCCCATACCTGCTGTTCAGTTTCCTGCAGTCTGTGATTAGTGGTGGAGCTCAGAGCCATGGTACTGATCACACGGTGGTGACATCATCGCATATAACTCACACAGTCACTTACTCACTCACAGACAGGTGGTTATTAGTATTTTGATTTGGAGCACACTGGTATAACCTGGGTATCTTCTGTATAAAATTAATAATGTACATCTGGTGTAAGTTATGCATCCTGTATATAGTGATATACCAGGGTCTACCAGCATGGTCAGTATCACTACATACAGAATCCTGTAGCTCATACCAGCTGTACCTATAGAATTATTGTAAGCAGGATAGTATAAGACAGTGTTGGCGAACCTATGGCACGCGTGCCGGGGAGGGCACGCGGAGTCCTTTCTGCCGGCACGCGTGCTGTTCGCTGATATCACCCGGCCGTCGGCACTGCAGAGAGAGCTTCCTGCCCTGTCAAATGTAAGGCAGGGCAGCGCTGACTGCAGAGTGAACTTGATTGCCGGCACGCGCGGTCTTCTAGCAGCTCCTCGTCCCCCGCCCCTCCACACATCAGGCCAATGGGAGCGCTTCCTTACTCCCCTGTCACTCCTATAGCGGGAGATTTAAATAAAGCCCAGACGGCAGCGGAGGTGAAGGAGATGCCGGCACGCGCAGGCTGTTGTCTGCTCCTCATATCCCCGCCCCTCCGCACAGCAGCCCAATGGGAGCGCTTTCTACCTCCCATGTCAGAAGTAGTGCGGGGATTTCCAATGCAGAGCCGACAACAGCCTGCGCTCAGTGAGTGCCGGTGGTGAGAGAAGCAGAGCAGAGCTTCAGCAGTAAAGAAGAGGTTTAAAAGAAGATCCTTGCTGCCTGGGTTAAAGTAAGAAGCGAACAGCAGTTACTGCAAAGATAACTGCTAAACACTTCAGTTCACCACTACACACATAAACACGGGCGTTTTGGCATTGCGGTGTCCGCCTCCGGATTCCGCAATGCAAATACTGCACATAGACATGCTGTTGGAAATCAGTTTTCCATGTCGCCGAGCGAAAATCAATTGCGACTTTTCGCTCGCGGATGGAAAATCGCAGCATGTTGTATTTTGGCCGCCTGCAGACGGGCGGGTCGGATCCGGCAGCGAGAATTCTCGCCGCGGGATCCGACCCGAGCACCTGCAGGGACCAGTGCGTACGCACCCGCGCCCCGCAGCTCCGGCTGTTTGATGTGCTGGCTTGCTGGGCAGACCGGATCCGGCAGCGGGTGAGTGACATTTCTGCGAGCCCTGCACAGAAATAGAGCGTGCCGCAATTTGTTTGCTGCGCGATATTTCTCTCGGCCAAACCGCGGCCGTCTGCATAGGATTGCGTTTGTTAACGCAATCCTATGCAGGCTTCCAGCAGCGGAAATTTCGCGGGAAATCCCACCGCGGAATTTCCGCTCATGTGCAGGCGGCCTTTGGCAGAACGCACACAGGTGGATTTGCATTGTGGAGTCCACAGCGGGCGTCCACCTCCAAACTCCACAGCAAATACCGCCCCATAGCATGCTGGGGAAATACGTGGTTTCACTTCCATGAGCAGAAATTGATTGCGATTTTCCGCTCGCGGAAGAGAAATCACAGCATGCAGCGATTCTGTGAGGGCTACGCACGGATGGCTTCCATTGAAGTCAATGGAAGCAGCTTGTCCTGCGGCCATTCCGCAGTCATAATTACAGAATGGCCGCAGGACCTGCGTCAGCGCGGCATAATCTGTACTGCGCATGCATGCTGGCTGGTAGAGCCGTAATACAGATTATGAAGAACCCGGATAGGTACACGGGGATCACTGGCGAGGCACAGGGTTGATTCTGCTGCGGGATCTGACCCGGCTATGTGCAGGTGGCTCAAAGTTCACGTTTAACCCTGTAATGACGTGGACTCGTTTTTTTTCCCCATTTTCGTTTTTTCCTTTTCCCTTTTAAAAATCATAACTCCTTTATTTATCCATCGACGTTGCTGTATGAGCGCTTGTTTTTTGCGGGACGAGTTGGTCAGTACGATTACAATGATACCAAACTTGTATAGTTTTTTTTGCTGTACTACTTTTATTTTTTTGTAAAGACATCTAATTTTGTAAAATTATTTTCTGCCGCCATCATCTGCGCACAATAACTTTTTAATTTTTCCATCAACGTAGTTGTGCGAGGGCTCATTTCTTGCGAGATGTCCAGTAGTTTATTTTAGTATCATTTCGGAATACATACGACTTTTTGATCGCTTTTTATTGCATTTTTTTCTGGGAGACAGGGTGACTGAAAGTGCATTTCTGGCGTTCTTTTTTTTTAAATTTTTTCGGATGACGGTCACCATGTGGGGTAAATAATGTGCTACTTTGATGGACGCGCATCCAAAAAGCAGTTAAAATCTGCACGCTGTCTATTTTGAAGCGGCCCTGTCCTTTTTAGAACGACGGAGGTAAAATCATACGTCGTGATAAGCCCCGCCCCCTGACATGTTGGCACTTTGCGATAAATATGTGGGTTTTAGGTCGCAGTTTGGGCACTCGGACTCCAAAAGGTTCGCCATCACTGGTATAAGAGGTCTATTTCCACATGAGAAATCAGCTGGCAGCATTAGGAAGTGACTGTAACTAAGGGTAGTTTGTTTCAGAAGTCTGTACAACTCACTTAAATAGGCATTGCTCAGCAACTACAATATCCACAACTTCAACAATTTGCAATCCTTGTAAGTTTAAAGACTGGTTCTCATCCATTATCTTCTTAGGGTTAACATGATTCAGCTTTCCCAGGTCAGTTCCACCCAGCTCTCCAGAGCTTCTGCATAGAGATGATCTATTTCTCTTTGTTCTGCTGGACTTGCTTCTCACTCAAGGACAAGTTCCACACTCTTTGGCTCTCAGTTCAGGTCTCTCACTCTCGACTTCCTTTGCTGGCTTTCAGCCTATGTCTCTCTTTTTGGACCTCTCTCTCTGGCTTTCAGCCCACTTTCTGCTCAGAGGAACCCAAACTTTTATGTCACCTCCTGCCACACCCACAGGTGTAACCTCTCATCTCGGGCACCAGAACGCCTGCCTGTAGTCCCCCAAAGGCCATTCCCTGCACCTCTACATTACATACATAGATATTCAGATTACACCAGCATGATCTATACCACTATATACAGAGAGATGTACGTTCAGCTATAGTCTGGATGTCTCATGTATTTAATAATAAAGGTGCATTTGATATAATAACTTAATCACCAGAACAGCAGGCTTGGGGTAGTCAGACAAGTTCAAAGGTCAGAATGCAATCCTGCTTGGACACCTCATTGACAGGTCATCTAGAATAAATATATATATATAATTGTTTTTGTTTTTTCTGATTAGTTAAACGGTCATGTTTCCAAAATGTAAGTTGTTTGGCAACAACAATGATTCCAGAATGCAGGCAGGTAGGTAGATGTGTTACACAAATGCCATATACATTGTAACATGCAAATTGCTACCATGCTGCCAACATGTAATTTCTTTAGAAATCACACATAATGGCAGGCATAAAGATTCAAGGTCACCTTAAACTCAGACTTGTATGGAACCATAACAATATGGCGAAGGCCGACTTTGGAATCCTTGTGTATGCCTCCAATTTCATAATTTGGAGGGGACATATATATATCTTTATTTTTTTTAAAATATTAGATCTTTATTCTCGGATTTTAGACAGTTTACAAACATCGTAACGATCTGACATAAAATATGTACATTTGGGTGACATTTCTACAAAATCTTACATGTCATGTATGTCATCTGTTGAATATCTCCGAGTTTTTTTTATTTTTTATTACAACAATTTAAACAAGTATTTGGCTATAATGTTATTAAACGAACATTTATTAAAGCGAACATTTGGCATTTTAAGAAATAAAATTCTATTTAGATTGTTTTCCACAGTCTCCAGATCTCCTTGTGTTTTATTAGAGAATTATCTCTCAGCGCCAAACATTTTTCAAATGTATGTTGTTCAGCCATACGGTTTATGAATTCACCAAATGTAGGAGGGGAGGGAGATTTCCAATGTTTGGCGATTAGGGATTTGGCTGTCATCAGGGCATGAGCCAATAGGTATCTAGAATTGGGAGGGTATTTATTCAAGTCTACCAATAATAGGATTAATTTGAATTTTTAAAATTTTGTTGAGATAGTCTAGGATGGGATCCCAGAAACATTTTAATTCGGTGCATGTCCAAAATATGTGGGTGAGTGCACCTCTCTGACCGCAGTCCCTTTGACATTTGTCATTGCTGTGTTGGAATCTTGTGGCTTTTAAGCTTGGGGTGTAGTACCATCTTAAGTTTATTTTCATTTGTGTCTCTAAGACACCCAGTCCCCTGGTGGAGCCACACACCATTTTATACGCCTTTTCCCATTTCTCAATTGGTATGTCCTCGCCTATTTCTTTATCCCAGCTGATCATATGTGTCTTTTTGGATAGGTTATTATTTCCAGTTAAAATATCGTAGAATTATCTGGTTTCTGATTTTCCAGGCGGGGGGGGGGGGGGGGGGGGGTTGTTTGATTTTTTCCAGAACCATGTTTGGAATTGTTGTTTTGTATATAGGGGACTTATTTAAAAAGGCAGCAATTCTTGTGTAGCTGAAGAGGTCTTTTTGTGTTAAGTTGAATTCTAGGCTTATACTCTCAAACGTTTTTATCCCCTTTTCTGTCGTTAGGTCATCTAGTGTTTTTAGTCCCTTCTTTATCCATGTGTCAAGTTTTATGTCGGGTATTATTAGGTTCAGTATCTCTAGTGGTAGTTTGGGTTTTTTGTGAGAGTCGTCTAGAGCCGCTCTCTCCGAGTATTCTCTCCAGATTTTTATGGAGGCTGACACCGTACTGTCATGAATATCCTTTGTGGGTCCACGGCTTACTCAATAGGAGTGTTTGCACCCTTCCAAATTAAGGTTATGAGACTGTGCGCACAGCCTGAAGCAACCACACTGACACAAGTTCAGCATATGAAAAGTTCCTCCTTTCTCCTTTATTTGTGGGCGCGGAGCCTCTTTTATAAGGTTTAACATATCTGCCCTTTTGGGCATGCCAAAGATTACATAGATACAACGTATTGTTTAATTACTGGATAAGCATCTTGAGATTCTTCCTTCATCCGGTCATCTGTTGTTGCCCGTCACGTGGTATCAGTCTGGAGAGGGCAGGAAGAGAAGAGGGTTTGCTTGAACCCCACATGTGGATGGTCCGATATGATTGGAGGTTATAGCTTGCACTATTATTAGTTTAAATTTTCCATAGCTATTTGCGTCATCTGCTAAAAAGTGGTAATGTCTCAGACTGCGGTTACTTGTGTCTGATTTTTTACTTCTCCTAAAGTTACCAGGATCGGGAACTAGAGCGTTCTTGCTAAATGCTAGCTTCTGCTTGTATCTATAGGAGTTTAGTAAGCGGAAAGTTTCTTGATATATGAGGAAGTAGATATATTGGATACATGAAGAATATATTTATATTTGTAGAGGAGCAAACAAAATGAAATAATACTGTAATTGGTATACAGAATGCCTAACTTTAATGAAAACAGGTCTCCTGTTCACTACACATGAAATGTATGTCCACTGTCCCGAAAATATACATATGGCGGATATCCACTACAGTAGGGGGTGGTTTTTTTAAAATGATTTTTACGTCTGAGTGTTCTGCTGTAGCTGTAATTGATGTTGCAAGAAGTAGTAATTTTCCTTTGGGGGATTTAGTAGTGTGTGTCTCCATACCCACCCAGGTCATTATGTTGTCGTTTTTTACGCATTGTCTACTTTGATTTAAAATTGTGGCTTTGAAATGTTTTTCTAAGTTGGGTATATCTGCACCTCCTTTTTTCCGATCGAGGGCTAGAATTGGTAAAGCAATTCTTGGTATGCCTCCTTGCTAAATGAATTTTGTCAGCTGCCTTTGTAGTTTTTTGAAGATGTATTTTGAGATAGGGATTGGCAGAACCCTGAAATGGTATAAAATCTTTGGTAAGATTTTCATTTTATATGTCATAATCCTGCCAAGCCAAGATAAATTTATGCTCGATAGATAATCCAGCTCTTTTTGGAATATTTCCAAAAGCGGTATAAAATTTATTTCTTCTAATTTGTCAATGTTTTCTGACATCATTGCTCCCAGATATGGGATGCTGTCTGTCCTCCATCTGAAAGAAAATTCTGATTGTATTGCGTGTTTTAGATCTCTTGGGACATTTATGCCTAATATTACTGATTTGTCCACGTTAAGCTTGTAATATGAAATTTTGGTGAATTATTATAAACTTATCCGAAAGATTACCATCAACTAACACCGTAGCGATAGGATAGGAGTAAAGGGCCCGGACGGTGCGAATCACACCCTCCCCAAAACTAAATTTAGCTAGGGTTTGGAATGTATATCCCCAATGGACCCTATCAAACGCTTTTTCTGCGTCTAAAGCTACCATGATAGATGGGGAACCTGATGTTTTTGAAGAGTGAATGAGATTGAGAAGTTTTCTCGCGCCGTCCGAGGCCTGCCGCCCCTTTACAAATCCGACCTGGTCGGTATGAATGATATTTGGAAGAATGTTGAGCATTCTGTTTGCTAGTATTTTTGCATATATCTTGACGTCGGTATTTAGTAGAGATATCGGTCTTAAATTTGCTGGTTCGTTTGGCTCTTTGCCAGGTTTGGGCAGTACCACTACAGTGGCCTGGAGCATTTCCTCCGGAAAGGATCCCTTTGTCATAGCTGAGTTTGTAATTTTCCCTAGGTAGGGGGACAGGGGATCCGAAAACAGTTTGTAATATTCAGATGAGAAGCCATCTGGCCCGGGGGCTTTTTGGCTTTTCATGGAGGAAATTGTTTCGGCCCCTTCTGATATTGTTATAGGACGGTCTAGCATGATTGCCTGAGATGTGTGCACCAAAGGGAGTTTGATTTTATTCAGGAACTCTTCTATATTGGCATTTGTGGGATAAGAAAGTTGTGGGTCTTTTCCTAAATGATATAGGTTGCTATAGAAAGAGCGGAATATCTCAAGGATTTGTTTAGGGTGCGATATTTTATAGTTTTTGTTTTTTGAGTTCCAAATATAGGGGATGTTGGTTTTGACTGTTTTTCTTTTTAATAGGTTTGCCATCCATTTAGAGGGCTTGTTTAAGGAGGAGTAGATGTTCACTCGATGGGAGGCCACCTCTCTATCAAAGTCCCTTTGTAGTACTCTGCGTAGTTCCAATCTTGCTTTAAATAGGTCGTCATACAATTGTTGGGTTGCGGAGGATTGTATCTGATTTTCTAGAGTCTGAATTTTTGCCATTAGTGTTTCGGTGTTTTTTAGTTTTTCTTTTTAATATCTGGCTCCCATTTTATGAGAATGCCTCTTATATAGGCCTTGTGAGCTAACCAGAGTGTCTCAGGACTAACGTCTGGTGTGTCATTTAAAGAAAAGTAATCTCCTAGCGCGTCTTGTATATCTTTACGGAATTTAGGTATTTTCATTAGATAGATATTGTTTCTCCACAATTTATTGTTTTGTCGGTTGCTTTCGAAGGCCAGGGATGTCATTATAGGAGCATGGTCTGACCAAGTTATTACGCCTATTTTGGCTTTAACTACCGAGGCTATAAGTGATTGAGAAAAAGGAGTAGTCTCTGGCCGAAGCATTGATACATCTAAATGTGTCAAATAACGCAGCTTCTCTCAACCACATGCCCAAGGACCTGCCTCCCCTTGTTTCCCGAGAAGTAGTGTCTATGTATCTTTCTGGCACCAAGTTAAAATTGCCACTAATAATTAATGAGCCTTTAGCCATCTGTTTTATTTTTTTCAAGAATTTATTTAGGAAATTAACTTGTTTTGAGTTAGGTACGTATACGCTGGCTATTGTGACCTGTGTGTTCTTTAGGGAGCCTGCCAAGATTATAAAGCGGCCTTTTAGGTCACAGATTTGTTTGTCTATTTTAAACGGGGCTGTTTCTTTGAATGCTATTAGGACTCCTGCGTTTTTTGGGTGCACAGGCATGTATTATTTGTGGAAATTTTTTGTGGGACATTCTATGGCTGTCAACATTTAGCAGGTGGGTCTCTTGTATACATACGATTTCTGCTCCAAGGCGATTTGCTTCTCTCCACACCAAGCTTCTCTTAAAGGGGGTGTTCAGACCATTGGCATTTAGGGACATCAATCTGGTGGCCATTCTTGAGTTGTTGTGTGTTTACTTTGGAGGAGAGGAGATCGGTGGATCCTGTGTGGTTCTGCCAGAACAAAAGAACTGTACAAACATTTACAAACTACATGTACAACTAGAAACCAGTAAAAGATTGAATCACATACGGAAACCTTACTATGGGATCGACGTTTTTCCCTTTGTAGGAAAATTGCAATATAGCTTATGTCCCAGCAAGTGATATTTATCTCCAAACAGCTGAAGATGTTTTGCATGGGGAGTAAGGTACAGTAGAGGTGTTTGCTAGAACATTTATCTACACAAGCTTGCGCCTGCGATATCATTTGGGGGGGGGGGGGAGTCACTACGGTGAGAAGACTCACCAACATCTTGACTTTGACGGGATGGTGAAGTAGGAGATCCTTAGATTAGATGCACATTTAAAGCTTTAGTGATCTAAAGTGTTGATCTTTTAGCTTTGCGTTTCAGATTTGCTCAAACCAGGTTTAACAGGTGCGTTAAGGGTACGGTATGGAATTTTGATGCCCCATGCTTTTAAAGTCTCTGCCACTGAAGTGGGGTTATGCAAGATGTGGGTTGTGTTTGCTTTGGTGGCAATGACTTTTGTAGGGAAATCCCACCTAAAATGGATGTTTGTTTCTCTCAGAGCAGATGTTATTTCTGTGAAGCCTCTTCTTGCTTCCATGGTGGCTTGTGAGAGGGCTATAAAAATGCGTAGATCTGGATATGGGCTCGGAAGCACTTTAAGTTTCCTCACCGCGTTCATGAGGGCTTCTTTAGTGCTGTAATAATGTATACGTAAAATAATGTCTCTTGGAGTATTATGTTTGAGGAATTTCGGGAGTGGAAGCCTGTGGGCTCTATCAATTTTCAACTCCTGTTCTGGGATTTCAGGCAGGATTTTTCAGAGGAAGTGTAGTACAATTCCCATTATTTCAGCGTTTGAGATTTTTTTCAGACACTCCTTGTATTTTGACGTTGTTACGTCTGTTTCTGTCCTCTAGGTCTGTAAGTTTTTGTGGCAGTTTAGCTACGCTTGCTTCCAAGTCGTAGTGCGAATCTATTAGGGAGTTGTGAGATTTAAGTAGTTCTCCCATCCTAGTTTCGTTTTTTCAATACGGTTGTTAACTTCTTGGACTGAGGTATTCATGTGGGAAGTTAGGTTTTTTAGGTCGAGTTGAATGGTGTCGCACAGAGCCATTACTATCTCTTTTATATAAAGTTCTGAGGCTGGTTTATTTGAGGCTGAGATTGAGGCTGAGAGATTAGCCAGGCTGTTTCCATTCTCATTTGTGTGATTATTGCACTGTATATCTGGATTGTCAGCATTAGAAAGTCTTGGCCTTTGTTTCTCCGGGCTGCCTGTGGGGGAGGGAGCGCTCAGCAGCAGCGTGTCCGGCGCCATCTTGTGCCTATTATCCCACTTAGTGTTGTCCCCAGCCCTGAGAGATTTTGTTGCCTGCCTCTTTACCACAGCTTCCACACATTCCTCCACTTCCTCTACTTCTTCCACGGCTGTCAGCAGGTCACCTGTGTCCTCGGCGCCTGTGGTTGCCTGCACTTCCCCCATCAGTGTGCCGTCGGCTGGTTCGTCTTCCGCCGCCATGTCAGGAGAGGAGCCGCGCACCGTGAAGAAATCTTCCAGTCTGGAGGGCTTCACCCTGGTTGTTCTCCTTTTGGACATCGCTTGATGCCTGGTGAGTTCCCCGATGGGGTTGTTTTCTCCCGTCTGTTGATGCTTTTAATGTTGCTGTGAGCCTTTCTTTAACGGAGCTTAGGCACAAGCGTCCTTTCTGGTGCCTCACCAAGCCATGCCCCCTGGAGGGGACATATTTTGATGATGTTTACACACCCTAGAGTAGTAGGTCATAGAGAGAGTGGGCGTCCCATTCTGTTCCCATACACTTCAGTTGTTTTTGCAGAATTTTGTTGTCTTTGAATTTCCTTCATCTTTCTTTTTTATAGATAAAACATTTTGTTAGAAGAATTAATTACTTGGGTCATAATGGTGACAAGATTTCCTTCACTGAGGAAGGAGAACTTACCTCTCAACTTCCACTAATGAACTTGCTGGTTATTGAAAAGGATATGTTGTTTAAGAACACAGGAATCTATTTCACTGCAGAGGATCAACAGCTCCAAATTCACAGAGAAAACATCACATGGAAACCTGGCCAAGTGAGTAAGTGTCCTATAAACCAAGGTTAGTTTATTTTCATGTACTTATATTAAAACATCACTTATAGTATCCTGTATTGGTGATGTGATGTGGTGAAAGAATGAAAGTGAGTTCACAAGCTTATTAAAATAAATAACTGTACCTACAGAATGTACCTGAAGACTCTTTTCATTTTCATCTTTTGCTCAGTCCTGTGCAGCTCAGCAGTTTTCTTGCTGCCGGGGCTTCTTCTTGGTGGGATCACTAATGTAAAGGACTAGAGTTCTCACAATTCCTCTCTCATGGACTTAGCCTTTACTTACAGCTGCCTCCCTGTTTCTTCCTACAAGATCTGAGCGTGTGCAACAATTACTACCGTATCTTCACAGACAATCCCAGGCCTGGGGTGGCTGCGGGAACACACTTGTCGGCGCACAGAAGTATGCACTCACAGTCTCTGGTGTCAAGGCCTCCACTCTTTTAGCTATACAGCAGATCAATATTCGGAGCTCCCACACCTTGATGGTCCAGACTGACCGGTCTGCTCTCAGCTCTGCATTCAGGAGGCTCCTGGGCTTTCACACATACAGTGCTTTTGGCTGCACTGAATTCCTCAGCAGGCTCCAGGACTTCACCCAACCTTGCACAGACCTCTTCCACTTACATGTACACCTCACTACAGTAGCAACAATGACTCACTTGGTGGCCACACTCTGACATCTGCATCACACACAGGCACACCCTGCAGGACAAGACAAGCCGTACCAGTCATGCAACAGACATACACGGTACAGTAATCGGAATAGTAACATGCCTCACACGGTACAGTAATCAGTTACAGAAACCTTAGAATTCCACTGGTGATGGAGACCACAGACACAATATCCACAGAAGCTATAACAGTCTACATAAAAATAATCCGCTTAAGCAGTAGCATAATTGACACTAGTAGTTATTTAAGAAACATCAGAAGCTATAGCAATTCCCAACTACACAAAGCTAGTATTTCCATCCCCTTTACATGTGTCTGCATTGACAGATTAGGAAGTCCAGGAGAATACGAAGAATGTGATGAAATTACAACGAGACCCCTTTTATATTTTCAGTCTACCAATTGCATCTTCTAACTCCCCCAGTTCCGGTGTAATGACAGATGTCCTCCTGGATACAGAATGGCTTCTAGAACCGGTCACGCGGACTGCTGCTATGACTGTGTGCCCTGCTCTGAAGGAGAAATGTCACCAATAACAGGTGGGATGTTATGTAGAGAAGAACTCCTGATAGTGAGAACATTACATGTACAATTATGTGACCGGCACAAAGGGGGAAGTAACCATGGTATGCAGGGGAGTCCCAGAGACTTTTTCAGTGTGGCCGGTTTATGTACTGCTTATTATATCAGTAAATACTTATTTGTAGTTAACCCTTCTGCCTCCGTGTTACCTAAATCTTTCTGCACCCATCCCGGAGAGCACAACTGCTGTTTCCCCTTCTGCAACTGCATTGTATTACTGAAGGACAATCATTGGACTGGCAGTAGGGTCACAGGCGCCCAAGGCTCCATGATGAGGATCACGGGCGCCCAAGGCTCTATGATGCCCCTGGGAAGTAAAGGCTACCTGTCTGATCTGATCTCACAGAAGAGCGACTGTAGTTTAAATTACTGAAAAGGTAAAAAGGTGTAAGATCCCACTGGGCATCGCAGCTGGCTGTGTATGGGGCTGTGTAGTTGTATAACACACAATATTAGGCTGGTGGATGGAATGTTCCAGCTGATTGATACGTAAAATAATCAACTGATTTTGAGAAAAGAAAATGGTTAGAGGTAAGTAGAGAGAATCCACCAGCTGAAAGTCTACATCACTGCCAATTGTACAAGTTCATTTAGTACAAGTAAAACTATAAAAAAGTACTAAAAATGTTACCATGAGGCCGTACATGGACCCCGGGTCGCGGTGGCACGGTTTACCGCGGCGTTCTGGGATGACGTTGCCCCCACATTCGGGTTGGTGAGTGGCAGCACCACGCTCCGGTGTGCGGGCACGGCAGGTGGCACGCGCAGCCGTGCGCACACGTGTGCCTGCTATGAGAGGTGCGCGCGCTCTAGCTCTGTGAGTTATAGTGGCTGGCTGGGAGCTCCAGTCAGCCGGCTTGATTGGTCTCTGCCCTAGGGGAGGAGACTCCTGAATATAGTCTGGCAGCTGCTGATAGCAGTTGCCAGTTATTGGTTCCGTCCTCTGTGTGTCTGAACTCGGTCCTGCTCCAGTGAAAGTTACCCTGCCCCGATCCAGCTCTGCCTGTGTTCTGTGGTTTCCTTTTGTGTTGGTTATTCCTTCTGCCTGGCCTGTCAGTACTAGTGAGTAGTCACCTGCATAGGTACGGTGGTGCCTTCCTGTCCTGCCACTAGGCAGCGTAGGGTCAGAGTTGGCAGCCTGGATGTGTCCACCTTTGGGGCTATCTCCAGGAAGGGACATTGGCATGGGTGAAGGTCAGGGAGCCCCGCGCCGTGCGTACCTGTGCATTCCACTAGTACAGTATCATAATAACTGGCCCAAAAAATATTTTCCTGTGTTTTTTTGAGGTGGGATTCACAGTGTGAATGGAGTCCTACAATACGATTATCGGTCAGATTCGTGACCTGGCCAGGATGGTTCAGGACCTGTCGGGGCGTCTCAGCCATCATGAGCAGCGGTTGGTTGTGCCCGCTGATCCAGTACCAGAACCGAAATGCCCATTACCCGAGATGTTCTTGGGGGACCAGAAAAAATTCTTTGTATTCCAGGAGGCTTGTACGTTGTTTTTTCACTTGCGGCCTCGTTCCACTGGGTATGAGTCCCAACGGGTGGGTATTGTTATGTCGTTGCTCAGAGAAGGGCCTCAGTCATGGGCCTATTCTTTACCGGCTGATTCTGCTTGTCTGTAGTTGGTAGACTCTTTTTTTTCTTGAGCTCAGGAATATTTTTGACGAACCCGATCGTGCATGTTACGCAGTCAGTAAGTTGCTGGCCCTACGCCAGGTGTGCCAGTCGGCAGAAGAATATTGCTCTAGTTTCAGGCAGTATTCTGGTGAATCTGCATGGAACAATTGTGTGCTCAAAGATTTATTTTTGGTAGGCCTGTCTGACGCAGTAAAAGATCTATTGCTGTCCCATCCGTCACTATCTACCTTAAATCAGGCTATGGAATTGGCAGTCAGAGCTGATCGTAGGCTCAGGTCTAGAAAGGAAGCTAAGTTAGAGGCCCATCAAGAACGTGGTGCCAAGTCTCTGGCGACTTCTACAGCCTGTACCCGATCGTCAACCCCCAGAGATGATGGTAAGGAAGTGGACTGATTGAGTCCTGGAGAGCGGAGGCGTTTCCAGGTTTCTAACCAACTATGTTTTTACTGCGGCCAGGCTGTTCATTGTATCGCATCCTCCCAGGAAAGGCAGCTACGGAAGAAGCAAGAAAACTTCAGCTCCTAGGTGACTGTATCCATTTACAGTTTGTAAGACCACTGTTGTCAAGTTTTACCGCATTAGGTTTGCCGATCCACTTTACCAGCATTGATGCAACCCCTCTGTCCTCTTGGGTAGCGCGGTGGAGGACAACAGAACTTCAGTTCATGGTGGGTGCATTACATTCGGAGGTTTTTATTTCTGGTCATGGAGAAGATGTCTGTGGATATCGTTCTGGGATTGCCGTGGCTAAGGACGCACAATCCTCAGTTCGATTGATCTACGCTGGAGCTAGGTCGTGGGGAGGGTCCTGTCAGGAACATCTTGTGCCTGTTACATTGTGCTCCACCGATACTATTAGTCTTCCAGACTATTTACGGGAGTTTCAAGATGTGTTCACTAAAAAGCTTTCTGAGGTATTGCCCCCACACCGCGAATGGGACTGTAGGATTGATCTTGTCCCAGATAGTCCCATCCCTAAGGGGGCCATATTTAATCTGTCGGGTCAGGAGCATGAGGCTCTTAAATGCTATATTTCAGAGGCTTTAGCCGAGGAACATATCGGACCATCAAAGTCACCAGCTGGAGCAGGCCTATTTTTTGTTGAAAAGAAAGATGGGTCTTTGCGGCCTTGTGTTGACTATCAGGCTTTAAACAAGATCACCATAAGGAATCAGTGCTCGCTCCCTCTGATCCCTGATCTGTTGAATCAGGTGGTGGGAGCACCCTGGTTCTCTAAGCTTGACCTCCAGGGGGCTTATAATCTTATACGTATTAAGGCTGGTGACAAGTGGAAAACCACATTCAACACCCCGTTGGGGCACTTCGAGTGTCTGGTTATGCCCTTCGTGTTATGCAACTCCTTCGGGGTTTATGAACACGGTCTTCCACGATTTCCTTGGGGTTTTTATGGTTGTCTATTTAGATGACATTTTGGTGTACTCGTCGGATTGGGACACGCATGTCAGACATCTCCATTTAGTTTTAGAGCGGCTACAGGAGTTTTGATTGCACAACCACTGACTGAGCTCACTAAAAAAGGAGCCGGCATGACGTCGTGGTCTCCGGAAGCTTCAGAGGCATTTGAGCAACTCAAGAGGGCTTTTTCCACCGTGCCGGTGCTTGTTCAGCCAGACCCTCAGAAGCCCTTTTTTGTGGAGGTGAACGCTTCGGAGGTTGGGGTGGGGGCAGTCCTCTCCCAGGAATTGGTGAGCCGCTCAGTGTATAGTCCGTGTGCCTTCTTTTCCCATAAATTCAGTAGCGCCGAGCGCAACTGCGATGTTTGGAACAGGGAATTGTTGGCAATAAAATTGGCATTTGAGGAATGGTGTCATCGTCTGTAGGGGGGCCCAATACCAGGTGACAGTCTTCATCGATCACAAGAACTTACTGTATCTTGATAATGCTAAGCAGCTCAATGCGCGGCAAGCCAGGTGGCCGCTTTTCTTTTTGAGATTCAATTTTACAGTCACGTACCTGCCGGGAGATAAAAAAGTGAAAGCGGACGCCCTCTCCCGCAGTTTCGGGACTCCGGAGGTTGGGGACTCTTCTCCAGAAGGCATCCTCCCTCCCGGTGTCATGGTGGCAATCCTGACACAGAAACTTCCAGGTCTGATTCAGGAATATCAACAAGAAGCCCCGGAGGGGGTTCCGACAGGAAAGTTATTTGTACCAATGTCTCTGCGGTTGTTGGTTCTGGAGGAGTCCCATTCTTCCATTTTTGCAGGGCATCCGGGGGTCCAGGGACTCTTGAGCTATGTTCCTGATTCTACTGGTGGCCCGGAATGGCACGGGAGGTCCAGGAGTTCATAAATCGGTGTTCAGCTTGTGCACATGGCAAGAGTCGCTGTAAGAGCCCTGAGGGACCGTTAAGGCCGTTTCCAGCACCTGGTAGACCATGGTCGCACTTGTCCATGGATTTTGTCACTAACCTGCCTCTGTCTCAAGGTTGTTCCACCATTTTGGTAGTTGTTGACAGGTTCTCGAAGATGGCCCATTTTGTTGCTCTGAAAAAATTACCGTCTGCCGCTGAATTAGTGAAGATTTTCATTAGAGAGATTATAAGATTGCACAGAATACCGGTTAATATAGTTTCATATCGGGGTGTGAAATTCGTGGCCCAATTTCGAGGGCCTTCTGTAAAAAATTGGGAACATCTCTGTCGTTCTCATCAGCGTTTCATTCACAGACGAATGGGCAAATGGATCGTAAGAATCAAGACCTAGTACAATATTTGCGACTTTTTGTGGGTGAGTCAGTCGGCGGGTAGAGTTTTTACCTTTGGACGAATTTGCCATAAATAAACGTATCAGTTCGGCGACGGGGGTGTCACCTTTCTTCTGTGTGTTCGGTCGGCATCCGCAGTTCCTGACTTCCATTGCAGCACCTACAGTTGTCCTGCGGTTGATGTTGTTACTAGTGAGTTGCGGGAGGTCTGGAATGGTGTACACAAAAACCTGGAGGAAGCAAGTGGTCGTATGCAACTATGTAGTTGTAAAAGTTCCACTGTTTCGAGCCATTTCAGGTCGAACAAAAAGTCTATCTGTCCACGAAAAATTTAAAATTGAAGCACGCCTCGGTAAAGCTTGCGCCGCATTTTATCGGTCCCTTTGCCATAACGCGAGTCATTAATCCTCTAGCCTATGAGTTGGATTTACAGGGTTCTTGGAGGGTACATAGGGTGCTTCATAAATCCCTTTTGGAGTTGTTTATCCCTCCAGTTTGACTTACAGTATTTAATATCTTCTTGTTCATTCTCCCACAGACAGTGAGATCTGCCACAGTTGTCCTGATGATGCGTGGCCAGATGAGAGGAAAGCAAAATGTGTCCCGAAGAAATATGAGTTCCTGTCCTCTGAAGACCATATTGGCATTATTTTTATATTTGCATCTTTATTATTTTCCCTTGCAACCATTTGTATATTAGGAATCTTTATCCATCACTGGGACTCTGCCATTGTAAGAGCCAATAACCGAACTGTGAGCTTCATCTTACTGCTGTCCATCTTGCTGAGCTTCCTCTGTGTCTTCTTCTTCCTTGGTTGTCCCGGGGATATAACCTGCTTACTGAGACAAACATCTTTTGGGATATGTTTCTCCATCTCTGTATCTTCTGTGCTCTCCAAAACTATCACAGTCTGCATTGCCTTTAAGGCCACCAAACCTGGAAGCATCTGGAGGAAGCTGATTGGGGTGAAGACATCTAATTATGTGGTGGGGATTTGTTCATCAGTCCAAATTCTGATTTGTGTTTCTTGGATGTCTGTTTCTCCTCCATATCGGGAGTTAGACATGACATCATATATGGATAAGATCATCATACAATGTAATGAAGGGTCAGATTACTGGTTCTACTCAATGTTGGGTTATATGGGCCTACTCGCAGCTGTGAGCTTTGTTCTGGCTTTCATGGTGAGGACATTACCTGACAGTTTTAATGAGGCCAAGTACATCACCTTCAGCATGGTGCTGTTCTGCAGTGTCTGGATCTCCATGATCCCAGCTTATCTGAGTACCAGGGGGAAATACATGTTGGCTGTAGAGATATTTGCTATATTGGCCTCCAGTGCTGGGCTATTAGGTTGTATATTTGTACCAAAATGTTATATAATAACCATGAAGTCTGACAGAAATGTCAGAAGAAATTGTTAAAAATATGAGTTTTACGGTGAAAACTAGTGATATGAAGGGTCATACAGGAGATTAGAAAAGGAAATCCACGTTTACTTTGTAGATTTGAATGTAACATTGAAAACAGATAAAAAAATAAATATCTACGTTGGCCTAAACTCAAAATCAATTATTTTTGTTAGTTTTATATATTTCATGTCATCTTGCCATCAACACAGACCAGTCCTAAAGCTTAATGCACACGGTTTTGCTCCACAATAGGTATCAGTGGAGTGATGATGTCTTGGTTTCCTTTTACTGAACTTTATAGGGTAATTGAGGCCAAACAGTTCAGCTAAGTTGGTCTCATTTGTATGCTTTGATGTTTTTCATTTGTCAGAAACCCCCTATTGGATTTTCTAATAGTAGCCAGAGGTGCAGCTATGTTGAGAGGATAAAATCAGCTGTGGATCCTCATCAAAGTGAACCACGTGTGACTGCACCCTAAGGGGTAGGTACACAGACAGCATAAATGCTGCAGAATTTCCACATTAATTGCCACCTTAAAATCTCCACCATTGGTATGAATTTTGACACGGAATCAGCTGTGTATCCGCAGCTGATTCCAGCAGCTACAGTGCTTCCTCTCAACTCCCAATGCATTGAGCCCCATCACATGTCAACCTCTAGTGAGCGCCAAACCGCTGGTCAGGTGATTTGGAAATGGCAACACCTGACCAGCGGCTCGGCGCTTGCTATAGTCTGCGAGGTGCCATGGTTTGCTGACAGCACAATGTAAAATGAAGGTAGCGCTTGTTCTGATGAAATCAGCTGATTTAGAGTCACAATTTTCTGCAGTATTTCCACCCCATGTGAACATATTCTAGCAGTATAAAATAAAGCAAAACCATAATCTCCTTTAAATTGTGCCTCTGGTCACTTGTTGCCACTTTGGTCCAGAAAGCTCCTGCAGCTTTCATCAGTCAGTTCATTGTTTCCATGATTGCTGAGCTCAATGGTTATCTTCTGCGATCATGTGACCTTCATCCATTCATGCAGACATGATTGCTGGGGCCAGTGATTGGCTGCAGCAGTCATGTGAATGATACACCAGCCTATGAAGACTACAGGAGCTTCTGGGACTGAAAATATTCTACCAGAGGGGGAGTGTTGTGTCCGTGTGGTGCAAACCAAGCCTTTGGGCCCCTTAATCTACCACTAGTTTCATCACATTTCTATGTACTGTCCATACAGATACTTGACTCCCTTCTGGTTTCACCTCAATTACTGGTATAAAAGAATTGGGATGACATCTACCTTCATACGGAATGGGTTACCATCTCCACTGCGACTTTCCAGTCCTCCTATTGCCACTACTGTCTACCATGATTTGGTCTTCTGCCTACAGGCTTAACTCTTTCAATTTTCCATTAGTCATTAGGATACACGGAACTAGTTTCTAAGCCACTGTTATACATCTCTTCCTTTGATTATCTCATCCAGTTCTGCGATGTCCACTCTTCACTGTTTCTACAGACTGGCATCATTATGTTCAGGTGGCACCATCTATTCTTCTAAAGCATCAGCAGGCAGTATGCACTGGGTTGTCATACACCCATACCATCTCATCAGTGTAGTCTGGCCTCCTTTCCCTCTGACCTTCCACCATTTATCAAGAGCTACAAAAGGATTTGGTTTAGGTGTTCTCTAGCCCAATTTTCCTGGAAGGGGGTGGGGCATCTGGTACAACTAGTACAACTCTTCAATTAACCCCTTAAGGATTCAGCTTAGATTGGTACTTAAAGGGGTTGTCCCACTTCTAGCTATTTAGCTGCAGAAAGTAGATGACTACATTGTGCTGTGGCTTGGCTCCCTAGTGCGGGCTGAGTCTCATTAGCTTCAATAGGTCTCACCCAACAATACCACACTGGGCCACTGGGCCATGTACACAACTGTCTATTTCCTGAAGCACAACGTCTAGAAATGGGACCACTATTTCTAGAAGTTATACTTCAGGAAATAGGATGCACCAGGATGCAGTGATTTTTTTTCGAATTCCCATCACCACTTATTAAAAGTTAAAACTTTATTTTTCCATTGACATGGCCATATAAGGATTTGTTATTTGGGTGACAAGCTGTAGTTTTTATTGGCAACATTTCCTGGTACATATAATGTAATGAATAACTTTTATTTATCTTATTAGGGGAGCAGGAAGAAAAAACACGTCAATTCTGCAATTGTTTTTATTAAAGTATTTACTATGCAAAATAAATAATGATAACTTTTTTCTGCGGATGAGCACCATTATGAAAATATCAAAATTATATTTGTGTAGGCTTTTTCACTTTCTTTTACAATAAAACCTTTTTTTTTTAAAAAAAAAAAAAGAATAAAATATATATATTTTTTAAAATAGTGTTTGCAGTGTTTTCAATTTACAGCGTTGCATTATGTGGGTCATTACAGATGCAACAATACCAAACATGGTTTTTTTAAATTTATTTTTTACTATTTTTTCACCTTTTCTATGTCCTTGCACTACTGTACTGCAGTGTGATTATTGCTATTGTTGCACATTGAATGTCATGTCAGATTCAAAGGCCACTGTTAGGCCTGTTGTTGACATGTCAACCAATCAGCCTTTGCTATTTCATGGCAGCGGGCCGATGACATCACAGAGGGAACTCCTCCCCTTTCTTAACATCATACATTTTGTGATCAATACTGATGATGAGGATCGGTGTTCTCGATACTGTTGCAGTGGGACAACCATACAGCAATACGAAATATTTCTGTAACGCCACTCTCACACAGACAGTCTTTTACAGGATTTAGCAGGCATTAAAAACGCTGTACTAAGCATCCATTCATTCCAATGAGGTTTCTCAGATGAGCTTTTTTATTTCAGCATTTATAACGCTGTGTGTTCTAGTTTCAGGCATTCAGCATGTTTTTGCTGCCTTGTATCGTTCATTGAAATGCATGGGGTTTGTTAAAATAGTGTACAGCATTTTACAGTGTCTTACAGCCTTTTAACACTGCTTACTAAGCCACTGGGGGGGGGGGGGGGTGACTTCGTCAGCTTGCTTTGCCTGTGTTGTTACTGCACAAAATATGCAGTAAAAATGCAGGCAAATGCTCACAAAACACTGTAAAACGCTGTTTTCAGGATTGAAAAACACAGTATTTTTGAAAAAAACGCTTGTGTGAAGTGGCCCAAGGCTTGCACTGCTGACTCTGCGGTCTACTCACACACGGGGACAGATGCAGCAAACTTGTGATCCACAGCAAACTTGCTAGTTATCAGGGCAGTTAGAATTATCTACTAAACTCTAGTCTAATCAGCCTGATGTCAGGGCATGAAGACTGACTTACTAAGCTTTAGTGTATCCTGCCAGCTAATAGAACAGACAGCACGATCATCTCCACATAGGTTTAGACTTCTGATGAAAGAGTATTTATCCGAATCTTAGAAATGTGTTGAGTCTTATTTTATGTGCTGGAATCCATTTGTGGGTGTTATGCACAATCAGCATCTACTTTGGCTTTCACCCACTTTGGTTTTCCACTGAAGATTTAAATCAAGTCTGTGGATGCATGGTGGAATTCTGAACCTTTTATAACACATTGGAACCCATTTTGGAGTGTTATGCAATTAGTATCCTTTTTGGGCTGACACTCAGTTTGGTTTTCCACTGATGATTCCGAGTAAATCCAAAGACACTCGGTATAATATAGGTGGGCTATGCTAGGCTAGTACTGATAGCGCAATTTTCGCTATTCAATATACTGTGGGTGCCATATTAGATCTGATTAATATATATATAGGCCCGGAGGACACCCCCCCCCCCCCCCCAAAATGAACACTACATGGTGTGCACCAAAAGGGATCTAACCTTTATTTAGACGGGTAAAAGTTTATATAAGGAAGTTGGGTCATTCAGGGTCCAGTTACAGCATTTTGTGTGCTGATAGGTCATTCTCATAAGGAGGTATTTGTGTGGTAGCTGTGAGATCATTCACCAGGAAGGAGCTTCCCTTGAGCATGCTCTATTCATTTTTGACTTGTTGTCCAAAGAAGATACTTTCTGTTTCTCTCCAGCCATTTTCTGTCCTTTAACACAAAGACATTCCTTTTTGCCATGCGGCTGTAACTTGAGCCTTGCATAAGTTTTCCACTGCTGGTCAAAACTGGTTTGACCTGTTTTTGGACACCATACACTACTCCTTCAATTCTTGTGGGGGATGTTGCCTTCCCCATCTTAACACCTTCACGGCTTACAACAGAAAATACACAAAATGGCGAAACTCTCAGCCATCTCCCACAATTCCCTCCTTTCTGCAAAGAAATCTGCTCATGCCTCCACCCTTTCCCTGTCTCCTAAATTATCCCTCCCTACTGCTGGGTGATATCTAGGATAAGGAAAATACCTCACAACACGTTACATTTTCCCAATGGTATTCTGGGTAGATGGCTCCTAAAATATTTATCTTTTCCGCATAACCCACCTTGTTCATAGTTTAGATAACATAACATGTTTAATGTGATCGGCTTACCATGGTACAATTTTCAGGTCAAATTATTTGTTACATATTTACACTTTGTCTGATTACACAATACGGCTGAATCATTTGTAGACTTACTGCTACCTTGTTGTATCTGCTGACATTCTCGGATCTCTGAAACATTACATGTGAAACAGTAATAACCCTTTTCACAGGATACAAGACTTCCGTTCCCCTTATAAGGAAGAAGAGAAACGACAGCCCAATGATAGCAAGGGTCCCACATATAACAAAGGATATGGGCCACATTTGTCTCCTCCCTTGATAATCTTTATTCAATGCCTGACATGAACCTAAGTTAGCTTTCTTTAAGTTTCACTGGGGTTGTAGTGTTTAACAGCACTTGAAAGGGTTCTTTTTTTCTTGATTCCAAGCTCTTCCTTGCATCTTTTTAGGACAACCCAACCACCTGAAAGCAAACTATGCGACTCTTGATCTGGAAACAAGGAAAATACACATTTATGAGTGACAGTTAACTCCTGATGTAAGGCACTCACGTGGGAGACGAGGCCCTCCTTTTTGGCCTGGAATAAGCATAGGCTTATTACAGGAGCCCTACCAAACAAACATTCATAAGGACTCAACTTAGTCTTACAATGTGGCGTGGTTCTAACCGAGTAGATGACTAATAAAATGTTTACCTCTATTATTTACTATGACTTTGAAAAATTCAAAATTACTTTTATAAAACAATTCCTTTAGTCATTTTAATGGCGTTTTAATTTAATTTTATTTCTCAAGCTACGCCTCCAATTAACAAGAAAAGAGTTCTATGCAAACCAACAAACTCCAAGCACCCATCTTTGATATCTGCTGTCATTCTGCAGACACTGAAACAGATAGTCTGACTCACACCGAGAAGGTACCTTGACCAATTCGCCCGGATTGTAATGGGTGCATATCATGCAAGCCTTCATGCAGAGGGCTAGTTGTTCAAAGGTGTGGATGTTTTTTAGTGAGAGCGTGTAGGACCAACGAACAGTGGTGTGCAACCTGTGTCGCACCAAGATCAGCCAGGGAGCCACCACTACCAGCCTCACCACCACCAGCATGTGCAGGCATATTATGGTCAAGCACCCCATAAGATGGGACGAAGGCCATTCACCACCTCGGAGTCACACCACTGCCTCTTCCCCTGTGCCCCAACTCAAATCCGCTTTCCAGGATGCAGGCATGAGCGCCGTTCAGCCGGCACCCTCACCTCCACCGTTCTCCACTCCATCCAGCAATGTCTCTCAGCGCAGCGTTCAGGTGTCGCTAACACAAGCGTTGGAGCGAAAGCGGAAATATGCCACCACCCACCCGCATGCACAAGCTTTAAACGTGCACATTGCCAAATTAATCAGCCTGGAGATGTTGCCTACAAGCTTGTGGAAACGGAGGCTTTTAAAAACATGATGGTGGCGGTGGTCCCGTGCTACTCGGTCCCCAATCACCATTATTTTTCCTGGTGTGCCATGCCCGCCCTACACCAGCACGTCTCCCGCAACATAAATCATGCCCTCACCAACACGGTTACTGGGAAGGTCCACTTAACCACGGACATCTGGACAAGTACTGGCAGGCAGGGCCACTATATCTCCCTGACGGCACATTGGGAGAACTTGGTGGAAGCTGGGACTGAGTCAGAGCCTGGGACCGCTCACGTCCTACCCACACCCAGAATAGTGGGTCCTACCTCTGTGCTGGTATCTGCGGCATTTTTTGCCACCTCCTCCAAACCCTCCTCCTCCTCCGCCACGTCTACCTCTCAATTAAGAAGTGTGAGCACGTCGCCAGCAGTCGGTATCGTGCGGCATGGCAGCACAGCTGTGGGCAAGCGTCAGCAAGCCGTGCTGAAACTAATCAGCTTAGGTGACAAGAGGCACATGGCCCCCAAGTTTTTGCAGGGTCTGACAGAGCAGACTGACCTCTGGCTTTCGCCGCTGAGCATCCAACCAGGCATGGTCGTGTGTGACAACAGCCGTAACCTGGTGGCGGCTATGCAGCTCGGCAGCCTCACACACGTGCCATGCCTGGCCCATGTCTTCAATCTGGTGGTTCAGCGGTTTCTGAAAAATTACCCCCACTTGTCAGACCTGCTCAGCAAGGTGTGCCGCGTCTGCGCACATTTCAGCAAGTACACCACGGACGCTGCCAACCTGAGGACCCTGCAACGTCGGTTTCAACTGCCAGAGCACCGACTGCTGTGCGATGTGCCCACACGCTGGAATTCTACGCTGCACTTGTTGGCCAGACTGTACGAGCAGCGTAGAGCAATTGTGGAATACCAGCTGCAACATGGGCGGCAGAGTGGAATTCAGCCTCCGCAATTCTTTACTGAGGAGTGGGCATGGATGGCAGATATCTGCCAGGTCCTCTGAAACTTTGAGGAGTCTACCTAGATGGTGAGCAGCGATGCGGCCATCATTAGCATTACCATCCCGCTGCTTTGCCTGCTGAGAAGTTCGCTGCTAAGCATAAATGCCAACGCCTTGTGGTTGAAACAGGAGACGGGGGATTACAGTATGTTGCTTTATAGCCAGACCACCCTGATGTCTATATCTCAGTGCGTTTTGGAGGCTTAGGAGGAGGGGGAGAGGGGGAGGAAGAGGAGGAGGGGGAAGAGACAGCTGGCCACACTGCAGAAGGTACCCATGCTGCTTGCCTCTCATCTGTTCAGCGTGTATGGGCTGAAGAGGGGGAGGAGGAGGAAGAGGATCCTGAAAGTCATCTTCCTAGTGAGGACAGCAATATGTTGCGTACTGGGACCCTGGCACACATGGCTGACTTCATGTTAAGCTGCTTTCCCGTGACCCTTGCATTAGATGCATTCTGGCCTCACAGATTACTGGGTGTACACCCTTCTAGACCCATGGTATAAGGCGAACCTTTCCACTTTTATTCCCGAAGAGGAAAGGGGTACAAGAGTGATGCAATACCACAGGGCTTGGTGAAAAAAGTGATGGTAAAGTTCCAATCTGACAGCGCTAGTGGCAGAAGATGCAGTTCCGAGGGCCAAGTAGCAAGGGAGGAGCGGGGATCAGGCAGCATGTCCAGTGCAGACAACACTCTCCAAGGCCTTTGCCAGCTTTATGGCTCCCCAGCAGACTGTGTCACCACTCCCCAGTAAGGCTGAGTTGGAGGGAGCACTGTAAAAAGATGGTGAGGGAATAGGTAGCCGATCACACCACAATCCGCCGTGATGCCTCTGCTCCATACAACTATTGGGTGTGTTACCGGACCCCACCGGTACCGATCTGATGACCTCGTTGCCAGGTGCCAAATTGGTAGATATGGAAGCCCGTGATAAGGAGATTTTGCTAGAAATTATCTATCAATAGCATGAAATCACTCCATGTTATGTCAAGACACCTCCAGTGAGAATCAATGGATGAATTCTACTTTATTGTGAACATTGCCAATTCTTATACAAGAAGAAGAAGGCGTATCTAAATGTGTCACTTACTGGTACAAAGGTGAAACTACTTATCACTTACTGGTACAAAGGTGAAACTACTTAGGACTTATTGACATCTACCAAATAGTCTCAAAGCTCAAAGACACAAAATTACCCAAGTCAGGAGATTGCTGGTGAATTAGACAATAGTTCTATAATAAAGCTTAGCTTTATTTGCTTTGTCTATTCAATTCTTATCTAAGAATCCTAGTTCCTGGCACTACAAAGCATAGGTTTTAGTCTTCTATTTAAGAACCAATAGTCCAAAACTAGATAAGAAACATACACTTATTGCATTCTTTAAACTTAACACTTTATATTCCATGACATTGCCCCCTTTTGTTTCTTATCTCATCCCAGAACAACAGTAAACATTTGACAAACTTCAGTTCATCCTAGCGATGTCTGCCAGCCTTTTAATTACATTTCTTCACTGGATTCCTCCAAATTACTATTGTTCTGATCAATATAAGAATGTTCAAAGCCGGGTATACTTAAGAGCTGGGCATAGATACCATTTTGTGCTATCATAGTGGGTATCACCTTTTCAGCAGATTTTGCCAATATACGGCGTATACAAGGTACTAGACAACAACCTACTACTACAAAAGCAATTACTATAATAATCAAGGTGGTAAGAAGAGACATGATCCAAACACTCCATTGTCCAAAAATGTCCTCCAACCATGATGTAAATGGATCATAAACACCAGAATTTTCTGCAAGTTCAATAGATAGACTTTGTAGTCCATGCAAAGCTTTAGTCACTCATCCGTCCGGAGCCGTGTTGTTGGGGATGTAGGTGCAGCATGAATCCCCAATCATCATGCAGACTCCTCCTTTTTCTGCTAGAAGCATGTCCAATGCAAGACGGTTCTGAAAGGCCATAGAGGATGTTGATCCTAGTTGTTCCGCTAATCCTTGTATGGCATCTCTGGTGTAGTTTACAAATCTCTGTTGATTATCTATATATATAAAATTGAATGTATGCGTGTGTGTGTGTCTGTCTGTCTGTTTGTCCTTTATGCGCTACTATACCATTCATCCGATCGCCATGAAACTTTGGGAAGTTGTTGAGTACACTCCTGGGAAGATTATAGGCATAGTACAACTATGCTATGATAAATGGCGCGCGTGCGAGCGTTGTCGACAGTTGCGACCCCCCCAAACCTAGATCGTTCGATTTCCATCATTGCCACTAATTCTCTCACTTCCCGATGTTGTAGAAACATGAAATTTGGCACAAGCATTGATTATGTCATAAATAGGAAAAGTTAATGGGTCCCAACTCAATTATTCAATTCTAAGCACCAAAGAATTAGCGTCCAAATTTTACGTACGGAATCTAATTTTCTCGCTTACCAATGTCATGGAAACTTGAAATTTGGCACGAGCATTGATTATGTCATAAATAGGAAAAGTTAATGGGTCCCAACTCGATTATTCAATTGTAAGCGCCAAAGAATTAGCGTCCAAATTTTACGTACGGAATGTAATTTTCTCACATAGAAACTTGAAATTTGGCACGGGCATTGAATATGTCATAAATAGGAAACGCTAATGGGTCCCAACTCGATTATTTAATTCTATGCGCCAAAGAATTAGCGTCCAAATTTTACGTACGGAATGTAATTTTCTCACATAGAAACTTTAAATTTGGCACGGGCATTGAATATGTCATAAATAGGAAAAGCTAATGGGTCCAAACTCGATTATTCAATTCTATGCGCAAAAGAATTAGCGTCCAAATTTTACATACGGAATCTAATTCTCTCACTTCATGATATATATAAATGAATGTATGTCTGTCTGTCTGTCCTTTATGCATTACTACACCATTCATCCAATTGCCCTGAGACTTTGGGAAGTTGTTGAGTACACTCCTGGGAAGATTACTGCCATAGTACATCTATCCTACGATAGGTGCCGCGCGTGCGAGCGTCGTCGACAGTTATGCCCCCCAGACAAAGATCGTTTGATTTCCATCTCAAGCACGAAAGCAAAAGGCATTACGACCAACGGGATGAGTGTTCAACCAGAAAATGATGCATCTGCCGAACGTTTTGCCAGACAATTGCTGGATATTGAGAATGCTGAGGTAAAATGAAAGCTGTGCTGTGATTGGTTGCTATTTCTTATACTGCTGAGGTTGCATGAAAGCTGTGCTGCAATTCGTTGTTATATATTATACCACTGAGGTAACATGAAAGCTGCGCTGTGATTGGTTGCTATACATAATACCGCAGAGGTAACATGAAAGCTGCGCTGTGATTGGTTGCTATATATAATACCGCAGAGGTAACATGAAAGCTGCGCTGTGATTGGTTGCTATTTTTTATATTGCTGAGGCAGAATAAAAGTTGCGCTGTGATTGGTTGTTATTTCTCTTACTGCTGAGGTAACATGAAAGCTGCGCTGTGATTGGTTGTTATATATTATACCACTGAGGTAACATGAAAGCTGCGCTGTGATTGGTTGTTATCTAGATATATAAAAATGAATCAATGTATGTCTGTCTGTCTTCGCAGCAACGCGCGACGGGTAAGCTAGTAATATATATAATTAATCCAATCAATATTTTTATTAATTGTGCACCAAGGACAAAAGAATGATTCAATTCCACCTGTAATCTGGTTTCTAGCTTTAAACTCATTTGGCACTCCCCTGGGTACCCCTATTTCATCAATATAAATACCTGCATCAAAAGATCCACCTGGTATACTTCGTCGCAGTCTACGCATAGATTCTTTATGTCCTGATGGGTGTGTGATTGTGTGTCCTGTCCATCCAGCTGGGAACAGCTGAAAGGGGAGGAGCACTTTTGCAGGTGCGCACTTACCCCTCCAAAATCTGGGCAGAATTGCACGCATCCTACCATCACCACAGATCCACCAGACATCCTGCAGTGGAGCTAACATGTCTTGCCATCCTGACCCATTAGTAATTGTGACTTCTAGGTCTGGAGGGCAAAATGCTTCTGGGAAATCCTTCAAGTGAATGACACCATATTCAGACTTGAAGCAGGTGTAATTCCCAGGATACAATTTAACACCTTGTACTGGATGTGTAATTTTAGAAAAAGGGAACAAATTAGCCAAAAGTATACATACAGAGTCATTATATACTTGTTTCTGAAATAAGTGCTCAAGACACTTTATGGCTCCTGGATGGGTTAAATTATTAACTGCAAGGGAAACAGTACCGAGATGAGGTCTGGCAGCTGCACAGGCAAAACAATCAGTTTTATTGCTACTAGAGGCTGTGAACCTAACCCAACGTAACCAAATATTGGAGTCTCCATACCCTATTTTTACTGCAGTCTGCTCCTCACTAGTAATATTTTTTACTAAATAGACTCCTGAGTCCTCTAATGCTTGTGATAGGTCAGAAGTTCTCATAGGGTTAACGGACTGTGCCTTCTTTTGATTGTTAGCTTGTTGGATATTAAACAGGGTTTCATTATTATGCAGCAAGAAATGGCCTTGGCCTTCTATATGACCACCCCCTGCTGCATATCCTACATATCTCCCCAGAATATATAGTCCCAGGTCAGAGTTTTGGGGATTCTTGATTGTTATCATTACAGGTCGACAATTACCTTTGTTCCACTCACAAAATGCTCCTCTTCTAGGACACGAGAGATGCAAACGGGACAGGAGAGGGGTACCCTCCTTATCATGTTTACCTGTAGCTTGCTCAGGAGTGTAACCCCAAGATGTACCTGTGTGCAATGCTGCCTGAGACCAGGAGGAACAATAATCATCACCTGGTGAGGTTACACAAATATAATATTGAGCATTTAGTGATTGTAGCTGAGACTCAGAAGCACATTTAACTATATCACAATATTCAAACTTAATAGTGACACTGTCAGAGCTAGTGTCAACATATATGTATACTGGTTTCTGCCCATTTCTATTGTTTAGCCATGAATTTGCAACACAAAGTGGTATGAGGAAACAAAATAAGGGTAAATAGATTAAAGATTTCATTTCTCCTTTGGCTCAAGTACTTTCTTGCAATGTGAAGCGTGTATCCAGTTGTCCTTCCCCTGTAGCTTAACAGAAGTAGGAGTGGTTAGCAGGACTTAGAAAGGACCATCATATCTGGGCTCAAGGCTTCTCCTGACGTGCTTCTTAATTACCACCCAATCTCATGGCTTGAGACATTGTGTTCCTTCCACAGAGTCTGGGTCTGGAAGGGAAGCATAGACCTTTCTATGCAGTTTCTTTAACTGAGAGGTAAGTTTTTACATGTATTGTGACATGTTATCAAATTGGAACTGCAATTGCTGAGGAAAATATAGGCCTAGACGAGGTGCTGAACCAAACAGAATCTCATAAGGACTGAGACTTGTCTGTTTGGTGGGCGTGTGTCTTATTGAAAACAGAGCCAAGGAAAGACAATCAGGCCAAAGTTTGTTCAGTTCAGTCATTGCTTTTCAAATTTTGTTTTTCATGGTCCCATTCAGCCTTTCTACTCTCCCACTGCTTTGAGGATGGTAGGGCGTGTAGAATGCCTGTTCTATGCCTAACATCCCTGCCATCTCATTCATGACTGCTGATGTAAAGTGTGTCCCACGGTCACTTTCAATGGTTTCTGGGACATCAAACCTACAGACCACTTCAGAAAGAAGATTTTTGGCTGTATTTTTGGCAGTAGCCGCAGAAACGGGGTAAGCCTGCACCCAGCCAGAGAAGAGATCAACACATACAAGGACGTATTGAAACGGTCCAGATTGAGGAAGTTGTATATAGTCGATCTGCAACCTCTGGAAGGGGTACAAGGGCCTAGGAGTGTGTTTAGAAGGTGTTTTCACAGTCCTACCTGAGTTGGATAATCCACAAGTCATACATCCCTGAGTATAAGAGGCAGCAACTACCGAAAAACCGGCCGCATACCAATACCTGGAAGCAAGATCACACATTGCAGTTTTAGAGGCATGCATGGGGCCATGTGTTAGGCAGGCTAGCACCGGAAACAAAGCTCTTGGAAGACAAGGCTTCCCGTGAAGTGTCCACATACCACTGGAATCTGAAGTGGCTCCTTTTGCTTGCCAACTCGACACTTCATGGGAAGATGCTTGTTTCTGAAAAGTCAAGAGAAGATGTTGTGAGACATTTAGCGATGGTGACATATCTTCTTCTTGGCAGGTGGCCAGAATTGCTGGTGTGAGAGGCAGCAAGGCTGCTTCTCTGGCTGCTTTGTCTGCCAAGGCATTACCCTTAGCTTCTGGAGACTTAGCTGAAGTATGTGCCTTGACTTTAAGGATGGCCACCTGTTTAGGTAGGAGAAGAGCAGTCATTAGTGCTTGCACTTGTGTCTGGTGTTTTATTGGCTGACCCATGGATGCAAGAAAGGATCTAGTTTTCCAGATTGGACCGTAGTCATGTGCAATGCCAAAGGCATATCTAGAGTCCGTGTAAATGTTGGCTGTCTTCTCTTGTGCCAGCGTACAGGCGTGTGTAAGGGCTTGCAGTTCGGCGTGTTGGGCTGAGACGTGTGTAGGCAATGACTGTTGATGAAGGACAGTGGTCTGCGTGGTGACCGCATATCCAGTGTGGAATTGTCCATCTACAGCATACCTGGAACCATCTACAACCAGGGTTAAGTCGGGACTGGGTAGTGGAGTGTCCTTGACGGAATCAAACCCACAAGTTTCCATCTGCATGAGCTGGGCGCAGTCGTGAGGTTCTTCTTGAGTCACTTGGTCAGTGTCATCCTGTTCTGGTAAGAGAGTGGCAGGATTCAAAGTCTGACAACGGGTGATGGTGACGTTGGCAGGCATCAGGAGAGCACATTGGAGTCTCAAATGACGGGCTGCAGACAAGTGCTTAGGCTGAACCTGTGTTAGAATGGCAGAGATGTCATGTGGTGCTAACACTTGTACCTTATGATCCAGAACTAGGTCCGCTGACTTGTCCAACATCCTGGAGACTGCTGCTACTGCTCGTAGACAGGAAGGTGATCCTCTAGCGACAGGGTCTAACCTGCTGGAGTAGTAGGCAACGGGTCGTTGGTGCCCTCCGTGCTGCTGTGTAAGGACTGCTGCTGCGTGTCCGTTGTTCTCATTGCAGTAGAGCCTGAAAGGTTTGTCATAGTTAGGCAGGCCCAGGGCTGGGGCTGCCAAGATGGCTGCTTTAAGCTGGTGAAAAGAGTCAATGGCTTCTTTTGTAAGTTGGAAGGACTCTTTCTTGAGACATTCATACAGTGGTTGCATCAGCTGCGAAGCATTCACAATCCATGGTCTACAATAAGAAACAAGTCCTAGAAAGGTACGTAGTTTAGAGATAGAAGTGGGTACCTTAATGTCCATGACGGCAGATTTACGATCCTGGGTGAGATGACGAGCCCCTGCCATGAGACAATGTCCAAGAAAAGTCACTGATGAACAACAAAACTGGAGCTTCTTCTTTGATGCTTTACATCCGTTCTTTGCCAGAAATTGAAGAAGAGAAATTGAAGCTTCTATGAATGTAACTTTGTCTGGAGCACAGAGCAAAAGATCATCAACGTATTGCAACAAAACAACAGCCTGTGACTCAGGTTGCCAGCCTTCCAACACTTGACCCATGAGCTGTGAGAACAGGGAGGGCGAATTCTGAGCCCCCTGTGGCAACACAACCCATGTATACTGTTTGCCTTTGTGTGTGAAAGCAAACAGATACCAGCTGTCTTTATGCAAAGGCATTGAGAAATATGCGTTGGCAAGATCCACCACTGTATAACAACAAGTCCCAGCAGGAATTTGTGCCAATAGGGTGTGTGGGTTGGGCACAATGGGCGTGTCCAGAACCGTGGCTTCATTGACTGCTCTGAGATACTGCACCATTCTATATTGGGCAGGTTGTCCTTTCTCGCCCTTCTTTTTGACTGGAAACAGAGGGGTGTTACAGGGTGACCCTATTGGAATTACTGCCCCATTTTGCAGTAAGTCCTCCAGCTGACTAGAAATGGCTTCTGTTTGTGGAACTAACAATGGGTACTGAAGTATACATGGCAATGGGAAGCCTGGTTTCAACCTAACCTGAACTGGTGGTACTGCCAATCTACCTATATCTGCTGCTCCCTTGCTCCAGAGGATGACTGGAACTTGTTGTAAGCATTGTTCCAGCTCCACCTCTGACAACAAAGGTGTACATACAGCTATAGGGGTTTCTGAAGATTGACAACATGCAGCTAGTATACAGATTTCTTTCTCTGCTAACTGACCCGTGATTTTAACTGATGCATCCTCTTTAAACTCTAAAGAGGCGTGGATTTTCTGTAGCAAATCTGCTCCTAGTAGGTTGAGGGGAGTGGTTTCACTAACCAACAATCGAGTAGTTAAAGAGTGGTTGGGTGTGAACTTCACTTCCATGGGTTTAGACAAAGGAGTATCTTTTGGTGTTCCATCTACTCCTACACATGAAAGGCTTTGGTTACTAACGTCACTCTCTTTGACATGTCTGCTGTGTATTACACTAGTGGCTGCTCCGGTGTCTACCAGAAAGGGGAAAGGACCTTCTGAACCTATAGTCAAAGAAACAATAGGCACTGGGCCCCTTCTGTATTTTTGTTAACTTGCAGAGGGCAGATGTCATTAATGAGTACAGACACCGGATTGCCCATTTCCTAATGATCAGAGGAGGACAGTCTGGGTTTGGACTGTCCATTCTGAGCCTTAGGAGGTGTCCTACATTGTCTATGCATGTGGCCCTGTTTGCAACAGCTGTAGCAAATGATAGGTTTTCGGGATTCATTAGTGTCCAGGTTTACAAGTACCGTGGTACAGGAGCCTAGCTCCAAACCGCGGACGACTTGTAGAAGAGTCTGAGCCTCTAGAGTACGCCATTCAGGACGGGCAACTTCTAATTTGTCCTTCAGGTTCTTTTTGAGACCTCCCACAAAAGCTTGTGTGAGAAGTTGGGCATGTGCAGGGACATTAGGACTGTATCCCAAGTCCCTCCATGCTACCAGAATCCGAGACAAAAATTTTTCTGCAGATTCTGTCTTCTCCTGCCTAACATCATGCAAGGTAATTCCTAATTTTGTCATACGCTTCGAGGCCCAGTCTTTCAGATGATGTAGGAAAGTAACCCCTGAACCTGACACCTTAGGGTCAGGTGGTGGATTGAATTCCTCCATCATCAAAGGGAAGAAGAAGGGATCAGCCTTATGTCTGGCCACTTCTTCTAGGTCTTTATAACAACAGTCATAAACTCCTGCTAATTGTAGACAAGCTCTATAAAATCCCATGGGTTGTTTCTCAGGATCTGGCATTTTATTAGTGATACTAATGATATCTTGGGGGCGCCAAGGAACATAGTCCTTGCGGTCAGAGTCGACATGTTGGTCAGGATCATTGGTTTTGATCCTCCGAGTAATAAGACGTTTAGGAGTTTGTGCAGCGGCCCCTTCCTCCTCTATCACTTCTTCTACTACCTCTTCGTCTGTGGTGACAGGACCCTTTGACCTGGTATTATATAGTGCATCATAGGTGCTATAACTTGTGGATGCAGAGGGGCAAAATCTTTACCTTCAGGCAACATAGGATATAACCCCATATTCCCAACAGGCTCATGAAATTTTTCTGTTAAGGCAAACTGTCTGCTGGCTCCACAAGCCAGACAGATGTCTCTCCAAGTGGGGTTTTGTTGACCACACGTGTGACACACCCAATAGGGGCCACTGTTGGGATTATAGGGCGGGGGTATATTTCTAGATATTGCCTTTCTTATTTTGTACTTACTGACACCGTCATTTTCAATCCTTTCTTCAATCTTCCCTTTGGCAACCAGGCGGGCACATCGGCCCCAACCTTCAGCTGCCTCCAGGAGATTAGCATCCTTAAAACTACCTTTATATTCTATCATTGCATTTAGCCACAGACAAGGACTAAGGGTCCTGTGTCTGGTGTCTTCTTTCATGATAGACATCAAAGCCTTACATTCTTTAGCTATCTCTTTACCTTCCATATTCCTTACTATATGCTTAACCAATATCAATTCTGACTCATCCGAGGTGGCTCTCTTAGACCATCCGTTACCCATGTTCCACTGGTACTCTATATGGGTTTTTAATAACCTTTTTCCTTCTTATATGAGGAGAGGGTAACCCCATCTGAGGATACTATGTTGATTATGACATCAGGAAGTGAGAGAATTAGATTCTGTACGTAAAATTTGGACGTTAATTTTTTTGCGCTTAGAATTGCATAATCGAGTTGGGACCCATTAACTTTTCCTATTTATAACATAATCAATGCTCGTGCCAAATTTCATGTTTCTATGACATTGGGAAGTGAGAAAATTAGATTCCGTACCTAAAATTTGAACGCTAATTCTTTGGCACTTAGAATTGAATAATCGAGTTGGGGCCTATTAACTTTTCCTATTAATGACATAATCAATGGTCTTGGCAAATTTCAAGTTTCTATGACATTGGGAAGTGAGAGAATTAGATTCCGTACGTAAAATTTGGACGCTAATTTTTTTGCGCTTAGAATTCAATAATCGAGTTGGGACCCATTTACTTTTCCCATTTATTATTAAATAGTAATTTTTATTAGTTTTTACATAGAGAAGCATAGACACAACATTGCTTATACAAAGATTTTCCATGTGGTTCTCATACAGTGATAAGTAACTTATCGCTTTTGGCATATATTCGGTATTTTTAACAGAGACATGTGTTTTACTTTTATTTAAAACTTAGTAGCTGTGCTCTAGCGCGTAAAGTATAGGATATAGAGTATAGAAAAGGAAGTATAAACAAATTTAAAACAACTTTTTTAACTCAAATTGCTGCCAATATTTCCAATTTCGATTAAACTTAGCAAGACAGTTATTGTTTTTTGCGTATATTTTCTCATAACAGTAATGGTTTGCAGTAGCATCTAAAAGATCTTTGATAGAGGGGGGGGGAGGTCACTCTCCATCTTTTTGCTATGGTATTTTTTGCTGATAGAAGGAAGTGGCATATCCATTTCCTCTTCATCGTCGGGATTGTATCGCAGTCTACAAGAAGGAGAGCAAGCTGAGGCAAACGGGGTAGGCGTACACCTGAAATAGCGTTGATGTAGTTAAAGACGTCCTCCCAGAAGTTTCCAATCAGGGGGCATTCCCAGAACAAGTGAAGTAGTGAGCCCTCGCAGCCACAGTTTCTCCAGCATTTGTTGTCAAATTTAGGGAAGAATCTGCTTAGTTTTATAGAAGTGTAATACCACCTAGATAGCACCTTATAGTGGGTTTGTAGAATGTTAGCAGATAGAGTGGCTTTATTTGCCCATTCAAATGCTTTCATCCATTGTGAGGTGGTTATTTTCTTTTTTAGGTCAAATTCCCAATTTAGTAGGTGTATTCTCTTTGGGTTGTTTTTGTTGCCTGAAATGGAATTGTAGAAAACTCTAGTGTGGGAATCATGTGAATTTATGCATGTAAGACGTAGTTGTTCTAATTCCTTTGGGGGAGAGAGGTTAGTTAGGTTGGAGTTATTTAATAGGGAGTAGATTTTTATTTAAGGGAAGGCTTCAGAGTCAAGCACCTTAAATTTGTTTTGTATTTCTCGAAATGAGAGAAGCTTTCCTTTGTCAGTTAGATCAGACAATTTCTTTATCCCAGAGTTGCTCCATCTTTTGAGGTTGAGATCTCATATAAAATAGGTGAGAATCTCCAAAGGGAGATCTATTGGGGGACCTCTCAAGCCCGATTTGAGTTTGTGCGTTAGTTGACTCCAACATCGAAGAGTATCTTGCATTAGGGGGGTAGTGTCTTGAAGTTGTAGAAGAAAAGAGATTTCTGGGTTTAATACTCCTATAATTGAGGCATTGATTAAGGACCCCAAAGATCTTTTTTTATTTCTGCATTTTTCTATATGGCACCAGGAGGGGAGTTGCTGATCTCTCAGCCAATTACTGGATTGGCTTAGTATAGTGGCATTGTAATAAGCCTGGAGGTCAGGAACCCCCAGGCCTCCCTGTTTCCTATGTTGGTATAAAATAGAAGCTGCTAATCTGGGTTTTTTGCTATTCCATATGAAATTTAAAAGTTGTTTTTGGAATTTAAAAATTGTGGGTTGGGGGATCGGGAAGGATAGCGTACGAAAGAAGTACAAAATCTTTGGAAGGATTAACATTTTATAAATGGCTATTCTTCCAAACCAGGAGAGCTCTCTTGTGCCTAGTTCTTCCAGTTCGCTTTTAAGGGAAATTAGTAATGGGTCTAGGTTTGAGGGGATTATTTCTGAATTGTTGCTACATAATTTGATGCCTAGGTATGGGACATTTGATTTCCATTGAAAAGGGAATTCTTTTTGGATTAGAGTTTTTAGCTTAGAGTCTATGTTGAACCCCAGTATTAATGATTTGTCAGTGTTTAGTTTGTATAGGGAAGCTTTGCTAAACTGGGAAATGCAGTCGTGCACGTTTCTCAAAGAGTTTGGAGGATCAGTTAAAGAGATGAGAACATCATCAGCAAAAAGGCCGATTTTGTGCTGTCTCATTCCCACTGGGACTCCTCTGATTCCTGGGGACATTCTAATCATCTCCGCCAGTGGTTCTATTAACATGACAAACAATAATGGGGATAAAGGGCAACCCTGTCGGGTACCATTAGAGATGTAGAAGGATGAGGAAAGTGCTCCGTCGGTCAGAACTCTGGCTGAGGGTCTCGTGTATAGAGCCTGGACTGCGCGGAGGAAATTGTCCCCCACCTCAAACTTTTTGAGGACCGCGAAGTCGAAACCCCAATGAACTCTATCGAACGCCTTCTCCGCATCCAGGGAAAGGAAGAGAGAAGGCGTCCGACTCGAGCCAACCAACTCGATCAGGTTCTGAGCCCTTCGTGCACCATCCGTTGCATTTCTACCTCTGGTAAATCCCACCTGGTCATTATGTATGACCGTGGGTAAAACCTTTAGGGGTCTGTTGGCGAGAATTTTTGCGTAGAGCTTCGCATCAGTATTTAGGAGGAAGACGGGCCTAAAGTTTGTTGGGGTTGTAGGGGACTTGCCCGGCTTGGGCAGTGTGATAATGGTGGCCTGAGGTATTCTTTGTGATGTATGGAATTTTTGTTTTAGTTTGTCTTTTTTTAACAAGGTTGGCCATTAGCTTCGAGGGTTTCTCCATATAGGAGTAGAAGTTTGCTTTAGAGTAAGTAAGATTTTTGTTGAAATTGTCTAGGAGAGTTTTATGTAAGTCTTTTCTCAAAGAGGCTAGTTCCAAAGCGATCTTATTTTGGAAAGATTCTTGTTATAGCTTTTCCAAGTCTTTTATGTTATTTAGTAAGAGATCTATTTTTGCTTGTTTGTTTTTCTTCTCCTGTGCTTTAAGTTTTATTAGGATCCCTCTTATGACCGCTTTGTGAGCATTCCAAAGCGTAAAGTTGCTGATGTCAGGGGTTGAGTTTAGAGTGAAATATTCTGATAAGGCGTTGACAATTATTTTTTGATTTACAGGAGATTTGAATAGGTTAGTATCATTTCACCAGATTTTTGCTTGGTTGAAGGGGAGGCCCATACTTATTGTTAAATAAATAGGTGAGTGGTCTGACCACGTAGTGATACCTACTGTAGAGTTTAAGATTGATGAAAGAGTCCACCTATCTGCTAGGAATAGATCGATCCTAGAATACGATTTGTGTCTTGGTGAGTAAAATGTAAATTCCTTCGAGGAGGAGTTAAGGCACCTAAAGGTGTCGTAGAGGCACTCTTTGTGTAGCCATGGCTGAAGTACAGTTGTGGTTCTAGACTGTGAGGTGGAGTCCATCTTTTTGTCTGGAATAATGTTAAAATCACCGCAGATAACTAATTTACCCGTGTGATTTTTTTCTGATCTTTTTTATTAATTTATTCAGAAAAGATATCTGCGATTTGTTCGGCGCATATACATTTACTAGGGTTATCAATGTTTCATTAATTGTACCTGCAAGGATCAAGTATCTACCCTTATCATCAGACACTAGTTCTTTAAGGGAAAAGCGTATATTATTGCTAAGGGCTATCAGTACACCAGCTTGCTTTTTCTGAGTATTTGCTGCAAAAATATGCGGGTAATGTGTATTTGTGAATTCAGGACGGGAGTGGCGGGCGAAATGGGTTTCTTGAAGACACAATACGTCTATTTCAGATATTTTGGCGTCTTTCCATACCATTGCCCTTTTAAAGGGGGAATTCAATCCCTTTACGTTATGAGAGCATATCTTAATAGACATTTTGGTGTGGTGTCAATAGCTTACGAAGTGGAAGCATTAAGGCAGCACAAGTAACATTTACAACATTAACTAAAGAACAGGCAAAAACAGTTATAGACCTGTTAATTGAGAGTAGAAGTGGTGGTGGGTTGCTCTTCCTGCCTCGGGGAACGAAGGGTGTGGAAAAACACTGTCACCAGGGAGTGTGAATCTCCTTCCCTCGGAGCAGTGGATGAGCATCTGTAGATAAAGGCAGGTAAAGTAATACAGAAAAGCAGGTAACTTAACCTGGGTCATGTTTGGGGGTGAAAGAGTTCGGCTTGGAGTAACTCAGCCAGTTGTCTTTGAAGACATAAAATTGAGTCCAGCATTTGCTAGTAGTTAGGCATCTAATGAAGATCAGGTGGGACCTTTAAGGGGGAGCAGGTGGAAGCGCGCGTCGGCGAGAAGGTCCCTGAGGTCTTTGGGGCTTGGTTGGTGAAGGATTCTCTGGTAGCAAAATGTTCCATTTTGATAAAATGTTGATGCTCTCCTCCGGGGATGAGAGGATATGCATGGCGTTATCCTTATGAATAATAATTTTGGCGGGGAAGCCCCATTTGTATGGGAGTTTGGCGGCTCTCAGAGATACAGTAGCTTGGTGAAAGGCCTTTCTAGCTTGTATGGTATTTTGTTATAGATCGGTAAAAAGCCCTACACCAGCATACGGAGGTGGTAAGGGTCCGTGATTCCTTGATGCTGCCATTAGTGCTTCTTTGATATGAAAGAAATAAAGTCTTGCTATTACGTCATGTGGAACCGAGTCTGGCAAGAAACTGGGCTTCACTATTCTGTGAGCCTGGTCTATGGTGCAATCTTGTTCTGAGGCATTTGGGAGAAGGTTTTTGATTAATTTAGTCAGATGGTTTTTTAGGTCGGCTTGAGGGACGCTTTCTGGGATGCCTCTGAACTTGACATTGTTTCTCCTGCTCCTGTCCTCTAAATCAGTAAGCTTGTTTTTAATAGCTTCAACCTCGTCCTCGAGAGAGTAATGGGCGTCTATTAGTTTATTATGGGATGCGGTTACTTCTCCCATCCTATTTTCTAAATGGTTGGTCCGCGACTCTAACTCGTGTATAGATGAATTGATAGAAGCTGACATGGCTTTTATATCTTTATGAAGTGAACCATGCAATGCAATTATCATGTTCTTGATAAAGTCTTCTGTTGCAGGAAGACTTGAAGATGGGATGCTGTTTAATAAATCATCTTCTGTCTCCCCCTCACACTGGAATGAACTGACAGGAGGGGAGAGACAGGGCCGCTGTTTTTCAGGGCTTACAGAGGGGGTGGATAGAGAAGAGGGAGAGCGGGAGCTATTTGGCGCCATTTTAAGGTGTGCTATAGCGCTATTGTCAAGCCTCTCGGCAAAGTCACTCACCCGGCGTCTGGATGAGACCAGCAGCAGCTCCTCTTCTAGCAGCTCCGAGCCGCCGGCACGTCCCGCTCCTGTAGCTTCAGGAGAGTCCTCCAGCACTGTGAGAGAGCCTGCAGACGGGGAGGAGCCGTCTCCGCTCGGCGGTCCCGCTCCTCCTGCACTTCGGGAGCCAGCCGGCGCCATTTCTGGACTTACTATGGCGCTGGTGACGAGCCTCTCGACTAAGTTGCTCACCCGGCGTCGGGATGAGATCAGCTGCGGCTCTCCTCCTAGCGGCTCCGAGCTGCCAGCACGACCCGCCTCCGAAGCACAAGGAAAGTTCACCGGCGCTATTAGGGAGTTTGTGGATGGAGGGGAGCCGTCTCCACTCGGCGGTCCCGCTCCTCCTGCACCCCGGGATGTAAAAAAGTCGGATACCTTGTTTAAAGGTGTCTTTGGGTTTCTTCTTTTCGGCATCTCTTTCTGAAGATCCCCTTAGGTGTCGCTGAAGCTTTTTTGTGGAGCTGGAGTCGCTTTTAGTAGCTAAACTAGCTGGGTTAGAACGGAGCTCAAGACACTGCGACTGTCTCGGACTGCATCCAAGCCACGCCCCCAATGTTTCCTATTTATGACATAATCAATACTCGTGCCAAATTTCAAGTTTCCATGACATCGCAAAGTGAGAAAATTAGATTCCGTTTGTAAAATTTGGACTCTAATTCTTTTGCGCTTAGAATTGAATAATCAAGTTGGGACCTATGAACTTTTCCTATTTTTGACATAATCAATGCTCGTGCCAAATTTCAAGTTTGTATGACATTGGAAAGAAAGAAAATTACATTCCGTACGTAAAATTTGGACGCTAATTCTTTTGCGCATAGAATCGAATAATCGAGTTGGGACCCATTAGCTTTTCCTATTTATGACATATTCAATGCCCGTGCCAAATTTCATGTTTCTATGTGAGAAAATTACATTCCGTACGTAAGATTTGGACGCTAATTCTTTTGCGCATAGAATTGAATAATCGAGTTGGGACCCATTAGCGTTTCCTATTTATGACATATTCAATGCCCATGCCAAATTTCAAGTTTCTATGTGAGAAAATTACATTCCGTATGTAAAATTTGGATGCTAATTCTTTTGCGCATAGAATTGAATAATCGAGTTGGGACCCATTAGCTTTTTCTATTTATGACATAATCAATGCTCGTGCCAAATTTCAAGTTTCTATGACATTGCGAAGCGAGAGAATTAGATTCCGTACGTAAAATTTGGACGCTAATTCTTTTGCGGTAGAATTGAACAATCGAGTTGAGACCAATTAGCTTTTCCTATTTATGATATAATCAATGCCCGTGCCAAATCTCAAGTTTCTATTACACCAAGAAGTGAGAGAATTAGATTTTATACGTAAAATGTGGACGCTAATTCTTTTGCGCTTAGAATTGAATAATCGAGTTGGGACCCATTAACTTTTTCAATTTATGACACAATCAATGCCGCTGCAACATGTCACGTTTCTATGACACCAGGAAGTGAGAGAATTAGATTCCATACATAAAATTTGGACGCTAATTCTTTTGCGCTTAGAATTGAATAATCGAGTTGGGACCCATTAACTTTTCCAATTTATGACACAATCAATGCCGGTGCAACATGTCACGTTTCTATGACACCGGGAAGTGAGAGAATTAGATTCCGTACATAAAATTTGGATGCTAATTCTTTTGCGCTTAGAATTGAATAATTGGGGGGTGGAGCCTGACTGCAGAGCTTAATGGCTGCTTGAAACCAGAGCTCCTGCAGCAAGGCGCCCACAGAGGTCCTCTACAGCTTCCAATACCAGCGGCCATGGGGAAAACCGGCAGAGAGAAAGGCACAGAGCAGCTGGGCACCCCCCGACCGGTGAAAAATCAGTCGGGAATGCAGCGGTACTTGAAAGAACGGGCGGCTCGTTCCCTGCACCCAGCACCTAAGATGGCCCCGGCTCACGAGGCAGCCGCAACATACAGTAAGGAGGGGGAGGGAGAGCTCTCTTCTGATGAAGAAGATAGTGAAAGTATCACCAAAGGCTTCATGAAGGAGCTGATTGTAAATGCCCTGCACCCAGTTCTGTCAGAACTAGCAGAAATAAAAGAGGAGGTGAAGCACCTGGGTCGCAGGGTAGAGGACTTGGAGTCCTCCTCAGCAGCAATCTCTTCCCATGCACTAGCTATGGCTAAAGTGCTTAAAGACCAGCACGATCACATAAATCAAGTGCTAATCATGCAGGAAGATCAAGAAAATTGCAGCAGGCGCTGCAATATTCGTTTTAAAGGCATTCTTGAATCCTGGGCCGCCGACTCCCTTTCAAAAGTAGCCACTGAAATTTTCAGCTCTTTGCTCGGCGTGGAGAGAGCGGCATCCATAACAATAGAGCGCATTCACAAGGCACTCAGACCCCCCCCCCCCCCTCCTCATCGGACCCCCCGAGGGATGTAATCTGTAGATTACTCTCTTTTCAAGACACCGCAGCCATCTTGAAAGCTGCAAGATCACATAAAGACCTGAACTACAAAGATTCTACTATACAGATATTTCAGGACTTATCCCCCTCGACGCTGGCGAAGCGTCGCCTTCTACGCCCCCTGCTGGAGGCTCTGAGGGCGGAGGGAATAAAATACTCCTGGCTGTTCCCGTTTGGTATTGGCATCACTCACAATGGTCGCCGACTAAACATCCGTTCGCCAGACGACTTACGCAAATGCTGGGAGCACCTTCAAATTGTACCTATTGATCTGCCCTGCTGGCTACCTCTCCCGGAACTCCCGGAGCTTCCAAAACTGTCTCTCCCGGAAGCCTGGCAGCTGGCAGGTACTCCCAAATCGCCGAGAGAGAAAAAGAAGAGGTCTAAGGACCCCCCACACAATGTGGACACTTGAATTGAGTAGCCACATTTATTTTTGGTTGCATTACAGCACAGACATTTGTGTGGGCCCGAAGACCTCTCCGGCTGCTCAAAGAAGACCCAGTGTATTGGTGAAACACCCCAGTTGAGTTGTTTGATCTTGATGCCGCATGCGTTCTGCTTTACAAGAAGCGGCATCCGTTTCTGGCTACCAAATTTGAAGAGTGTGTGTTATGGAGTGTGTAATTCTACAGATCTGCTTTTCTTTTCCCCAGAGAGCTGATGTACTTTAAAGTTTATTTTTATCTTTTATGCTTTATGCCCATATGACCTCGTGGGCGCCTGACTGTTCAGGCTGTTCTTGCGGTTGTCTGTCCTCCGAAGTAGAAGTTCAGACAACTAGCCCCCCCAGTCGGGAGCGAGGCCTCGTGTTTGGACCTCGCCCTATCTGTTTTCTTAATTCATAATAGATACTTGAATTGTTTTGTATAAGTGTTCTTGTACCACCCCCCCCCCCCCTCCTTTCTTCCCTTCTCGTACCTTCCCACCCCTCTTACCCTTCCCCCTACTCCCTGTATCTTCGTAGCGGGACTGATTGCTTTCTCTACCGATAGACTCCAACCACAGCAAATTTATTCCTTTTCCCTCCACATTTGGGCGATCACTCTGACTGCATGCCGGGCTCCTTTGCCGAGGATACCTTCCTGCGTAGTACAACACTAAACGTTAAGGGGATCAACTCGCCTTCCAAGAGACACCAGATTGCTCTTCTCCTAAAGAGGTATGGATCTAAGATCGTTTTCTTGCAGGAGACCCACTTCAGGGGAAACAGGCACCTATCCCTCCCGGGCAAACAGTTCCCGCAGGGGTATCACAGCACCCATCCTACTTCAGCCTCGAAAGGGGTCTCCATCCTCCTGCATAAAACCGTTGCTTTCTCATGTGAAGCCCGCCACTCTGACCAGGAGGGCAGGGTCCTGTTCTTGAGGGGATATTTAAATCACACAAGAATAACCCTTGCCAATCTATACGCCCCAATACGGACCAGATACCATGGTTAATTGGACAGCTGGAAGCCCTAAAACACTTTGCCGTTGGTCCGATTCTCCTGGGAGGTGACCTGAATCTTGCCTTAAGTCCACTACTAGACTCCTCTACCGGTAGGTCCCAAACCCCCCAGAGGAAAATAAGAAAGCTTATCCGCACCCTGGCGGAGATGGAGGTAATTGATGCATGGAGGTGCTTGAATCCCACAACGAAGGATTACACCTTCTACTCGCCGGTCCATAAATCCTTTCATCGCATCGATTACATCTTCGTTTCCCCTTCCCTCCTACAAATTACGAAAAGAGCCAAGATAGACTCTATCCTTGTCTCAGATCATGCGCCTGTGCATATTGACCTAAAACTACCAGACCCCTCTCCCAAGGAATGGCGCTGGAGATTAAATCCATCCCTTCAGAGAGATTCAGAGAAGGACAAGAAACAACTGAATGACTCTCTGGAAGAGTTCTTTAGTATTAATACTTCAGAGGATCAGCGATTCCCGATAGTGTGGGAGGCCCATAAGGCCTTTATTAGGGGACTTCTAATTGCCCTGGGCTCTAGAACCAGAAAAAAACAACAGAAAGAGATTGATGACATACTACAGCTAATTGCTAAATTTGAACAAAAGGCTAAATATTCAGAACTCAAGGAGTCACAGGACAAACTCACTACACTTAGAAAGGAACTTAAACTACTACTGGAAGCCAAATTTAACAAGAAATGTCTCTTTCTCAAACATGCTGTCTATGCCCAGGGCAATAGAGGTAGCAAGTTCACCTCGGCCCTTATTAAAAAAGCTCACTCCCGGAATAATATTAAAACTATTAAAACACAGGATGGTCTCCAGGTAACCTCTACAGCAGAAATAGCTCTGCAATTTCAGAAGTTTTACTCCCGCTTTTATTACCTCCGTGAGCCACCCACCCCACTGGCTAAAGCCAATCTTATATCACGGATTGACTCCTTCTTAAAGGACTTAAATTTACCTAAAATCCCCAGTAACGAAATTTCTGCCCTCTTAGCCCCTGTAACTACCCAGGAAGTGGAGGACCTGCTTTCCTCTTTCCCGGCTGGGAAAAGTCCGGGCCCGGATGGATTCCCATTTATTTATTATAAATCGTTTAGAGGAACACTAGGCCCTCGGTTAGCCCAATTATGTAACTCACTTTTACAAGGTAATGCCCTGACAAAACAGGCACAAGAGGCCCACATTGCACTAGTTCACAAAGAAAATAAAGACCCGGAACAGTGTGGAAATTACCGCCCTATATCTCTAATAAATTTTGATTTGAAACTTTGGGCCAAACTGCTCACAAAAAGACTTGAAAAGCATGTCACAGAATTAATCAACCCAGAACAAGCGGGTTTTGTTAAGGGTAGAGACGCTAAAGATAATTGCCTGAGACTTTTACACGCTGCAAGGTACGCCCAAACCAATAACATCCCATTAGCCTTTCTAAGTACTGACGCAGAAAAGGCGTTTGACCGTGTGAACTGGTTGTACATGGAGAGGGTTCTTCTGCAGTATAATATACCCCCGAGCTTCGTTAATGCAATCCTCTCCCTGTATGACATGCCCCATGCAAGGCTCAAAGTAAATAATACCCTCTCTCCCCCTTTCAACATCAACAATGGCACCCGTCAGGGTTGCCCTTTGTCACCTACACTTTTTATATTAGCTCTAGAGCCCTTTCTCCAAAAAGTCAGAAATGACCCTCTGATCCATGGTCTAAAAATAGGCAAGGAGACCCTGTCGTCTGCATCTTATGCGGACGACATAGTATTCCTTTTAACAAAGCCGGAGGATAGCTTCCCGAGACTCACCACACTCCTGGAGGAGTTTGGATCCCTGTCGGATTTCAAAATCAACTTTGGCAAATCCACTGCGTTAAATATCTCTATCCCCACCACCCGATACAAATTGCTCAAATCCAGCTCCCCCTTTACATGGTCGGAGACGGGAATAGATTTCCTTGGTATTAGACTTACCAAAAGAGCGGAGGATCTCTTCTTAGCTAACTTTCCCCCCTTAATAACTAAGGTTAAAAATCTCTTACGTTCATATGAAATACCGTTCATCTCCTGGCTAGGTAGAAAGAATATATTGAAGGCATATGTCATCCCCATTATACAATACAAAATTAGACTACTCCCAATATTCATTCCAATGGCTTTCTTTAAGAGTCTCCGGTCAATCTTTTCCAGATATTTGTGGGGTGGGAGGAGACCGAGACTGGCTCACTGCTTACTGGTCAGAAAACGCACGGAGGGAGGATTTTCCCTGTATTCGGGAATTCTACCAAGCCAATCAACTAAAATACTGGACAGAGCTCTCCTATCCTACTAAGGATATTCTCATTCAGATGCTTGCATGGAGCACATACGGTCCCTCATTTCAGGAGGATCTTTGGTTCCCTGATAAAAAGAAACTCAGAGGTCTGGAAACCAATCCGCTTCTAAAGGGCCCCGCGGAAATATGGGATAGTATGAGAGAGACCTTGGCGCCCAAACCCTCCCCATGTACTCCAATGCGTGCAATTTACAAGTTACTGGAGGTACCTTTGGATCCCTGTACAGCGCAGGTCTGGGGGCTGTTTGCGGATAAAAGCATCCATGACGTGATGCTCTTGGCTCATAGGCCCACGGCAGAGATTCTAAAAGAACTTCTCCCCAACCAAACACTACCCTTTTTAGTGTCCTCACACCTCGAAAAAATGCTTAGCATTTTCCTTAAAAAATTCAAGTCATCTAGACCTTACACTCCGTTCGAGACCGCGCTTAAGGGACGCTCGGGTGCCCTGAAGAAGGTTTCTTCTATACGTAAAAACCTAATTTCCCCGCCCAGGGACACGAAGCCGATGTTCCTGACCTCATGGGAAAGAGAACTCCGAATCACGCTCACCCAGGAGGAAACGAAGCTTATCCTTAAAATGGCCTTTGGCCTCTCTCCGTGTGTCACCTCCCAGGAGGCGCACTACAAACTATTGGCAAGGTGGTACAGGACTCCACAGTGGCTATTTGACCATAAATTGGCTTCACATGACAAGTGCTGGAGGTGCGACTCATTCCCTGGCTCCTACGTACATATTTGGTGGAGCTGCCCCCTTATTGCTCCCTTTTGGAAGGGAGTGGAGGGTGTTTTGAAAAGGTTTGCTCCAACTCTAAGCCTTTCCCCTGAGGTGGTTCTCCTGTGGAGACCGTCCCCTGCCTTCCACCCTTTGAAGCACAAGCTGATTGCACTTATGCTAGACTCAGCCAAAGCGCTGATTCCGCTCATGTGGAAAAAACAGGACCCCCCAACGGTTTCTCTTTGGAAGGATAGGGTTGACCTATTATCAAATCTAGATGAGCTTTCTAGCTGGCATGCTGGTACGCACGAGAGCTTCCTAAAAACCTGGAACCCCTGGCGTAGGATCAAAAATAGTATATAAGAAATAAGTCCCATGGCTTGGACGCCGGGCATGCGTGAGGATGGTCGCCCCATTTCCATCCCTGAACTATGCATACCCAGTGGCGTTTTGTACGAGACGCTCCTCCCCTTCTTCCTTCTCTTGCCCCACCACATCCAGGCTGCGGACGCACACAATAATGGTCACTGTAAGAACCCCATCTCACACAAGAGGTAAGGATATCCCGCTATCAACCGCATTAAGTACTTGGAGATAATACTCTCACCTGCTACACTCTCCCTACTCCCCCCCCTTCCCTTCTTTCCCTCCCCCCCTTCTACCTTATATCACCCACCCTCCCCCCTCCCACCCACTCCCTCCCCCACACTGTTTTCTGTTGAATGGGCCAAAGATTTAAAGTAAATCCTATTGGATTGTAATGGAACTCCTATTCTACAGATAACCCCTACCCTGTTATCACTATTCTGTATGCTATTATTGTGGACCTCAGAGTAACAGCATTACTTCTGGCGCTTATAAATAGATAGTATTGCTGTAAGAATGTGCTTAGGACTATGCTTATACGGTCTTGTGATGATTGTATTCTCCCCCATGTAACGTTATTGTTAAAATCAATAAAAATCTGATTTATAAAAAAAAAAAAAAGAATTGAATAATCGAGTTGGGACCCATTAGCTTTTCCTATTTATGACATAATCAATGCTCATGGCAAATTTCAACTTTCTATTACACCAAAAAAATGAGAGAATTAGATTCTGTACGTAAAATTTAGATTCTAGTTCTTTTGCGCTAGAATTGAATAATCGAGTTGGGACCCATTAGCTTTTTCTATTTATGACATTATCAATGCTCATGCAAAATTTCTAATTTCTATGACATTGGGACGTTGGAGAATTAGATTTCGTATGTAAAATTTGGACGCTAGCTTTTTTGTAGTAGAATTGAATAATCGAGTTGGGCCCCATTATTTTTTCCTATTTATGACATAATCAATGCTCGTGCAAAATTACAAATATCTATGACATTGGGAAGTTGAAGAATTAGATTCCGTACGTAAAATTTGGACGCTAGTTCTTTTGCGCTAGAATTAAATAATCGAGTTGGGACCCATTAGCTTTTTCTATTTATGACATTATCAATGCTCATGCAAAATTTCTAATTTCTATGACATTGGGACGTTGGAGAATTAGATTTCATATGTAAAATTTGGACGCTAGTTTTTTTGCGCTAGAATTGAATAATCGAGTTGGACCCATTATTTTTTCCTATTTATGACATAATCGATGCTCGTGCCAAATTTTAAGTTTCTATGACATTGGGAAGTGAGAGATTTAGATTATGTACATAAAATTTTGACGATAATTCTTTTGCGCTAGAATTGAATAATCGAGTTGGACCCATTATTTTTTCCTATTTATGACATAATCGATGCTCGTGCCAAATTTTAAGTTTCTATGACATTGGGAAGTGAGAGATTTAGATTATGTACATAAAATTTTGATGCTAATTCTTTTGCGCTAGAATTAAATAATCGAGTTGGGACCTCTTTACTTTTCCTATTTTGGACATAATCTATGCTCTTACCAAATTTCATGCTTCTACGACATCGGGAAGTTGGTGAATTAGTGGTGAGTCAGTCAGTGAATCAGTGAGTGAGTGAGTCAGTGATGGCTTTCATCTTTATAAGTCTATATATATATAGTATTTTTGTTGGCCATTAAAAGGTATCATATCTACAAGATTGCTTTGTTTCTCTTAGGGCTCCCACCCACTGGCGATATTTTCTCTCTTGCGCTGCGAGAGCATGAGAAAACTCTCGCCTCGCAGTGCAAGAAAGAGGCCGGTATAGAACCGGCATATCGCAAGTGGTTTCAATGGGGCCAGCGACAGCAGCGCTAGCCCCATTGAAACCATAGGTAGAATGCCGTGGACTTCTGCCACAGCTGTGACAGCTGTAACAGGAGTTTCCTTCATCCCCCCAGGGACCGCGGGGATGAAGGAATCCGCTGTCACAGCTGTGGCAGAAGTCTGCGGCATTCTATTTTATTGCTTTCAATGGGATCGGCACTGCTGCCGATCCCATTAAAATCAATGCTTTCTGCCAAGCCCCGCAGAATGATTATCGGGGAAGGGCTTGAAATCTAAGCCCTTCCCTGATAATCATCAATAAGTGTGTAAAAATTTTTTACAAATTATTACTCACCTCTCCTGCGCTCAGCCGCGTCCTCCTGCTGGCTCCCCGGCACTGCTATGAAGCTCTTTCAGCAGTCGGGGATTTAAAAATCCCCGCCTCCTGAAAAGGCTGTGCAGCTACTGCTTAGCTATTGGCTAAGCGCTCAGCCAATCACACATAGCTCTTAGCTATTCATTCATGGAAGGCTTTATCTTGCCACAATCTATCTGTGCTTCTTGGCTGCTCCTTTTCTGTCCAAGGAGTAAGAAGTGCATGCCTCTTATAAATCTTCAAGCTTTTTAAAGAATCCATATGGTGGGCTGAATATGCTGTGCAGGTGTTCTTTAACTGTTATTGTCTTTATTTGTTACTTTGCGTGGTCAGTTTACAGAACATGAAACCCTCTTGCCGATCTCTGAAAGGCATGGTATAAGTTGTACCAAGGAAGCCTGAATTATTTAGGGGATAGAATTCCTGATTGGATCCTCTTATAGGCATAAGAGAATTAGTAGGGACGGGGGGAAATAAGCAGGGTGAGAAAGTACTGACACTTAAAAGAAGGAACTGAAGCACTAGACCCCCAGCATTGGGATAGTTTTCCAGAAAGTCATGCAGGGTGGGAAAAAGATAATGGACTACAGGAAATGTTGAATAGTTGGAAAAAGGCAAGTAAAGATATAGAAAAAGGTTTAACAGTGATAATAGTTGCTAACTTAAGTGGTGAATATAAGTATGTGGGTGGAAATGGGCATAAGTTGTATTGTGTTTGTCATCAGATAACCTATACTGGACAAAACATGTAAAAACCGCGGTACATAAGAGTTTTTCTTATATATATGTTTTGTTCGCTGTCGGCAGTCCTATGTACAGTAAATACAGTCCCAGTTTCTACTTCACATGATAAACCTATCAGTCCGAATATATGAATGAATAAAACCCCAGTGAGTGTGAATTAGCAGTTTTGTAAGGGGGTGCAAGTTACAGTCTAGGTTAATTCTAAATAGACCCACAGCCCAGGCTATTTGCACATAATAGAAGATGGTTATAGGCAGTGGAACCTGTTATACAGTTCAATTATTTGTCTAGAGAAGTTTCTGTGTTCTATAGGAGATAAGTTAAATTCCAAAGGGTGGGGTACTGCACTGCAGAGGGCCTACTTGTCTGTGCAAAGAAAAGTGAATTGAGAATTGGTTATATTTGCCTACCAAGAGAAGTAGAGTGTCATATATTTGTTGGTCCTGATCATAAATGTGCAATGTGTCTCCGAACCCAAATTTCCGTAGAACTTCTATCCGATATAGCCACTCGACTGAGTCGAATGCCTTAGCTGCATCTAATGAGGCCAGGGCCCAGTCTGACCTCCACCTCCACCCCACCTGTGTGATTACCTGTGATCTAATATTGTCCGGTGTTGATTTTCCGGGAATAAAGCCTGATTGGTCGGGGTGTATGATTTCCTCTATGATTTGGTTTAAACGGGAAGCCAGCATTTTAGTAAGGATTTTGTAATCAGTATTTAATAAAGAAATAGGCCTGTACGAGCCGCATTCCCCTGGGTTTTTGTCCGGTTTTAGGATAAGAACTATGTTGGCCTCTAGCATCGATTCTGGAAGATGACTTTTATCAAATATGTGTTTATATAGGGAGAACAAATGTGGTATTATTTCTTTTTTGTAGTGTTGGTAGATTTCCACCGGCAGCCCGTCCGGGCCCGGAGTTTTATTTTTTGCCATTTCATTTATTGCTTCTTCAATCTCTTCCTTTGTAATGGGAGAGTCTAATAAGGACTTATAATCATCTTGCATTTCTGGGAATATTATGTCGGTTTGGTAGGTCTCCAGTTCTGCAAGTGAGTAATTGGCTCGCGATTGATATAAGTCGTCGTAGAATTGTTGAAATCTATCTAGGATTTCTTTCGGGTCCGTAAGTATTATTCCCCCAATTGATTTAATTCTCAGTATGGATGGGGGGGCGGTCTCCTGTCGCGCCATATAAGCAAGTAATTTACTGGACTGGTTTCCCTGTTCAAAAAAGGATTGACGGGTAAAGAAAAGGTTCCTCTGGGCTTTCTCTCTTAAATATAGTAAGTAGTCTCTGCCTATCTGGAGCCATTTGTCTCTTTTTGTGTCTGTAGGGTCTGGCTGGCGGAGTCTGCAAAATGGCGGCAGCGGTCACGGCGTCACGGGTCTGGCGGTGGCGCTATCTCCGCTGTCCGTGCCGCCGGTGCTCTGCTGGTGGCTCTGCCTTCTCCCCCTCCAAGTCGTCGGTGTTGTGCTAGGTCTGGAAGTGACGTTGTGCTGGGTCTAGGAGCCCGTCTGCCGGGCAGCAGCTGCGGTTTCGCGGGTCTTTCGTCGGCGGTGCTTACAGTGCCGGCGCCGCGGGAACGCCGCCGGGGGTCTGGTCTCCTCTCTCCCCGCTTTGTCTGGCGCTGCACCAGGCTCAGAGTCCTCTCAGGAAGTCGGCGTCTTCCACAGTATGGCGGCGGCGGTTGCGGGTCTCCGTTCCCGCTGCTGGTGTTACCTCCGCTGTGGCTGTCCGGGAGCGCTGTCAGGGGTTCAGTCCTATCTCCTCTCTCTCCGGTGGTGTTGCGCTGGGTCTGGGGGCCCTCAGGATGACTGCAGGATGGTAAGTTTGCCGGTGAACGGAGGAGCTCTCCTTACATGCTGCCGGTCAGCTCGGCTGCTTGGCCATGCCCCCCCCCCCTCATGCATGTTTAGCGCCATTCTTTAGCCAGTAAATGTTACGGTATACAACCCTTGATATGCCAGCCCGGGTGCCCCAGATCTCACCCACAACCCCTGTCCCTGCCTTCTTGCCTCCACTCCTGGCTAACCCCAGGCAGGCAACTGGGCGGCGATCCCTACTCTCACTAGGGACCAAAAAAGGGACGCCGGCGTACCTGGATTGAAAGGGTAGAATACTGACAAAAAAGGCAGATGTAAATAACCAACACGAGCGATAATAAGCAGAATTGAGGCAGATAGAAAAGCCTGGCGGATAATAGCAAAGTATAGCAGACAAGATGACAGAAGCAGGAGACTAACCAAGGCAGACTAGCTAGCACACTGAGGAAAACCAATAACTGGCAGTGATTGCAAGTCTCTACCTGACCTTTAAACAAAAGCCTCCGCCCAGGGGCAGAGAGAGGGAGACAGCTAACTCCCAACAAAACATAATAAAAGGGAGCTCGTGCACGGCAGCTGCACTCACAGGTGCACACTCATACGATGTCGCGCGCCCCCACCACCAAGCTGGCAGCCGAACAACAAGCCGAAGGGACAACGGTTTCAATAATGACTTATGAAAAACCCTATGAACCTTCCGTGTAGCTGGCAAATCAAGTTCATAAGCAAGCGGGTTTACTACGTGATGACAAAGGGACCCAGAGCGACCTGATAAGATTTCTGCTGTAGAAAATGAATATTTCTAATATTCCTAAACTTTCTACATTTCAGCACAAATATCTTCTACATACAGTAGACATAACTCAATAATTCTTAGTCATTTAAAAAAGTACCATAATATCAAATATTGCAAGTCAAATCAATCAATTTTACAATACAATAATCTTCAATGTATCATTCTCATCAGTACAGTTACTTATTTATCACATATGTTATCAAATACTGCAAGTCAAGTTGATCAAATTTTATAACTCAATAATCCTAGATTTGTCATGATCATCTTCATCAGTAGTTACGCATTTACCACATCCCATTATTAGATTTGTAATAACACGTTTCCACAATTAGATTGTCATTCAATATACATTCACATAACTTTCCCACAAAACAAAACCCAAATAGATAGACCATTAATCCAACCATGCAAATGACTTTGTACATAACAATATCCCATCCCACAGGCATCGATCAGGCGCATCTCACACTTACCTTCCCTATCTTCACCAATCCATCCATTCAATATGCAGTATTTTCTGATCTACACAAATAACCATATATTTCATAAACCCCACATTTATATTGCGTTCTGCATGGTCTAAGATGTTACCAGGATCCACAAAGATTTAACGTACACAAAGTTTTCCTACAGCTGATATGCAGAATTAGGCCGCCTGCACACGGGCGGAAATCCTGCGGTGGGATTTTCCGCAGGATTTCCACCACTGAAAGCCTGCATAGGATTGCATTACAATACGCACTCCTATGCAGATGGCCGTGGTTTGGCCGCGCGAAATCTCGCGCGGCAAACAAACTGCGGCATGTCCTATTTCTATGCGGGGCTCGCAGAGCCTCGCACAGAGATGTCACTCACCCGGCCGCTGGCTCCGGTCTGCGCATGCGCCGGCTGCCCGGCAGCCGGCACATGAAAGAGCCTGGGCCGCCGGGCGTGGGTAAGTACGCGCTCCTCCCTCGCCGCCGGATCTGACCCGCTCGTCTGTATCTATTGTGTGGTGATATCACGTGTCAAGGATGACCAAAGTTCTGTTCTTGTATTCCTACAAACAAACAAAAATTATTGGCATTTCCTTCCCCAAACAAACAGTCTTGACTTCTGCTCTGAAAAATAAAACCTATCATTAGAAAAGAAAAAAAAAGCATAAAAGCATTTATTTTTCAAATCTAAGGATCTTAGCCGGCGCATCATCATCCTAGTATTCCTTGCCGGAATATTTCTCCTGTTACTTTAAATGGGGAAAAGTAAAGACAAACACAGTGAGACATATAGAGCATTAAACAGAAGATTATTCCAATCATTATAGTCTTTCCACATTGAAGCATTTGGAGTTCTATCAGGTACATTTTCCCCAAATTCTTCCCCTGTGTCATACAATTCCCTTTTCTTATACTTTTTTGCATGTCATCTGTACGGATCCCATCTATTTTCTCCTGTGGGACCCCATCTTTTATTAAAACTAGGAACATATTTTTCCTGCTCACTTCATCTTGATTCACCTGAGTTCTATTAGGATTGGGATTTTGATCTTGCTGTGACTCCGCCTCCTCTTTTTCCTGTTTTAATACTTTCACCAATGATCTTACCTCTGAATAAAAATCCTCTAACCTCCATGCAGTGGGTTGTCCCGGCGACATGGAAGGAGGGAAATCTCTCTCTTGCCACGCGACCCAATACACCCCCACTGTGGAATTTCTGCATCTTTAATCATTACCTTTTTTATTTGGGACCCCTGTTTCTTATTAAGCCCCCTTTCCTGGCACATGTCTCTTGTACTTACATCATCTATTGTGTCTCCCATGACCCCATCTTTAAATAATGCAACAAACATTTCTTTCTGGAAACCCGATTCTTAACATTAATACTCTGTTCCCCATCTCCTCTTTCCCTGTTAGAATATTGCTGGGGGCCCCATTCGCCTAAGTCTCCCAGTTGTCTGACCACCTCCAGGACGGCTCCTGTTTCCTGTTCAGTCTGATTCACCAATAAAGCCATAATAACAGACTTGTACGCTGGCGGGGCACATCTAATAATTTTATTCCTCACACCCACCGGAAAGGGCAGCTGTATCATTCCATCTGCATGTCCCACAACAATAGCTGTTTTCATCATCTCCTCTTTAATACACTGAATACAATCTCTTACTGTATACCACTGTCTATCATCAGAAGGCCAATCAGCTTCATTACACCCCCTGGCTGCTACAGCTACCACAATTGTTAACCCTTCTTGTTCCAGATTAGTTTTATCATGGAATTCTGTTTGGATATTTGGTTCATTACTGAGGGTGAAGTCACACGAACGTATATCTGCTCGGTTTTCACGCCGAGCCGATATACGTTGTCCTCGTGTGCAGGGGGGGGGGATGGAAGAGCCAAGTGCAGGAACTGAGCTCCCGCCCCCTCTCTGCCTCCTCTCTGCCCCTCTGCACTATTTGCAATGGGGAGAGGCGGGACGGGGGTGGGGCTAATTCCCAGAACTTAGCCCCGCCCCGCCTCTTCCCATTACAAATAGTGCAGAGGGGCGGAGAGGAGGTGGAGAGGGGCCGGGAGCTCAGTTCCTGCTCGTGGCTCTTCCATCCCCCCCCCCCCCCCCCTGCACACGAGGACAACGTATATCGATTCGGCGTAAAAACCGAGCCGATATACGTTCGTGTGACTTCACCCTACGGGTGATGGAATCGTTCACATTTTGTGCTTCCAAGTTAACCCCTGACGCTTCCTGATCATACAGGCCAAGCTGTTAAACTTTCCCCTGACTTCAGCTGAAATCTCCCAATAAGATCAGTTATTTCTTGCTGAGAAAAATCTTCTATTCTGTTAGTAAATTTAGTGTTTATCTGACCAATATCGTGAGTATCTACTTGCTTTCTCCTAATAGCTGGTTTAGCCTCAAAAGATAAGGAATCTACTCATCTTTGTTCACTACAACCCTCATCATCCTCTTCACTACTGCTAGAATCCCAGACATTTCCATCCCATTTATCAGGGTCCCATTTAGCCCCTGCTTCAGCTATGGCCAAAGCAACTTCTCTTTTATTTACTCTTCGTCTTTTCTTACACTTATGCTGAGCCACTCGTACTGCTGCCTTCTCAGCCACATTCTCACATTTATCCATAATCAACTTGTTCTGACACTGAGCAACTGTCAAAGCACTCATTGCCTCGCACAACTGCTTTTCTAATTCTTGCACTTGCACCAACATTCACTCTTTCGCTTTTATTTGAATAGGATACGCTTCTAATAGCATCCATCTGCGTCTGGACACATTAATAAAATCTTCTTACCTCAATTTGACTTTTTGCAAACACGCCACCACATTCACTGCTTCTGCATCCTTCAAACACTTTTCCCATGATTCACTTAAACCTGCACATTTTGACCATTGGCCAATGTATGGCCAATTTTGACCAGTGGCCAATGTATCATAGGGAGTCTCCTCCCACCCTGGGATCTCAACAGATTCATTTACTACCTTCTTTTTCTTAAAAATAGACATGTTTTATGCAATATCACACTATTTTTCTGTATTCTTAAAACGCCAGATTATCAGAATTTTGCTAAATCTCAACCACTGAACCTTCTGCGTGTCCTGTTCACAGAGCCATTTATGTTTTGCCAACTGGCTAACCACAAGTTCGGATACGGCTTTAAAGAAGGACAAGTGGGTTGATACAACAGAATTTATTAATACAAACAAACAATTGATAATAATAAAACAAAGTTACATAAAAATAGGTGACATTGCGTAAATGTTTACAATGATTCTCTACAGGTCAGATACATACAGCATGTGATAAGACACAAACACACTTTACAATACAAAAGACTTACAAGACATACTTACAACCTTAAACACTTCTGCCTGGAGTTCATCTTTTCACTGGAGAAGCCGCAGTGAAGAGCAGACAGGTTTCATGGACCAACACTGTAAGAGATCGTCTTCCTACAGGTACAAGATGCTTCTGATCCAATACAATTTGTGTCCTATTTTATACCCTATAACTTGCTTAGCCATAGGCCATATGCTCCAAGCTTTGCATCAATGATGTTATCAAACTCTAGAATTGGCCAGTTTCTATAGAATGATAAGATCTAGTCAGACAAGGTCTACCTCCAAGACTATAGATATGTATATGGCAGGCTCCTACAAGGACAGACAGATTGATAGCATTTGTGGTTACAACAAACATCAAAGCCACTCTCTTACCCACACAGACTAAACATGTAAAACAGGTCTGAGGTTAGTTCCTTAGAATGCGGGACCTAGTTGATATATTAACTCCTTCCCACTCCATGACGTACCGGTATGTCATGGAGCAGCGGGGTATGTATGAAGAGAGGTTGCGTGGCAACCCCTCTTCATACAGTGCGGGCGTCAGCTGTTTATAACAGCTGAAACCCGCTGCAATAGCAGGTATCAGCCGTTCGGCCGATCGCGGCTATTAACCATTTAAATGCCGCTGTCAATTCAGACAGCGGCATTTAAATCCCCCGAACGTCCTGCATGCCCCCCCCCCCCCCCCCGCAGTGAGATCGGGGGAGCCGTGCAGGTGTCATGGCAGCCGGGGGCCTAATGAAAGGCCTCAGGGCTGCCTTACCGAACTGCCTATCAAGCCATCCCCGTGGGGTGGCTTGAAAGACTGCCTGTTAAATTGCAGTATGACGCAATGCTATAGCGGCAGCAGCCGCGGCTCCATTGACAACAAGCACGCAGCTGTGTTCACGCATGCTTTTGCTCGTACCTAGGTGTGGACGTATGTGCGCACCTAAGTACGCACCAAAACATGCTCGTCTGAACGAGCCCTAATACAGCGACGTCGATGGATAAATAAAGGAGTTACGATTTTTTTGAAGGGGGGAGGAAAAAACGAAAATGGAAAAAGAAAAGGGGGCCGCGTCATTAAGGGGTTAAAGCCTGTTTCGATAAATATATACATTTATATATATATATATAGCCCTTCACAGTATAGATTAAATAATTAAAAGTAAATTTTATTGTAATTCATTAAAATACAACCCATAGGGCACACCAAACAAACAAACATTTGCAGCCCTCCAGGACTATGTGGTGATGTTATTCCCCCATTCTGTGCATGAGGAAAAAGAACTCTAACCAGTAGGCCGCCCTGATTTATATTACTGGGGCAAGATCAATTATTTTCCAACATCCCACTTCTGGGAAAGTTATGCTGATTACTGGTTATTAGGCGATCAGGTAACCTCCCATCACTTATACCAATTCTGCATGAACGTGGATAGTGGATTTTCTTTTTCCAGAAGCAGTAGCTTTTCTCCTTCATAGATACCTGCCACTATTCTCCCTTGGATGCTACTTATATAACTTAGTGTCTCACGAAACGACAGTTTCTGCACTTCGTGTCTCACTTTAGATATATCTTCTGTATTTTGTATCAAACCTCATATATACCTTCTAAATACCTTTGACGCGTTTCCCCGCTAGTTACGCGGTTCATCAGGAAGTATATTTATTCCCTTATAGATGGGTTAAGAAAATAAACGCAGAATATATTTCTAATAGATAGTATTTTCTTAATCGACTCATATAGGTCATTTTGCTCAATCGACCATAAGATGGATCATGCCGAATATTCCACTTAGTCGCTTAAATGTTATTGGGCGCGGTATAATGCCTAATTTGGTAATATGGCTCATCTCTTATATAATATCCCTGCCTTAGAGTGAGTACCCACTTCAGTTTGTTTTTCATTTCGAAATTTGCAGCATTTTTATTTACTGCAGGGGTCTATGGGACTTGCAATGTTAAAATCGCGATCGCGCAAAATTGCAACTTACCGCGAAATCGCGATTTTGCGCAATCGCAATTTTAACATTACAAGTTCCATAGACCCCTGCAGAAAAAAAAACTCAGCGAATTTCACAATGAAAAAAATCTATGGTGGGTAGTCACCTTTAAGATGTTGAAATTGGGGAATCCTCAACAGAGTGGTTCATGTAACCAGAGAATAAAGCCACCTGGCAGGATGGTGAATAATATTCCCCTCAAAGGTAGTTGCAAGAGGATGTTCTGTGTGAATCATTAGCATATATCTTGCATTGACTGGCTTTATGATGCAAGTGCCTACATTGAGGTAAAGCACAATCTCAGGTAACTATGGCTAAATATATGAGGCTGCATAATTTGATTTTATATATATAATTAGAGATGGGCGAGCACACTTGTCCGAGCTTGATGCTCGTTCGAGCATTAGGGTACTCGAGATGCTAATTACTCGAGTTGAACACCACACGGTACTCGAGTCAATTCAATTTCCTTCCCCGCATGTTTAGCACCAATTTCTAGCAAATAGACCTACGGGGAAGGCATTACCACTTCCTGCTGTGACGTGCCAGCCCTATCCCACCCCCCAGCAGTGAGTGGCTGGCGAAATCAGGTGACCACGGAGTACTTAAAGTACTCAGGCTCACCTGAGACACACGCTGACAGTGGTTAGGGAAAGTGCTGCTGCTCATTCAGGGATAGTGTTAGCGTAGGTCCTGTCTTCAAAAACCCCAACGGTCCTTCTTAGGGCTACATCTGACCATGTGCATTACTGCTGTGGCTGGCTGGGAGCAGTAGTGCACAATTTTTTTTCTTCATCTCGGGCTGTGCAGGCCATTTAATCTATAGCGTTCTCAGTCTGCAGTGTATTATACAGAGTATAGGGAAAGAGCTGCTGCTGATATAGGGAAAGTGTTAGCAGAGGTGCTGTCTTCAAGAACCCCAACGGTCCTTCTTAGGGCTACATCTGACCGTGTGCATTATACTTTTGGCTGGCTGGGAGTTGTAGTGCATCCGTTTTTGTATTATGCATCTAGGCCTGTTCCCAGCCTTTCAGTAATAGTTTTCTCAGGCTACAGTGCCGTACAACCAGCTCTCACCGTGAAACTGCACTCAAATAATTACTAGCCTGCTGCGAACGACTTCAGTTATACTGTTCTGTGTCTGCAGTGCATTAGATACAGAGTGTTGGGGTACAGCCACTTCTGTAGTGGAAGTTATATACACTATACAGTCCGTATCCTCCATGCAAAAACCCCAAAGCTCCTTCTTAGGGCTACATCTGACCGTGTGCATTATACTTGTGGCCTGCTGAAAGTTGTAGTGCATCCATTTTTGTATTACGCATCTAGGCCTGTTCCCAGCCTTTCAGTAATAGCGTTCTCAGCCTGCAGTGCTGTACAGCCAGCTCTCACTGTGAAACTGCACTCAAATATTTCCTAGCCTACTGCAAGCGACTTCAGTTATACCGTTCTGTGTCTGCAGTGCATTAGACACAGTGCAGGGGCACAGCGACTTCTATAGGGAAAGTTATATACACTATACAGTCCTCCTGATCCTCCGTGCAAAAACTCCAAAAGCTCCTTCTTAGGACTACATCTGACCGTGTGCATTATACTTGTGGCTGGCTGGGAGTTGTAGTGCATCCATTTTTGTATTACGCATCTAGGCCTGTTCCTAGCCTTTCAGTAATAGTTTTTTCAGGCTGCAGTGCCGGACAATCCAGCTCTCACCGTGAAACTGCACTCAAATATTTCTTAGCCTGCTGTGAACGACTTCATATAAACCGTTCTGTGTCTGCAGTGCATTAGACAGAGGTCTCACCGCTAAACAGTACTATAATATTACCGGGGCCACTGCAAAGTATTTCAGCTCTGCCGCTGCATAGAGCGTCTCACAATACCCTTTCCTTGGTGGGGTTGAGATAGCCGCAGTTACCAGCAATATCCACTGGCTTTAGAGTCTTCTCCAACTTCATACAGCCTCTATTATATACAAGTCTCTGCGAGCAGGAAATGACCCCTAGGTATCACCGCAAGACAGCGGGTTAATTTTTTCAAGTCACAGCATAGAGCCTCCGCTATCTACAAGTCTCTGTGTGCGGTGAATTAAGCCACAGTTGTCCGTGCTGTACAGTGGAGTAATTTATTTGGGCCCTGCTCTATTCTTAATCTGCCATGATGAGGAGTAGGGGTAAGGGTCGAGGACGTGGACGCGAACCTCCAAGTGAGGGTGTTCCTGGTCCAGGTGAATCACAACCGGCTGCTGTGGGATTAGGAGAGAGGCAAGTTTCTGGGGTCCCCAGCTTCATATCACAATTTATGGGTCCTGTGGTAGACCTTTATCACAAACAGAGCAGTGTGAGCAGGTCCTGTCGTGGATGGCAGAAAATGCATTCCAGCAATGTATCGACCACCCAGTCTTCTACGCAGCCCACTACTCCCAGCCTAGGGACTGCAACTCTGAATCCTTTGGCTGCTGCTCCTCCTTCCTCCCAGCCTCCTCACTCCATGAAAATGACATATTCTGAGCAGGCAGACTCCCAGGAACTGTTCTCGGGTCCCTGCCATGAGTGGGAAAAAATGGTTCCTCTCTCACCAGGGGAGTTTGTCGTGACCGATGCCCAACCTTTCGAAAGTTCCCGGTTTCGGGTGATGAGGCTGGGGACTTCCGGCAACTGTCTCAAGAGCTTTGGGTGAGGAGGACGATGACGATGAGACACAGTTGTCTACCAGTGAGGTAGTAGTAAGGGCAGTAAGTCCGAGGGAGGAGCGCACAGAGGATTCGGAGGAAGAGCAGCTGAACGATGCAGTGACTGACCCCACCTGGTTTGCAAAGCCTACTGAGGACAGGGCTTCAGAGGGGGAGGAAAGTGCTGCAGCAGGACCAGTTAAAGTAGTCAGTGGAGTGGCCAGGGTAGAGGCAGGGCCAGAGTGAAGAATCCCCCCAACTGTTTCCCAAAGCACCCGCTCGCACCAAGCCTCCATTCAGAGGACTAGGTGTTCAAAGGTGTGGATGTTTTTTAGTGAGATTGAGGATGACCGACGAACAGTCATGTGCAACCTGTGTCGCACCAAGATCAGCTGGGGAGCCACCACTACCAGCCTCACCACCACCAGCATACGCAGGCATATGATTGCCAAGCACCCCACAAGGTGGGACGAAGGCCATTCACTGCCTCCGGGTCACACCACTGCCTCTTCCCCTGTGCCACAATCTGCCACATAGATCCAATCCCCCTCCCAGGACACAGGCACAAGCGCCTCCCGGCCTGCACCTACACCCTCACCTCCACTGTCCTCCACCCCATCCAGCAATGTCTCTCAGCACAACGTTCAGCTGTCGCTAACACAAGCTTGGGAGTGAAAGACAACGCCACCCACCCGCATGCACGAGCATTAAAAGTGCACATTGCCACATTGGGAGAGAGATACAGGATGTAGCTGAAGTGGAACTTTCCAAAGCTCCTAGTGGCCAGAATGTCAGACACTGCTTGTTGGCTGACTTTCAAGGAGCTTTAGCACTTGACCTTCCAGGGGGTCAATCTCGCCCTCAAGTACACTACATTACTGAATGTGCCAGCAGTTGCTTGATCTTGAACAATGTTCTGTCACATTTACTAGAATGATGCGTACTATCCATTTTACCTATAATTGTACTTGGTAAGACTTACAGAATTTGGCAGAAGCAAAGATGAGATCTGTAATGGCTAAAATCATTGAGACACCATTGACATCCCACCATGTAGATCCCAAGGCTATGATGCTGGAGCTGTTTGATAAGACCCATGCCTTCTGGACAACTTTTTGTAGCAACTCTTGGGCTAAGAAAAGTTTACTTGAGCAGGCAGCAACATTGACAGACATGATGCAGGAGAAGGATATGGGCTATAGGACTCAAAGCTTCTTGAAGATGCATAAGCTGGCCACTTCCTTTTCAGATGGCTTGAAAAAAACATTGCAGGAGGGGCTTGTCAAGGCACGACGAGAATAGTGTAAGCAAAAGCCCTCCCAACTTCTTGATGTGGCAAAATTGGTGGAGGAAGAACTGAGGAGAAAGCCTAGAAATATGATGAATTTTTAGCCTCAAGGAGGGCAGGGAAAGGAAGCCATTATGCCTGCTGCAATTGCAGAAAGGAGGGACACTTCTGTGAATGTAGTAGCGCTCGCCTCCCCTGTAATATTGCACCTACTGACACGTCTCCTTCCAGTGCTCTATAGGGTGTTGGCAACCCAGTATCTAATGAGTTCCTACTTACTATTCCATCCACTGTTGGACTAGCACATATGGTCAAACTCACCTAGCCGGGGAACAGGTTTATTAACTTTTTAGTAGATTCTGGAGCAGTCAAGTTAGTGATGCACCTAGATAATGTCTTCCCCTATGAACTAACAATAACTTTATTACCTGTACTGGAGTGGGATGCGAATCCAGTGGAGACTTCCCTCACCAAAAGATTTGCAGTCTCCTCACTCCCAGTTACTCTATCCTAACTCCGTTTTTGTCAGTGATACAGCACCTGTTAATTAGTGGAAGGCAGATATGTTACAAGCAAAACAAGCAAATATTAATTTTGTTCTTGATGGGATGGGACAGTAACGCTACATATGGGTGTCTCTGAACAGCAGGTGTATTTACTGAATGCCTTTCTATTTTTACAGAAAACAGTCTTCTTTTAAAGGTCAGCTTCATCCAGTACTGATTAATGTCCCTGACTCCTTCTGGGCAACCAGCAAGACAGACATTTGACATTTTAGCAGACTATATCACCCTGTAATACTCCTGTACATCCAAAAAAGGATTAAGAAGGGCTCCCCCCACCTACCGTATGGTCCATGACTTATGGCTGGTGAATGCAGTAACTGAACTAATGACCCCCATTTTGCCAAATCCTCACACTCTGTTGGCACAGGTACTGCCTATATCTACCCACTTTACTGAGGTGGATTTGGTCAATGCCTTTTTTGGCGTGCCCCCCACATAAGGACTGCCAATATTTGTTTGTATTCACATTCAAAAGCAAACAATACACTTGGTTGGTCCTTCCCCATGGTGCCCAAAATTTATTAATACAGTACTTTACAGCCCTAGCCTCAGTATTACAGCACCGGATGGCCCCAGATTCGCAGATGGTGCTTATACAGTATGTTGCTGACCTCCTTTGCTATCCTACTGAGGCTTCCTATGTGACAGCCTCTATTTCTGTACTTTGATTACTGGCTTTGGCCCTTTTTTCTGTAAGGTTTTTTTGCCCAGCAGAAGGACAGGATTGTCTCTTTTTGAGATCCTCTGTGGATCGCCCCCCAAGATGGGTTTGTACTTTCCTCAAGTGTTGCAAATGCATCATAATGCTCTAATGGAACATATCCAGACCTTACAAAAACATCACAAACAGGTGCAGAAACAATTTTTTTTTATCTCTTCTAGATCCTGATTCTGTAACCAGCACACACTCGCTGGTGCCAGGTGAAAGCGAGTTTGGAACCAAGATGCAAAAGAACCTTTCAAGTGCTGTTAACTACTACAATCTCAGTAAAACTTGAAGGGAAGCCAAATTGGGTTCAGGCTAGTCATTGTAAAAAGATTATCAAGGGGGGAAACAAATGCGGACTGTATCCTTTGTAATATGTGTGACCCTTGCTGTCATTGGGCTGCTGTATTTCTTCTTCCTGATAAGGTAAATGGAGGACATACATCATGTAATGAGGTGGTTGCGGTGTGCGGAAGATCACTCTAACATGTGGGGATGCTTGGCCAGAGGTGTGTTAATTATCACCAATATGTGTATGGTGAATCTTAAGAGTGGTGAGGCAATATTGCAAACCTGTCTATTAGCCTTACATACTTCTAGCATGGTATTGAAAGCAATATTCTCAGCTGTCCGCAATGACACTGATGTGGAAGAGGGAGAAGTTCAGAGCTACATTAATATATGAATACTATTCTGGGTGCCTCTAAGTGGAACACAAACGATGAATAAATATGACTAAACTCCAAGTTAGGCAGGTGGCCTTGGCAGAGGATTGTTACTAGTCCAAATATAATAGTTCAGAGATTGGAAATTGTCAGCAGATACAACAAGGTAGTTGTAAGTCTACCAATCATTTAATGATATTGTGCAATTAGGCAATGTCAACATGTAGTACATAATACAATCTGCAGCCATAACCATGGTAAGCTGCAGTCACATTAGACCTGTTAAGTTGCCAACGGGTTGGGTTTTCTCTTGTGGGAACATTAAATATACATATATCCCCACCAATGGGAAAGGGGGCCCCTGAGTGTTTTTATGTATCAGAAACCTTACTAAAATTTCTGATGGAAAAAGCATTAAAGGGGTTGTCCCGCGATGACAAGTGGGGTTATACACTTCTGTATGGCCATATTAATGCACTTTGTAATATACATCGTGCATTAATTATGAGCCATACAGAAGTTATTCACTTACCTGTTCCGTTGCTGGCGTCCCCGTCTCCATGGTGCCGTCTAATTTCAGCGTCTAATCTCCCGATTAGACGCGCTTGCGCAGTCCGGTCTTCTCCCTTCTGAATGGGGCCGCTCGTGCTGGAGAGCTGCTCCTCGTAGCTCCGCCCCGTCACGTGTGCCGATTCCAGCCAATCAGGAGGCAGGAATCGGCAATGGAACGCACAGAGCCCACGGTGCACCATGGGAGAAGACCTGCGGTCCACAGTGGGTAAAGATCCCGGCGGCCATCTTCGCAAGGTAAGTAAGAAGTCACCGGAGCGCGGGGATTCGGGTAAGTACTATCCGTTTTTTTTTTAAAACCCCTGCATCGGGTTTGTCTCGCGCCGAACGGGGGGGGGGGGGGGGGGGGCTATTGAAAAAAAAAAACCCGTTTCGGCGAGGGGCAACCCCTTTAACACAGAAGTAATAGCATTAAGAGCGCAAATCGTGGGAGTTTGAGGTTTGGCAATATACAATAATCAGGTAATAAATGGAACATCATGTGATCTGGCAAATGTTTTAAATGCTACCTCCTGGGGTCTTGATCTACTGCTTTTTAGAGCCACTATTGACTTTTTTTTTGCCATTGAATCATTGTTTTGATCAATTTGAAAATATGTATTGTTTTAATTTGACAGATAATTCAGAATCTATACATAAAAATATCCAGGATATTAGTAAGGTTCTACAAATCCTGAGGCAATATAGGGATCAGGGGTGGTTTGACTGCTGTTTTGGCTCATGATTTAGCCTGTCCTGGCTCCAGCATCTCATGGGAATTATATGTAGTATAGTAATTATCTGCATGTCTTTATGTTGTTGTATTCAATGTGTACCTACTTTATTTACTCTTTGCACAAGTTGGGTTGCTCAACCAATCAGAAATGCTAGGAACAAGATAAATCGTGTAAGAACAGTCTACCCTTAATACTATTGAGAATTTTTCTTGTCCTGGATATTACTTGGCAGTAGGAAAAGATAATATATGAGACAGGAAAAGGCTGGAGGCATGAGCATATGTGTTTGCAGAAGCAGACATCATGGCAAAGGTGACAGAGTCCCCTGTAGAAGTCATGAAAAGACTATACAGCAGAATGAAAATATTCACAAAAGGAGGAAATTGTGGATGATGATGAAAATGTTCTCCATTTTGTATATATATTTTCAGTTGTTCAGCTGTGTAGGTCTAAGATGGAGGAGCGTGAAGGAAATTGTATCTCTCCTATGGTTGGTTTTTGTGTTTCAATCCCTGAACCTGCTTGTGTCAGCAATAGAGATGAGCGAATATACTCGTTTCGAGTAATTACTCGATCGAGCACCGCGATTTTCGAGCACTTCCGTACTCGAGTGAAAAGATTCGGGGGGCTCCGGCGGGCAGGGGGAGGCGTGGCGGAACGGAGGGTAGCAGCGGGGAACAGGGGGGAGCCCTCTCTCTCTCCCTCTCGCCCCCACTCCCCGCTGCAACCCCCACTCACCCACGGCGCCCCCCGAATCTTTTCGCTCGAGTACGGAAGTACTCGAAAATCGCTGCGCTCGGGCGAAAAAGGGGAGTGGCTGAGTAGGTTCGCTCATCTCTAGTCAGCAACCATCCTCACAAACAAAAAGAGCGGTAATTTATTTTTTTCTGTCATATAAAGACGTTTGAAAGTAAATGGAAAACTCCTGGTTACTCATCTCCACAGTGAAAATCAGTGGAGAGAGAGAAAATTCAGTAGTCTGTTGATAATTGGGTCATGTGGCAAAATCTCTACCGAGCATGTCTGCTAATATTTTTCCCTCTTCTGATTACATCATAACCACTCCCCATGAGAATGACCTATCAGCACACAAAATGTTGTAATGTATCCGAATGTCACACGTTTTTTTGTTTGAATTACTATATAAATTATTTCCTGCCATTATTAAAGGTAGATGTGTAGTGGCCCACAGTTTGCAGAGGGGCTTGGGTGATAGCAATGGCAGCGGCGGTGGATCCACTTCACCCTCTTACAAATGGAAACCTGCTGGAAAACACTGCAGTGTGAATTGTGTTCTAGTTTGGCATTTGGTGCTACCTGTGAATTTGGGCACTGTATGGTGGTAATGTTGTTAATTTTGCAATATCAGTCTGTATATGGGCCAAGACCCATGCCAGACAAAATAATAATAAAAATGGGGAAAAAAAACAATAAAAGAAAAGGGCAAATGATTCAGTGGTGGAAAAGGACTCCAGGAGACTAGGTTAAAGGTGAAAACAGAAAAACAATTTATTGCTGGAAGAGTTCTTCATTAACAGCTTACTCCATCAGACTCCCCTAGACTCAAAGTAACAAACTAACATACTATGTTAGGTTGAAAGGAGACAATGTACATACAGTTCAGCCTGTTTTGGCTCCCCTTGTTGATCCCTAGGAAGGCAAAGAAAAAACAAAAAAACAATAAGGCAGAAGCCAATTTAGCCCATTTGGGCAAAAAAATCCTACCAGACTCCATAATGGCAGAAGGAATAATCCCTCGATCAATGTTTGAAAGTTCCTACCTGACTGCAAGACCCGGATCAACAACCCTGCTGCTTTTTTAATGTCTGTATAATATAATATCATAGCCTTCTAGAAAGGCATCTAGTCCCCTCTTAAATTCCTCTATCAATTTTGCCATCACCACGTCCTCAGGCCAATAGTTCCACAGTCTCACCGACGTTACAGTAAAGAACCCCCTTCTATGTTGGTGATGAAACCTTCGTTCCTCTAGATGTAGAGGATGCCCTCTTGTTACTAAAATGGCCCTAGATATAAACAGATCATGGGAAAGATCCTTGTATTGTTTCCTAATGTATTTATACATAGTTATTCGGTCACCCCTTAGCCATCTTTTTTCCAGGCTGAATATTCCCAATTTTGATAGCCTCTCTGCGTATTGCATTCCTCCTATTCTGTTTATTAATTTAATTGCCCTTCGTTGAACCCTCTCAAGCATTGCAACATTTTTTCTGAGCACCGGTGTCCAGAACTGTACACAGTATTCTATGTGCCAAGCCTGACAAGTGCTTTATATTATGGAAGAAAAAGTTGTTGTCCATCGCCCAATACCTCTTTTAATGCAACCCAAGACTTTATTTGCTTTTATAGCAGCTGACTGGCATTACATAGGAATATAGTTAGAGATGAGCGAACGTACTCGTCCGAGCTTGATACTCGTTCGAGTATTAGCGTGCTCGAGATGCTCGTTACTCGTGACGAGTACCACGCGATGTTCGAGTTACTTTCACTTTCATCTCTGAGACGTTAGCGCGCTTTTCTGGCCAATAGAAAGACAGGAAAGGCATTAAAACTTCCCCCTGCGACGTTCAAGCCCTATACCACCCCCCTGAAGTGAGTGGCTGGCGAGATCAGGTGTCACCCGAGTATAAAAATCGGCCCCTCCCGCGGCTCGCCACAGATTTGTTCTGACATAGAGGAGGGAAAGTGCTGTTGGTGCCGGAGCTGCTATAGGGAGAGTGTTAGGAGTATTTTTGGCTTCAAGAACCCCAACGGTCCTTCTAGGGCCACATCTAACCGTGTGCAGTACTGTGGAGGCTGCTTTTTGCAGTGTTGCACCTTTTTTTTTTTCGTATATCGGCCGTGCAGAGCATTGCGCCCTGCAGTAATTATACATAGTGCAGGGCCAGTAGTGGTGAGGCAGGGACAGAAGACATATATTGTGAGGCAGGGACAGAAGACATATATTGTGAGGCAGGGACAGAAGACATATATTTATTGAATATAGGCAGTCGGCCTTTGCAAAAACATTTGGGGAAAAAAATCTATTTGGGCTGCCTGTGACTGTCCTCAGTGTACTGGGTCTGTGCTGGGTGTAGTTGTCCTCCTAATTCATACGCAGCCAGCTAAGTGTTACAGCAGGCTTGCACAAAATTATTTCCTGGCTCTGTGTTGGCTGTTAAATCACCGCTGTATTCCAGTCCACAGTGCAACAGTCTGCAGTTATTTTACATACTCCAGGGCCAGTAGTGGTGACACAGGGACAGAAGACATATACACTGTATATAGGCAGTGGGCCTTTCCAAAAACATTTGGGGAAAAAAATCTATTTGGGCTGCCTGTGACTGTCCTCAGTGTACTGGGTCTGTGCTGGGTGTAGTTGTCCTCCTAATTCATACGCAGCCAGCTAAGTGTTACAGCAGGCTTGCGCAAAATTATTTCCTGGCTCTGTGTTGGCTGTTACATCACATTCCAGTCCACAGTGCAACAGTCTGCAGTTATTTTACATACTCCAGGGCCAGTAGTGGTGACACAGGGACAGAAGACATATACAGTGTATATAGGCAGTGGGCCTTTCCAAAAACATTTTGGGAAAAAAATCTATTTGGGCTGCCTGTGACTGTCCTCAGTGTTCTGGGTCTGTGCTGGGTGTAGTTGTCCTCCTAATTCATACGCAACCAGCTAAGTGTTACAGCAGGCTTGCGCAAAATTATTTCCTGGCGTTCCGTAAGCGAAGTCAGCCTCCAACCACAGGCCAATAAGCGGCACATTTAATTACAGCGTTCTGTTTCTGCATTACTGGTAATACAGCATACTGAGGGGTAGGGGTAGGCCTAGAGGACGTGGACGCGGACGAGGACGCGGAGGCCCAAGTCAGGGTGTGAGCACAGGCCAAGCTCCTGATCCAGGTGTATCGCAGCCGACTGCTGCGGGATTAGGAGAGAGGCACGTTTCTGGCGTCCCCACATTCATCGCCCAATTAATGGGTCCACGCGGTAGACCTTTATTAGAAAACTAGCTTACCCGTCGCGCGTTGCTGCAAAGACAGACAGACAGACATTCATTCGTTTTTATATATCTAGATAACAACCAATCACAGCGCAGCTTTCATGTTACCTCAGTGGTATAATATATAACAACCAATCACAGTGCAGCTTTCATGTTACCTTAGCAGTATAAAATATAACAACCAATCACAGCACAGCTTTCATGTTACCTCAGCAGTAAGAGAAATAACAACCAATCACAGCACAGCTTTCATGTTACCTCAGCAGTAAGAGAAATAACAACCAATCACAGCGCAACTTTTATTCTGCCTCAGCAATATAAAAAATAGCAACCAATCACAGCGCAGCTTTCATGTTACCTCTGCGGTATTATATATAGCAACCAATCACAGCACAGCTTTCATGTTACCTCAGGAGTATAAGAAATAGCAACCAATCACAGTACAGCTTTCATTTTACCTCAGCATTCTCAATATCCAGCAATTGTCTTGCGAAACATTCGGCGGATGCATCATTTTCTGGTTGAACACGCCTCCCGTTGGTCGTAATGCCTTTTGCTTTTGTACTTGAGATGGAAATCAAACAATCTTTGTCTGGGGGGCATAACTGTCGACGATGCTCGCACGCGCGCCACCTATCGTAGGATAGTTGTACTATGCCAGTAACCTTCCCAGGAGTGTACTCAGCAACTTTCCAAAGTCTCATGGCAATTGGATGAATGGTGTAGTAATGCATAAAGGACAGACAGACAGACATACATTCATTTATATATATATATATAGATGACATCAGGAAGTGAGAGAATTAGATTACGTACGTAAAATTTGGATGCTAATTCTTTTGCGCATAGAATTGAATAATCGAGTTGGAACCCATTAGCTTTTCCTATTTGCGACATATTCAATGCCCGTGCCAAATTTCCTGTTTCTATGTGAGAAAATTACATTCCGTACGTAAAATTTGGACGCTAATTCTTTGCGCTTACAACTGAATAATCGAGTTGGGACCCATTAACTTTTCCTATTTATGACATAATCAATGCTCGTGCCAAATTTCATGTTTCTACAACATCGGGAAGTGAGAGAATTAGTGCCAATGATGGAAATCGAACGATCTATGTGGGGGGGTCGTAACTGTTGCCGACGCTCGCGCACGCGCCATTTATCATAGAACTAGCTGATATACCCGGCTTCACCCGAGTTAATTTGGTACTGGTGTTTATCTGGTGTTCACACGGTAAATCTTATGAAGTCGTGGTTACTTTAGGGATACTGAGGAAAAACATATGTTCACCATTTTGCATAGTTTTCTGCGTTACTCAGGAAACACCACGTGGAGGCAACCATGCGACGTTTCCTTCATATAAAATGACATCAGGAAGTGAGAGAATTAGATTACGTACATAAAATTTGGACACTAATTATTTTGCGCTTAGAATTGAATAATCGAGTTGGGACCCATTAACTTTTCATATTTATGACACAATCAATGCTTGTGCCAAATTTCATGTTTCTATGACATTGGGAAGTGAGAGATTTACATTATGTACGTACAATTTGGACGCTAATTCTTTTGCGCATAGAATTGAATAATGGAGTTGGGACCCATTAGCTTTCCCTATTTATGACATAATCAATGCTCCTGCCAAATTTCAAGTTTCTATGACATTGGGAAGCGAGAAAATTAGATTTCGTACGTAAAATTTGGACGCTAATTCTTTTGCGCCTAGAATTGAATAATGGAGTTGGGATCCATTAGCTTTTTCTATTTATGACATATTCAATGCTTGTGCCAAATTTCAAGTTTCTATGACATTGGGAAGCGAGAAAATTAGATTCCGTATGTAAAATTTGGATGCTAATTCTTTGGCGCTTAGAATTGAATAATCGAGTTGGGACCCATTACCTTTTCCTTATTATGACATAATCAATGCTCGTGTCAAATTTCATGTTTTTACAACATCGGGAAGTGAGAGAATTAGTGGCAATGATGGAAATCGAACGATCTACGTGGGGGGGTCGTAACTGTCGACGACGCACGCACACGCGCCAGTTATTGTAGCATAAATGTACTATGCCTATAATCTTCCCAGGAGTGTACTCAACACCTTCCCAAAGTTTCATGGCGATCGGATGAATGGTGTAGTAGCGCATAAAGGACAAACAGACAGACAGACACGCACGCAGACAGACACACACGCATACATTCAATTTTATATATATAGACTAGCTTACCCGTCGCACGTTGCCGCAAAGACAGACATACATACATACATTGGTTTTTATATATCTAGATAACAACCAATCACAGCGCAGCTTTAAAGTTACCTCAGCGGTATAATATATAACAACCAATCACAGCACAGCAGCTTTCATGTTACCTCAGCAGTATAATATATAGCAACCAATCACAGCACAGCTTTCATGTTACCTCAGCGGGATAATATATAGCAACCAATCACAGCACAGCTTTCATGTTGCCTCAGCAGTATAAGAAATAGCAACCAATCAGAGCACAGCTTTCATTTTACCTCAGCAGTATAAGAAATTGCAACCAATCAGAGCACAGCTTTCATGTAACTTCAGCAGTATAATATATAGCAACCAATCACAGCACATCTTTCATTTTACCTCAGCATTCTCAATATCCAGCAATTGACTTGCGAAACATTCGGCGGATGCATCATTTTGTAGTTGAACACGCATCCCGTTGCTCGTAATGCCTTTTGCTTTTGTGCTTGAAATGGAAATCAAACGATCTTTGTCTGGGGGGCATAACTGCCGACGATGCTCGCAGGATAGTTGTACTATGCCAGTAATCTTCCCAGGAGTGTACTCAACAACTTCCCAAAGTTTCATGGCGATTAGATCAATGGTGTAGTAGCGCAAAAAGGACAGACAGACATACATTCCTTTTTATATAAATAGATGACATCAGGAAGTGAGAGAATTAGATTCCGTACGTAAAATTTGGATGCTAATTATTTTGCGCTTAGAATTGAATTGGGACCTATTACCTTTTCCTATTTATGACATAATCAACTCTTGTGCCAAATTTCAAGTTTCTATGACATTGGGAAGTGAGAAAATTACATTCCGTACGTAAAATTTGGACGCTAATTCTTTGGCGCTTAGAATTGAATAATTGAGTTGAGACCCATTAACTTTTCCTATTTATGACATAATCAATGCTCATGCCAAATTTCAAGTTTCTATGACATTGGGAAGCGAGAAAATTAGATTCCGTATGTAAAATTTGGATGCTAAATCTTTTGCGCTTAGAATTGAATAATCGAGTTGGGACCCATTAGCTTTTCCTATTTATGACATAATCCATGCTCGTGCAAAATTTCAAGTTTCTATTACATTGGGAAGTGAGAAAATTACATTCCGTACGTAAAATTTGGACGCTAATTCTTTGGCGCTTAGAATTGAATAATCGAGTTGGGACCCATTAGCTTTTCCTATTTATGACATAATCCATGCTCGTGCCAAATTTCACGTTTCTATGACATTGGGAAGTGAGAAAATTAGATTCCATGCGTAAAATTTGGACGCTAATTCTTTTGCGCTTAGAATTGAATAATCGAGTTGGGACCTATTAGCTTTTCCTATTTATGACATAATCAATGCTCGTGCCAAATTTCATGTTCCTATGACATTAGGAAGTGAGAATATTAGATTCCACGCGTAAAATTTTGACGCCAATTCTTTTGCGCTAGAATTGAATAATCGAGTTGGGACCTATTAACTTTTCCTACTTATGACATAATCAATGCTCGTGCCAAATTTCACGTTTCTATGACACCGGAAAGTGAGATAATTAGTTTCCGTTCGTAAAATTTGGATGCTAATTCTTTTGCGCATAGAATTGAATAATCTTGTTGGGACCCATTAGCTTTTCCCATTTATGACATAATCAATGCTCGGGCCAAATTTTAAGTTTCTATGACATTGGAAAGTGACAGATTTAGATTACGTACGTAAAATTTCGACGCCAATTCTTTTGCGCTAGAATTTAATAATCGAGTTGGGACCCAATTACTTTTCCTATTTTGGAGATAATCCATGCGTATGCCAAATTTCATGTTTCTACGACATCGGGAAGTTGGAGAACTTTTGGCGAGTCAGTCAGTCAGTGAGTCAGTGAGGGCTTTCGTCTTTATATATATAGACTAGCTGGTATACCCGGCTTCGCCCGAGTTAATTTGGTACTGGTGTTTATCTGGTGTTCACACGGAAAATCTTATGAAGTCGTGGTTACTAAAGATGAGCGAACACCAAAATGTTCGGGTTCGCGTTATTCGAAACGAACTTCCCGCGATGTTCGGGTGTTCGTTTCGAATAACGAACCCCATTGAAGTCAATGGGCGACCGGAACATTTTTGTATTTCGCCGATGCTCGCTAAGGTTTTCATGTGTGAAAATCTTGGCAATTCAAGAAAATGATGGGAACGACACAGCAAGTTCTCCTCTGCCACAGCTGTAACAGCTGTGGCAGAGAAGAACGATGTTAGCCCATTGAATTCAATGGAGCCGTCAATACAGCCGACTCCACTGAATGCAATGGGCTGCCGGCGATCGCGGGATGAATTGTCGGAAAGGGGTTAAATATATAAGCCCTTTCCTGCAATTCATCCAGAAATGTGTAAAAATAAAAAATATATATATACTCACCTGGTGCCGGCAGATGGAGTTCAGCGCGGCAGGCTGCAGTTCTCCTGAACTGCTCTGAACAGCTGTGAGTAGTATTCAGCAGCCGGGGATTTAAAATCCCCGCCTGCTGAATAAGATGCCTCTGAATGGTCACAGCCTGACCAATCAGAGGCCAGCCCTCACTCACACCCATTCATGAATTCATGAATGGGTGAGTGAGGGCTGCCTCTGATTGGTCAGGCTGTGACCATTCAGAGGCATCTTATTCAGCAGGCGGGGATTTTAAATTCCCGGCTGCTGAATACTACTAACAGCTGTTCAGAGCAGTTCAGGAGAACTGCAGCCTGCCGCGCTGAACTCCGTCTGTCGGCACCAGGTGAGTATATATATATTTTTTATTTTTACACATTTCTGGATGAATTGCAGGAAAGGGCTTATATATTTAACCCCTTTCCGACAATTCATCCCGCGATCGCCGGCAGCCCATTGCATTCAGTGGAGTCGGCTGTATTGCCGGTTCCATTGAATTCAATGGGCAAACATCGTTCTTCTCTGTCACAGCTGTTACAGCTGTGGCAGAGAAGAAGGATTTGTCTTCTATATGTTCTCAATGGGGTTGGCGCTGCTGCCGCCGGCCCCATTGAGCGCATATAGACGAACATCCGAACATCGTGTGGTGTTCGTTACGAATAACGAACATCCCGAACACCCTAATATTCGCCCGAGCATCAAGCTCGGACGAGTACGTTCGCTCATCTCTAGTGGTTACTTCAGAGATACTGAGGAAAAACATATGTTCACCATTTTGCATAGTTCTCTGCGTTACCCAGGAAATACCACAGGGAGGCAACCATGCGACGTTTCCTTTATATAAAATGACATCAGGAAGTGAGAGAATTAGATTACATAGGTAAAATTTGGACACTAATTCTTTTGCGCTAGAATTGAATAATCGAGTTGGGACCCATTAGCTTTTCCTATTTATGACATAATCAATGCTCCTGCCAAATTTCACGTTTCTATGACACCGGAAAGTGAGAAAATTACATTCCGCACGTAAAATTTTGACGCCAATTCTTTTGCGCTAGAATTTAATAATCGAGTTGGGACCCATTAGCTTTTCCTATGTATGACATAATCAATGCTCCTGCCAAATTTCCCGTTTCTATGACACCGGAAAGTGAAAAAATTACATTCCATACGTAAAATTTTGACGCCAATTCTTTTGCGCTAGAATTTAATAATCGAGTTGGGACCCATTAGCTTTTCCTATGTATGACATAATCAATGCTCGTGCCAAATTTCCCGTTTCTATGACACCGGAAAGTGAAAAAATTACATTCCGTACGTAAAATTTCGACGTCAATTCTTTTGCGCTAGAATTGAATAATCGAGTTGGGACCTATGAACTTTTCCTATTTATGACATAATCAATGCTCGTGCCAAATTTCCCTTTTCTATGACACCGGAAAGTGAAAAAATTACATTCCGTACGTAAAATTTCATCGCCAATTATTTTGCGCTAGAATTGAATAACTGAGTTGGGACCCATTAGCTTTTCCTATTTATGACATAATCAATGCTCGTGCCAAATGTCACATTTCTATGACACCGGAAAGTGAAAAAATTACATTCCGCACGTAAAATTTGGACGCTAATTCTTTTGCGCATAGAATTGAATTCCTATTTATGACATATTCAATGCTCGTGCCAAATTTCCCGTTTCTATGACACCGGAAAGTGAGAAAGTTACATTTCGTACGTAAAATTTGGACGCAAATTCTTTTTTTTTTTTTTTTTTATATGTTTTATTGGGTTTTACAAAGATAAGTAATATTGCATATAAGACACCGCATTAATCACATAGTCCTGCACGGTAACAGCGCATTTGCGAAAGAAAACAGAGATGCGGTGGGTTGCATCAAACAATAACAATAGTACTGAGTAAATAGTAGTTTTGGTATACAGAGATTATAAAGAAAAACCCCATTTGGGATTATGAGAAACATTTTTTTTTTTTAACAAAAGAACATTAAAACTTTGTAACCTTAGTGCGGTCCGCTTTCGTCCCAAAGAAATTGTATATCTAAACAGATTTTGGGAGTACTCTCGGTTAGAGGATAGAAGAAACGTAGTTTAGCCAGGCGTTCCACATGTGAAGGAAGCCAGGCATTTTTTCGCCCGACCGAGCCAATATCTTTTCATAGGAACAATGTTCCGACATTATATCAAATACCTCAGCCCCAGTTGGAGGAAGTGCGGCTTTCCAATTTCTAAGTGTAGCTAGTTTAGCAACCATGAGTAGATGGCATATCAGTTTCCTTTTTGGAATTGGGATAATGTTGTTGTTTAGTAACAGCAACGCTAATTCCGGGGTTTTAGGAATTGTACAACTGGACAATTTCCGACTAATGTGAAATATTTCTGTCCAGAATGGCTGTATAAGTGGACAGGACCAAAGTAGGTGGACTAGGGTGCCCTCCTGTCCACAATTTCTCCAACAATGCCCGTCAGACCTGGGGAAATATCTAGCCAACTTAGCAGGCATGTAGTACCATCTAGTTAGTGTTTTATAATGGGTCTGAAGGAGGTTGGCAGATAGTGTGGATTTGTTTGCCCAGGTAAAGGATTGTAGCCACTGATCTGCGGAAAATGATTTTTTTAGGTCTAATTCCCAATTTAGTAGGTGGATTTTCTTTTTTGTGCCCAGATCTCCTTAAAGAATGTTATAAAACTTCCTTGTCAAGGAGGCGTTTGGAGAGCTACCCCTGGAGAGGGGGATAATTAATTTATTGGGTAAGAAGCACTTGTCTGGAAAGGGCACTGATAACAGTGAACGCAACTGGTAGTAGGAGTACACCTGTCTATCAGTGACTCCGTATCTACTTTTTAGAGTTTGAAAAGGAGCAATCTTCCCCTCCACCATAAGGTCCTCTATCCACTTCACTCCCGCCCTGGTCCAGCCCAAGACTGTTAGGTTTGGGATAAAATATGTAAAGGTTTCCAGAGGTAATTTGACTTCCCTTTTGTCTTTATCTGCTTTTAGTTTAAGACTACATATGTTCCAGGCCTGCAAGGTTGCCAACATGGGTGGGGATAAACCTTGAAGATCTATGGTTAGAGTAGAGTGTCGAAACGACTCAACAGATGATGTTGCCAATAATAATTTTTCTAATTCTCTATTCTTATTTAAATATTTTTCCATGTGACGCCACAGAGGGGTGTGCGATCTTTCCACCCAAGGGGTAGCTAGATTTAAATTTATGGCTTGAGCGTATGCCCACAGGTCCGGGGCTCCCACCCCACCCTGTTTGCGATTTAAGTATAGAATTGAAGACGCCACGCTGGGTTTTTTATTGTTCCAGATAAAACGTAAAAACTGTTTCTGGAAGTCCGCCACTTTACTATGGGGTATTGGCATAGCTAAGGTCCGAAAGAGGTATAAGAGTTTGGGTAAAATTATCATTTTATAAAGCATGATTCTCCCGAACCATGAATATTCATGTTTTCCGAGAGCGGCCAGTTTCTCCTGAACTGAGACAAGAAGGGGGTCTAGATTTACCGCAGCCATTTCTGATAGCGGGAGGGATATAATTATTCCCAGATATGGAATCGCTGTTGTCCATGTAAATTTAAATTCAATTTGGATGGCCTCTTTCAACGACGGGGAAATATTTATCCCAAGAATTAAGGATTTATTTGTATTTAGTTTATAATATGATACCGTACTAAATTCCTTAATAATATCTTGTATTGCTCTCAAAGAGGTTAGCGGGTTAGTTAGTGTTAGCAGAACGTCATCGGCATAAAGACCGATCTTATGCTGTCTGTCACCCAATGAAAAACCGGAAACATAAGAGGAAGCTCTGATCAATTCGGCCATGGGTTCCATCACCATTATAAATAATAGGGGAGAGAGGGGGCATCCCTGTCTTGAGCCGTTTGATATCTGGAAAGGATCAGATAATGTTCCATCGACTAACACCCTGGCTGACGGGGAAGAATAAAGGGCCCTAATTGCTTTCAGTAGGTTATTCCCTATGCCAAATTTTTCCAGGACCGCAAACGCAAAGTCCCAATGGAGTCTATCGAACGCCTTCTCTGCATCCAGGGCAAGGAGGAGAGAAGGCGCTCGACTCGACCCCATACCCGCCAAGAGATTAAGTACTCTTCTCGTTCCATCTGATGTTTGTCTACCCTTGGTGAAACCCACCTGGTCGCTATGAATTATATTTGGGAGTATTTGGAGTAATCTTGTCGCTAAAATTTTTGAGAAAAGTTTTGTATCTGAGTTGAGTAAAGAGATCGGCCTGAAATTTACAGGATTATCTGCTGACTTCCCAGGTTTAGGAATTGTAATGATAGTGGCCTGAAGCATCTCTGAGGGCATGGTACCCGTAGAAATGGCCTCGTTAAAGGTATTGGTGAGGTAAGGGGAGAGAGTTTGGCCAAAAATTTTATAATATTCATTTGTGAGCCCATCAGGGCCTGGTGATTTGAAATTCTTTAATAATCTGATGGATGTCGCAACTTCGTTTATAGAAATGGGATCGTCTAGGTCGTGTTTTGATGGGTCTATTTTTGGAAGAGACATTTTCTGTAAAAACTCATTAATGGTGGTTGAGTTTGATTGGGGAGTTGCAGGATCATTTTTTAAATTATATAGCTCAGCATAAAAGGAGCTAAATTCATTAGCAATATCTTGTGGATGAGTAAGCTTAATGTTTGGGTTGTTATGTTTGAATAGAAAAGGGACCTTTGCTTTAATATTTTTTTGTTTGAACTTATTTGACATTAATTTGGAAGGCTTATTGTATGAAGAATAATAGTTAGCTTTCATATAGTTAGTATTTTTGTCATATTCTTCTATAAGTATTGTTCTTAAATTTCTTCTAAGGTTTGTCAATTCTAATTGATCTGCGGTCTGAGGGGAGTTTTGTAGTCTTTCTTCTATAGTGTGTATTTGTGACAGTAAATCATCGATTTGTTTTCTTTTATTTCTTTTATGTTGGATATCTAGTAGAGATGAGCGAGCATACTCGTCCGAGCTTGATACTCGTTCGAGTAATAGGGTGTTCGAGATGCTCGTTACTCGTGACGAGTACCACGCGGTGTTCGGGTTACTTTCACTTTCTTCCCTGAGAAATTTGCGCGCTTTTCTGGCCAATAGAAAGACAGGGAAGGCATTACAACTTCCCCCTGCGACGTTCAAGCCCTATACCACCCCCCTGCAGTGAGTGGCTGGCGAGATTAGGTGTCACCCGAGTATTAAAATCTGCCCCTCCCGCGGCTCGCCACAGATGCATTCTGACATTAGTTCAGGGAAAGTGGTATCTTGGTGGAGCTGCTATAGAGAGAGTGTTAGGAGTGATTTTAGGTTTCAAGAACCCCAATGGTCCTTCTTAAGGCCATAGAAATCGCAGATCGCACCTATGTGCGATCTGCGATTTCTGTTCTCTTCTCTATATGCGCTCAATGGGGCCGGCGGCAGCAGCGCCGACCCCATTGAGAACATATAGAAGACAAATCATTCTTCTCTGCCACAGCTGTAAGCTGTGGCAGAGAAGAACGATGTTTGCCCATTGAATTCAATGGAGCCAGCAATACAGCAGGTTCCACTGAAAGTAATGGGCTGCCGGCGTGCGCGGGATGAATTGTCGGGAAGGGCTTAAATATATAAGCCCTTCCCTGCAATTCATCCAGAAATGTGTTACAATAAAAATATATACCGGCGTATAAGGCGACGGGGCGTATAAGAGGACCCCCCAACTGTCACCTTATACGCCGGCAATACAGTGGAGCAAAGAATAAAAATCATTACTCACTTCTTCTGACGTTCTGCGGTGCTGCTGCAGGCTGTCGCTCCCTCCTGGTTCCCAGCAGAGGATTGCTTTCTCTACGAAGGGCTTTATATCCCCGCCTCCAGAAACACAGGTGCCTTCAGCCAATCACAGCCAATGACAATGATGTCATTGAATGGCTGTGATTGGCTGAAGGCACGTGTGTTTCTGGAGGCGGGGATTTCAAGCCCTTCGTCCAGAAAGCAATGCTCTGCCGGGGACCAGGAGGGAGCGACAGCCTGCAGGAGCACCGCAGAACATCAGAAGAAGTGAGTAATGATTTTTATTCTTTGCTCCACTGTATTGCCGGCATATAAGGTGACAGTTGAGGGGTCGTCTTATACGCCCCGTCGCCTTATACGCCGGTATATATTTTTATTGTAACACATTTCTGGATGAATTGCAGGGAAGGGCTTATATATTTAAGCCCTTCCCGACAATTCATCCTGCGATCGCCGGCAGCCCATTGCTTTCAGTGGAACCTGCTGTATTGCTGGCTCCATTGAATTCAATGGGCAAACATCGTTCTTCTCTGCCACAGCTGTTACAGCTATGGCAGAGGAGAACGATCTTTACGCTGACAGTGCGGGGGGGGGGGGCACTCTTGCCGCTATTGTGGCTTAATAGTGGGACCTGGGAACTTGAGATGCAGCCCAACATGTAGCCCCTCGCCTGCCCTATCCGTTGCTGTGTCGTTCCCATCACTTTCTTGAATTGCCCAGATTTTCACAAGCGAAAACCTTAGCGAGCATCGGCGATATACAAAAATGCTCGGGTCGCCCATTGACTTCAATGGGGTTCATTACTCGAAACGAACCCTCGAGCATTGCGAAAAGTTCGTCCCGAGTAACGAGCACCCGAGCATTTTGGTGCTCGCTCATCTCTAATATCTAGTTTAATCATGGTTCCTCTAATTACCGCCTTATGGGCGTTCCACAGAGTAAATGGATTCGTTTCTGGGTTTGCGTTTAATCTGAAATATTCTTTGAGGGCTTTGGATATTAGATTTTTGTTTTGGGGGAGTTTCATTAAAGAAACATTACGCCAAATTTTTGTATTTACTCTGGGTGCTCCCAGTTCTAACTTTAAATATATTGGAGAGTGATCAGACCAGGCTGCTGTCCCAATTTCTGACGATTTAATTAGAGGAAGGGTCCATCTATCTGTTAAAAACAGATCTATACGTGAAGAAGAATTGTGGCGGGTTGAGAAATATGTGTACTCTTTGGCAAAAGAATTTAGACATTTAAAGGTGTCATAGAGGGCCTCTTTATGGAGCCAAGGGAAAAGTATTGGAGAGGACCTATGTCTGTTTGTGGAGTCAAGATCTCTCTCAGGAGTGATATTAAAATCACCACAAATTATTATTTTTCCTGTTTGTAATTTTTTTATTTTTTTTATAGTTTTATTCAAAAATGAAATTTGGGACTTGTTTGGAGCATAAATATTGGCAAGTGTAATAGGGATTTGGTTAATGGTGCCAGCCAAGACAAGGTATATTCCCTTTGGGTCAATAAGACTTTTCTTGAGTATGAAATTAGTATGAGTTTTAAAAGCGATTAATACTCCCGCACGTTTTTTGGGGGCGCACGACATGTACACTTGGGGGTAATTTTTATTGGAGAATTTTGGGCATGCTGTAGATGAAAAATGTGTCTCCTGGACACAGATCACGTCTGCCCCTGTTTGTCTAGCATCTTTCCAGATTTGAGCTCTCTTAAAGGGCGAGTTTAGACCCCTAGCGTTTTGTGATGTGAGTTTAAGTAACATGATCTAGAGTTACTTGAATGTTATTTTTCCAGGGATGCTTCCATCCGCGGGTGCAGCCTACGTATTGCTTAGGTATCGCTGCTGTCCGCTGGTGGAGAAGAGAAGTCTGGGGAAATCCAGGCTTTGTTCATCTTGATGAGAGTAAGCCTGTCGGCACTGTCGGTTGACAGGCGGGTACTCTTATCTGTGATGATTCCCCCAGCCGCACTAAACACCCTCTCTGACAAGACGCTAGCCGCAGGACAAGCAAGCACCTCCAGGGCATACTGCGCGAGTTCAGGCCACGTGTCCAGCTTCGACACCCAGTAGTTGTAGGGGGCAGAGGCGTCACGGAGGACGGTCGTGCGATCGGCTACGTACTCCCTCACCATCCTTTTACAGTGCTCCTGCCGACTCAGCCTTGACTGGGGAGCGGTGACACAGTCTTGCTGGGGAGCCAGAAAGCTGTCAAAGGCCTTAGAGAGTGTTCCCCTGCCTGTGCTGTACATGCTGCCTGATCTCCGCGCCTCCCCTGCTACCTGGCCCTCGGAACTGCGCCTTCTGCCACTGTCGCTGTCGGATGGGAATTTTACCATCAGCTTGTCCGCCAGGGTCCTGTGGTATAGCATCACTCTCGAACCCCTTTCCTCTTTGGGTATCAGAGTGGAAAGGTTCTCCTTATACTGTGGGTCGAGCAGTGTGTACACCTAGTAATCCGTAGTGGCCAGAATGCGTGTCACGCGAGGGGCAGGAGAAAGGCATCCTAACATGAAGTCAGCCATGTGTGCCAGGGTACCTGTACGCAACACATGGCTGTCCTCACTAGGAAGATCACTTTCAGGATCCTCCTCCTCCTCCTCCTCCTCCTCCTCCTCAGGCTATACACGCTGAAAGGATGACAGGCAAGCAGCATTGGTACCCTCAGCAGTGGGCCAAGCTGCCTCTTCCCCCTCCTCCTCATCCTCCTCATGCTCCTCCTCCTCAACGCGCTGAGAGATAGACAGGAGGGTGCTCTGACTATCCAGCGACATACTGTCTTCCCCCGCCTCTGTTTCTGAGCGCAAAGCGTCTGCCTTTATGCTTTGCAGGGAACTTCTCAAGAGGCATAGCAGAGGAATGGTGACGCTAATGATTGCAGCATCCCCGCTCACCATCTGGGTAGACTCCTCAAAGTTTCCAAGGACCTGGCAGATGTCTGCCAACCAGGCCCACTCTTCTGAAAAGAATTGAGGAGGCTGACTCCCACTGCACCGCCAATGTTGGAGTTGGTATTCCACTATAGCTCTACGCTACTCATAGAGCCTGGCCAACATGTGGAGCGTAGAGTTCCACTGTGTGGGCACGTCGCACAGCAGTCGGTGCACTGGCAGATTAAACCGATGTTGCAGGGTGCGCAGGGTAGCAGCGTCCGTGTGGGACTTGCGGAAATGTGCGCAGAGTCGGCGCACCTTTCCGAGCAGGTCTGACAAGCGTGGGTAGCTTTTCAGAAAGCGCTGAACCACCAAATTAAAGACGTGGGCCAGGCATAACACGTGCGTGAGGCTGCCGAGCTGCAGAGCCGCCACCAGCTTACGGCCGTTGTCACACACGACCATGCCCGGTTGGAGGCTCAGCGGCGCAAGCCAGCAGTCGGTCTGCTGTGTCAGACCCTGCAGCAGTTCGTGGGCCGTGTGCCTCTTATCGCCTAAGCTGAGTAGTTTCAGCACGGCCTGCTGACGCTTGCCCACCGCTGTGCTGCCACGCCGCGCAACACCGACTGCTGCCGACGTGCTGCTGCTGACACATCTTGATTGCGAGACAGAGGTTGCGGAGGAGGAGGGTGGTTTAGTGGAGGAAGCATACACCGCTGCAGATACCACCACCGAGCTGGGGCCCGCAGTTCTGGGGGTGGGTAGGACGTGAGCGGTCCCAGGCTCTGACTCTGTCCCAGCCTCCACTAAATTCACCCAATGTGCCGTCAGGGAGATATAGTGGCCCTGCCCGCCTGTGCTTGTCCACGTGTCCGTTGTTAAGTGGACCTTGGCAGTAACCGCGTTGGTGAGGGCGCGTACAAAGTTGCGGGAGACGTGGTCGTGCAGGGCTGGGACGGCACATCGGGAAAAGTAGTGGCGACTGGGAACTGAGTAGCGCGGGGCCGCCGCCGCCATCATACCTTTGAAAGCCCCCGTTTCCACAAACCTATACGGCAGCATCTCCAGGCTGATAAATTTGGCTATGTGCATGTTTAACGCTTGAGCGTGCGGGTGCGTGGCGGCGTACTTGCGCTAGCGACGGCTGGACGGTGCGCTGACAGACTTTGGTGGATGGGGCCGAGGACAGCGGAGGTGAGGGTGTGGGTGCAGGCCAGGAGACGGTAGTGCCTGTGTCCTGAAAGGGGGATTGGATCTCAGTGGCAGGTTGGGGCACAGGGGGAGAGGCAGCGTGCAAACCGGAGGCGGTGAACGGCCTTCGTCCCACCTTGTGGGGTGCTTGGCCATCATATGTCTGCGCATGCTGGTGGTGGTGGCTCCCCAGCTGATCTTGGCGCGACACAGGTTGCACACCACTGTTCGTCGGTCGTCTGCACTCTCAGTGAAAAACTGCCAGACCTTTGAGCACCTCGGCCTCTACAGGGTGGCATGGCGCGAGGGGGCGCTTTGGGAAACAGTTGGTGGATTATTCGGTCTGGCCCTGCCTCTACCCCTGGCCACCTCACTGCCTCTTCCAACCTGCCCTGCTGCTGCTCTTGCCTCCCCCTCTGAAGACCTATCCTCAGTAGGCGTAGCAAACCAGGTGGGGTCAGTCACCTCATCGTCCTGCTGCTCTTCCTCCGAATCCTCTGTGCGCTCCTCCGTCGGACTTACTGCCCTTACTACTACCTCACTGCTAGATATCTGTGTCTCATCGTCATCGTCCTCCTCACCCACTGAAAGCTCTTGAGACAGTTGCCGGAAGTCTCCAGCCTCATCCTCCGGACCCCGGGAACTTTCCAAAGGTTTGGCATCGGTCACGACAAACTCCTCCAGTGGGAGAGGATTCGGAACCATTGCTGCCCATTCTGGGCCGGAGCCCGAGAACTGTTCTGGGAGTCTGCCTGCTCCTCAGAATGTGTCATTGTAATGGAGTGAGGAGGCTGGGAGGAAGGAGGAGCAGCAGCCAGAGGATTCAGAGTTGCAGCAGTGGACGGCGCAGAAGTCTGGGTGGTCAATAGATTGCTGGATGCACTTTCTGCCATCCACGACAGGACCTGCTCACACTGCTCATTTTCTAATAAAGGTCTACCGCGTGGACCCATTAATTGTGAGATGAATGTGGGGACGCCAGAAACGTGCCTCTCTCCTAATCCCGCAGCAGTCGGCTGCGATACACCTGGATTAGGAGCTCGGCCTGTGCCCACACCGTGACTTGGGCCTCCGCGTCCTCGGCCGCGTCCACGTCCTCTAGGCCTACCCCTCAGCATGGTGTATTACCAGTAGTGCAGAAACAGAACGCTGTAATTAAATGTGCCGCTTATTGGCCTGTGGTTGGAGGCTGACTTCGCTTACGGAACGCACAGCAGAGCCAGGAAAGAATTTTGCGCAAGCCTGCTGTAACACTTAGCTGGCTGCGTATGAATTAGGACAACTACCCCCAGCTGAGACCCAGTACACTGAGGACGGTCACAGGCAGCCCAAATAGATTTTTTTTCCCAAATGTTTTTGGAAAGGCCCACTGCCTATATACACTAAATGTGTCTTCTGTCCCTGCCTCACCACTACTGGCCCTGGACTATGTAAAATTACTGCAGACTGTTTCACTGTGGACAGGAATACAGCGGTGCTGAAACAGGCAACACAGAGCCAGGAAAGAATTATGTGCAAGCCTGCTGTAACACTTAGCTGGCTGCATATGAATTAGGACAACTACCCCCAGCAGAGACCCAGTACACTGAGGACGGTCACAGGCAGCCCAAATAGATTTTTTTTCCCAAATGTTTTTGGAAAGGCCCACTGCCTATATACACTAAATATGTCTTCTGTCCCTGCCTCACCACTACTGGCCCTGGACAATGTAAAATTACTGCAGGACACAATGCTCTGCACAGCCGATATACAAAAAAAAAAAAAAGTGCAACACTGCAAAAAGCAGCCTCCACACTACTGCACATGGTTAGATGTGGCCCTAAGAAGGACCGTTGGGGTTCTTGAAGCCTAAAATAACTCCTAACACTCTCCCTATAGCAACTCCAGCAAGACAGTACTTTCCCTGAACTATATCAGAATGCATCTGTGGCGAGCCGCGGGAGGGGCCAATTTATATACTCGGGTGACACCTGATCTCGCCAGCCACTCACTGCAGGGGGGTGGTATAGGGCTTGAAAGTCGCAGGGGGAAGTTGTAATGCCTTCCCTGTCTTTCGATTGGCCAGAAAAGCGCGCTAACATCTCAGAGATGACAGTGAAAGTAACTGGAACATCGCGTGGTGCTCGTTTCAAATAACGAGCATCTCGAACACGCTAATACTCGAACGAGCATCAAGCTCGGACAAGTACGTTCGCTCATCTCTAATCTTCTCTGGTCGAACTTCTAAACGGAAACACAAAAATACAGCAGAGTGCTTCTGTTTCTGTCTGAGCTAAGACTTTCTTACTGCCCATCTTTGTCAGGATTTTAGTAAACTCTGCTTTAGGAAACAGGTAAGTGTGATTTAAATGCTGCATCATCTTTATGTTTTGCATCGGCAGTTTATTGGGTATTGTCTGGAAACCTGTCTGTATCTGCTCAAAGTTGGAGGAAAACCTACCAAAATTAGGCCGTTAGTGTCATATTTGAAAATTGTCGTCTTCTGCAGGATTTTGACCATCACCTCATTTGGGTAGTGCAGTAAAATTCTTTTCTCTTCTCTAATGGCTTGTATTCCTTCTTGCAGTGGTTCCCATTAGTCTTCTTCCACAAGCATTGCTTCAGATGCAGGAGGATTACATGTAGTAGATTCTGCTGTCTAACATACACATGTTCATGAACTCGACACCTTTCTATGTACTGGTCCTACAGGGCCTCAGCAGCCTTCTGGTTTCACCTCAAAACTTGGCTATAATAGAAATGGGCTTCTATAAAGTTTCCTGGGGGGTTGTGTTCTCATCTCCATTGTAACTTTGAGGCCCTTCTACCAACACTGTTGAACATCATGGGAGTTCATGGCTTACATCCTGTGGAACTGGTGGAACTGCTGAAAGACTGAATGCTCCAACTGAGTGGGCATCGCTGCAGGAAGGTAGTTCCCAAATATAAAAGTTATCAGGAATAGCGGCTCGCGGCTCCCTCGTGCCCTCACCGCCGGTCCTGTCACACGGGCTGCTGCCGTGCGGCACAGGGGAGCCCCAGTTCTCGTCACCTCCCCTGGCCATAGAGCTCCTCCTCGCCACCGGGTTGCTAGGGACGCGGTGGGTGTTGCCCCCCTAGGCGTCATTGGTACCTTGGCTACCCGGCTTGTGTCTGCTTCTCTGCCTCCTGCAGGGCTGGGGGCAGGTTCCCCAGTGCTGCTAGGTACTCTCAGCTGCTGGCAGACTCCCCGCCCCAATCAGCTGCTGGGGCGGGAGCTCTGACAGCATTTAAACCTGCTTGTATCTGCATTCCAGTGCCAGTGTTAGTTTGGTCTTTCTGCTACACCAGCGTGCTTCTTTGTGACTCCTGACTTGTTGACTACCTGTTTTTTGACCTGACGTTGCCTTTGCCTGACCCTCTTGTACCGCGTACCCTCTCGTTGCTGACCTGGATAGTCTGACTTTCCTTGCTGTTCTTTGTTCCAGTGTCTGTCTGTTTGTTAGTCCCGGTGTCCCCCTTCCCTAGTGAGTGTAGGGACCGTCGTCCAGTTTTTGCCCTGGGGCTTAGCCCAGGGAGGCAAGTAGGTAGGGACAGGGGTTGCGGGTATTTTCAGGGACCTTCAGTTTCCTGGACCCCGAGTCCTGACAAAAGTCACCTGTCATCATCCCTGTTTCAGGTAAGTCGCACCTCAACACTAAGCACCTTATACAAAGACTGTGCCAGTGATTATCATGGTGCTCATGTATATAGACTACATACCCTTCAGTGACCAGTAGGCCAGTGTTTACCTGGAACACAGAGTTAGGGTAACACTTCAAGTAATGCACCCTTCTATGTAAGGTAACGAGTACATTGTACAGTAACAGTTTGTGTGTGCTGTAAACACCTCACCTCCTTCTGTTCATTTCTGTGTCATTATATCATCTCAGTTGTACCTTATGGGAAAGACACATGGGCGCTCGCACTAATATGCTCGCCAGTACAGAGCGTATTAGCTCATAAACCAAGTACAATTATTTTTTCACTGTTCAAACTCCGCCCCATTGCGGTAAGGTTTATCTTTTCTCGCATGGAGAAATAACGTGCAATAATCCCAATAGTGAAAATGAAGCCATTGAAATCAATGCTTTTGTTCTGTCTAATTATGCAGCTGTAATTTACACGTCCGCATAATGAAACAAAATCACGCCCATCTGTCTAAGCCCTTACAGTAAGACCAAGAGGCATGCATATGAAATTGGAGAGCGCCATAGATGTGATGAGAGCAATCTTCTTACTATCTTTCTCACCTCCAGGCACTTGCTAGCATACACTGCCACATGCAGGGTGGAAAAGTAGCACAGCCCAATGTAGCAAGTGAGTCCACTATTCTGGGCAGCGGGCCAAAGGGGTAGACTCTTTATTACATTCCTAAAGCATAGCCCCATCATGGATCAGTACAGACTTACAGCAGATATTGTATTTGTTTATTCTACATTTGAATTACATTCCATAAGTTTATTTTTTCTTCATTCAATGCACAAAGAGATAAACACCAGAAATAAAGCTTCTCTCCATAAACCTACTTTTATTACCTACAGAGTGAGAAGTTTTAGAATCCCTGAAGGATGAGATATTTCATCTGAGCTGTAAATTAATCCCAGTTCATAGATATAAACCCCTGCATCCTGCAGCCTGGGTCTGTGCTGAGGAGATGACAGAGGAGGACGCAGGATCTGTGCAGCTGCCACAGGCACCGCTGCATCGTGACATGTCTATGCTTTCAGTTATTGTCCATATATTACTTATCATATGTGTCTCATCCTACAGACACGGATTACAGGAGTCATCATCCCAGTGTACACTGAGCCAGAACCAACTGATAACCGGACTGGAATATGAATATTATCAGAGAGGAGACTTCATCCTAGGAGGACTGTTCTCTGTCAACAGCCACCATTTATCAGCATTTCCTTACCATGTTTATGGAAGGATTTTATGTATAGTGTAAGTTTCCTATTATCCATTCTATAGGAACGACCTTCATTAATGTTCCGCTACAACACACAGAACAGAGATACATTATTTAATTAAATGTATACTACATATAAGGCATACAGCAGGGTTTGTATTTGGTTGCATCCCACTCCCATTGACTTTGAACTAAGCAGCTGCTAAGCCTGATGTAGAGGGACGTACGGATGTAACAAAGTTTATCTCACTGGAACAACCTATGTTATCCCAACCCAACAGAAGCCATAGAAGAGCTATTGTCCACTGCCGCGGATTAACACTTTAATTGTAAAGTTACATTTTTCTACATTTCTTGGTTTCATTGAAGCAGAAGGCCCTCATGGGGAACAGATGGCTCTCTGACAAAGCATTGTCCTCTGATGCTGGTTTCAGGCTGCAGATACATTTCGGTGTATGAATTAGGGCCGACATTCTCAGATTCCTGTGATTTTACTGACCCAACATTGACCACTACAGAGCGCTGCAGGTTGTAGTTTGGTTTTGTAGGGCCGCGGGGGTCTGGTTGTTGTACTCATAATACACCCATTAATATCTACCCCTATTATGGCCAGATAAGACCGATATAAGTGTGCAGAATTATTATTTTGAATATTAGCAAATTCACTGAAAAATTAACAGTCAGACTTCTACTCATACTGACCACTAACATTAACAATAGTCTGATACCTTCCAGACCTATAACATTGTAGAAGTTAATGGCTCACCTCCTGCCCATTATGTGAATGACCACTGAGTTCTGCTGTAAGGTTCATCTCTTAATGCTCTTAACTGCAGCTCAAGCAGGACGGCCACCCCATAAATCATGTACAGACAACAGACGAAGATAAAAACAGACATAAAAATGAAAACTGTTTCACTATCTGTTTTATTTATGTATATGTATATGTGATATGTTCTCGATAGAGGGCAATAAAGAGAGAGAATAACAAGATCATATATTTCCTGTTATAATGACATGTTCACAGGCCAAATGTAAGGTTGTACACGGACCTCCTGACTCTCATCTTTGCTGTTGATGAGGTGAACAAGGACCCGGACCTTCTCCCTAATATCACTCTGGGTTACCATCTGTATGATACGTGTGGGGACAAGATCATGTATGTCCACAAAATGCTAAATATTTTATCAGGGGACAAAAAAGACGTCCCCAACTATTCCTGCAGTCACCATGGGGAAGTCGCTGGAGTCATCAGTGAAGATTTTGAATCAGCAGATCATCTGAATGTATACAATCATCCACAAGTAAGTGTCCTTTACAAGTTATAAAGGGTTCTTGTATGAGAAGAGAATAATCTTTGTATCGTCTTATACAGCTACCAAACACACATGTAAAGGTTTATTAAAGGGCCAGTCTGGTGTTTTTCTGCCCAGGATAAGTTTGCAAGTGTTACATTGGTTAGTACTTTCTTTCTGTCTGAACCTCCCGGCCTCTTTTTCCTCAGATGGTCATGTAATCTCAATTCTGACCAGCTTAGATCTACTTGGGGGCTATGGATTCATTGTCTATTAGGATTCTCAGTCTGTGTACTCCTGGTACATGGATCTATCACAGAAGCTGCCTACAGGAGGGCACAGTCACTCCTGTCAAAGGTAGCACTGATGCTCACACAGTTATAACAGAGGAGATCACAGCTCATCCTCCTGACTGTATACTAATGGTCTGTAGCTTTTTAAGTGACTATAGAGGATAATGAAAAGTAATCTATTCCCTCAGCAGAAACAAATGGTATAGCCTCTAGCTAAAGAAGTGTTGATGCATCATGGGATTGATGTGAAGCTGAAAGTAAAACATCACAGGGGTCTGTGCTGCACGGAGGTGACTGTGATACAAAGAGGAGACATACAGGGTGTGACATACAGGCAGGTGAGGAGGCAAATGTGGAAAAATATGGTTGCACCGAAGTGACCCTCTAAATCTGATCTTTTAGCTTTCATTTTGGATTCTATTGATTTTTTTTCTTTTTACCCTGGATTACTTTTTTTTTTCTTCAACCCTTCAGTGGCGGGTTTCTTACCACCCTGTCAGACCCAGTTGGGCAGTTTTTTTAAATGGGTCAATCATTTAATTTCAACTAATTTTCAGGTTGCGTTCCAAGAGCCATAATGTTTTTTTTATTTTTCCATTGACAAGGCCATATCAGGGTTTGTTTCTTGTGCGACAAGTTGTATTTTTTGATGGCATCCTTTTTGGGTATATATGATGTATTGTATAACTTTTGTAAAAAATTATAGGGAGATTGGGGAAAAAAGAAATTCTGCGATTTGTTTTTTGGATTTCATTTTAACGACATTCAGCGTGCAGAATAAATAATTTGATAACGTTATTCTCTGAGTCACACGATTGCAGCGATAAGTTTATACAGTGTTTTTATGTTGTACTATTTTTTTACATATAGTTTTTTTTTAATTAAAGGTTTGCTTTTGTGTCATCACATTCCAAGAGCCGTATTAATTTTATTTTTCCATTGCCAGAGCCCTAGAAGGCCGTGTTTATTGCAGGATGAACTCTAGTCTTCATTTATCTAATTTTTGGGAACATGCAAAATTTTGATTGCCCTTTTCCATTTTTTCTCGGGGCAAGATTAACAAAATCTGTAATTCTGGCGTGTTTTCTTACTTCTATATTTAACTGCATTCTCTGAGTAGTATGAATAATATATTAAAGTAATTCAACAGGCCAGTATGATTAATCAATACCAAACTGTAATAGTTTTTTTCCTTTTTGCTACTTTTTCACACTTTAAAAAAATATATCGCTGCATTCAAAGATTCCTAAATTTTCTTCAACTGTGTAAGGGCGCCCACCCACTGGCGTTTGCGATTTCCGTGCGTGAAAAACGCAGCATTTTTGGCGCGTTTTTGGCGCGTTTTCCGCGGCGTTTTTTTGCGGCATTTTCGCGGCTTTTTCGCGCCATTTCCATTGACATTCATGGGTGCACGAGAAAAATAAGGACACATATGCAACTGACAGTTCCTATGTTAAAAAACGCAACGGACCGAAAAAAAAAACGCCAGTGGACAGGAACACATTCAAAACTAATTGCTCTTGAGAAAAAACGCAAAACGCAAAGAAAAAAAAAATGCCAGTGGGTGGGCGCCCTTAGGGTTTTTATTTTGTGTGATGAGTTGTACTTTTTATTAGTGCAATTTGTTGATCCGTGCAGTATTTTTTTTCACTTTCTATTCTATTTTTTGTATGGTGAGATAAATTAGCTATTTTTGCCACATTTGATTTTTTTTTTTCCATGCCGAGCACCCTGCAGATTAAATAATGCACTAACTTCCTTCTCTGGGTTGTTATAAATGCAGGGATACCACATGTGTAATTTTGTTTTAATTTTTAATTTTTACAAAGTAAAGGGAAAAAGGTTGGGTTTTGGTGTTTTTACTTTTTTATAAGTTTTTTGCTATTTTTTTAACTTTTTTAAAATTTTTGTCCTTTTAAGTGATTTGCATAATACTACTTTTTTATTCTTATTTTTTTATTCTTCTAATACTCTGCTATGCTGAGGCATAGCGGGGTATTAGACAGGCTATGACACTCAGACAGATTCTGAGCCTAATTTTGGTGACAGACCCAGAGGCTATATTTAAGCCTCCGGATGCCACAGAGACCCATCAGGACCCCCGGATCACATTGTGTAAGGTCCAATGGTGACATAGGGAGCCCCCTTCCACTGTCAGTCCTTTACATTCTGCGGTCGCACAGACCGTGACATGTAAAGGCCTAAACAGTGGAGAACAGAGATGTTCTCCATTCTCTACTGTAAGAGCTGGTGCCCGGCTATCATCTGACAGCCGATCACCAGCTCTCCATGCTACTGGGATGGTCGGCCGGCTTCTAACAAGCCAATGGTCTCTGTGGCAATGTGTAAACAGTGCAGGAGTTTTAAAAAAAAGTGTGAAATTGCCGGCAAATCAGTCATATATTCCCACTTCTGTTTTTTAGAGCAGCGGGGGAGAGCAGGGAGGAACGGAGGGGAAATCTCTCTCTCCCTCTCTCCCCCCTGCTCCCCGCCGCAACTCACCTGTCACCCGCGCTGACCCCCGAATCTTTAGAGACGAGCGGGGAGATACTCGGCTAAGGCACTACTCGCTCGAGTAATGTGCCTTAGCGAGTATACTCGCTCATCTCTAATTGTATGTAATTTCCCCCCAAAATGGGTGGGACAGTGAACAACCAAACCCTAATATATATGGATGTCACAAATAAAAAAAAAGTCCATAGGACTTTGAATTTGTTGTAGGTCCTGTTTGACCAACTTGTGGGCTCCTCAAACTTACAGATTTTGTTCACCTTGGAGATCCACTGATTTCATGTAGGTTATATAGGTTGTAGTCATAAAGGTAGAATTAAAAATTTGCCGGCCATGCTGAGATGGGTGATGAGATTCATCTTAGAAGGTTTGTAATCATTATACGGTTTAGTAAAAATCATACATTCTGGTGAGATTTTAAAAGAGCTATTTGTAATATTGCGTATTGCTTGTTCCACTTGGTTACAGAATGCACCCAAGAGTGGGCATGGCCACCAGGTATGCGTTACAGGGCCCACATGTTCATTGCAGCACCAGCATAGGTTAGAATCAGCGAGTTTGTAAGCAAAGAGCCATTCATTTTGTACCATCTTGTCAAAAGTTTACAATGATTTTCCTGTAGCTTGACACATTTAGAGTGACCATGTGAGCTTCACAAGATGCATTTCACTTCTTTGTCTGTCAGCTAAATCTTTAGTTTTTGCTCCCAGGAAACAATAATTGATGGACTGAAGTCAGTTTGAGAGGAGAAAAATTTCCTTTTGAGAAGAGATAATTTCCAACTTGCACAGGATTGTGCTGAGAAAATACATTTTAGTTTGGACAGTGGTCAAGAGGATGGGAAGGCTTTACTGAATATATCCAGAGTTTTAGAGAGGTGGATCTTTTGCAGAGGATTAAGAGGGGAAATTTTTGTTTGAGAGAGTAAACTTTCTAGCGCTTGCGTGCTCTTAGATGTGCGATTGAACCAAAGGTCAGCAATTGAGAGGTTGTTTTTGGGCTTTTTTATGCAATGGGAAGCTATTGAGTACAGGGGTTTGTTCTTCCAGAGTAATTATGGCAATAAGCGCAACTACCTCCTCCTGGTCCAGGGAAGAGAAGTTGAGCGATGGTAGCAGGTCTTCTAATTTTTTTATTTTGCTTTTGTCCGAGCGTCTATCAAGTTTGTTCAGGTTGTACAGCTTAGAGTAAAATTCCTGAAAAATCGGGGCTATTTTAGTTCTCTCCCCAAGGATCTTCCCCATCTGATCTATAATTTCTGAAATATGTTTTTTTCCTCTAGCTTTCATTTATTAACGAGGACATGAGTCGGCCACCCTTGTTACCATGAAAATATAGTTGGTCTTTGAAGTAGAAAAGAGATTTTGCAAATCGATTATTTAGAATATCTTTGAGATTCTCAATTCATTTAGTTTTGATTAGGCCTGTTGTACTTTTTTTATTTTGACACCTGTTCTAGATTATTGTTTTGTTTTTTTACTGTGCTGAGCCTATAGTTAATAATTAGAGATGAGCGAGCACCAAAATGCTCGGGTGCTCGTTACTCGAGTCGAACTTTTCGCGATGCTCGAGGGTTCATTTCGAGTAACGAACCCCATTGAAGTCAATGGGCGACCCGAGCATTTTTGTATATCGCCGATGCTCGCTAAGGTTTTCATTTGTGAAAATCTGCAAAACCCAAGAAAGTGCTGGAAACGACACAGAAACGGATAGGGCAGGTGAGGTCCAACATGCTGGGCTGCATTTCAGGTTCCCAGGTCCCACTATTCAGCCACAATAGCGGCAAGAGTGGGCCCCCCCCCTACCAATTTTTACTTCGGACAAACCCTCATTAGCAAGGCACACCTTAGCTAAGCACCACACTACCTCCAACAAAGCACAAGCACTGCCTGCGGGACACACCCCTGCCTCTTCTCTTGGCTTACATGCTGCCCAACCCCCCCCCCCCCCCCCGCACGACCCAGTGTCCACAGCGCACACCAAAGTGTCCCTGCGCAGCCTTCAGCTGCCCTCATGCCACACGCTGGCCTCACAGCCACACCACACTCATGTCTATTTATAAGTGCGTCTGCCATGAGGAGGAACCGGAGGCACACACTGCAGGGTTGGCAGGGCCAGGCAGCGACCCTCTTTAAAAGGGGCGGGGCGATAGCCCACAATGCTGTACAGAAGCAATGAGAACTCCAATCCTGTGCCACCTCCATCAGGAGCTGCAAATGTGGGCATAGCAATGGGGAATCCATGTGTCACACAGTATTCATTCTGTCAAGGTGTCGCATAGCTCAATCCACACTGCAAGGGGAAAGCCGTCAGCGCTCTGCCCTCTACCCAAGTCAGTCAGTGCCATTGTGCCAGACAGGTCAAACACCGCGATGGGAACTAAGTTTGCACCCACAGCATAGGGGGGTCCTAGGAAGCCCAAGACATGAACCAAAAATTGATCTGAGCGGCCAAACATGGCAGACTTGCACCGCACCCGCGACATAGGCCTCGGCCCACAGCTTCAGCAATCCTAGGCAGGAAGCAGACTTACACTGCACCAAGGACATAGGCCTCTGCAAAAACCCTCAGCAATCGCGGGCCTCCAATGCTAGCGTAGCTGTGCAAGTCTCATTAGCTCTGTATTGCTCCTGAAGTTTGTCCCAATGCAGTGCCCCAGATAGTAGAGCTAACGTCAGATTAAATACAGGTGGGCTTCGGCCTACACTGCATGCTCCAGTCAGACTGGGGTTTTCTATAAGAAGTCACAGGCATGTACAACTCCGCAATGGGAATTTCGTGTGCACCCACAGCACGGGTGGGTCCCTGGAAGCCACCGGCGGTACATCAATAAATCCCATTGCATTGCCCAGCACAGCTGAGGTAACGTCAGATTAAATGCAGGTGGGCTTCGGCCCAAACTGCATGCCCCAGTCTGACGGGGGGTTTTAATACATAGACACAGGCAGGAACAACTCCCCTATGTGAAGTCCCTGTGGACCCACAGCATGGGTGGCTCCCTGGAACCCACCGGCGGTACATAAATACATCCCATTGCAGTGCCCTGGACAGCAGAGCTAATGTCAGATTAAATACAGGTGGGCTTCGGTCCACACTGCATGCCCCAGTCAGACTGGGGTTCTTTATAAGTAGACACAGGCAGTTACAACTCCCTAATGTGAAGTCCGTGTGGACCGACAGCATGGGTGGGTCCCAGGAAGCCACCGGCGGTACATATATATATCCCATTGCAGTGCCCTGCACAGCCGAGCTAATATCAGATTAAATACAGGTGGGCTTCAGCCCACACTGCATGCCCCAGTCTGACCGGGGTTTTTAATACATAGACACAGGCAGGAACAACTCCCCTATGTGAATTCCCTGTGGACCCACAGCATGGGTGGCTCGCTGGAACCCACCGGCGGTACATAAATATATCCCATTGCAGTGCCCTGGACAGCAAAGCTAACCTCTGATTACATACAGGTGGGCTTCGGCCAAGAATGTTTTTTTTTGATTGTTGGAGGAGAAGGAGGGGGATGTTTTTGAGGCAGTACGTGTTGTGTCCCAGTGTCCGTGGTTAAATGCACCTTCCCAGTGACCGCGTCGCTGAAAAGTTGTCGCGCATGGGTACCTAGTAGCGCGGCCTCACCACCATCATGTCGTTGGGAAGCCTCTGTTTCCACAACACTGTAACATAGCAGTGGCAGCAGTATAGTCAGACCCCAGTAACAGTTTCGTAGAAGCAGTATGGGCAAAGCAGCAGATTCAGATTTCCCTGGCAGCATTGTAGGGAGAGTACAGCATTTGTAACATTTCAGTAGTAGCAGTATAGTCAGACCCCAGTAACAGTTACGTAGAAGCAGTATGGGCAAAGCAGCAGATTCACATTTCCCTGGCAGCAGTGTAGGGAGAGCACAACATTTGTAACATTTCAGTAGTAGCAGTATAGTCAGACCCCAGTAACAGTTACGTAGAAGCAGTATGGGCAAAGCAGCAGATTCACATTTCCCTGGCAGCAGTGTAGGGAGAGCACAACATTTGTAACATTTCAGTAGTAGCAGTATAGTCAGACCCCAGTAACAGTTACGTAGAAGCAGTATGGGCAAAGCAGCAGATTCCCATTCTCCTGGCAGCAGTGTAGGGAGAGCACAGCATTTGTAACATTTCAGTAGTAGCAGTATAGTCAGACCCCAGTAACAGTTACGTAGAAGCAGTATGGGCAAAGCAGCAGATTCCCATTCTCCTGGCAGCAGTGTAGGGAGAGCACAGCATTTGTAACATTTCAGTAGTAGCAGTATAGTCAGACCCCAGTAACAGTTATGTAGAAGCAGTATGGGCAAAGCAGCAGATTCACATTTCCATGGCAGCAGTGTAGGGAGAGCACAGCATTTGTAACATTTCAGTAGTAGCAGTATAGTCAGACCCCAGTAACAGTTACGTAGAAGCAGTATAGGCAAAGCAGCAGATTCACATTTCCCTGGCAGCAGTGTAGGGAGAGCACAGCATTTGTAACATTTCAGTAGTAGCAGTATAGTCAGACCCCAGTAACAGTAACGTAGAAGCAGTATGGGCAAAGCAGCAGATTCACATTTTCCTGGCAGCAGTGTAGGGAGAGCACAGCATTTGTAACATTTCAGTAGTAGCAGTATAGTCAGACCCCAGTAACAGTTACATAGAAGCAGTATGGGCAAAGCAGCAGATTCACATTTCCTTGGCAGCAGTGTAGGGAGAGCACAGCATTTGTAACATTTCAGTAGTAGCAGTATAGTCAGACCCCAGCAACAGTAACGTAGAAGCAGTATGGGCAAAGCAGCAGATTCACATTTCCCTGGCAGCAGTGTAGGGAGAGCACAGCATTTGTAACATTTCAGTAGTAGCAGTATAGTCAGACCCCAGTAACAGTTACGTAGAAGCAGTATAGGCAAAGAAGCAGATTCACATTTCCCTGGCAGCAGTGTAGGGAGAGCACAGCATTTGAAACATTTCAGTAGTAGCAGTATAGTCAGACCCCAGTAACAGTTATGTAGAAGAAGTATGGGCAAAGCAGCAGATTCACATTTCCCAGGCAGCAGTGTAGGGAGAGCAAAGTATTGGTAAGATTTCAGTAGCAGCAGTATAGACAGGCCCCAGTAACATTTACGTAGAAGCAGTATGGACAGAGCCCACTATTAGTTACATTTCTGTTATAGCAGTATAGACATGCCCCAGTAACACTTCCGTTGAACCATTATGGGCAGAGCCCAGTATTAGTAAAATTACAGTAGTAACAGTATACACCAACCAAGGTAACATTTCAGGAGGAGAAGTATCGGCAGACCGAAGTAACATTTCTGTTGCTGAAGTATAGTCAGACCCCTGTAGCATTACTATGGCAGAAGTATAGGTAGGCAGAACAGAGTTACATTTCTGTAGCAAAAGTGTAGGCCAACCCCAGACACAGTGGAGTACTATGAGTGCAGGCGAAGGCCATAAAAATTACTTGGATTACATTGTAGGCGAGGGCCCGAAAAATTGGTGTACCGACAGTACAAATGTACCCCAGAAAAATTGCCCATGCCCAACCCAGAGGGCAGGTGAAACCCATAATCCCTTAGCGTACTGTGGCTTAATTTATAACTAGGCCTGGAGGCAGCCCAGTCAAAATAAAAATTGGTTTAGGTGGAAGTTTCAATGCTTTAATGAGAATTGAAACAGATAAATATTATTTAGAAAAGTTATATGAGCCTTTTGGCCCACAGAAAGCTTGGCCATTCGAGGTGATTATGAGAGGTTTCAGGAGGAGGAGCCGGAGGAGGAGGACAAATATCATACACAGATTGATAAAGGTCTTTATATAGCGCTGCTGTCCGCTGGTGGAGAAGAGAAGTCTGGGGAAATCCAGGCTTTGTTCATCTTTATGAGTGTAAGCCTGTCGGCACTGTCAGTTGACAGGCGTGTACGCTTGTCAGTGATGATTCCCCCAGGTGCACTAAACACCCTCTCTGACAAGACTCTAGCCGCAGGGCAAGCCAACACCTCCAGGGCATACAGCGCGAGTTCGGGCCAAGTGTCCAGCTTTGACACGCAGTGGTTGTACGGAGCAGAGGCGTCACGGAGGACAGTGATATGATCGGCTATGTACTCCCTCACCATCCTTTTACAGTGCTCCCTCCGACTCAGCCTGGACTGGGGAGGTGTGACACAGTCTTGCTGGGGAGCCATAAAGCTGGCAAAGGCCTTGGAGAGTGTTCCCCTGCCTGCGCTGAACATGCTGCCTGACCTCCGCGCCTCCCCTTCTACTTGGCCCTCAGAACTGCACCCTCTGCCACTAGCGCTGTCAGATGGAAAGGTAACCATCAGTTTGTCCACCAGGGCCCTGTGGTATTGCATCACTCTCAAACCTATTTCCTCTTCAGGAATGAGAGTGGAAAGGTTCTCCTTATACCGTGGGTCAAGCAGTGTGTACACCCAGTAATCCCTAGTGGACAGAATGCGTCTCACGCGAGGGTCACGAGAAAGGCATGCTAATATTAAGTCAGCCATGTGTGCAGGGTACCTGTACGCAACATATGGCTGTCCTCACTAGGAAGATCACTTTGAGGATCCTCCTCCTCCTCCTCAGGCCATACACGCTGAATGGATGAGAGGCAAGCAGCATGGGTACCCTCTGCAGTCGGCCCAGCTGTCTTTTCCTCCTCAGGCTCCTCCCCCTCCTCCTCTTCCTCCTGCTCCTCCACGCGCTGAGATATTGACATGAGGGTGCTCTGACTATCCAGCGACATACTCTCTTCCCCCGCCTCCGTTTCCGCCCGCAAAGTATTCAGCCTTTATGCTTTGCAGGGAACTTCTCAACAGGCATAGCAGGGGAATGGTGACGCTAATGATTGCAGCATCGCCGCTCACCATCAGGGTGGACTCCTCAAAGTTTCCAAGGACCTGGCAGATATCTGCCATCCAGGCCCACTCCTCTGTAAAGAATTGAGGAGGCTGACTTCCACTTCGCCGCCCATGTTGGAGTTGGTATTCCACTATAGCTCTACGCTGCTCATACAGCCGGGCCAAAATGTGGAGCGTAGAGTTCCACCATGTGGGCACGTCGCAAAGCAGTCGGTGCACTGGCAGATTAAACCGATGTTGCAGGGTGGCAGCGTCCGTGTTGGACTTGCGGAAATGTGCACTGACCCAGCGCACCTTTCCGAGCAGGTCTGACAAGCGTGGGTAGCTTTTCAAAAACCGCTGAACCACCGAATTAAAGACGTGGGCCAGGCATGGCACGTGCGTGAGGCTGCTGAGCTGCAGAGCTGCCACCAGGTTACTGCCGTTGTCACACACGAGAGTGTCACACAGTGGCGAAAGCCAGCCGTCGGTCTGCTCTGTCAGACCATGCAACAGTTCGTGGGCCGTGTGCCTCTTCTCTCCTAAGCTGAGTAGTTTCAGCACGGCCTGCTGATGCTTGCCCACCGCTGTTCTGCCGCGCCGCGCGACACCGGCTGCTGGCGACGTGCTGCTGCTGACAAGTCTTGATTGCGAGGTAGAGGTTGCGTTGGAGGAGGAGGAGGAGGAAGGTTTAGTGGAGATGGCATACACCGCTGCAGATACCAGCACCGATCTGGTGCCCGCAATTCTGGGGGTGGGTAGTACATGAGCAGTCCCAGGCTCTGACTCGGTCCCAGCCTCCACTAAATTCACCCAGTGTGCCGTCAGGGAGATATAGTGGCCCTGCCCGCCTGTGCTTGTCCACGTGTCCGTTGTTAAGTGGACCTTGCCAGTAACCGAGTTGGTGAGGGCGCTTACAATGTTACGTCAGACGTGGTCGTGCAGGGCTGGGACGGCACACCGTGAAAAATAGTGGCGACTGGGGACAGAGTAGCGCGGGGCTGCCGCCGCCATCATGGTTTTGAACGTCTCAGTTTCCACCAGCCTGTAGGGGAGCATCTCTGGTCGTGCAGGGCTGGGACGGAACATCGGGAAAAGTAGTGGCGACTGGGAACCGAGTAGCGCGTGGCCGCCGCCGCCATCATGTTTTTGAAAGCCTCCATTTCCACAAGCCTATACGGCAGCATATCCAGGCTGATCAATTTGGCTATGTGAAGTTTTAAAGCTTGAGCGTGCGGGTGCGTGGCGGCGTATTTGTGCTTTTGCTCCAACGATTCTCTTAGCGACAGCTGGACGCTGCGCTGAGAGACATTGCTGGATGGGGCCGAGGACAGCGGAGGTGAGGGTGTGGATCCAGGCCAGGAGACAGTTGTGCCTGTGTCGTGAGAGGTGGGTTGGATCTCAGTGGCAGGTTGGGGCCCAGGGGGGAGGCAGTGGCGCAAGCTGGAGGCGGTGAACGGCCTTCGTCCCACCTTGTGGGGTGCTTGGCCATCATATGCCTGCGCATGCTGGTGGCGGTGAGGCTGGTGGTGGTGGCTCCCCAGCTGATCTTGACGCGACAAAGGTTGCACACCACTGTTCGTCGGTCGTCCGCCATCTCAGTGAAAAACTGCCACACCTTAGAGCAACTTGGCCTCTGCACGGTGGCTTGGCGCGAGGGGGTGCTTTGGGAAACATCTGGTGCATTATTCGCTCTGTCCCTGCCTCTACCCCTGGCCACCCCACTGCCTCTTCCAACCTGTCCTGCGCCTGCAATTGCCTCCCCCTCTGAAGACCTGTCCTCAGTTGGCTTATCACACCAGGTGGGGTCAGTCACCTCATCGTCCAGCGGCTCTTCCTCCGAATCCTCTGTGCGCTCCTCCCTCGGACTTACTGCCATTACTACTACCTCACTGGTAGACAACTGTGTCTCATCGTCATCGTCCTCCGCACCCACTGAAAGCTCTTGAGACAGTTGCCGGAAATCCCCAGCCTCATCCCCCGGACCCCGGGAACTTTCCAAAGGTTGGGCATTGGTCACGACAAACTCCTCCGGTGTGAGAGGAACCATTGCTTCCCAATCTGGGCAGGGGCCCGAGAACAGTTCCTGGGAGTCTGCCTGCTCCTCAGAATGTGTCATTTTCATGGAGTGAGGAGGCTGGGAGGAAGGAGGAGTAGCAGCCAGAGGATTCAGAGTTGCAGCAGTGGACGGCGTAGAAGACTGGGTGGTCGATAGATTGCTGGATGCACTTTCTGCCATCCACGACAGTACCTGCTCACACTGCTCATTTTTTAATAAAGGTCTACAACGTGAACCCAAAAATTGTGATATGAAGCTGGGGACCCCAGAAACTGTCCTCTCTCCTACTCCCGCAGCAGCCGGCTGCGATTCACCTGGACCAGGAACTCGTGCTATGCCCACACTCTCACTTGGGACTCCGCGTCCTCGACCGCGACCGCATCCATCTCCTCTACCCCTACCCCTCAGCATGCTGGATTAATAATCGAGCAGAGACAAAGCGGTGTAAAAATATTTGTGATTTAAGAAAATTTGTGCTTTCTTGGCGTACACTTAGAGGCAGACTGAGCTGATGCAACGCAAAGTGCGGACAGAAAAATATTTAAATGAAGGCTGCACTTAGGCCTTGCTGTGCACTATGCAGTTTGGATGGACGTGAAGTCCCACAGGCCCCACAGGCACATGCACTGGGTCATCGGTAGCTGTAAAAAGGATTTCTTTTTTAAATCTCCTGTTTTTTCTAGGCAATGTAGGCTTAGGCTATGCAGTGTGTATTGCACTTTCAATGTATGGTCACCTGACACACCGTGCAATTGTCAGACAAGACAGCACGCGTATAACACAGAGCGGCGTAGAAAATTTGTGGTTTCTTGGTGTACACTTAGAGGCAGACTGAACTGACGCAACGCAAAGTGCGGACAGAAAAATATTTAACTGAAGGCTGCACTTAGGCCTTGCTGTGCACTATGCAGTTTGGATGGACATGAAGTCCCACAGGCCACGCAGGCAAATGCACTGGGTCACCGGTAGACGTAAAAATGATTTCTTTTTTAAATCTCCTGTTTTTTCTAGGCAATGCAGGCTGAGGCTATGCAGTGTGTATTGCACTTTCAATCTATGGGCGCCTGACACACCGTGCAATTGTCAGACAAGACAGCACACGTATAACAGAGCGGCGTAGAAAATTTGTGGTTTCTTGGCGTACACTTAGAGGCAGAATGAGCTGATGCAACGCAAAGTGTGGACAGAAAAATATTTAAATTAAGGCTGCACGCAGGCTCTGCTGTGCAATACTGAGGTACTACAACTCCCAGCAACCATGGAGTTAAATGCACACGGTCACAGGTTGCCCTAAAAAGAACCCTTGGGGTTCTTGTAGACAGGATTCTACACTACCACTGTCCCTGCCTGACCAATACTGCCCCTATACTCAAGTACAGACTGCAGCCTGAGAACGCTACAGCCTGCACGCCCGATATACATTAAAAAAAAATGTGCAAAACTGCTCACAGCAGCCACAACAGTAATGCACTAGGTGAGCTGTGGCTCTAAGAAGGACCGTTGTGGTTCTTGAAGACGCTAACACTCTCCCTATAGCAGCAGCAGCAGCAGCACTTTCCCTGATCTCTCTTAGCGTGTGTCTGTGGCGAGCCGCGGGCAGGGCTGATTTAAATACTCGGGGGTCACTTGATCTCGCCAGCCACTCACTGCAGGGGGGTGGGATAGGGCTGGAACGTCACAGGAGGAAGTTGTAATGCCTTCCCTGTGTTTCTATTGGCCAGAAAAGGGCGCAAATTTCTCAGGGAAGGAAATGTAATTGAGTCGAGTGCCGCGTGGTGCTCGTCTCGAGTAACGAGCGTCTCGAACACCCTAATGCTCGGACGAGTGCGCTCGCTCATCTCTAGACTTATTATTTGTATCCACCATTAGACTTTCAAATTTAGGTAACCAGTATTGTGCTGGGTATAGTTGTGGACCAAATATCACAGGTAAAACTATCAACTTGCACATCAGATCAGTGTTACCATGCAGGGCAGCGCAGGGTCCCGCGGTCAGCGCGCGCCACCCCGGCGTCGGCTCCGGCGTCCTGGAGCCCTGATGTCGGGGCTCTCCCGGCGACGTGAACGGCTGGTGTGCGGCGGCATGGGCGTGTCCGCCCGTAGGGCGCCGCCCGCACTCCTCCACTTCTCTTGTGCAGTAGTGGGGGAGCTGGCTCCTCCCACTCTCCACCCCGGGGCGGAGTCTTTCGTTTATAAGGCTGGCAGTGACCTGAGCTCACTGCCAGTTATTGGTTCTGTCAGCCACTTGTCAGTTCTGCCTGTGTCAGTCAGTCAGTACTAGTTGCTAGTCAGTCTCTTTCTAGTGTGCCCTTTACTCAGTCTGTTCTGGTTCTGTCTGCTACTAGCTAGTCTGCCTGCAGCTACTCTCAGCTAGCCCTAGTTTGCCAGTCAGTTTCCTTCAGCCTGCCTGTAGCCTTGTTTGTTCTGTTGGTCTGTTCCATCTGCCTCTCTGTCGGCACTCTGTCCACCCATCAGTTAGTTTCTCTTGTCAGTCGCCAGGTCCCTAGCCAGCGCAGAGACCTCCGTCCAGTTGTCAGCCTGGGTTTAGCCAGGGCCGAGGCAAGTAGGCAGGGACAGTGGGGTGCGGGAAGTTCAGGGCACCCCACCTGGCGCTCGGGGGGTCAGAGTGCCGTAACATAATAATTGGCCCTTAAAAACTGTTTTGTCATGGAGGCGATCAGTTCCCTCGCGAACCAGCTGCAGGCCCTGGTGCCTGTGATCCAGGATTTATCCGCCCGCATGGTGGACCAGGAGCAGCGGGGGGTGTCGCAAGGCCTGGACGCCTCAACCAGCCCAGAACCCAAGTGCCCTCTTCCCGAGGTGTTTTCTGGGGAGAGGAACAAGTTTTTTGTTTTCCGACAGGCATGCCGCCTGTTTTTTCGGATGCGTCCCCGTTCTTCTGGGTCAGAGGCTCAGAGGGTCGGGCTGATAATGTCCCTGCTGCAGGGCTTTTTCCATCCCCGAGGGTTCCTCCTGCCTGCAGTCCGTGGACTCCTTTTTCCAGGAACTCGGGGGTATCTTCGATGAACCAGACCGTGTGGGGTTGGCGGTTTCTCGGCTGTTGGCGTTGCATCAGGGGTTGCTTTGTGTGGAGGATTATTGCTCCAATTTCAGACGCTATGCGGGTGATACTGCATGGAACGATAGCGCTCTGAAAGACGGTTTTTCTGCAGGGCCTCTCGGACGCGGTTAAAGAACTGTTGATTTCCCATCCCATTCCCGAGTGCTTAAAGGAGGCTATGGAACTAGCGGTGAAGGAAGATAGGAGGCTCAGGGCTGGGAAGCAAGATAGACAGTCTCATAGAGTCAGGAGGTCGTTTGTCCTGTTCCCTCCTCTTCCGTACCAGCCTCTGTTCCCGTGCCTATGGAGGTGGACCCGCTGGACCCCAAGGAGCGACGCCGGATTCGTTTATTGCATCGTCTCTGCCTCTACTTCGGGAAAGCTGGACATCGGGTGATAACCTGCCCCCTGAGGCCTCTGCGATCACAGTCTGAACGGACGGAAGAGCTCCAAGTCCTAGGCGATTGCAGGGAGGATCGCTTAGGACTACAGGTACCTCCTAAACTTCTGGTTCCTTGTCAGGTTAGATTCCGGAACTTTCCCCGCCCAGGGCAGGCGTTTATTGATTCCGTAGCAGCCGCTAACCTGATAAGCATGCATTTCGTTAGACCCCTGATGGCTGAATTTGTGGCACTGAAGACGCCAATTCGTTTTACTAGCATTGATGCTACCCCTCTTACTATGGCCTTGGTACGATGGAGGACCCCAGTGTTACAGTTCACGGTGGGGAGTTCCCACTCGGAAGAACTATCATTCCTGGTGATGGAGAAAATGTCGGTAGACATGGTACTAGGAATGCCGTGGCTGGCGTTGCACAACCCCCAATTCGATTGGGCCACTGGGGAGCTAACCCAGTGGGGACCATCCTGCCATAGCCATCTTGCTCCCCTTCCTCTCTGCTCAGTTGATACTGCGCTCAGTCCCCGTGGTCTGACTTCCCTTCCTACCCCGTCTGCCTGTCCTGCTGCTGATGTCGCCACCGATGTGCTGCAGGGGGGACACAAGGAAGTGCAAAATAATCTAGAAGTGGTGGGGTCTCGTATGCAGTTGCGTAGTGGGAAGAGTCTGTCTATATCTGAGCCGTGCAGGGTGGGACAGAAAGTGTGCCGGTCCTCTGGAAATCTCAAAAGGAGGGTTCGCAGGGTGTTCCATAAGTCTTTATTGAAACCTTTTGTCCCTTTGGTACTCTGTCCCCCCATCAGTTAGTTTCTCTTGTCAGTCGCCAGGTCCCTAGCCAGCGCAGGGACCGCCGTCCAGTTGTCCGCCTGGGTTTAGCCAGGGCCGAGGCAAGTAGGCAGGGACAGTGGGGTGCGGGAAGTTCAGGGCACCCCACCTGGCACTCGGGGGGTCAGAGTGCCGTAACAATCAGTGCTTTTTACCTGGAAATATATCATAGAGCCTTACAATGCTCAGTTGTGCATTCTATACTGTCTATTTCAGGCCGTATCCATTCTCCCTTACGTATCATATTTCTTAATATATTTCTCCATAATCTTTCATTATTGGTCATGGGGTCCGACTGCGCTTTGTCTCTCTCATGTGTCATATACATATATTGCAGATTACATTGTGTGTATTTTATAAAATCGCTTACATTTGCAAATAAATTCTACAGTAGTGCAAAGTTCAAATTAAAATACATCTTTATCAGAACCGAGCATAAGGTGTTGGGAAAGGAACAAGGAAGGCATCCATTGTGCCTGAACATTTACCAATTTAGAAACATCCTGTCCTACCCCAGCCATTTTATTCCTCATCACCTCTAAATCTATAGAGTTTGAAACCCCCTACACCTGTAAAATGTGTACCTCTGTATGACTCACTCACTTCCAGTACCCCATACCTGCAGATTACCTCATTCATGAGCTTCTTTGCAGTTACCTGTGCAGTTGCCTTGGTAACAGGGTAGGCCTTCAACCTGAAAAGACATCAACAACAACAAGCACATATTCATACTTCCCAACATGTGGGAGCTGAATGTAGTCAATTTGCAATCTCTGAAATGGGTAGAGTGGCCTAGGCAAGTGTTATGTGGTCAATTTACTTCTGCCCTGTTGCCAGTGGCACAGATCATGCAATATTGGACAAATGATGCAGTAGCTACAGAGAACCCAGGGGCCACCATTTCTCTCTCAAGAGTCAGGAACATAGCTGCCTTCAATAGGTGAGTCTTTCTATGGATCAGCTGGGCCATCATGGGGTACAGGGATCGTGGTAGGCAAGTTGTGTTGACTGTTCGCCATACGCCGTTTTGTCCTGCTGTTCCCATTTTTAGTCCATTTGTCCTTTTCTTCCTTGCTGCCTTGTAACTGTAAAGTCCTTAGCATATCAATGTCCAAATTTTTATCAATGTCCAAATTTTTGTCAATGTCCAAAGTTTTTGTCTCTGACTTTTACTGTCAGTATCTTTTCTTCTTTCTTCCACGGCTTGAGGGCCACTGCCTTTCCTATGACGTCTGCTAGGGCGTTGCCTTTTGCTTTTGCAGTGTCGGCTTTGGTATGAGCTTTCACCTTTAGGATTGCTACTTTGTCTGGTAAGGAATAGGGTTTTCATGAGGTTCTGTACTGCTACACTATTCTTAGTTAGTTGTCCAGCTGAAGTTAAAAACTGTCTGGCCTTCCATATTGGGCCATAATTATGAGCTATGCCAAATGCATACCTTGAATCACTGTAAACGTTTGCCGGCTTACCTTCTACCACTCTACATGCCTCAGTGAGGGCCTTCAGTTCCGCTTCTTGTACTGAGACATGCGGAGGCAGAGCTTTTGTTTTTAGGACCTCTTATTGTGTGACCACTGCATATCCGGTGTGGAGTCGTCCATCCTCACCCTGGTACCATCTACAAAAAGCTCAAAATACGCATTGTCAACAGGGGTTCCAGTAACTGTTTTTAAAACCTGAATTTTCTTGTTGCATCAATGCTAGACAATCATGCTGATATTCTATTTCAAATATATAATGATCCTATTTGCAAAACTGTTAAAAAAATAGCTGATCTGTAATACCTAGATCACATATACATCCCCCTCCCCCATTTGAATCAGGATACTCGATTGGAAGAAGAGTAGCTAGGTTCAAGGTAGTACAACATTGAAAAGAAATATTAGAAGGGAGGCATGAAAAGAGCACACTGAGGTGGATTTAACATAGTAACACAGTATGTAAGGCCGAATGAAGACAATGTCTATCTAGTCCAGCCTGTTTATCCTCCTACGTTGTTGATCCAGACGAAGGCAAAAACCCCAAGAGGCAGGAGCCAATTAGCCCTTTTGGGGGAAAATTCCTTCCTGACTCCCTAATGGCAATTAGACTAATCTCTTGATCAACCCCTAATATTTCCTACCTGCCTGTATACCCGGATTAACAATTAATCTAAGATTTATATCCTGTAATATCCTTTCGCTCTAGAAAGACATCAGGTCCACTTTTAAACTCCTCTATGGATTCTGCCATCAACACATCCTCAGGCAGAGAGTTCCACAATCTCACTGCTCTTACAGCAAAGAACCCCTTTCTGTGTTAGCGATGAAACCTGCTTTCTTCTAGACGTAGCGGATGCCCTCTCGCTACCGTTGCAGTCCTGGGTATGAACAGATCATGGGAGAGATCCTTGTATTGTCCCCTCATGTATTTATACAGAGTTATTTGATCACCCCTTAGTCGCCTTTTTTCAGGGTAAATAATCCCAATTTGGATAGCCTCTCTGGGTATTCCAGTCACTTCATTCCATGTATTAGTTTAGTTGCCCTTCTTTGAACCCACTCCAGCACTGTAACATCTTTCCTGAGCACCAGTGACCAGAACTGTGCGCAGTATTCCCTGTGAAGCCTGACAAGTGCCTTATATAGTGGGAGGATAATGTTCTCGTCCCTCACCCCTATACCTCTTTTAATGCACCCCAAGACTTTATTAGCTCTTGCAGAAGCTGACTTGCATTGGTTACTCCAGTTTAGTCTACAATCCACTAGTACCCCCAGGTCTTTTTCCACATCACTTTTCCCTAGCTGTACCCCATTTAGTGTATATTGGTGACATCCGTTTCTCCTGTCCATGTGCATAGTCTTACATTTTTCAACATTGAACTTCATTTGCCATTTTTCTGCCAAAGCCCCCAGCTTATCTAGGTCCATTTGCAGCCGTACCTTGTCCTCCGCTGCATTGATTATATTGTATAATTTTGTGTCATCTGCAAATATTGATATTTTACTGTGTAGGCCCTCTATCAGGTCGTTGATAAATATATTGAACAGAATGGGGCCTAATACTGAACCCTGTGGCACCCCACTAGCAATGGTGGCCAAATCAGAGTATGAACCATTTATTGCCAACCTCTGCTTTCTATCTCTGAGCTAGTTCTTTACCCAGATACACATGTTTTCACACAGACTGAGCTGCCTCATTTTATATATCAGCCTACTATGCGGCACGGTGTCAAATGCTTTAGAGAAGTCCAGATATCCGAGATCAATAAACTCTCCCAGGTCCAGCCTAGAGCTTACTTCATCGTAGAAACTGATCAGATTGGTCTAACATGATCGACCCTTCATGAACCCATGCTGGTGAGGAGTTATTCCGTTGTTCTCCTTGAGGTATTCTACTATGAAACCCCTCAAATAATTTTCCAGTTACTGAAGTGAGACTTACTGGCCTGTAGTTACAAGGCTCACTTTTTGACCCCTTTTTGTAAATTGGAACCACGTTGGCAATGCGCCAATCCAATGGTACAACCCCGGTCTTGATAGTATCCACAAATATTAGATATGGCGGCCTAGCTATTACATCGCTTAGTTCCTTTAGTACCCTTGGGTGCATTCCATCTGGGCCTGGCGATTTATCGATTTTAATCTTCTTTGACAAGCTAGAGACTGGTGTTTAGGGTGTACTTGAGTGAGCATACTCTGGATGTCATGAGGGGTGAGAACCACTAGGGAGTAGTCCAGGACCAACTCAGAAGACTTGTCAACCATTACTGGTACTGCTGCTACCGCACAGACACAGGAGGGGGCTCCTCGGGCCACCGGATCCATTCTTATGGAGTAATACCAAAGTGGCTGTGGATGTCCTCCTTGTTTTTGCATCAATACTGCTGTCGCATGACCGGAAAGTTCAGTGCAAAGGATGCAAGGATGGCAGTATGAGACAAGTCCCAAAAAGGTGCAGAGTTTGGCAGCAGAAGAAGGTAGAGAAGTGGCTTGAGCTGCAGCCTTGCCTTCTTCTATGAGATGTTTAGTCCCTTGAGCTAGACAATGGCCTAGAAACATAACCTTTTGTTTACAAAGCTGTAATTTTTCCTTTGAAGCCTTGCAGCCATTTTCTGCTAAAAATTTTAGAAGAGAAATGGATGCAGATTGACATGTTTTCAGATCCTTAAAGCAGAAGGTCATCAAAATATTGCAACAGCGCAGTCCCATCAGGAGGAGTCCAGGCCTGCAAGACAGACTTGGGTGCCTGGGTGTACATGTTTGGAGAATTCTGTGCGCCTTGTGGCAGGACTGTCTAAGCATCCTTTTTTTCTTTAAAGGGGTTGTCTCTCGGCAGCAAGTGGGGTTCAGCACTTCTGTATGGCCATATTAATGCACTTTGTAATATACATCGTGCATTAAATATGAGCTATACAGAATTTATTCACTTACCTGCTCCATTGCTGGCGTCCCCGTCTCCATGGCTCCGTCTAATTTCGCTGTCTTCTTGCTTTTTTAGACGCGCTTGCGCTGTGCGGTCTTCACCCCTTCTGCTCGGTCCGGGCACGAGCGGCGTTCTGGCTCCGCCCCCTTCTACGCGTCATCGCATAGCTCCGCCCCGTCATGTGTGCCGATTCCAGCCAATCAGGAGGCTGGAATCGGCAATGGACTGCACAGAGCCCACGGTGCACCATGGGAGAAGACCCGCGGTGCATCGTGGGTGAAGATCCCGGCAGCCATCTTGGAGAAGGAAGAAGTAGGAAGAAGAAAGAAGTTGCAGAGCGGGGATTCGGGTAAGTAATATATATATATATTTTTTAACACATCCCTTGGGTTTTTCCTGCGCCGAACGGGGGGCCTATGCAAAAAAAAACGTTTCGGCGCGAGACAACCACTTAAGTTTAACTCAATGCCCTTTTTTGTCTGTAAAATGGACGGAGATTCAGACTGTCTCCACTCTGGCCTATCGTCGATGAGTTTAGACTTTAGGGGTTCCCATTAACCTTCTACAAAGGCCATACTAAGTGCATGTTCACCCAATTCTTGTATGCCCCTATATCCCAGATCTGACCAACGTTGTTGAAGGCGGGCATAGAACTGTTCTACACTTGCATCCTTTTCTGTGTGATTTTAGGAAGAGACAAGGAGTATTCCATCAATTTTTCTTTTACCCAACATTCTAGATCAATTAAAAATATCATACCACTTCTTAATTCTCTATGTTTAATTTTATCCCAATCTGTGCTACAAGAGTCTTTCACATGATTTAAAGGGGTTGTCCTGCAAAATAAAGTAAAGTTAAACACTTCTGTATGGCCATATACATGCACTTTGTAATATACATCGTGCATTAAATATTGGCCATACATAAGTTATATACTTACCTATAGGGGGTGTCCCTCCCCCCCCCCCCCCCCCCGTGTTGGCATCCCCGTCTCCCTGGCGCCATCCGAATCCTTATTCTGGCTCGATTAGACGCGCTTGCACAGTCTGCCTCTTCTGTTCCAAAGTGTTTAACTTTACTTTATTTTGCGGGACAACCCCTTTAAGATTATAGTTCCCACTGCCTCCCCTGATTTCAACATAATCAGAGGACTAGGATCAGCTGATGTTGCAAAGTATGTGTCTTGTATTTGTTCTATCTTTCTAAAGAAAAGCATTGGTTTGTTCATGGGGTCTGGTAATTGCTGTATGAGTGACATATGCTCTTGTGGCGTCCATGATCTATATTTGACTTTTTGTGATGTTGCATCATATTGGCTCCTTCTGCCTTCCCCTATGTTACATCTGCTCCTGTACCACCCACCGCTCCATGCATCTCCTCCTTGTCCTCTTCCTCATGCTTCCACTCACTAGCCTTGGATCTAGTGAGCATAGGCATAACCGGTTTGTGCCAAGGATCTCCGCAAGCAGTGCAGCTCTCTCTCCATTCCGGGTTTTGTTGTCCACAACGCCAACAGGTCCATCCCTCCAGTCCAATGTTTGACCTTGGAGTGGAAAGTTTGGCATAGGGTAGGGGTGGAGGAGACGGTTGGAATTGAGATGAAGGAATGGTGGAGGTGGAAGAGGGAACTGACCCAACAATGGGGGAGCATAATATACCTGTCCTTTGAAATATTTTCTCATTTCATTTTCAGCCATCGAACAGTATATATTTCATATAGTACAACATGACTCACATATGGGCCCTTTGTACACATACAAAAATGACAGATCCTCATTTATGATCAGGACCGAAAAATATGACACCCTAATTCTCTTGCACAGCCAAATATAACCAATTCTTAATTCACATTTCTTTGCAGAGACAAGTAGGCCCTCTACAGCGCAGTACCCCAACCTTTGGAATTTAACTTATCTGCTATAGAACACAGAAACTACTCTAGACAAATAATAGAACTGTGTAATAGGTTTCACTGCCTATAACCATCTTCTTTATGTGCAAATAGCCTGAGCCTATTTACACTTAAAGGGGTTGTCCCGCGAAAGCAAGTGGGTCTATACACTTCTGTATGGCCATATTAATGCACTTTGTAATGTACATTGTGCATTAATTATGAGCCATACAGAAGTTATCAAAAGTTATTCACTTACCTGTTCCGTTGCTGGCGTCCTCGTCTCCATGGTTGCCATCTAATTTTCGCCGTCTAATGGCCAAATTAGACGCGCTTGCGCAGTCCGGGTCTTCTTCTCTTCTCAATGGGGCTCCGTGTAGCTCCGCCCCGTCACGTGCCGATTCCAGCCAATCAGGAGGCTGGAATCGGCAATGGACCGCACAGAAGAGCTGCGGTCCACGGAGGTAGAAGATCCCGGCGGCCATCTTCAACCGGTAAGTAAGAAGTCACCGGAGCGCGGGGATTCAGGTAAGTGCTGTGCGGTGTTCTTTTTTAACCCCTGCATCGGGGTTGTCTCGCGCCGAACGGGGGGGGGGGGGGTTTGAAAAAAAAAAAACCCGTTTCGGCGCGGGACAACCCCTTTAACTTAGAGTGTAATATACTTTCCCCACCTTACAAAACTGCAAATTCACACTGGTGCTTTATTCATTCATGTACAAACTGATAAGTTTATCATATGAAGTAGAAACTGGGATTGTATTTACTGTACATAGGACTGCCCACAGCGAACAAAACACATATATAAGAAAAACTGTTATGTTTTTACATATTTTGTCCAGTATAGGCTATCCAATGACAATTGCAATACAACTTATGCCCATTTCCATCCACATACTTATATTCACCACTTAAGTTAGCAACTATTATCACTGTTAAACCTTTTACTTTTTCTTTACTTGCCTTTTTCCAACTATTCAACATTTCCTGTAGTGTCCATTATCTTTAACCCATCCAGCATGACTTTCTGCAAACCTTTCCCACTACTAGAGATCTAATACGCCTATCCCTTCATATCCTACGTGCTTTAACAATTTATCACATCCTTCTCTTCCTTGCACAATCTATTTAGCCATCTTCCTCACCTTATCCTTTTTACCAGCAGTATTGCTCATGGCTGGAAGCTTATGTACACCAAGAGGCTTATTATTTTTATTTGTTCACACACATTAAAAGAGCCCCTGGCCATTGAAATATACAAACGGAAACAAAGGGGTCCCTGTCCAGAACTGTGGCCTTGTTATGGACTCCTTTCAGCGTCACTGATCGGGTTTCTGTTAACACGGGACGCAGAGATTTATGTTTGCACCCCGGAGTTCAGGTTCCATAGATCAGGTCCGGTCTCAATCACTCACTCATGCATAAACAGGCACACATAAAGACAAAAAGATTTGCATGCCACTTTCTTCTTTTAAGTGTCAGTACTTCCTCACTGTCTGTAAGTGTCGGTACTTCCCCATCCTGCTTATTTCCCCCCGTCTCTATTACTTCTCTTATACCTAAAAGAGGATCCCATCAGGGATTTTATCCCCTGAAAACTTTAGGCTTCCTGGTACAACTTATACCATGCCTTTCAGAGATCAACAAGAGGGTTTCATATTCTGTAAACTGACCACGCAAAGTAACAAATAAAAACAATAACAGTTAAAGAACACCTGCTCAGCATATTCAGCCCACAATATGAATTATTTTAAAAATCTTGAAGATTTATAAGAAGCGTGCACTTCTTACCCCTCGGACAGGAAAGGAGCAGCCAGGAAGCACGGATGGATTGTGGCAAGATAAAATATTACCTTGCTGCACAGTTTTGTCAATCCGTGGTTCCAAGTGGCTCCTTATCCAATCTGGGTTCAGGGGGTTCGAGGTGTAGGTGGTCCTCTTGTTCCTCCAAGCCCCATGTTTTTTGGGCACCAATTTGTTAGGGAAATTCAATTGTTCCATCAATATGCTGTGAGGCTCCAAATCAGAGATGGCTATGGCAGCCGCCATGAGAAAGCAGTGAAACAGACGGGTCTATGTGCCAAGCAATCTACCTTTATTACGTATGTCACAACTTATATATTAACATGACACAGGGCAGGCTTTATGTCTGATAAACTTGTTTTCACATAAACGTACATTGTTTTTTGAAGATGTTATCTTAGATTGAACAATAGCTTGCGTTTTCACATTCCAATGTTACATTATATTGTTGGTTCCAGCTGAACAGGATATGCGAATAGTAAATTTTGCTGAGTTGTACTGCTAGCGGTCTGCCCAGAAAATCCTGTTTGGCTGTGTCAAGAAGTGGTAGACAAGATAAAAACATATTCAGGCCTGAGACCTTCACAGCGTTATTGATAGGTTGCTGGTCTGCATGGTGCACCATATGTATCAGGATAGTCTGACACTTTTTTTATCTACTCTGTGTAGGAGTATATATCAAGCAGCCACCCCTCTCTATATTAGGAAGTTGTGTGAGTGGCACAAGGTGTCCTTCACGGGTGTGTTAGCGCAAAATTCGCTATCTCGATATACTGTGCGTTTCCAAATTAAGATAATATGTGTACAGGCCTGGAGAGCCTTTCAAAGACCACACGGCCTACATCATGTGTTCCCAAAAGAGTCTCTCTATTATGCGCGCGTAAAACCTTAAATAAAGTTTCAACACAGGAAGTCAGGCAATTTAGCAGTTACAGTAAGCTTATAGGCCATTTCTCAGAGGGAAGTATTTGTGAGGTAGCTTGTGATGTCATCCATCTGGGAGGAACTTCAGTGAGCACGCTCAGTTCATTCTTGAATTTGATCTCATGAGAATAACATCCTGTTTCTCCTCTCTGCTGTCCAAGACAAAGCACTCCTAAAAAGGTTTGGCCAGTTAGAACTGGTTTTACCAGTTATTGAGCTCCTCCAATTCTTGTGGAGGTGGGGGGGAGGTGATGTTCCCTTCCTCCAGAAGTTCAGACCATTATAGACAAAATACAGTATATTCACAGTTGATAACAGAAAATACATACAAAATGGTGAACATATTGGATATCTCCCACAATTCCCTCCTTTGTTGTGCGTATTTTCATTCTCCTGGATGTTTTTTTTTTCCTATTTGTGATCTCGGGCCTTTCCCTACCACCTACATGGGACCCTAGCTGTCACCTTCCTTATCCCTGCCTACTGCTGGGTGATATCCAGGATAAGGAAAATACCTCACAACACGTTACAGTTTCCCAACGGTATTCTAGGTAGATGGCTCCTGAAAGATTTATCTTTATTTCACGTTTTCTGCATAAGCCACCTTGTTCATAGTTTAGATAATATAATATGTCTATTGTGATCTCAGGTTATATTGTTTGTTACATGTTAACATTGGTCTGATTACACAATATGGCTGAAACATTGGTACACTTACTGCTACCTTATTGTATCTATTGACATTTTTTGTACTATTGCGGATTTTCTTAAACAGCGACATTTTCACACTATGCCAGATTATCACAAGAAATTCTTCAAATATGAGTTTATCACAATTTTCCTTTAAAACAAACTAGTATATTAGTCTCTGCGTAATCCTGTTCACAGCGCCATTTATGTATTGCTGCAAGGAGCAAGACTTAGTTCATATTACGCTTTTGCAAACCAAGATGTTATCAGTCTGAGACCCCCCACCATCTGAAGGAGCCAGTTTCATTGATCAAAGGTTCAGAATCAGCAACTCAATTCCCTAGACAATGCTGATGGTATCACAGGATTAACAAGACAACAGATTCCTGGCCATACAATGTATATGGACAGAGCTCAAACAAACCTATACAAATGGAACTGTAGTTAATGCAGTTAGCATTGTTCTGTCACATTTCACAGTTACATCAAAGCTTCCTACACCAAACAGGTTTTAAGGCCACATGAATGTTCATAGCTATTCGTATGTAAAATACAGAATGGAGAATAAAAGAAAATACAAAATGGAGGATGAAGGACAAAATGGAGGGCTACAAATAGCCAATTATATTTGCACCACAATCCACCCTTTGGCTATTTGTAGCCATCATACAACTATTTCATCAAGATACATAAAATTAGCATACAATTTAGGGTTGGAATATGTACTTTGACATATCATGGTTTGATCTTCAAGTTCTATTAATCAACTTCTGAAATATATTACATAAACAACCAAATACCTGTTCCCTATATATATCCATTTGCTATCAACATAAAACCAATCTTGTCAAATCTGGGCTCGAGAAAATAACGAAAAACAAAAAATTCAAAAACCGTTAGATGTTGAATACAAATGTCTCTTCCTGTAAAATTGTTTTTTCTTCTCTTGATCTTCTTTGGACCCTAAACCTATAGGATCTCCGATGCAGGGAAGCAGGGGAGATTATTGTGCCCTCACTGCTTTCCCTGGTTAGCCAAAGAACAGACCCTAAGTAGGAATCTGTCCCGCCCATTACATTGGTATCAAACAATCTTCTCCATTCTCCATATCCAGAAGTATCCACAGCTGAATATAGAGCCCCTTTATTCCAATGGTGCAGATGCCCTCTGTACAGCATTTTGTTGCCCAAGGTCTTCAGGGAGGAGCTGTGAGGCTTCACCCTCCTTTGACGTCATCTGCTGGCGGTTATTATGCAGAGTATGAGGAGCACCCCAGTGGCAATTTAGCAGCAGTCGGGCACACTTGTCAGTTCTTCAGGCTCAGTTGGATAGTCGCAGCGTATGCAGCAGGTACTTGGAGAAGATGAAATTTCAAATCACAATTGAAAAAGTCCAAATGTCCTGGTGGAAATGACTCAGTTCATACGCTTACTCAGTCCCAAATAAACTTGATCCAGAATAAATTAGTCCATGGCAAATCAAACAAAACAAAAACAAAATCACAATCCGGGGGTCTTGTGTGCTTTTCTTCACCCCTTCATAAAAATAGATGAAACAAAAATCTGTAGGTCAAATTTATCAATAAAGCAAACTCTGCCCAGAGAGACTTGAAAAGTTTTCTGCTGTAGCAAATGAATATTTTTAATATTCCTAATCTTTCTACATTACGGCACAAATACCTTCTACATACAGTAGACATATAACTCAAGAATTTTTACTATGTAAACAAACAATATAATATCAAACATTGCAAATCAATCAAGTTTACAATACAATAATCTTAGATTTATCAATATCATCATCAGTGCAGTTACTTATTTTTCACGTTATCAAACACTGCGAACCAAGTTAAGCAAATTTTATAACGCAACATTCTTAGATTTGTCATGATCATCTTCATTGGTAGTTACATATTTACCACATCCCATTATGAGGAAGAAGAGAAATGACAGCCCAATGACCGCAGGGGTCCTAGATATAACAAAGGATTATGGGCCACATTTGTCTCCTTCCTTGATTATCTTTATTCAATGTCTGACATGAACCCAAATTAGCTTTTCTTGAAGTTTCACTGAGACCGTAGTGGTTAACAGCACTTGAAAGGATTCTTTGCATTTTGATCTGGAAACACGGAGAATACACATTTATGAGTGACAGATTATATAACTCCTGATGTTAGGCACTCACATGGGAGGTAAGGCCCTCCTTTTTGGCCTGGAATAAGAATAGGCCTATTACAGGAGCTCTACGCAACAAAACGTTTATAAGGACTCAACTTAAGTTTTACAATCAGGCGTGGTTCTAACCAAGTAGATGACTAATAAAATGTTTACCTTTATTATTTATTATTACTTCTGGTGTACCTAAATATTCAAAATTACTTTCATAAAACATATTCTTAGGTCATATTTTTGGCGTGTTAAAAATTATTTTTATTTATTTATTTTTTTTCTCAAGCCACGCCTCCAAATAACATGAAAAGAGGTCTATGCAAACCAACAACTCCAAACACCTACCTGTGGTAGCTGTATGCTCTCATTCTGCAGTCACTGATACAGATAGTCTGGCTCGCACTGAGAAGGTACCTTGACCAATTGGCCTGGATTGTAACGGGTGCATATCATGCATCCCTGTACAAACCCTATTGCAGCAGTGTTGAACCCTGGGGTAAGCCAAGCAGAAGACACCATACCACACATTACCTCCTTGGATGAATGGGTTAGCTCATAGATCAGGTGTGACATCATGGCGTACAGAGTGCAGGGGAGGCACAGGCATTTACCTTTCTGCCAGACCCCAGTAGCATTCCGCTCGCTTTTCCACTCCTCCTTTTTCTTCTTTTGAGGCCTGTTCCTGTAATTCAAGCAACAGAGAAATATCTACACCTGTTTCGGGTGCAAGCAGGTTACCAGCCGTTACCTCATTCAAGGGAAGTCAGGCTACTGCGGTGCCTGCTCTCTGGTCCCTTTCAGCCTCAGTGGTTGTCTCTGTGGCATAAGCCTGGACTTGATGATAAGTCACCTGTGCGAAAAGAGCTAAAAACTTGTAGAACAAAGACACTTCTTCTGCGTTCTGGATTGGCTTACTCAAGGACCCCATGAAACTTCCACTGTGCCCCATAAGATGTGAAATCGTGTACGATTCCCAATGTGTACCTTAAGTCGGTGCAGACACAGTCTTACCTGCAGCCAGCTTACATATTTCAGTGAGCGCCATCACCTCTATTTCCTGAGTAACTGAGTGTCTCAGGAGGGAAAGAGTGGTTTTTGTACAATTACCTCTTTCTGTCGGTTACCACTGCATAGCCTGTTTTACTTGTCCATTTCACCGATATTTGGAACCATCTATGGGTAAAACTCAAGATTTACATTAATCATGGCAGTTACAACATTATTGTTAGGACCCCTAGTTTCTCTTTTCATTAATCTTCCGACAATCATGTGCTTGCTATTAAATGTCATGGTCTGCGCCTGCTGCCCCTTCCTCTCAACCTTCTGAATTCAGTAAAAGATATGAAACAGCATTTGGAACTATACCCCTCTTGATTGCGATATGTGAGGGTGCTAGCAGGGCAGTCTCATACATAGCTAGTCTGGAAGCTGAAAGATGTTTAGTTTGCACTCTATACAGTATTTTATGACCCCTTGAGGAAGCATGATATTAAGGGGCCCCACACCATCTCTGGTACCTGCAGGAAAACGTACAGCAAACAGGAGAGGAAATATTGTTATTACAATCTACGACCATAACAACTGCACCAATGATGGTTAATTACTGGTTTACTAAGGGACTCGTATCCCTGATACCATTTGGGATATACTCAAATTCTGTCATTCAAAATTTTCTTATTTTTCAAATGTAACTATTTTCATGTAAAATACTGTTGTTAATTGAAAATGAGATACACTCTAAAATAGAACTTTTGTTATTAATTTGACTAAAGTACTTATCAGATGTCTCAAGTACACAATTTCCTCATTTTAGTATCTTAATTGAATAATATTCAAATTAACACGACTCAATATTTTTAAATTCTCCACATACTCAAAGAACCTATATATATATATATATATATATATATATATAAATATACTGTGGTAATCCTGGACTATTATCTCACACAACTACCCTCAGAAATAAATTAGATGCCCCTCCTTTGGCCACCTACATTTGTTCAAGTGAGAGACTTAACATGGAGTCTAAGAGTGACCTTCCCTCTATACATTACCACAATATACATATATATACCAACATCCACTTAAATGGAGACACACTTCTCTCCTAGGCTGATCTGTGTTGAGGGTGGAGCAAGACCTCTTCCTATTCTTCCCTCCCATCTCCTTACATCACCTAGCTCCACCCCCTGTGGTCTGGCTCAGCGTTTGGTTTTTCTTGCCTCATTTCATTTCTAGCCTCCGAACAGTATATACCATATAACACAATCTAACTCTCATACGGGCCCTTCAATTTATACACACAAATTCACACTCACTGGGGTTTTTAATTCACTCATACACAGACTGATAAGTATCTCATGTGAAGTAGAAACTGGGATTGTATTTACTGTACATAGAACTTCCCATATTGAACAAAGTATATATATATAAGAAAAACTCTTATGTACCGCGGTTTTTACATATTTTGTTCAGAATAGGCTATCCAATGACAAACACAATACAACTTATGCCCATTTCCACCCACATACTTATATTCACCACTCCAGATAGCAACTATTTTCACCGTTCATTGTTAAACCTTCTCCCTTTCCTTAACTCATTGACTTGCTTTTTCCTTTCCCATTTTGTGTCCAGTTATGTTTACAAACATCATCTCATTGAATTTGCTTGCGAGTCATACTTCGATTTTTCCCACAACTCACGACACAGGTCTGGCTTACCACTAATAAGCACTTACAATTTCGTCCCTGCCCATCTTGTCGTAATTGGAAAAATCCTTAATTAATTGAGATTCTCTACTGCCGCACCTCATGGCGCAGATCTGTATTTTTGGCACCACATTGTGGAACCTCAACAGCCTGCTTGGCCTGCCATAATCGGAGGAGACTTCTCTGGCGCACCCACATCTGCCATCAGACAGGCCTCTCTGCTGTCTGGTATCAATTACTCCAAGCCAAAATCCTTTGAGTTGATGTATGCCAACATGGCAAATGCAAGCACTCCATGTGCACCCCTCCCCCCACATAACAAAGGGAGACCTCTTCAGCCACATGTTGCACAATGGAAACTCTGACCGCATGGACACACTACTCTGTTTTTAATCACTACTATAACCTTCAGCTAAAATTGCTTATATCAACTTTCCTTTTTACTTTCTTTTTAACAAGTTATTCTACTTTCTTTGTTCCTTATTAACCTGCACAGTCTGTTCACACCATTCACTACTACAGAGAATATATAAACCCCCATAGCTCACACCTTCTTTCACTCAGGACATTTTCTTCACAGACAACATAAAAACAACACAGTATATCTATTTCATAGTTCTTTAGATACAGACTTATCATATTTCAACTCACCCGGCCTGGGGCGGATCATAGCAGAGAGGGAGAGATGGGACAGGTACAAGAATAACTTATTACCTTGTTTGAGCTCATTAGCTGTCCGTCTCTGCTTCGAAGTCCCCTTGTGTCCGGATAACGATGAAATATCTTCATATCTCTGTATCTTCATTATCCCAGCGGTGCCTCCAAATTTGTTAGCGCAAAATTCGCTATCTCGATATACTGTGCGTTTCCAAATTAAGATAATATGTGTACAGGCCTGGAGAGCCTTTCAAAGACCACACGGCCTACATCATGTGTTCCCAAAAGAGTCTCTCTATTATGCGCGCGTAAAACCTTAAATAAAGTTTCAACACAGGAAGTCAGGCAATTTAGCAGTTACAGTGAGCTTATAGGCCATTTCTCAGAGGGAAGTATTTGTGAGGTAGCTTGTGATGTCATCCATCTGGGAGGAACTTCAGTGAGCACGCTCAGTTCATTCTTGAATTTGATCTCATGAGAATAACATCCTGTTTCTCCTCTCTGCTGTCCAAGACAAAGCACTCCTAAAAAGGTTTGGCCAGTTAGAACTGGTTTTACCAGTTATTGAGCTCCTCCAATTCTTGTGGAGGTGGGGGGGAGGTGATGTTCCCTTCCTCCAGAAGTTCAGACCATTATAGACAAAATACAGTATATTCACAGTTGATAACAGAAAATACATACAAAATGGTGAACATATTGGATATCCCCCACAGGTGCAATTGGCTCCCTCAGTTGGCAGTTTGCTACCTGCATGCTGAGGTGGTGGACATGTTTTCCCTCCTGTGTCAGTAAGTATATGGCCATTTTCAGTGATTGTTTGCTTTTATATTTCCCTTTCTGTGATTTATTGATATAGAACCACATATTTCACAGCGCTTACAAGACAGGAGAAATAAAAACAAAACCACAGTTACATGAAGTAATCAATTGATGGAAACAGTAGGGGTGAGGGTTCTGCTTCAACGAGCTTACATACTACAAGTAATGGGGTTATAGAGAAGGTAGAGGCACTGGAGATGTGCATGGTATATCAAGACGGAGAGTGAGGGGTGCTATACACATAAACAATGGTCAGGCCGTATAGTGGCTGAATCAGTATTTCTTACTATATATTTCTTACTATTGCACAATTAAAACCCTTATCAAACCCATATTAAAAAATATATTTGCCTTGCCATTTACCATACCCCACCTTTTTTTTTGCTTGCCTTAGGAGCTGTTGGTCTTTTTTAATTACCAGACAAATTGCAGTTTGCATTAGTACCATTTTGGGATAAATTCCACTTTTTAATGGCTTTTTTTGAGAGGCAGATAAATGAAAAATAGAAATTATGGAATTATTTTTGTATGCCATTTATCATTGGTTGAGACAATACACATACTTTTTTCATAGTGTGGGTTATTAGGAATCCAGCGATATCTACTATGTTTATTTTTTCAATATGTTTTACATATTTTTTTTCATTAAAACTTTTTAGCATTTTTTGGTCTCTAACGGAGAATTAAATATATGATAGATTGATCACTAGTATACCACACTACACAATTTCTGAAGTGCAGTGTAGCATACTTTTGACATCCCCTATGAGACTCTGATAATTAGGCTGGCTTGCATGGCTAACTTGGAGGTCTTGATTTGACCTCTGGCTTCCATGGGAGCCTACCAGCACGTTGCAATCACACTGGGGGTGCAGATAGATGACAGGGAGAGCCCTCTCCTCTGCCAATTGCTTACATGGTATGATTACTAATGATCATGTAAGGGGTTAAACAGCTAGGATCAGAAGTTTCTCTGCACCTGGCTATTAGAGAAGAACCCTGGTGATCAATAGATACTGAAGCTCTGGCTCTTCTGACACAGGACCTCTATGCCAGCCTCAGACTAAGCCATCATCTTTTTATAGCGTCTTACCCTAACATCCCATAATGACACATGGCTGGTCACTGAAGTATTAAGACCACCAGCCTAATATTGTATAGATCAACTTTCACAAAACAGCTTTGACTCATTGAGGCATCTAGTCCACAAGGCCTCTAAGGTGTCCTGTGGTATCTGGCACAAGGCACCTGCAGCACGAACCATAAATCCTGTAAGTTGTGAGGTGCAGCCTCCATGAATCTGGCTTGTTTTCCCAGCACATCCCACAGATGCTCAATGAGATTGGAGGACAAGTCATCGCCAAGAGCTCGTCATATTCCTGAAAAATGTTTCTAAATGGCCTGCACATTATCCTTTAAAAAAGAGCACTACTGCCATAAAGGGGGTTACTGTACTTAGTCTGTACAATATTTAGGTAGGTTGTGCATGTTTATTGTAACCATGATAGTCAATGTTACTCACTTCAGCTGTCAGTGGATGTAATGCCTTAAGGATGCAGCCAGTTTTGGTCTTGTAGACACAAACCCATTTTTTAAATATAACATGTCATTTTATGTGGTGATAACTTTGGAGTATTTTTATGTATCCAAGAGATTCTGAGAATGCTTAATATGACCAACTGTACTTTATGTTAGTGGTAAACTTTGGTCAAAACTAGAGATGAGCGAGCACCCAAATGCTTGGGTGCTCGGTACTCGAGTTGAACTTTCCGTGATGCTCGAGAGCTCGTTTCGAGTAATGAACCCCATTGAAGTCAATCAGCGACTCAAGCATTTTTGTATGGGACCAATGCTCCGCATAGCTGATGACTTGTCAAACACCAGAAAACATCTGAAAGTCATGGAAACACCACAGAAACGGATAGGGAAGGGCAGGGGCAGCCTGCATGGTTGCATCTGAGGCACCCAGGCCCCACTATTAAGCCAAAATGGGGGCAAGAGTCTGGCGTCACCCCCCTAACAATTTACTTGGGACAAACCCTCATTAGCAAGGCACACGCGCTGGCACATCTTAGCCAAAGTACAACACTACCTGCAACCAAGGACAATCACTGCTTGCGGGTGACCCCACTGCCTCTTCTCCTGGGTTACATGCTGGCATTGCTGTCCAACCCCCCGCACAACCCTGCGTCCACAGCAAATACAAAAGTTTCCCTGCGCAGCATTTAGCTGCCCTCATGCCACACGCTCGCTTCATAGCCACACCACCCTCATGTCTATTTATAAATGCATACTGGATGAGGAGGAACCGGGGGCACACACTGCAGAGGGTTGGCAGGGCCAGGCAGCGACCCACTTTGAAAGTGTGGGCGATAGCCCACACTGCTGTTGAGAATTGATGAAAAATTGACGTACCAGCCTCCACCAAGGTGCCGTGAGTTACATAGCAATGGGAAATCCATGTGACCCCGCACAATTCATTCTGTGTAGGTGTCAGGTAGCTGAACAATGCGCTAGGAAAGCCGTCTGTGCCCTACCCTAGTCATTCTGTGTATTTGTGCCAGATAGCTAAAACACTGCAATGGGAAATCTTTGTGCACCCACAGCATAGGCGAGCCCATGAAACCCAAGGAAAGTATTAAACATAAAGCAATTACAGTGCCCAAACATGGCAGACTTTCACTCCACCCATAACCTTGGCCTCTGCACACACCCTCATCAATCGTGGGCATAAAGCAGACTCTGATGCTAGTACAGCAATGAAGGTCTCATTAAATTAGTTGCGGTTGCTTTTATCGCTCCAAAGACTGGATTAGCCAGGAAGAAGTTCCACGGGCCAAACCAGGCGCAGTTGCATTTCCCCCAGGACATAGGCCTCTGCTCACACCCTCAGTAATCGTGGGCATAAAGCGGACTCCTATGCTAGTACAGCTGTGAAGGTCTCATTAAATTAGTTACGGTTGCTTTCATCGCTCCAAAGACTGGATTAACCAGTAAGAAGTTTCACGGGGCAAACTTGCGCAGTTGCATTTTCCCCAGGACATAGGCTTCTGCCCCTACCCTCAGCAATCGTGGGCATAAAGTGGACACCGATGCTAGTACAGATGTAAATGCCTGATTAAATCAGTTACGGTTGCTTTCATCGCTCCAAAGACTGGATTAACCACAAGGAAGTTCCATGGGCCAAACCTGGTGCAGTTGCATTTCCCCCAGGACATAGGCCTCTGCCCACACCCTCAGCAATCGTGGGCATAAAGAGGACTCCGATGCTAGTACAGCAATGAACGTCTCATTACTGCAGTAACGCTCATTTTGTTTGGCCCAAATCAGTGTCTCAGATAACTGTGGAGGTGGCATTACAAGGCCAAGAAACCATAACCAGGACCCACTATAGTCTGTGTGGGAAGTATGTGAGCGGGCCCTGGGTAAGGCTCGTTCCCAGCCTCCACCTTGTGTGATCCAAGGTGCCCTGAGTTACATAGCAATGGGAAATCCATGTGGCCCTACGCAATTAATTCTGTGTAGGTTTCAGATAACTGAACAACACAATAGGAAAGCCATCTGCACTCTGCGCCCTACCCAAGTTAGTCAGTGTATTTGTGCCAGACAGGTAAAACATCGCTATGAGAAGTCTTTGTGCACCCACAGCATAGGCAAGCCAAAGAAACGCAAGGAAAGTAATAAACATGAAGCAATTACAGTGCCCAAACATGGCAGACTTTCACTCCGCCGAGGACCTCGGCTTCTGCACACACCTTCAGCAATCGTGGGCATAAAGCGAACTCCGATGCTAGTACAGCAGTGAACGTCTCATTAATGCAGTAACGCTCCTTTTGTTTGGCCCAAACCAGTGTCTCAGATAACTGTGGTAACACGAGAAAAAATACATGTTGCCCAGTGCTGATCCCCTGACCACAAGCAGGAGGAGGAGGTGGCATTACAAGGCCAAGAAACCATGACCAAGACCCACTATAGTCTGTGTGGGAAGTATGTGTGCGGGCCCTGGGTCAGGCTCGGTCCCAGCCTCCACGTTGTGTGACCCAAGGTGCCCTGAGTTACATAGCAATGGGAAATCCATGTGTCCCACACACAATTCATTCTGTGTAGGTGTCAGATAGCTGAACAACGCAATAAGAAAGCCATCTGCACTCTGCACCCTACTCAAGTTAGTCAGTGTATTTGTGCCAGACAGGTAAAACACTGCTATGGGATGTCTTCGTGCGCCCAAACATAGACGAGCAAAAGGAACCCAAGGAAAGTAATAAACATGAAGCAATTAGAGTGCCCAAACATGACAGACTTTCACTCCGCCAAGGAACTCGTCCTCTGCACACACCCTCAGCAATCGTGGGCATAAAGCGGACTCTGATGCTAGCACAGCTGTGAATGTCTCAATAATGCAGTAACGCTCCTTTTGTTTGGCCCAAACCAGTGTCTCAGATAACTGTGGTAACATGAGAGAAAATACATGTTGCCCAGTGCTGATCCCCTGACCCTAAGCAGGAGGAGGAGGTGGAATTACAAGGCCAAGAAACCATGACCCCTGTAACATTTCTGTAGTAAAAGTATAGGCAGACATCTGTTACATTCCTGTAGCAAAAGTATAGGCAGACCCCAGTAACATTTCTGTAGAAAAAGTATAGGCAGACCACAGTAAAAGTGCTGTAGTAAAAGTATAGGCAGACCCCAGTAACATTTCTGTAGCAGAAGTATAGGCAGACCCCTGTAACATTTCTGTAGTGAAAGTATAGGCGAATACCTGAAACATTGGTGTACCATGAGTGTAGCCGAAGGACGGAAAAAATAGTTAGATAACAGTATAGGCGAGGGCCAGAAAAATTGGTGTACCAAGAGTACAAGTGTACCCCTGAAAAATTGCTCAACCGCGAGGACAGGTGAAACCCAGAAACATTTTTTAAAGATACAGCTCGCCGTTACTTAATTTGTAACAGAGCCTGGAGGCAGCCCTGTGAAAAAAAATGGTTTCTGTTAAAGTATCAATACTTTTGAAACTTTGAAAAATTGTAAAAAAATTATAAGCAGAGCCTTTTGGGCTGCAGGAAAAATTGGCAGTTCAGCGTGATGACATGCTGTTTTAGGAAGAGGAGTAGTAGCAGGAGGAGTAATAATATCCGAGAGTGATTGACAAAGCTAATTCCCCCTTTTTTCCGGTGATAGAGAATGCTTTTTTCTCCGGTTGCAGCGAAAAGAATCTTTAGGTTCCACTGCTCTCCGCCAGTGGAAAAGAGTAGTCTGGGGAAATCCAACCTTTGTTCATCTTTATGAGTGTAAGCATGTCGGCACTGGCAGTTGACAGACGGGTACGCTTATCCGTGATGATTCCCCTAGCTGCACTAAACACCCTCTCAGACAAGACGCTAGCGGCAGGGCAGGCCAGAACCTCCAGGGCGTACAGGATAAGTTTGTGCCACGTATCCAGCTTTGAAACCAAAAAGTTGTATGGAGCAGAGGCATCACGGAGGACGGTGGTACGATCAGCTACGTACTCCCTCACCATCCTTTTACAGTGCTCTCTGTCAGATGGGAATCACTTTTTCCACCAGGGCCCTGTGGTATGGCATCACTCTCGTACCCCTTTCCTCTTCGGGAATGAGAGTGAAAAGGTTCTCCTTATACTGTGGGTCGAGAAGGGTGTACACATAGTAATCTGTGTTGGCCAGAATGCGTCTAACGCGAGGGTCACGGGAAAGGCAGCCTAACATGAAGTCAGCCATGTGTGCCAGGGTACCAGTATGCAACACATCGCTGTCCTATATAGTGGCCCTGGCTGCCAGTACTTGTCCACGTGTCTGTGGTTAAGTGGACCTTCCCAGTGGGGGCACGATTTATGCTGCGGGAGACGTGCTTGTGTAGGGCTGGGACGGCACACCGGGAAAAATAGTGGCGACTGGGGACCGAGTAGCGCGGGACTGCCGCCTCCATCATGCTTTTGAAAGCCTCCGTTTCCACAAGCCTGTACGGCAGCATCTACAGGCTGATTGATTTGGCAATGTGCACGTTTAAAGCTTGTGCGTGTGGGTGCGTGGCGGCACATTTGCACTTTCGCTCCAACGCTTGTGTTAGCGACAGCAGAACGCTGCGCTGAGAGACATTGCTGGATGGAGTCAAGAACACCGGAGGTGAGGGTGTGGGTGCAGGCCGGGAGACACTCGTGCCTGTGTCCTGGGAGGGGGATTGGACCTGTGTGGCAGGTTAGGGCACAGGGGAAGAGGCAGTGGTGTGACCCGGAGGCAGTGAACGGCCTTCGTCCCACCTTGTGGGGTCCTTGGCCATCATATGCCTGCGCATGCTGGTGGTGGTAGTAAGGCTGGTACTGGTGGCTCCCCGGCTGATCTTTGTGCGACACAGGTTACACACCACTGTTCGTCGGTCATCCGAGCTCTCACTGAAAAACATCCACACCTTTGAACACCTAGCCCTCTGCACGGAGGCTTGCTGCGAGAGGGTGCTTTGGGAAACAGTTGGGGGATTCTTCGCTCTGGCCCTGTCTCTACCCCTGGCCACCCCACTGCCTCTTCTATCCTGTCCTGCTGCTGCACTTACCTCCCCCTCTGAAGCCCTGTCCTCAGTAGGCTTAGCGAACCAGGTGGGGTCAGTCACCTCATCGTCCAACTGCTATTCCTCCGAATCCTCTGTGCGCTCTTCCCTCAGACTTACTGCCCTTACTACTACCTCACTGACAGACAACTGTGTCTCATCATCATCATCCTCCTCACACACAAAAAGCTCTTGAGACAGTGGCCGGACGTCCCCAGCCTCATCACCCGGACTCCGGGAACTTTTCAAAGGTTGGGCATCGGTCACAACAAACTCCTTAGGTGAGAGAGGAACTGTTTTTTCCCAATCATGGCAGTTCCTGCCTGCTCAGAATATGTCATTTTCATGGAGTGAGAAGGCTGGGAGGAAGGAGGAGCAGCAGCCAAAGGATTCGGAGTTGCAGTCTCTAGCCCTGGAGTAGTGGATTGCGTAGAAGACTGAGTGGTCGATACATTGCTGGACGCATTTTCTGCCATCCACGACAGGACCTGCTCACACTGCTCTGTTTGTAATAAAGGTCTACCCCGCGGACCCATAAATTGTGATATAAAGTGGGGGACCCCAGAAACTTGCCTCTCTCCTTATCCCGCAGCAGCCGTCTGTGATACAGCAGCCTGTGATTCACCTGGACCAGGAACTCGGCCTGTGCCCACACCCTCGCTTGGACATCCGAGTCCTCGTCCGCGTCCATGTCCACGTCCTCGACCCTTACCCCTAATCCTCATCATGGCAGAATAAGAATAGAGCAGGGCCCAAATAAATTACCCCACTGTACAGCACTGACAACTGTGGCTTAATTCACCACACACCGAGACTTGTAGATAGCTGAGGCTGTATGCTGTGATTTGAAAAAAGTAAGCCGCTGTCTTGCGCTGATACCTAGGGGTAATTTACTGTTTGCAGAGACTTGTAGATAATAGAGGCTGTAGGGAGTGGGAGAAGACTCTAAAGCCAGTGGATAGTGCTAGTAACTGCGGCTATCTCAGCCCCACCAAGGAAAGGATATTGTGGGATGCTCTGCACAGCGGCAGAGCTGAAATACTTTGCAGTGACCCCGGTAATATTGCAGTACTGTTTAGCGGTGAGACCTCTGTTTAATGCACTGCAGACACAGAACAGTATAAATGAAGTCATTCGCAGCAGGCAAAAAAAATTGTGCACTACTGCTCCCAGCCAGTCACAACAGTAATGCACAGGGTCAGATGTAGTCTAAGAAGGACCATTGGGGTTCTTGAAGACACGACCTACGCTAACACTATCTCTGAATGAGCAGCAGCACTTTCCCTAACCTCTGCCAGTGTGTGTCTGAGGCAAGCCGCGGGCGGGACCAGTTTAAGTACTCGGCGGTCACCTGATCCCACCAGCCACTCACTGCTGTGGGGTGGGATAGGGCTGGCACGTCACAGCAAGAAGTGGTAATGCCTTCCCTGCATGTCTATTGGCTAGAAAATGGAACTAAACATGCGGGGAAGGAAATGGAATTGACTTGAGTACCGTGTGGTGTTCGACTCGAGTAACAAGCATCTCCAGTTCCCTAATGCTCGAACGAGCATCAAGCTCTGACCAGTGTGCTCGCTCATCTCTAGTCAAAACATTTTGTTTTTATTTAATAAAAAACAAAATGTATCAAAAATTTCAAGAAAGTTCTGGTGATCATTTTCTCGAGGATGTCAGGGACAGGGCAAAGGGCAACCCCTCAATCTGCCTGCACCATGATCAGCTAGGGAGGAGAGATGATGGTGTGCAGCACAGAAGCTGGTCATACAAACGTTTGACTCTGTACAGAGCACTCAATGCTGACGTGTGGTTCTTATCTTCAGGCTCTGATGACTGACTGCCCTGCCATCAGCTGCTCCTCGGGGGAATCCAAATCAAAATTTCAGTATTTGGGCCTCATGCACATTACTGAGATTTGTTCATGGAGCCTAAATGGAGCAATAAAGGTGCCAATAGCTCTGTCATACATAACACAACACAGCTACAAAGGGATTTTTAAAACCTCTGCATTTCCTCTCATTTCTTTCCTCTAGATCAGCTATGGAGCAACTGAATCAATTCAAAGGGACACTGATTTTTTTAAAAATGATTTTAAAATTGCTCAAACTGGGAACTTTTGGTCTTTGGCCGTTATATCTCTCCTTGAAAACGTAGAATGGAACTGGGTTGGTATTATTGTATCAGATGAAGGCTGCAGAGAATCAGAATTATTGTATCTGAGCAAGGAATTGGCCAAACATGGAATCTGCATTGAATTTAGCTTGAGATTTTTTAAAAGCAAAACCTTTAGTAAGGAACAAAACATCATCCAGAAGTCAACGTCTAAAGTTATCATAATTTGTGGTCAATTTTCTCCTTATCTTCTTGATTTATTACAAATAGAGGTTGTCCATCGGGACAGAACTCTGATCCTCAATGATTCTTGGTTCATCAGTTTTGATTTTTTGCATAAATTTTACCAAATAGCCAACTGTAGTTTGATATTTTTACCATTTTACAAGCCGGTCCCGGGCCTGGTGACATTTCTGGGTGAAGTAAACCTAATTAACCGTCCCGGTGATCCTCTTCTGGAAGACATCTATTACTTTTATGGTAATTGTTCCTTAACAAATGTTTCTAAGCTGCGCATATTACAAAGATTTATGCAGTGGGATCTTAAAAACTGTACAAGTGAAGAACATCATATCAATCTTAAGTATAATTCACATCATATCTCATATTACAATGTATACACGGCGGTACAGGTCCTGGCTCATGCTATTCACAACATGATTCTCTATCTGCAAATGAGCCATACAGGATCCAGAGCATCTGACTACAGACGGACGGTAATACATACCAGCTGAACTTCTATTAGTGATATCCATCATCACCTTCATCATCATCATTACTATTATTGTCCTAATCACTTATATTATTAACACCTTCCCTCACCTCAGTTTACATTTACTTTCTAGCGGGAGCTTCTATGAGCCACATATACTAAATGCATATATGGATGTATAAAGACTAGGGCACTGAGTCCAAGGACTCACATTTCACTTCTCTTAACCAGCTGCGTATAGCCATGTCCACCTTCACAAAATGTTGTGTTAAAAAGAAATAGTTGAAAAAAACTGTAATAAATCTTATAGGTGCACCTAAAAAGCTCACATCTACACAAAGGAGTACACACAAAACACACTGTAATATAATAGATTCCTACATACAAAGTTTGAGCGCACCACAAACCTCTATAGCAATAAGCGCTAAAAAGCACTGAAACAGAGGTCCTACAATATTAGACCTTTATGGGCAAAACTATAACATTACTAATAATGGAGGAATAGCCCCTCCAGTAACAGACGGTCTACAATCAGGCTTGTCACTGGCTTCTCTGGTTAGGGGCTAACAGGGACTGCAGGTCTTCACCCTTTGACCTCTTGTTAAGGGATGTGACCTCCACTGCTGCAAATCCCTGGGTGCATCTCCAGACTAGCCACTGATGAGTGGAGCAACAGGAGACAGAGTGAATAGGCCAGGGGTTTATACTGTAAAGTCAGAGGGTGCATCAGAGCCAAAGGGTAAAATATCCAGGGTCAGGAACAGAGTCAAATACCAGGAGCAAGGGTGTAGCTAAAGACTAAGGGGCCTGCGTGCAAACGCTAAGCTTTGCCCCCCCCCCCCCATCACCTGTATCTATACCCAAACCTAAACCGTGCTGCACATAGCTGCAAAAATAGTTTACATACATGATTTAGTAACATAGTTTGTAAGGCCGAATGAAGACAATGTCCATCTAGTCCAGCCTGTTTATCCTCCTGTGTTGTTGATCCAGGGGAAGGCAAAAAAAACAAGAGCAAAAGCCAATTAGCCCTTTTTGGGGAAAAATTCCTTCCCGACTCCCTAATGGCAATCTGACTAATCCCTGGATCAACCCCTAATATTTCCTACCTGCTGTGTACCCAGATTAACAGTTAACCTAAGATTTATATCCTGTAATATCCTTTCGCTCTAGAAAGACATCAAGTCCCCTTTTAAACTCCTCTACGGATTTTGCCATCACCACATCCTCAGGCAGAGAGTTCCACAGTATCACTGCTTTTACAGTAAAGAACCCCTTTTTGTGTTGGTGATGAAACCTACTTTCCTCTAGACGTAGCGGATGCCCTCTTGTTACCATCATAGTCCTGGGTATAAACAGATCATGGGAGAGATCCTTGTATTGTCCCCTCATGTATTTATACAGTTATTTTTTCAACCTTTAGCCGTCTTTTTTCTAGAGTAAATAATCCTAATTTGGATAGCCTCTCTGGGTATTCCAAACCTCTCATTTCATTTATTAGTTTAGTTGCCCTTCTTTGAACCCCCTCCAGCACTGTAACATCTTTGCTGAGCACCGGTGACCAGAACTGTACGCAGTATTCCATGTGGGGCCTGACTAGTGCCTTATATAATGGAAGGATAATGTTCTCGTCCTTCGTCCCTATACCTCTTTTAATGCACCCCAAGACTTTATTAGCTTTTGCAGCAGCTGACTGGCATTGGTTACTCCAGTTAAAGGGGTTGTCCCGAGGCAGCAAGTGGGTCTATACACTTCTGCATGGCCATAATAATGCACTTTGTAATGTACATTGTGCATTAATTATGAGCCATACAGAAGTTATAAAAAGTTTTATACTTACCTGCTCCGTTGCTAGCGTCCTCGTCTCCATGGTGCCGACTAATTTTCGCCCTCCGATGGCCAAATTAGCCGCGCTTGCGCAGTCCGGGTCTTCTCCTCTTCTCTATGGGGCTCCGTGTAGCTCCGTGTAGCTCCGCCCCGTCACGTGCCGATTCCAGCCAATCAGGAGGCTGGAATCGGCAATGGACCGCACAGAAGCCCTGCGGTCCATGAAGACAGAGGATCCCGGCGGCCATCTTCAGCAGGTGAGTATGAAGACGCCGGACCGCCGGGATTCAGGTAAGCGCTGTGCGGGTGGTTTTTTTAACCCCTGCATCGGGGTTGTCTCGCGCCGAACGGGGGGGGGGGGGTTTAAAAAAAAAAAAAAACCCGTTTCGGCGCGGGACATCTCCTTTAAGTCTAAAATCCACTAGTACCCACAGGTCTTTTTCCATATCACTTTTCCCTAGCTCTACCCCATTTAGTGTATATTGGTGACATCCATTTCTCCTGCCCATGTGCATAACCTTACATTTTTCAATACTGAACTTCATTTGCTATTTTTCTGCCCAAGCCCCCAGCTTATCTAGTTCCGTTTGCAGCCGCACATTGTCCTCCGTTGCATTGATTATATTGTATAATTTTGTGTCATCTGCAAATATTGATATTTTACTGTGCAGCCCCTCTATCAGGTCATTGATAAATATATTGAACAGAATGGGGCCTAATACTGAACCCTGTGGCACCCCGCTAGCGACTGTGGCCCAATCAGAGTACGAACCATTTATTACCACCCTCTGCTTTCTATCATTGAGCCAATTCTTTACCCAGATACACACGTTTTCACCCAATCCGAGCTGTCTCATTTTATATATGAACCTATTATGCGGCACGGTGTCCAATGCTTTAGAGAAGTCCAGATTTACGAGATCAATAGACTCTCCAAGGTCCAGCCTAGAGCTTACTTCATCATAGAAGTTGATCAGATTGGTCTAACATGATCGCCCCTTCATGAACCCATGCTGGTGAGGAGTTATTCCGTTGTTCTCCTTGAGGTACTCTTCGATGGCGTCTCTCAGAAACCCCTCGAATATTTTTCCCGTTAATAAAGTGAGACTTACCAGCCTGTAGTTACCAGGCTCACTTTTGGTCCCCTTTTTGTAAATTGGAGCCACGTTGGCAATGCGCCAATCCAATGGCACAACCCCGGTCTTGATAGTATCCACAAATATTATATATGGCGGCTTAGCTATCACATCGTTTAGTTCCTTTAGTACCCTTGGGTGTATTCCATCTGGGCCTGGCGATTTATCTATTTTAATCTTCTTTAACCAGTTCCACACTTCCGCCTGCGTTAGGTATGAGATATTTTGTGAGGGGTTCATTTTATTCCCCTGCATCTCGTGTGGCATTTCCTTTTAGTTTGTAAATACACTTGAAAAGAAATGATTCAATAGATTTGTCTTCCCTCCATCATCTTCAATGATTTCTGCCGCATTATTTGTTAAAGGACCAGTGCTTTCTGTGCAAATCCTTTTGCTGTTAATATAGTTGAAAATGGTTTTGGGTTGTTTTTGCTCTCTTTGGCAATCAGTCTTTCTGCCTCCTCTTTAGCAATTTTGATCCTATCTTTGCATATTTTGTTTTTTTCCCTGTACGACTTTTGGGGCTTCTTCACTGCCTTCTTGTTTTACTAGTTTGAATGCTTTCTGTTTTTTCATTTATTGCCTCCCTCACCTTCTTGTCGAGGCACATTGGTTTCCTTTTACTTGAAGTTCTTTTATTTTTAAAGCGAATGAACTGCTTGCATGAGGTGATTAGGATCCTTCTAAACTTTTCCCATTTGTCCTCTGTACTGATATTTTTGAGGATGTTGTCAAGGTTGCAGCCTTGTTGGGTTGTGCCAGTTCAGGACTAGCCTTCCTGGTTCTCTTCTCTCTACGCCCCCTTCTATCTGTCACCAAGCTAGCTGCCTGCTCCCCCTGCACTTCCGGACTAGCGTCCGCCCCCGCTTCTACCCCAGCGAGTGCCTGCTCAGTGAGCACCAAACTCCTTTCCATGTTGTCAGTAGCTCTTAGTGTTGCCAGTTGCTTATTTAGATCCAGGATTTGGGCTTCTAAATGTGCAATGTGCACGCATCTTGCACAACAGTATGCACCCTCGATCGGCTGATCAAGGAATGTATACATTGAACAAGTAGCACACTGGATGGCATTGCCAGGCATGGAGCTCATCCTAATGGGGATCTACAATTTACTTGTGGAAGTAGTGAAGATAGACTTGCTCACACTCCGCTTACACGCTGCCGCCTATGTGCAACCGCTCACACGCTGCCGCCTGTGTGCAACCGCTCACACGCTGCCGCCTGTGTGCAACCGCTCACACGCTGCCGCCTGTGTGCAACCGCTCACACGCTGCCGCCTGTGTGCAACCGCTCACACGCTGCCGCCTGTGTGCAACCGCTCACACGCTGCCGCCTGTGTGCAACCGCTCACACGCTGCCGCCTGTGCGCAACCGCTCAGACACTTTTTTTTCCCCTTTACTCAATCACTCAATCCTGCTTCCCTTACACACAGACACTTACACACTCTAATACAATCTAATACCCCTCACTTAGTCAAAGACACACACACAACCTGGGACACACACTTAGATTCATACACACACACTAGATACACAGAAGATACACAGAATATACTTATCGGCTCCTGTTGATCTTTGAACCACAATAAAGAAAAAACACATACAAAACCTACATACACTATTGAACACTTTTTTTTTTAAACTGCATTTTGGTCTTTGATGCTTTTTTAATTGTTTGTAAAGTATGCAATCATATACAGGAGATACCCTGGTTATACCAGCATGGTCAATATCGCTATATACAGGGGGATGCATATCTTAATCCAGCTGTACATATATAATCATATACAGGAGATACCCAGGTTTAACCAGCAGGGTTCATATCACTATATACAGCATGCATAACTTATGCCAGCTGTGCATATATAATCATATACATTAGATACCCAGGTTATACCAGTATGATCGATATAACTTTATACAGGTAGCTGTGTAACCTAGACCATCTGTATCCATATAAATACATACAGGAGATACCCAGGTTATACCAGCATGGTCCATATCACTATATACAGGGAGATGCATATATTAATCCAGCTGTACATATATAATCATATATAGGAGATACCCAGGTTATACCAGTATGGTCCATATCACTTTATACAGGTAGCTGTGTAACCTAGACCATCTGTATCCATATAAATACATACAGGAGATACCTAGGTTACACCAGAATAGTCCATATCATTATATGCAGTAAAATGTGTAACTTAATCCAGCAGTACATATATAATCATGTATGGCCCATATCACTATATACAGGGAGATGTATTACTTATATATATATATATTGTGAGGTACTGAGGGGCGTAGTGGTGGATGGTCGCTACGTCGCCCCTAGGTTCCGGTACTATGCATAAGGGGACTGGATGAAGGTCATGTCCCACTCTCTGAGACATAAGAAACCAGGAGCGTAATGTGGTCTCCAGCAAGCAGTTGCTGGACATCTGTTCTTTAACAATATCTGGGCCTGTTTTTTTTTGGAATGGATGACAAGTTGGTAGTGGGGCCATCCATTCCACCTCCTCCACTCAAGGGTGTGGGCGAGCTCAATCAGCCCAGGTGCTGAGGCTGAGCCAAATCAAGGGTGCACATAAATAGCAGGTGCACGGACACAGGGTAGCTAGGATGGCTGCTGGACCCTGGCAGCCTGTGTGACCGGCTGAAGTTAGAAGCCCTGCTGTGCGCTGCACCTGCTAAGTGCGACCTAATCAGGTCAGGATGGCCTGATAGCTGGATTTTGGACTATTATTTGTTGATGCAGTCCAAGCAGGTCACGCCTGCTTTGGACTGCATCCGCTGGTGTTCCGTCTCTGAATATCGCGAAACCCGCACGCTACCAAGCTATCCTCCCACAATATATATGACATATCATAAACAATATGTAATGCATCTATGTACTTGAAACTTGGCAAAAATAATCTATTCAACAAATAATTAAACATGTATTTTACCGATTGTCAAAAACATTTACCTAAATATTTGCCCGGCTGTCACTAAATCACACAAACCACCATAAGTGTGAGGTCCAACATATCAGCAAAATAGTCAGCAGAACTGTTATAATTATTCCCATCACTATCATGAGACAATCACCCCAGTGATTCACCATGTGCTCCATATCTCCTGTTAAATGTTATCTATTGCTCCCAGTTATCAGCCATTTCAAAATGAGTCGAACATGACTGTAGTGGGGTAACAAACAAAGAAACAAAATAATAGCTCTGCTCTACCCCTCTACTTAAACCCTCTGTGTTGTCTGCATTTGGTGCATCTTCCTGGCTAAATGAAACTTTACTGTTCAGTCATTTCTGCCATTCACCTCCCCCAATAGCATCTTCACTCAGCCTTTTTGGAGTTCCTTGCCTTACCTAAGGAGAGCAATAAATCCCCCCCCCCCCCCCCCAACACACACTTACTTTTTGGTCAGTTAGTTTGCAATGCTAACCCCAGCTGCCTAGTCAATAGTACCTTGATCAGCCACTCCCAGGTGATTCCTTGTTGTACCTTGACTTTCATTATAATATCAGTGTATGCATGTTAGCCAAGTGTTTGCATGCCTCGCGAATATAAGCTGTATTAAGTGGCAGCTGGATCAAGTGTTTTATGCAGTTTGAAATGGCAGTTTGATAGGGCAAGAGAGAGGTAAGCCACAGACTCTGCCTAAATGCCTTGCACTTCAAAGCTATTACTAATGTTGTCACCTCTGTCCTCATCTTTACTGTCAGTTTCAGAACCTCTTTCCAATGGCCACCTTTGGGGCATTCTATTCACATTAGCCCCTCTCTCCTACCCTCACCCATGCACAGTTTACATGCACTCCTTACTTTCTTACTAAGCATCAAACCCCCTAATGCCACTGACAAACATAACAGTCCCCCAAAAAATCTTCTAACCATCTGCTATCTTTCTGCTACTAGAAGCTGGAGATAACTCTCTCCATCCTGGCCCACCCTCCACTGATCTTGACTCTTACCCCCTATCTGACTCACTTAGACACCCCTCAAGCCCAACTACTATGCCATGCATACCCTCCCCTGTCTCCTTTAAATGTGCGCTTTGGAACTGCCAGTCAGCATGCAATAAACTCCCCACCATCCGCGACTTCCTTACTGCTAAATCTCTAAATCTTCCAGCTCTCACAGAAACGTGAATACAGCAGTCTGACACGGCCTTCCCTGCTGCACTGTATTACAATGGCCTGCAGTTGTCTCATAGCCCGAGACCAGATGACAGGTTTGGCCGAAGAGTAGGTGCTCTTCTCTCCCCGCAATGTACTTACCAGGTCATCCCCCCTGTACCCTCACTCACTTTTTCATCGCTTGAGGTACATATGCTATGACTTTTCCATCCGCTGTCCATGCAAGTAGCAGTTATCTACTGCCCCCCAGATGCTCCTCGCCTGTTTCCGAGCAGCTTTGCCACCTGGCTCCCCACTTCCTATCCTGTGAAATTCCAACCCTCATCTTAGGTGATTTTAACATGGCCATAAATTACCCTATGTCCCCATCTGCCTCTCAGCTTCTTTCACTCACCTCCTCCCTTGGTCTCTCACAACTCAGCCTCTCCCACTCATAAGGATGGCAATACTCTTGATCTGCTCTTCCTCCTCTCTGCTTTTCTTCCCACTTCACCAACTTCCCTCTCCCACTCTCTGATCATAACCTCCTTTCTTTCTCTGTAAAGCTTCCTAGTATCTCCCCAGACCCTCCTACCTACCATACATACAGGAAACTTCAGGCGGTTCACACAAAATACATTGTTGAGTCCCTACCGTCCTCTCTGTCCCCGTTCACTCTCCTCTGCTGCCCTAACCTGGCTGCCGCACACTACAACACCACTCGCAAACATGGATGAAGCGGCCACCCCCGTGACCCAAGCCATCTGATGTAGACATCAGCAACCCTGGCTCACGCCTCAAACCCACTTTATCCAGCAGTGCTCTAGATTGCTGAAAAGCTGTGGGGAAAGTCACAAATGTCCATGGACTTTCTCCATTACCAAATTCATTCTCAGAAACTACAACATAGACCTTCACCATGCCAAATAAGTCTACTTCACTTCTCTCATCTTCTCACTATCTCACAACTAGAGATGAGCGAACGCGTTCGTCCGAGCTTGCTATTCGTGCGAATATTAGGGTGTTCGGGATGTTCGTTATTCGTAACGAACACCATGCGGTGTTCTGGTAAATTAAACTTTCTTCCCTGAGACGTTAGCGCTTTTTTTTGGCCAATATAAAGACAGGGAAGGCATTACAACTTCCCCCTGCAACGTTTAAGCCCTATACCACCCCCCTGCTGTGAGTGGCTGGGGAGATAAGGTGTCCGCCTGATATGAAAGTCTGCCCCTCCCGCTGCTCGCTATGGATGCATTCTATATGCGCTCAATGGGGCCAGCGGCAGCAGCGCTGACCCCATTGAGAACATATAGAAGACAAATCCTTCTTCTCTGGCACAGCTGTAACAGCTGTAGCAGAGAAGAACGATGTTTGCCCATTGAATTCAATGGAACCGGCAATACAGCCGACTCCACTGAATGCAATGGGCTGCCGGCGATCGCAGGATGAATGGTCGGAAAGGGGTTAAATATATAACCCCTTTCCTGCAATTCATCCAGAAATGTGTTACACTAAAAATATATACCGGCGTATAAGGCGACCGGGCGTATAAGACGACCCCCCAACTGTCACCTTATACGCCGGTAATACAGTGGAGCAAAGAATAAAAAGCATTACTTACGTTTTTAGATGATCTGCGGCGCTCCTGCAGGCTGTCACTCCCTCCTGGTCCACGGCAGACAAGCTTTCTCCACGAAAGACTTTAAATCCCTGCCTCCAGAAGCACATGTGCCTTCAGCCAATCACAGCCAATGACAATGATGTCATTGAATGGCTGTGATTGGCTGTGTTTCTGGAGGCGGGGATTTCAAGGCTTGAAATCCCCGCCTCCAGAAACACAGCCAATCACAGCCATTCAATGACCTCATTGTCATTGGCTGTGATTGGCTGAAGGCACATGTGCTTCTGGAGGCAGGGATTTAAAGTCTTTCGTGGAGAAAGCTTGTCTGCCGTGGACCAGGAGGGAGTGACAGCCTGCAGGAGCGCCGCAGATCATCTAAAAACGTAAGTAATGCTTTTTATTCTTTGCTCCACTGTATTGCCGGCGTATAAGGTGACAGTTGGGGGGTCGTCTTATACGCCCGGTCGCCTTATACGCCGGTATATATTTTTAGTGTAACACATTTCTGGATGAATTGCAGGAAAGGGGTTATATATTTAACCCCTTTCCGACCATTCATCCTGCGATCGCCGGCAGCCCATTGCATTCAGTGGAGTCGGCTGTATTGCCGGTTCCATTGAATTCAATGGGCAAACATCGTTCTTCTCTGCTACAGCTGTTACAGCTGTGCCAGAGGAGGACGATCTTTATGCTGACAGTGGGGGGGGGGGGCACTCTTGCCGCTATTGTGGCTTAATAGTGGGACCTGTGAACTTGAGATGCAGCCCACCATGTAGCCCCTCGCCTGCCCTATCCGTCACTGTGTCATTCCCATCACTTTCCTGAATTGCCCAGATTTTCACACATGAAAACCTTAGCGAGCATCGGCGAAATACAAAAATGTTCCGGTCGCCCATTGACTTCAATGGGGTTCGTTGTTCGAAACGAACCCTCGAGCATCACGGGAAGTTCGTTACGAATAACGAACACCCGAACATTTTGGTGTTCGCTCATCTCTACTCACAACCCTAATAATCTCTTTGATACCTTTCACTCCCTTCTCTGCCCTAAACTGTAGCCCCCCATGACAGATATCAGTGCTGAAGAGCTGTCTGCCTACTTCAAAAAGAAAATTGACGACATCCGGCAGGATATAACCTCCATATCTCAGAATAGCCCTGACTCTAGTCTTGTCAGTAACAGCTCCTGCTCACTCTTTGTACTCAGACCAATGACAGAGGAAGAAGTCTCCAGATTGATTTCTTCTGCTCTCCCCACTACCTGCACTAGTGACCATCCAGTCACACCTCCTCTGGTTCCTCTCCCCAGTTGTTATCTCCCATCTCACCACTATATTCAACCTCTCTCTGACCTCTGGCATTTTTTCCTTCTTTTTCAAACTATCAGGGTAATCCCTGACTCACAAAACTTCAGGCGTGCTTTAAAACGCACCTCTTTAGGGAGGTATACCATATCTCCTAAACCAAGCCCCTTTTTTACTCTGCTTAAAAACATGGTCTCTGCCATATTGACTGCCATTCCCGCTAGTCCCCATCAACCCTCCCCTGCAATCATACCGACTTAGCCACCACACGGCTTAATGTCCGACCATTGTCTATGTGTATAGCATCCCTCACTCTCCACCTTGCCATACCGTGCACATCTCCAGCCCCTTTACCTTCCATATCACCCCATTAGCTGTAGTATGTAAGCTCATTGGAGCAGGCCCCTCACCTCTACTGTTTCCATCAACTAATTTCTACATGTAACCATGGCTTTTGTAGTTTTGTACTTTTGTCTTTCTGTATCCCCCTGTGTTTGTATTTGCTGCAGAATGTGTTGGTGCTATATAAATAAAGATTATTATTAGTAATACTGTGTGTGTGCGGGGAGGGGGGGGGGGGGGGCTAGAAAAGCAGCTGGGCACCACACACTTATGAAAGCTGTCTATAAGTTTATCTATCCTAGTTGCCCATAGCAGCCAATCACAGTGCAGCTTTCACTTCACTTCAGCAGCATAAGAATAAAAGCTGCACTGTAATTGGTTGCTATGGGCACTATACCCTTATGAAAGATGTCTAAAAAAAAAATCTGTTTTTGCTGCCCATGGCAATAAATCACAGCATAACTTTTATTTTACCTCAGTAGTATAGCAACCAATCACAGAGCAGCTTTCATTAGTTATACTACTGAGGTGAAATCAAAGCTATGTGGTGATTGGCTGCTATGGGCAGCAAAAACATATTTTTTAGAAAGCTTTTATAAGGGTGTGGTGCCCATAGCAACCAATCAGAGTGCAGCTTTTATTTCTGTCATGTATTATCTCATGATAGTGATGGGAATAATTATAACAGTTCAGCTGACTATTTTGCTGATTTTGTTGCGACCCCACACTTATGGTGGTTTTGTGGTAGCTAGACCTGGGAAGGAAATGGTTAAATGTTGATGTAAAGGGTTAACCAAGGCCAGAAAGTACTCAGACCTTGCGTAGTTTGTGATCGAGATAAGGGTTTCTATAGAAGTTAAGCACCATGAGTTATATTCCCTTTGTCTGTAGCTTCTTGCATACGTAGGAAATATACTTCTACTATATAGTGTGTCAGTTATAGGATGATGGAATCACATCAGAAAATTGTGTTTTCTGCCATTTTGGTTTATAAATGTATATCTGTATTTTAGTTTGAAGGCAGCATAAGATGAAGGTAGAAGACTGAATGAAGCTGGGACAGAAGTTTGTGATAACATGTAAACCAATCATAATGTGTCATATTTGCATGAGTAAGTGAAAACAAGTTGGCTACATAAGGCCCGCCTTTCTTTTGCTCTGAGAGATAGAAAAGGGGTAGAGCAGGGGGCAGAGCCTGGCTGCTGACCAGGATGGACATCTGATTACAGAGCTCCATCTTAGCGGCACCTTCTGAGACCCTTTTCAGCCACTATATACAGCACAGGATGGGAAATATCTGCAATGAGAAGAAGGGAGAGCTCCAGAGCACTCCTTGACAAAGCAGAGGACAAATGGACTTACAGAGGTATCTTAAAGACCAGAGTGCCCAGTCCCCACGTGCAGCCTCCAAGATGGGGCCGGCTCTGGAGATGTCTGCGTCTCACAGTAAAGAGGAGGAGGATGAAGCCTCCACTGATTGGGAGGACGGACAGAACATTTCCTAGGGGTTTATGAGGGACCTGTTCTCTCAAGCCCTGCGCCCAGTTAGATCAGATCTAGCTGAAATTAAGGAGGAGATCAAACAGATGGGATGTTGGGTGGAGGAGCTGGAGGCTTCTGCATCTATCACCTCTCACTCCCTGGAACGTGAACAGATTCTCATAGAGCAGCACTCTCCGATAAATAAGATCCTTATAATGCAAGAGGATTTGGAGAACAGAAATAGGTGCAGCAATTTGCACATTAAGGGGCTGCCGGAGTCTTGAGTAGGGTACTACTTAGCTAAAGTCACTAACAAAATCTTTGAATTGCTACTTGGAGCGGACAGGCGGGTAATATTATTATTATTGAACACATCCACAGAGCACTCAGACCCCTTCCAATTGCAACAGAACCACCAAGAGATATCATTTGCAAACTTCTCTCCTTCCCGCATGCAGCAGCTATTCTAAGAACAGCAAGAAATTTTAAAAATCTCTGCTACACGGATGCTCCTATCCAGATTTTTCAGGATTTGGCTCCATCCACCCTGACAAAGCACAGTCTGCTATGTCCGCTTTTGGATGCTCTAAGGGAAAACAGCATAAAATATGCATGGCTATTTCCATTTGGACTGGGAATCACCTACAAGGGGAGGTAGCTGAATATCCTGTCACCCGAAGATCTCCAAAATTGTTGGCAGTTTTTGGAACTTCCTTGTTGGCTCCTTCTTCCTGATATTCCAAGGTTCACTAGCCTGGAACTTACAGAAAGATGGCATCTGGCGGGTAACTCCAAGTTGCCCAAAAACAAGAAGAAGAAGGCCAGAGTCGAGGCTGGGGGATGACACCTGAGTGCTGACTCGTTCTTAAGGCGGTGATTAGTCTATGTGACATCTCAAGGATGGTTTTGATATAGTTACTACTGTTTGGTTAGGAGGGTAGGAATGGGTACCCTCGTCTGCCTACCAGATTCATAGTTTCCTTAATGGGCTCCTTGTTGGTGTGGTGGAAGTGGGTCCTATTCCTACCCTTTGCGGAATTACTGTCCTTCCCTCCTGTTCCTCTCTTTCTCAAGTTGAATAGAGTCTGTAGGATTGTTTTTTATGTAACATAAATCTTATACCTGCATGTTCTTTCCCCATAAGCAGCGGTCTCAGATCGTGCCTGTCAGATCAGGCTGTGTTTAATTTTTGTCTTTACTGCTTTGTGGTACGTTGCGGTGCCTCGCCCACAATTTTGGAGTAGGTCGCAAGTGCAAGTGGGACTGGCTCCACCTTCCGGAGTACTAATCTAGACTTCTGGTCGTATCTTGTGAACAAATTTTTTCTTTTATTTTTCCCTTACTTTACTTTCCCTTTGTTATCCTTTCACCTTTCCTCATCTCCAATTTCCCCTCCCCTCCTTTAAGGGGATTGCGCTAAACCTAGATTTTATTTGCAAAACATGCTTTATATCACTTAACGTTTTCTATTTTTTCACATAGCACAAGTTTGGAATAATATGGATGACCTGCAAATCACTTCATTCAATGTCAGAGGCCTAAACTCGCCATGCAAGAGACACAATATCACCCTTCTCCTAAAAAGGTACGACACTAATATTCTCCTTCTCCAGGAGATCCATTTCAAAACAAACAAATGCTTATCGTTGCCTGGGAGACACTTCTCTCAGAATTTTCATAATGCTCACCCCACGTCTGCTTACAAGAGGGTGTCCATCTTTATCCACAAAACTGGGAATTTTGTATGTGAAGCTCAATAGAAGGATGACGAGGGCAGAGTACTATTCCTAAAAGGGTCAGTTAATGATGCAAAAATTACTATTGCGATTCTGTATGCCCCCAATGTTGATCAGATCCCCTGGTTACTTAAACAATTGGAGGTCTTAAAACACTTTGCAGTGGGGCAGATAATTCTTGGTGGAGATCTATATGTCACTCTAAATCATCTACTTGATTGCTCAGTGGAACGGTCTCAGATTTCACAGATGAGGCTGCGGAAACTCAATTGTTGCCTTCAGGAGTTAGGGGTAGTGGATGCCTGGTGTTCGCTGTTCCTAACAGCAAAAGATTTATCCTTTTTTTCACAGGTCCACTCCTCATTTCAGAGACTGCATTATATTTTTATCTCCTCTGGCCTCCTTACCTTCGGCCAGTAAAGACCCAATGACAGTATCTGACCATGCCCTACTACATGCAAGTCCCAAACCTTTTCAGCTGATTGCAAGAGAATGAAGATGGAGACTTAATGCATCCCTTTTAGACTCAAAAGAAGAGAGCGAATCTCTGTCCAAATTCATAGAGGAGTACTTCCATTTTAATGCCGAGGGTGATATTGGGGTCCCGAAGGTGTGCGAGGTCCATAAAGCTTTTGTAAGAGTACTGTTAATAGCCTTAGGCTCTAGAACCAAGAAACGCTTACAGATATTGATGATAAATTGTGCATTATAGCAAAACTAGAACAAACGGTGAAACTTTACCAAACAAAGTTAAACCTTAACTGATTGGCAGATATGAGGAGAGAATTACGACACTGACTGTCTCAAATCTAGATTTAATAAAATACACTTACATTTGAAACATGTGGTGTATGCTCAGGGCAATAAAGGGAGCAAATTTATGTCCTCTCTAATTAAAAAATCCAGAGCAAGGAACATGGTTAACGCCATAAAAACTCAGGCGGATATACCCCTTACCTCCTCTAAAGATAAAGCAAAGGAATTTCAACGATTTTACGCAAACCTACATAATATTTAAAGGCCACTTAACGCCTGGTGAGGTAAATAATTCTTCTGAGATCATAGATTATTTTTTGCAACAAGTTCATCTTCCCAAATTGAGTGATAGCAATGCTTGTTCCTTACTGTTACCGGTCTCGCATTCGGAGATTGAAAAGTTATTGGATTCCTGTCTGCCAAGCAAACGTCCAGGCCCGGATGGACTAACTTTAGCATACTATAAGTCATTTCAAACAATTCTAGTCCCCAGATTGCCTGATCTCTTTAACGTGCTATTACAAGGAGCACCTTTGCCAAAACAATCACAGTAAGCCCATATCACACTAATCCATAAGGATAATAAAGAACGGGAACTATGCGGCAGCTATAGACTGATTTTCTTGATTAATATTGATGTTAAACTTTGGGCAAAACTTTTAGCTAAAAGACTTGAGAATTGTATCCCGATCAATGAGAAACAAGCTGGTTTCGTGGGAGGGAGGGCAGAGACAACTGCCATAGGTTACTTCACACTCAATTTGCACAATGTCACAACATCCCACTGGCCCTGGTAAGAACAGATGCCGTAAAGGCATTCAACAGGGTTGACTGTTGCTACCTGGAAAGAATTCTATTACACTTTAATCTACCTGTGGGATTCGTCTCAGCTGTCTTCTCCCTCTATGCCAGCCCCCACATGAGACTAAAAGTCAATGACATCTTGTCCCCTCCATTTGACATTAGAAATGGCACCCGTCAGGGTTGCTCACTTTCTCCCACACGCTTTATTTTACCGATAGAACCCATCCTTCAAAAAGTTAGACAAGACTCCCATGATCAAAGGCCTGAATTTTGGCTTTCACAGACATCATCTTCTTAGTCACCGACCTGGAAAAAGGCCTCCCTAGACTCACTGAGCTTCTGAAGGTGTTCTGTTCGCTTTCAAATTTTAAAATTCATTTTTCAAAATCTACGGTTCTGCACATCTTTATACCCTCTACCTGCAGTAGAGCCCTTAGAGCTGTTTTCCCTTTATGTGGTCAGAAGCTTCATTGGACTAGCTGGGTGTTAAATTAACTAAAAAGATTAAAGAATTGTATGCAGCTAACTTCGTGCCATTGCTTGCGCAAGTTAATAATCTCCTGAGATCTTATAATATTCTGCTTATTTCCTGGTTTGGCAGGAAAAATATCCTGAAATCCTACATTCTTTCGATCATATTATAGAAGATTCGTATGCTTCCTATTCACATTCCAGTAAGATCTTTAAGACCCTTCATTCAGCCTTTTCGGGCTTCGTGTGGAGATATGATATATACATACACATGAGAACGTCCTCCAAATATGGAGTCCTTGGCAGAGTTTGAGGTATCTGAATGAATTTGTGCACTGATTTGTGGCTCCCACTACTGATTTGTCCCCTCTTCCCTACCCTGCTTATACCCTCTACTCACCCCTCTATTCTTCCTTTCCCCTCTCCTTTTGTCCATTTATATTCTTTAGTGTTGTCTTTTATTAAAGTATATTGTCGGTTTTCCGTGAGATCTTTATATTTTGCAGCTTAGTATTGGCTTGTGGATTATTTAATGTCAGATCAGAAACTGATCGCTTCTGCAATTGAGATATTAATATTTGGCGATATATATGTTTGAAGGAAGACAGTAAAGTGTTTGTAATGAAAAAATCTTTAATAAAAATTCATTTGTAAAAAACAAAAGACAAGGTGTAGAGCAAACACGGTGTAGGAGGGTTCGGAGCCCAGTATGTTGTCCAGGGACCACAAGTCTTCAGGAGCTTAATCAAAAAGTGTCGATTTGTGTGAAAACTAATTTCACTAGGAGGCGCTGCCAACCAGATAGAACCACTAATTGGTGGACAAAAATGGAGCAAATGCAGAAAACATACCCGTAGTCTGGCGCCGCTCTCCAATAAATTTCAATAGGCAGTGGGATAACATTTACACAGCTTCTCTTCTTATTGTGTCAATTAAAACCAGCAGACAAGCATTGCTGAATTTCAAAATATAATTCCTTAGTTGAAATCCACATTATACAAAGAAGCTGCTGTCCACATTTCACATTTCTAACTTGAGTAGTTTTGGCGCTGTGTTGATGAATTAGTCAGTGCGGACATTTCATAGCAGCAACAGACTTGAGGGAGGACTGTTCTTCACATTGTCAGTCCTATGTGGCTGTTCCAGAATGAGTTCCACTAGCAGTCTGTTGATCCTCGCACCTGAAGGTGATACTTCCTATACACAGGGTAACATAGTATGTTAGGCTGAATGAAGACAATGTCCATCTAGTTCAGCCTGTTTCAATCACCCCCATCCTTGTTGGTCCAAAGGAAGGCAAAATTTTTAAAAAACAAGTCAGTTTAGCTCATTGGGAGGAAAAAAATTCCTTCCTGACTCCATAATGGCAAATCATGGAGAGATCCTTGTATTGTCCTCAAATGTATTTATACATGGTTATTTGGTCGCCCCTTAGCCGTCTTTTTTCCAGGGTAAAAAATTCCAATTTTGATAGCCTCTCCGGGTATTCCAGTCCTCTGGTCAGTCACCTCATCATCCACCAGCTCTTCCTCTGAATCCTCAGTCTGCTCCTCCCTCAGACTTACTGCACTAACAACAACCTCACTGACAGACAACTGTGTCTCATCATCATCATTAACAAATACCTCTAGAGATACTACTTGGAAGTCCCCACCCTCATCACCTTGAGACTGTGAAAGGTTCAAATTTGGGGCATCAGTCACGACAAACTCCTCAGGTGGCTCATGAACCGTTGTTTGTGACTCATGGAAGGGACCCGAGAACAGTTCCTGTGAGTATGCCTGTTCATAATCTCTCCTTCTCCTGGAGTTACCAGGCTGGCAGGAAGGAGGATCAGCATTAGGATTCACACGTCCAGTCCCTTGGCTAACGTGAGGGGACTGCGTGCAAGACTGGGTGGTGGATAAATTACTATCCGCTATCCACGTCATCACCTGATCGCACTGTTGTGGTTTTAATAATGGTCTACCACGTGGACCTGCAAACTGTGAGATGAAGCTAGGGAGCGTAGATACGCGGCATTGTACTTCTCCCTCAGCAGCAAGCACTGTTTCACCTCACCCGGGACCTCGGCCTCTGCCCACACCCCATTCGGATGCCCACGTTCTCGACCCTTACCCCTAGTGTTGATCATGTTGTATAATGCACTGTGTCAAAATGCTATGCAATAGACAGTGTAAAATGTGTACAGTCTTGTTATATAGTGCGGATCGACAGGACACACACAGGGGTATTTTGCGTACAATATATAAAAAAATAGACAGTGTAAGATGAGTACAGTGTTGTTATATAGTGCGCATGGACAGGACACACACTTGGGCCTATTATGCTAATGCTTTCAGCCAAAAACAAATAAAAAAACTGGGTAGGCACGTCATAGCAGAAGATGTCAAAGCCTTCCCTGCATGTTCATTGGCTAAAAAAGCCGCTAAACATGTGGGGAAGAAGGGGTGACAATTTCTCAAACACCGCATGGTGCTCGCTCGAGTAACGAGCACTTTCGAATATGCTAATACTCAAACGAGCATCAAGCTCGGACGAACATGCTCGCTCATCTCTAATTATAACATATGTACAGCTGGTATAAGTGATACGTCTCCGTATATATAGTAATATGGATCATGCTGATATAACCTGGGTATTTCCTGTATATAATTATATTATAGCTGAAATACGTTACACATTTTATGTATATAGTGACAAGTAATTATTAGATAATTATAGTGCCAGTGTTTCTGGTGGTGCAATTAAGGGAGATTATAATGTACCACTTACTAATATAATATAGTGAATGGGATTGGGTTTTAAGCACACGGCTGCTGTTTTAGGACCCGAGATGATGTCACTGTCATGTGATCAGGGGTGAAGCTTAGAGCCAGGGTGAAGGGATTTGATTAATAATTACATGGCTGCTGTTTTAGGACCTGTGATGAAACATGGGAATTTGACCAATCAGAAAAAAACAAATATTTCTGCCAGTCCAGCGGTGTACATGACCTGTCAATAAGGAGACCAAGCATAATTGCATTATGACGTTTGGATTTGTTTGACTAGCCCCATACCTGCTGTTCAGTTTCCTGCAGTCTGTGATTAGTGGTGGAGCTCAGAGCCATGGTAACTGATCACATGACGGTGACATCATCGCATATAACTCACACAGTCACTTACTCACTCACAGACAGGTGGTTATTAGTATTTTGATTTGGAGCACTCTGGTATAACCTGGGTATCTTCTGTATAAAATTATTAATGTACATCTGGTGTAAGTTATGCATCCTGTATATAGTGATATACCAGGGTCTACCAGCATGGTCAGTATCACTACATACAGAATCCTGTAGCTCATACCAGCTGTACCTATAGAATTATTGTAAGCAGGATAGTATAAGAGGTCTATTTCCACATGAAAAATCAGCTGGCAGCATTAGGAAGTGACTGTAACTAAGGGTAGTTTGTTTCAGAAGTCTGTACAACTCACTTAAATAGGCATTGCTCAGCAACTACAATATCCACAACTTCAACAATTTGCAATCCTTGTAAGTTTAAAGACTGGTTCTCATCCATTATCTTCTTAGGGTTAACATGATTCAGCTTTCCCAGGTCAGTTCCACCCAGCTCTCCAGAGCTTCTGCATAGAGATGATCTATTTCTCTTTGTTCTGCTGGACTTGCTTCTCACTTAAGGACAAGTTCCACACTCTTTGGCTCTCAGTTCAGGTCTCTCACTCTCGACTTCCTTTGCTGGCTTTCAGCCTATGTCTCTCTTTTTGGACCTCTCTCTCTGGCTTTCAGCCCACTTTCTGCTCAGAGGAACCCAAACTTTTATGTCACCTCCTGCCACACCCACAGGTGTAACCTCTCATCTCGGGCACCAGAACGCCTGCCTGTAGTCCCCCAAAGGCCATTCCCTGCACCTCTACATTACATACATAGATATTCAGATTACACCAGCATGATCTATACCACTATATACAGAGAGATGTACGTTCAGCTATAGTCTGGATGTCTCATGTATTTAATAATAAAGGTGCATTTGATATAATAACTTAATCACCAGAACAGCAGTCTTGGGGTAGTCAGACAAGTTCAAAGGTCAGAATGCAATCCTGCTTGGACACCTCATTGACAGGTCATCTAGAATAAATATATATATATAATTGTTTTTGTTTTTTTCTGATTAGTTAAACGGTCATGTTTCCAAAATGTAAGTTGTTTGGCAACAACAATGATTCCAGAATGCAGGCAGGTAGGTAGATGTGTTACACAAATGCCATATACATTGTAACATGCAAATTGCTACCATGCTGCCAACATGTAATTTCTTTAGAAATCACACATAATGGCAGGCATAAAGATTCAAGGTCACCTTAAACTCAGACTTGTATGGAACCATAACAATATGGCGAAGGCCGACTTTGGAATCCTTGTGTATGCCTCCAATTTCATAATTTGGAGGGGACATATATATATATATATATATATATATATATATCTTTATTTTTTTTTAAATATTAGATCTTTATTCTCGGATTTTAGACAGTTTACAAACATCGTAATGATCTGACATAAAATATGTACATTTGGGTGACATTTCTACAAAATCTTACATGTCATGTATGTCATCTGTTGAATATCTCCGAGTTTTTTTTATTTTTTATTACAACAATTTAAACAAGTATTTGGCTATAATGTTATTAAACGAACATTTATTAAAGCGAACATTTGGCATTTTAAGAAATAAAATTCTATTTAGATTGTTTTCCACAGTCTCCAGATCTCCTTGTGTTTTATTAGAGAATTATCTCTCAGCGCCAAACATTTTTCAAATGTATGTTGTTCAGCCATACGGTTTATGAATTCACCAAATGTAGGAGGGGAGGGAGATTTCCAATGTTTGGCGATTAGGGATTTGGCTGTCATCAGGGCATGAGCCAATAGGTATCTAGAATTGGGAGGGTATTTATTCAAGTCTACCAATAATAGGATTAATTTGAATTTTTAAAATTTTGTTGAGATAGTCTAGGATGGGATCCCAGAAACATTTTAATTCGGTGCATGTCCAAAATATGTGGGTGAGTGCACCTCTCTGACCGCAGTCCCTTTGACATTTGTCATTGCTGTGTTGGAATCTTGTGGCTGTTAAGCTTGGGGTGTAGTACCATCTTAAGTTTATTTTCATTTGTGTCTCTAAGACACCCAGTCCCCTGGTGGAGCCACACACCATTTTATACGCCTTTTCCCATTTCTCAATTGGTATGTCCTCGCCTATTTCTTTATCCCAGCTGATCATATGTGTCTTTTTGGATAGGTTATTATTTCCAGTTAAAATATCGTAGAATTATCTGGTTTCTGATTTTCCAGGCGGGGGGGGGGGGGGGGGGGTTGTTTGATTTTTTCCAGAACCATGTTTGGAATTGTTGTTTTGTATATAGGGGACTTATTTAAAAAGGCAGCAATTCTTGTGTAGCTGAAGAGGTCTTTTTGTGTTAAGTTGAATTCTAGGCTTATACTCTCAAACGTTTTTATCCCCTTTTCTGTCGTTAGGTCATCTAGTGTTTTTAGTCCCTTCTTTATCCATGTGTCAAGTTTTATGTCGGGTATTATTAGGTTCAGTATCTCTAGTGGTAGTTTGGGTTTTTTGTGAGAGTCGTCTAGAGCCGCTCTCTCCGAGTATTCTCTCCAGATTTTTATGGAGGCTGACACCGTACTGTCATGAATATCCTTTGTGGGTCCACGGCTTACTCAATAGGAGTGTTTGCACCCTTCCAAATTAAGGTTATGAGACTGTGCGCACAGCCTGAAGCAACCACACTGACACAAGTTCAGCATATGAAAAGTTCCTCCTTTCTCCTTTATTTGTGGGCGCGGAGCCTCTTTTATAAGGTTTAACATATCTGCCCTTTTGGGCATGCCAAAGATTACATAGATACAACGTATTGTTTAATTACTGGATAAGCATCTTGAGATTCTTCCTTCATCCGGTCATCTGTTGTTGCCCGTCACGTGGTATCAGTCTGGAGAGGGCAGGAAGAGAAGAGGGTTTGCTTGAACCCCACATGTGGATGGTCCGATATGATTGGAGGTTATAGCTTGCACTATTATTAGTTTAAATTTTCCATAGCTATTTGCGTCATCTGCTAAAAAGTGGTAATGTCTCAGACTGCGGTTACTTGTGTCTGATTTTTTACTTCTCCTAAAGTTACCAGGATCGGGAACTAGAGCGTTCTTGCTAAATGCTAGCTTCTGCTTGTATCTATAGGAGTTTAGTAAGCGGAAAGTTTCTTGATATATGAGGAAGTAGATATATTGGATACATGAAGAATATATTTATATTTGTAGAGGAGCAAACAAAATGAAATAATACTGTAATTGGTATACAGAATGCCTAACTTTAATGAAAACAGGTCTCCTGTTCACTACACATGAAATGTATGTCCACTGTCCCGAAAATATACATATGGCGGATATCCACTACAGTAGGGGGTGGTTTTTTTAAAATGATTTTTACGTCTGAGTGTTCTGCTGTAGCTGTAATTGATGTTGCAAGAAGTAGTAATTTTCCTTTGGGGGATTTAGTAGTGTGTGTCTCCATACCCACCCAGGTCATTATGTTGTCGTTTTTTACGCATTGTCTACTTTGATTTAAAATTGTGGCTTTGAAATGTTTTTCTAAGTTGGGTATATCTGCACCTCCTTTTTTCCGATCGAGGGCTAGAATTGGTAAAGCAATTCTTGGTATGCCTCCTTGCTAAATGAATTTTGTCAGCTGCCTTTGTAGTTTTTTGAAGATGTATTTTGAGATAGGGATTGGCAGAACCCTGAAATGGTATAAAATCTTTGGTAAGATTTTCATTTTATATGTCATAATCCTGCCAAGCCAAGATAAATTTATGCTCGATAGATAATCCAGCTCTTTTTGGAATATTTCCAAAAGCGGTATAAAATTTATTTCTTCTAATTTGTCAATGTTTTCTGACATCATTGCTCCCAGATATGGGATGCTGTCTGTCCTCCATCTGAAAGAAAATTCTGATTGTATTGCGTGTTTTAGATCTCTTGGGACATTTATGCCTAATATTACTGATTTGTCCACGTTAAGCTTGTAATATGAAATTTTGGTGAATTATTATAAACTTATCCGAAAGATTACCATCAACTAATACCGTAGCGATAGGATAGGAGTAAAGGGCCCGGACGGTGCGAATCACACCCTCCCCAAAACTAAATTTAGCTAGGGTTTGGAATGTATATCCCCAATGGACCCTATCAAATGCTTTTTCTGCGTCTAAAGCTACCATGATAGATGGGGAACCTGATGTTTTTGAAGAGTGAATGAGATTGAGAAGTTTTCTCGCGCCGTCCGAGGCCTGCCGCCCCTTTACAAATCCGACCTGGTCGGTATGAATGATATTTGGAAGAATGTTGAGCATTCTGTTTGCTAGTATTTTTGCATATATCTTGACATCGGTATTTAGTAGAGATATCGGTCTTAAATTTGCTGGTTCGTTTGGCTCTTTGCCAGGTTTGGGCAGTACCACTACAGTGGCCTGGAGCATTTCCTCCGGAAAGGATCCCTTTGTCATAGCTGAGTTTAGAATTTTCCCTAGGTAGGGGGACAGGGGATCCGAAAACAGTTTGTAATATTCAGATGAGAAGCCATCTGGCCCGGGGGCTTTTTGGCTTTTCATGGAGGAAATTGTTTCGGCCCCTTCTGATATTGTTATAGGACGGTCTAGCATGATTGCCTGAGATGTGTGCACCAAAGGGAGTTTGATTTTATTCAGGAACTCTTCTATATTGGCATTTGTGGGGTAAGAAAGTTGTGGGTCTTTTCCTAAATGATATAGGTTGCTATAGAAAGAGCGGAATATCTCAAGGATTTGTTTAGGGTGCGATATTTTATAGTTTTTGTTTTTTGAGTTCCAAATATAAGGGATGTTGGTTTTGACTGTTTTTCTTTTTAATAGGTTTGCCATCCATTTAGAGGGCTTGTTTAAGGAGGAGTAGATGTTCACTCGATGGGAGGCCACCTCTCTATCAAAGTCCCTTTGTAGTACTCTGCGTAGTTCCAATCTTGCTTTAAATAGGTCGTCATACAATTGTTGGGTTGCGGAGGATTGTATCTGATTTTCTAGAGTCTGAATTTTTGCCATTAGTGTTTCGGTGTTTTTTAGTTTTTCTTTTTAATATCTGGCTCCCATTTTATGAGAATGCCTCTTATATAGGCCTTGTGAGCTAACCAGAGTGTCTCAGGACTAACGTCTGGTGTGTCATTTAAAGAAAAGTAATCTCCTAGCGCGTCTTGTATATCTTTACGGAATTTAGGTATTTTCATTAGATAGATATTGTTTCTCCACAATTTATTGTTTTGTCGGTTGCTTTCGAAGGCCAGGGATGTCATTATAGGAGCATGGTCTGACCAAGTTATTACGCCTATTTTGGCTTTAACTACCGAGGCTATAAGTGATTGAGAAAAAGGAGTAGTCTCTGGCCGAAGCATTGATACATCTAAATGTGTCAAATAACGCAGCTTCTCTCAACCACATGCCCAAGGACCTGCCTCCCCTTGTTTCCCGAGAAGTAGTGTCTATGTATCTTTCTGGCACCAAGTTAAAATTGCCACTAATAATTAATGAGCCTTTAGCCATCTGTTTTATTTTTTTCAAGAATTTATTTAGGAAATTAACTTGTTTTGAGTTAGGTACGTATACGCTGGCTATTGTGACCTGTGTGTTCTTTAGGGAGCCTGCCAAGATTATAAAGCGGCCTTTTAGGTCACAGATTTGTTTGTCTATTTTAAACGGGGCTGTTTCTTTGAATGCTATTAGGACTCCTGCGTTTTTTGGGTGCACAGGCATGTATTATTTGTGGAAATTTTTTGTGGGACATTCTATGGCTGTCAACATTTAGCAGGTGGGTCTCTTGTATACATACGATTTCTGCTCCAAGGCGATTTGCTTCTCTCCACACCAAGCTTCTCTTAAAGGGGGTGTTCAGACCATTGGCATTTAGGGACATCAATCTGGTGGCCATTCTTGAGTTGTTGTGTGTTTACTTTGGAGGAGAGGAGATCGGTGGATCCTGTGTGGTTCTGCCAGAACAAAAGAACTGTACAAACATTTACAAACTACATGTACAACTAGAAACCAGTAAAAGATTGAATCACATACGGAAACCTTACTATGGGATCGACGTTTTTCCCTTTGTAGGAAAATTGCAATATAGCTTATGTCCCAGCAAGTGATATTTATCTCCAAACAGCTGAAGATGTTTTGCATGGGGAGTAAGGTACAGTAGAGGTGTTTGCTAGAACATTTATCTACACAAGCTTGCGCCTGCGATATCATTTGGGGGGGGGGGAGTCACTACGGTGAGAAGACTCACCAACATCTTGACTTTGACGGGATGGTGAAGTAGGAGATCCTTAGATTAGATGCACATTTAAAGCTTTAGTGATCTAAAGTGTTGATCTTTTAGCTTTGCGTTTCAGATTTGCTCAAACCAGGTTTAACAGGTGCGTTAAGGGTACGGTATGGAATTTTGATGCCCCATGCTTTTAAAGTCTCTGCCACTGAAGTGGGGTTATGCAAGATGTGGGTTGTGTTTGCTTTGGTGGCAATGACTTTTGTAGGGAAATCCCACCTAAAATGGATGTTTGTTTCTCTCAGAGCAGATGTTATTTCTGTGAAGCCTCTTCTTGCTTCCATGGTGGCTTGTGAGAGGGCTATAAAAATGCGTAGATCTGGATATGGGCTCGGAAGCACTTTAAGTTTCCTCACCGCGTTCATGAGGGCTTCTTTAGTGCTGTAATAATGTATACGTAAAATAATGTCTCTTGGAGTATTATGTTTGAGGAATTTCGGGAGTGGAAGCCTGTGGGCTCTATCAATTTTCAACTCCTGTTCTGGGATTTCAGGCAGGATTTTTCAGAGGAAGTGTAGTACAATTCCCATTATTTCAGCGTTTGAGATTTTTTTCAGACACTCCTTGTATTTTGACGTTGTTACGTCTGTTTCTGTCCTCTAGGTCTGTAAGTTTTTGTGGCAGTTTAGCTACGCTTGCTTCCAAGTCGTAGTGCGAATCTATTAGGGAGTTGTGAGATTTAAGTAGTTCTCCCATCCTAGTTTCGTTTTTTCAATACGGTTGTTAACTTCTTGGACTGAGGTATTCATGTGGGAAGTTAGGTTTTTTAGGTCGAGTTGAATGGTGTCGCACAGAGCCATTACTATCTCTTTTATATAAAGTTCTGAGGCTGGTTTATTTGAGGCTGAGATTGAGGCTGAGAGATTAGCCAGGCTGTTTCCATTCTCATTTGTGTGATTATTGCACTGTATATCTGGATTGTCAGCATTAGAAAGTCTTGGCCTTTGTTTCTCCGGGCTGCCTGTGGGGGAGGGAGCGCTCAGCAGCAGCGTGTCCGGCGCCATCTTGTGCCTATTATCCCACTTAGTGTTGTCCCCAGCCCTGAGAGATTTTGTTGCCTGCCTCTTTACCACAGCTTCCACACATTCCTCCACTTCCTCTACTTCTTCCACGGCTGTCAGCAGGTCACCTGTGTCCTCGGCGCCTGTGGTTGCCTGCACTTCCCCCATCAGTGTGCCGTCGGCTGGTTCGTCTTCCGCCGCCATGTCAGGAGAGGAGCCGCGCACCGTGAAGAAATCTTCCAGTCTGGAGGGCTTCACCCTGGTTGTTCTCCTTTTGGACATCGCTTGATGCCTGGTGAGTTCCCCGATGGGGTTGTTTTCTCCCGTCTGTTGATGCTTTTAATGTTGCTGTGAGCCTTTCTTTAACGGAGCTTAGGCACAAGCGTCCTTTCTGGTGCCTCACCAAGCCATGCCCCCTGGAGGGGACATATTTTGATGATGTTTACACACCCTAGAGTAGTAGGTCATAGAGAGAGTGGGCGTCCCATTCTGTTCCCATACACTTCAGTTGTTTTTGCAGAATTTTGTTGTCTTTGAATTTCCTTCATCTTTCTTTTTTATAGATAAAACATTTTGTTAGAAGAATTAATTACTTGGGTCATAATGGTGACAAGATTTCCTTCACTGAGGAAGGAGAACTTACCTCTCAACTTCCACTAATGAACTTGCTGGTTATTGAAAAGGATATGTTGTTTAAGAACGCAGGAATCTATTTCACTGCAGAGGATCAACAGCTCCAAATTCACAGAGAAAACATCACATGGAAACCTGGCCAAGTGAGTAAGTGTCCTATAAACCAAGGTTAGTTTATTTTCATGTACTTATATTAAAACATCACTTATAGTATCCTGTATTGGTGATGTGATGTGGTGAAAGAATGAAAGTGAGTTCACAAGCTTATTAAAATAAATAACTGTACCTACAGAATGTACCTGAAGACTCTTTTCATTTTCATCTTTTGCTCAGTCCTGTGCAGCTCAGCAGTTTTCTTGCTGCCGGGGCTTCTTCTTGGTGGGATCACTAATGTAAAGGACTAGAGTTCTCACAATTCCTCTCTCATGGACTTAGCCTTTACTTACAGCTGCCTCCCTGTTTCTTCCTACAAGATCTGAGCGTGTGCAACAATTACTACCGTATCTTCACAGACAATCCCAGGCCTGGGGTGGCTGCGGGAACACACTTGTCGGCGCACAGAAGTATGCACTCACAGTCTCTGGTGTCAAGGCCTCCACTCTTTTAGCTATACAGCAGATCAATATTCGGAGCTCCCACACCTTGATGGTCCAGACTGACCGGTCTGCTCTCAGCTCTGCATTCAGGAGGCTCCTGGGCTTTCACACATACAGTGCTTTTGGCTGCACTGAATTCCTCAGCAGGCTCCAGGACTTCACCCAACCTTGCACAGACCTCTTCCACTTACATGTACACCTCACTACAGTAGCAACAATGACTCACTTGGTGGCCACACTCTGACATCTGCATCACACACAGGCACACCCTGCAGGACAAGACAAGCCGTACCAGTCATGCAACAGACATACACGGTACAGTAATCGGAATAGTAACATGCCTCACACGGTACAGTAATCAGTTACAGAAACCTTAGAATTCCACTGGTGATGGAGACCACAGACACAATATCCACAGAAGCTATAACAGTCTACATAAAAATAATCCGCTTAAGCAGTAGCATAATTGACACTAGTAGTTATTTAAGAAACATCAGAAGCTATAGCAATTCCCAACTACACAAAGCTAGTATTTCCATCCCCTTTACATGTGTCTGCATTGACAGATTAGGAAGTCCAGGAGAATACGAAGAATGTGATGAAATTACAACGAGACCCCTTTTATATTTTCAGTCTACCAATTGCATCTTCTAACTCCCCCAGTTCCGGTGTAATGACAGATGTCCTCCTGGATACAGAATGGCTTCTAGAACCGGTCACGCGGACTGCTGCTATGACTGTGTGCCCTGCTCTGAAGGAGAAATGTCACCAATAACAGGTGGGATGTTATGTAGAGAAGAACTCCTGATAGTGAGAACATTACATGTACAATTATGTGACCGGCACAAAGGGGGAAGTAACCATGGTATGCAGGGGAGTCCCAGAGACTTTTTCAGTGTGGCCGGTTTATGTACTGCTTATTATATCAGTAAATACTTATTTGTAGTTAACCCTTCTGCCTCCGTGTTACCTAAATCTTTCTGCACCCATCCCGGAGAGCACAACTGCTGTTTCCGCTTCTGCAACTGCATTGTATTACTGAAGGACAATCATTGGACTGGCAGTAGGGTCACAGGCGCCCAAGGCTCCATGATGAGGATCACGGGCGCCCAAGGCTCTATGATGCCCCTGGGAAGTAAAGGCTACCTGTCTGATCTGATCTCACAGAAGAGCGACTGTAGTTTAAATTACTGAAAAGGTAAAAAGGTGTAAGATCCCACTGGGCATCGCAGCTGGCTGTGTATGGGGCTGTGTAGTTGTATAACACACAATATTAGGCTGGTGGATGGAATGTTCCAGCTGATTGATACGTAAAATAATCAACTGATTTTGAGAAAAGAAAATGGTTAGAGGTAAGTAGAGAGAATCCACCAGCTGAAAGTCTACATCACTGCCAATTGTACAAGTTCATTTAGTACAAGTAAAACTATAAAAAAGTACTAAAAATGTTACCATGAGGCCGTACATGGACCCCGGGTCGCGGTGGCACGGTTTACCGCGGCGTTCTGGGATGACGTTGCCCCCACATTCGGGTTGGTGAGTGGCAGCACCACGCTCCGGTGTGCGGGCACGGCAGGTGGCACGCGCAGCCGTGCGCACACGTGTGCCTGCTATGAGAGGTGCGCGCGCTCTAGCTCTGTGAGTTATAGTGGCTGGCTGGGAGCTCCAGTCAGCCGGCTTGATTGGTCTCTGCCCTAGGGGAGGAGACTCCTGAATATAGTCTGGCAGCTGCTGATAGCAGTTGCCAGTTATTGGTTCCGTCCTCTGTGTGTCTGAACTCGGTCCTGCTCCAGTGAAAGTTACCCTGCCCCGATCCAGCTCTGCCTGTGTTCTGTGGTTTCCTTTTGTGTTGGTTATTCCTTCTGCCTGGCCTGTCAGTACTAGTGAGTAGTCACCTGCATAGGTACGGTGGTGCCTTCCTGTCCTGCCACTAGGCAGCGTAGGGTCAGAGTTGGCAGCCTGGATGTGTCCACCTTTGGGGCTATCTCCAGGAAGGGACATTGGCATGGGTGAAGGTCAGGGAGCCCCGCGCCGTGCGTACCTGTGCATTCCACTAGTACAGTATCATAATAACTGGCCCAAAAAATATTTTCCTGTGTTTTTTTGAGGTGGGATTCACAGTGTGAATGGAGTCCTACAATACGATTATCGGTCAGATTCGTGACCTGGCCAGGATGGTTCAGGACCTGTCGGGGCGTCTCAGCCATCATGAGCAGCGGTTGGTTGTGCCCGCTGATCCAGTACCAGAACCGAAATGCCCATTACCCGAGATGTTCTTGGGGGACCAGAAAAAATTCTTTGTATTCCAGGAGGCTTGTACGTTGTTTTTTCACTTGCGGCCTCGTTCCACTGGGTATGAGTCCCAACGGGTGGGTATTGTTATGTCGTTGCTCAGAGAAGGGCCTCAGTCATGGGCCTATTCTTTACCGGCTGATTCTGCTTGTCTGTAGTTGGTGGACTCTTTTTTTTCTTGAGCTCAGGAATATTTTTGACGAACCCGATCGTGCATGTTACGCAGTCAGTAAGTTGCTGGCCCTACGCCAGGTGTGCCAGTCTGCAGAAGAATATTGCTCTAGTTTCAGGCAGTATTCTGGTGAATCTGCATGGAACAATTGTGTGCTCAAAGATTTATTTTTGGTAGGCCTGTCTGACGCAGTAAAAGATCTATTGCTGTCCCATCCGTCACTATCTACCTTAAATCAGGCTATGGAATTGGCAGTCAGAGCTGATCGTAGGCTCAGGTCTAGAAAGGAAGCTAAGTTAGAGGCCCATCAAGAACGTGGTGCCAAGTCTCTGGCGACTTCTACAGCCTGTACCCGATCGTCAACCCCCAGAGATGATGGTAAGGAAGTGGACTGATTGAGTCCTGGAGAGCGGAGGCGTTTCCAGGTTTCTAACCAACTATGTTTTTACTGCGGCCAGGCTGTTCATTGTATCGCATCCTCCCAGGAAAGGCAGCTACGGAAGAAGCAAGAAAACTTCAGCTCCTAGGTGACTGTATCCATTTACAGTTTGTAAGACCACTGTTGTCAAGTTTTACCGCATTAGGTTTGCCGATCCACTTTACCAGCATTGATGCAACCCCTCTGTCCTCTTGGGTAGCGCGGTGGAGGACAACAGAACTTCAGTTCATGGTGGGTGCATTACATTCGGAGGTTTTTATTTCTGGTCATGGAGAAGATGTCTGTGGATATCGTTCTGGGATTGCCGTGGCTAAGGACGCACAATCCTCAGTTCGATTGATCTACGCTGGAGCTAGGTCGTGGGGAGGGTCCTGTCAGGAACATCTTGTGCCTGTTACATTGTGCTCCACCGATACTATTAGTCTTCCAGACTATTTACGGGAGTTTCAAGATGTGTTCACTAAAAAGCTTTCTGAGGTATTGCCCCCACACCGCGAATGGGACTGTAGGATTGATCTTGTCCCAGATAGTCCCATCCCTAAGGGGGCCATATTTAATCTGTCGGGTCAGGAGCATGAGGCTCTTAAATGCTATATTTCAGAGGCTTTAGCCGAGGAACATATCGGACCATCAAAGTCACCAGCTGGAGCAGGCCTATTTTTTGTTGAAAAGAAAGATGGGTCTTTGCGGCCTTGTGTTGACTATCAGGCTTTAAACAAGATCACCATAAGGAATCAGTGCTCGCTCCCTCTGATCCCTGATCTGTTGAATCAGGTGGTGGGAGCACCCTGGTTCTCTAAGCTTGACCTCCAGGGGGCTTATAATCTTATACGTATTAAGGCTGGTGACAAGTGGAAAACCACATTCAACACCCCGTTGGGGCACTTTGAGTGTCTGGTTATGCCCTTCGTGTTATGCAACTCCTTCGGGGTTTATGAACACGGTCTTCCACGATTTCCTTGGGGTTTTTATGGTTGTCTATTTAGATGACATTTTGGTGTACTCGTCGGATTGGGACACGCATGTCAGACATCTCCATTTAGTTTTAGAGCGGCTACAGGAGTTTTGATTGCACAACCACTGACTGAGCTCACTAAAAAAGGAGCCGGCATGACGTCGTGGTCTCCGGAAGCTTCAGAGGCATTTGAGCAACTCAAGAGGGCTTTTTCCACCGTGCCGGTGCTTGTTCAGCCAGACCCTCAGAAGCCCTTTTTTGTGGAGGTGAACGCTTCGGAGGTTGGGGTGGGGGCAGTCCTCTCCCAGGAATTGGTGAGCCGCTCAGTGTATAGTCCGTGTGCCTTCTTTTCCCATAAATTCAGTAGCGCCGAGCGCAACTGCGATGTTTGGAACAGGGAATTGTTGGCAATAAAATTGGCATTTGAGGAATGGTGTCATCGTCTGTAGGGGGGCCCAATACCAGGTGACAGCCTTCATCGATCACAAGAACTTACTGTATCTTGATAATGCTAAGCAGCTCAATGCGCGGCAAGCCAGGTGGCCGCTTTTCTTTTTGAGATTCAATTTTACAGTCACGTACCTGCCGGGAGATAAAAAAGTGAAAGCGGACGCCCTCTCCCGCAGTTTCGGGACTCCGGAGGTTGGGGACTCTTCTCCAGAAGGCATCCTCCCTCCCGGTGTCATGGTGGCAATCCTGACACAGAAACTTCCAGGTCTGATTCAGGAATATCCACAAGAAGCCCCGGAGGGGGTTCCGACAGGAAAGTTATTTGTACCAATGTCTCTGCGGTTGTTGGTTCTGGAGGAGTCCCATTCTTCCATTTTTGCAGGGCATCCGGGGGTCCAGGGACTCTTGAGCTATGTTCCTGATTCTACTGGTGGCCCGGAATGGCACGGGAGGTCCAGGAGTTCATAAATCGGTGTTCAGCTTGTGCACATGGCAAGAGTCGCTGTAAGAGCCCTGAGGGACCGTTAAGGCCGTTTCCAGCACCTGGTAGACCATGGTCGCACTTGTCCATGGATTTTGTCACTAACCTGCCTCTGTCTCAAGGTTGTTCCACCATTTTGGTAGTTGTTGACAGGTTCTCGAAGATGGCCCATTTTGTTGCTCTGAAAAAATTACCGTCTGCCGCTGAATTAGTGAAGATTTTCATTAGAGAGATTATAAGATTGCACAGAATACCGGTTAATATAGTTTCATATCGGGGTGTGAAATTCGTGGCCCAATTTCGAGGGCCTTCTGTAAAAAATTGGGAACATCTCTGTCGTTCTCATCAGCGTTTCATTCACAGACGAATGGGCAAATGGATCGTAAGAATCAAGACCTAGTACAATATTTGCGACTTTTTGTGGGTGAGTAAGTCGGCGGGTAGAGTTTTTACCTTTGGACGAATTTGCCATAAATAAACGTATCAGTTCGGCGACGGGGGTGTCACCTTTCTTCTGTGTGTTCGGTCGGCATCCGCAGTTCCTGACTTCCATTCCAGCACCTACAGTTGTCCTGCGGTTGATGTTGTTACTAGTGAGTTGCGGGAGGTCTGGAATGGTGTACACAAAAACCTGGAGGAAGCAAGTGGTCGTATGCAACTATGTAGTTGTAAAAGTTCCACTGTTTCGAGCCATTTCAGGTCGAACAAAAAGTCTATCTGTCCACGAAAAATTTAAAATTGAAGCACGCCTCGGTAAAGCTTGCGCCGCATTTTATTGGTCCCTTTGCCATAACGCGAGTCATTAATCCTCTAGCCTATGAGTTGGATTTACAGGGTTCTTGGAGGGTACATAGGGTGCTTCATAAATCCCTTTTGGAGTTGTTTATCCCTCCAGTTTGACTTACAGTATTTAATATCTTCTTGTTCATTCTCCCACAGACAGTGAGATCTGCCACAGTTGTCCTGATGATGCGTGGCCAGATGAGAGGAAAGCAAAATGTGTCCCGAAGAAATATGAGTTCCTGTCCTCTGAAGACCATATTGGCATTATTTTTATATTTGCATCTTTATTATTTTCCCTTGCAACCATTTGTATATTAGGAATCTTTATCCATCACTGGGACTCTGCCATTGTAAGAGCCAATAACCGAACTGTGAGCTTCATCTTACTGCTGTCCATCTTGCTGAGCTTCCTCTGTGTCTTCTTCTTCCTTGGTTGTCCCGGGGATATAACCTGCTTACTGAGACAAACATCTTTTGGGATATGTTTCTCCATCTCTGTATCTTCTGTGCTCTCCAAAACTATCACAGTCTGCATTGCCTTTAAGGCCACCAAACCTGGAAGCATCTGGAGGAAGCTGATTGGGGTGAAGACATCTAATTATGTGGTGGGGATTTGTTCATCAGTCCAAATTCTGATTTGTGTTTCTTGGATGTCTGTTTCTCCTCCATATCGGGAGTTAGACATGACATCATATATGGATAAGATCATCATACAATGTAATGAAGGGTCAGATTACTGGTTCTACTCAATGTTGGGTTATATGGGCCTACTCGCAGCTGTGAGCTTTGTTCTGGCTTTCATGGTGAGGACATTACCTGACAGTTTTAATGAGGCCAAGTACATCACCTTCAGCATGGTGCTGTTCTGCAGTGTCTGGATCTCCATGATCCCAGCTTATCTGAGTACCAGGGGGAAATACATGTTGGCTGTAGAGATATTTGCTATATTGGCCTCCAGTGCTGGGCTATTAGGTTGTATATTTGTACCAAAATGTTATATAATAACCATGAAGTCTGACAGAAATGTCAGAAGAAATTGTTAAAAATATGAGTTTTACGGTGAAAACTAGTGATATGAAGGGTCGTACAGGAGAATAGAAAAGGAAATCCACGTTTACTTTGTAGATTTGAATGTAACATTGAAAACAGATAAAAAATAAATATCTACGTTGGCCTAAACTCAAAATCAATTATTTTTGTTAGTTTTATATATTTCATGTCATCTTGCCATCAACACAGACCAGTCCTAAAGCTTAATGCACACGGTTTTGCTCCACAATAGGTATAGGTGGAGTGATGATGTATTGGTTTCCTTTTACTGAACTTTATGGGGTAATTGAGGCCAAACAGTTCAGCTAAGTTGGTCTCATTTGTATGCTTTGATGTTTTTCATTTGTCAGAAACCCCCTATTGGATTTTCTAATAGTAGCCAGAGGTGCAGCTATGTTGAGAGGATAAAATCAGCTGTGGATCCTCATCAAAGTGAACCACGTGTGACTGCACCCTAAGGGGTAGGTACACAGACAGCATAAATGCTGCAGAATTTCCACATTAATTGCCACCTTAAAATCTCCACCATTGGTATGAATTTTGACACGGAATCAGCTGTGTATCCGCAGCTGATTCCAGCAGCTACAGTGCTTCCTCTCAACTCCCAATGCATTGAGCCCCATCACATGTCAACCTCTAGTGAGCGCCAAACCGCTGGTCAGGTGATTTGGAAATGGCAACACCTGACCAGCGGCTCGGCGCTTGCTATAGTCTGCGAGGTGCCATGGTTTGCTGACAGCACAATGTAAAATGAAGGTAGCGCTTGTTCTGATGAAATCAGCTGATTTAGAGTCACAATTTTCTGCAGTATTTCCACCCCATGTGAACATATTCTAGCAGTATAAAATAAAGCAAAACCATAATCTCCTTTAAATTGTGCCTCTGGTCACTTGTTGCCACTTTGGTCCAGAAAGCTCCTGCAGCTTTCATCAGTCAGTTCATTGTTTCCATGATTGCTGAGCTCAATGGTTATCTTCTGCGATCATGTGACCTTCATCCATTCATGCAGACATGATTGCTGGGGCCAGTGATTGGCTGCAGCAGTCATGTGAATGATACACCAGCCTATGAAGACTACAGGAGCTTCTGGGACTGAAAATATTCTACCAGAGGGGGAGTGTTGTGTCTGTGTGGTGCAAACCAAGCCTTTGGGCCCCTTAATCTACCACTAGTTTCATCACATTTCTATGTACTGTCCATACAGATACTTGACTCCCTTCTGGTTTCACCTCAATTACTGGTATAAAAGAATTGGGATGACATCTACCTTCATACGGAATGGGTTACCATCTCCACTGCGACTTTCCAGTCCTCCTATTGCCACTACTGTCTACCATGATTTGGTCTTCTGCCTACAGGCTTAACTCTTTCAATGTTCCATTAGTCATTAGGATACACGGAACTAGTTTCTAAGCCACTGTTATACATCTCTTCCTTTGATTATCTCATCCAGTTCCGCGATGTCCACTCTTCACTGTTTCTACAGACTGGCATCATTATGTTCAGGTGGCACCATCTATTCTTCTAAAGCATCAGCAGGCAGTATGCACTGGGTTGTCATACACCCATACCATCTCATCAGTGTAGTCTGGCCTCCTTTCCCTCTGACCTTCCACCATTTATCAAGAGCTACAAAATGATTTGGTTTAGGTGTTCTCTAGCCCAATTTTCCTGGAAGGGGGTGGGGCATCTGGTACAACTAGTACAACTCTTCAATTAACCCCTTAAGGATTCAGCTTAGATTGGTACTTAAAGGGGTTGTCCCACTTCTAGCTATTTAGCTGCAGAAAGTAGATGACTACATTGTGCTGTGGCTTGGCTCCCTAGTGCGGGCTGAGTCTCATTAGCTTCAATAGGTCTCACCCAGCAATACCACACTGGGCCACTGGGCCATGTACACAACTGTCTATTTCCTGAAGCACAACGTCTAGAAATGGGACCACTATTTCTAGAAGTTATACTTCAGGAAATAGGATGCACCAGGATGCAGTGATTTTTTTTCGAATTCCCATCACCACTTATTAAAAGTTAAAACTTTATTTTTCCATTGACATGGCCATATAAGGATTTGTTATTTGGGTGACAAGCTGTAGTTTTTATTGGCAACATTTCCTGGTACATATAATGTAATGAATAACTTTTATTTATCTTATTAGGGGAGCAGGAAGAAAAAACACGTCAATTCTGCAATTGTTTTTATTACAGTATTTACTATGCAAAATAAATAATGATAACTTTTTTCTGCGGATGAGCACCATTATGAAAATATCAAAATTATATTTGTGTAGGCTTTTTCACTTTCTTTTACAATAAAACCTTTTTTTTTTAAAAAAAAAAAAAAGAATAAAATATATATATTTTTTAAAATAGTGTTTGCAGTGTTTTCAATTTACAGCGTTGCATTATGTGGGTCATTACAGATGCAACAATACCAAACATGGTTTTTTTAAATTTATTTTTTACTTTTTTTTCACCTTTTCTATGTCCTTGCACTACTGTACTGCAGTGTGATTATTGCTATTGTTGCACATTGAATGTCATGTCAGATTCAAAGGCCACTGTTAGGCCTGTTGTTGACATGTCAACCAATCAGCCTTTGCTATTTCATGGCAGCGGGCCGATGACATCACAGAGGGAACTCCTCCCCTTTCTTAACATCATACATTTTGTGATCAATACTGATGATGAGGATCGGTGTTCTCGATACTGTTGCAGTGGGACAACCATACAGCAATACGAAATATTTCTGTAACGCCACTCTCACACAGACAGTCTTTTACAGGATTTATAGGGCATTAAAAACGCTGTACTAAGCATCCATTCATTCCAATGAGGTTTCTCAGATGAGCTTTTTTATTTCAGCATTTATAACGCTGTGTGTTCTAGTTTCAGGCATTCAGCATGTTTTTGCTGCCTTGTATCGTTCATTGAAATGCATGGGGTTTGTTAAAATAGTGTACAGCAATTTACTGTGTCTTACAGCCTTTTAACACTGCTTACTAAGCCACTGGGGGGGGGGGGGTGGGGGTGACTTCGTCAGCTTGCTTTGCCTGCGTTGTTACTGCACAAAATAGGCAGTAAAAATGCAGGCAAATGCTCACAAAACACTGTAAAACGCTGTTTTCAGGATTGAAAAACACAGTATTTTTGAAAAAAACGCTTGTGTGAAGTGGCCCAAGGCTTGCACTGCTGACTCTGCGGTCTACTCACACACGGGGACAGATGCAGCAAACTTGTGATCCACAGCAAACTTGCTAGTTATCAGGGCAGTTAGAATTATCTACTAAACTCTAGTCTAATCAGCCTGATGTCAGGGCATGAAGACTGACTTACTAAGCTTTAGTGTATCCTGCCAGCTAATAGAACAGACAGCACGATCATCTCCACATAGGTTTAGACTTCTGATGAAAGAGTATTTATCCGAATCTTAGAAATGTGTTGAGTCTTATTTTATGTGCTGGAATCCATTTGTGGGTGTTATGCACAATCAGCATCTACTTTGGCTTTCACCCACTTTGGTTTTCCACTGAAGATTTAAATCAAGTCTGTGGATGCATGGTGGAATTCTGAACCTTTTATAACACATTGGAACCCATTTTGGAGTGTTGTGCAATCAGTATCCTTTTTTGGCTGACACTCAGTTTGGTTTTCCACTGATGATTCCGAGTAAATCCATAGACACTCGGTATAATATAGGTGGGCTATGCTAGGCTAGTACTGATAGCGCAATTTTCGCTATTCAATATACTGTGGGTGCCATATTAGATCTGATTAATATACAGGCCCGGAGGCCCCCCCCCCCCCCAAATGAACACTACATGGTGTACACCAAAGGGATCTAATCTTTATTTAGGCAGGTTAAAGTTTATACAAGGAAGTTGGGTCATTCAACTATTACACATCACAGAAACTAGAGCTAACAAAAAAATGTCTTTGTCATATTTGTTTTCATCATTCCAAAATTAGTAAGATTTGACTCATGAAGTTAAGGAAACATTCCAAAATATTTGTTTTTAGGGCCAGTTATATCACCAAGATGTGTATGGTGAACCTTAAGAGTGGTGAGGATATATTACAAACCTGTCTATTAGCTGTATGCACTTGTACCATGGTATTGAAAGCTATACTCTCGGCTGTCCACAATGACGTGGATGAGGGAGATGTTCAGAGCTACATTAATATATGAATACTGTTCTGGGTGCCTTCAAGTGGAACACACACGATGGATAAATACAACCAAACTCCAAGTTAGGCAGGTGGCCTTGGCAGAGGATTGTTACTGGTTCAAATGTAATAGTTCAGAGATTGGAAATTGTCCTCAGATACAACGAGGTGGTTGTAAGTCTACCAATCATTTAATGATATTGTGTAATCAGACTAAATGTTAGCATGCTATAAGTAATCAGCTTGACAAAGGCTTACCAAAAGCCAAAACGTTGTGCTGTATATAATTGCCTGAGTGTTTTTTATGTATCAAAAACCTGGCTGAAATTTCAGAAGGAAATAAAAGTAACACAGAAGAGCCTTAGGAGCGCCAATAGTGGGAGTTTGGGGTCTGGCAATATACAATGGTCAGGTAATAAATTGAACAGCATGTGATATGGCAAATGCTTTAAATGCTACCTCCTGGGGTCTTGATCTACTGTTTTTGGGTGTACAAGGCATACAAAAAGCCACTCTGCAAAATAGAGCTACTATTGACTATATTTTGTTGCATTCGAATCATTGTTGTGAGGGATTTGAAAATATGTATTGTTTTAATTTGATGGATAATTCATAATCTATACATAAAAATATCCAGGATACTAGTAACGTTGTACAAATCCTCAGAGATCAGGGGTGGTTTGACTGGCTTTTTGGCTCATGGTTTAGCATGTCCTGGCTCCGGCTTCTCACGGGAATTATATGTAGTATAGTAATTACCTGTGTTTCTTTATGTTGCTGTTTTCAATGTGTACCTACTCAACCACATAGAAATGTTGGGAGCAAGATAAATCTTTTAAGAACAGTCTACCCAGAATACCACTGAAAAGTGTACTGTGTTGTGATGTATTTTCTTTGACCTGGAAATCACCTAGCAGTAGGAAGCGATAATGTATGAGACATGAAAAGTCTGTAGGCATGAGCATACGCCCTTGTGATAGTAGACATCATAGCTAAGGTGACAGCCAGAGTCTCCTGTAGAAGGTAGAAAAAGACCATCCCGCAGAATGAAAATACTAATAGAGATGAGCGAGCACCAAAATGCTCGGGTGCTCGTTACTCGAGACGAACTTTTCGCGATGCTCGAGGGTTCGTTTCGAGTAACGAACCCCATTGAAGTCAATGGGCGACTCGAGCATTTTTGTATATCGCCGATGCTCGCTAAGGTTTTCATTTGTGAAAACCTGGGAAATTCAAGAAAGTGATGGGAACGACACAGCAACGGATAGGGCAGGCGAGGGGCTACATGTTGGGCTGCATCTCAAGTTCCCAGGTCCCACTATTAAGCCACAATAGCGGCAAGAGTGGCCCCCCACCCCCCAACAACTTTTACTTCTGAAAAGCCCTCATTAGCAATGGATACCTTAGCGAAGCACCACACTACCTCCAACAAAGCACAATCACTGCCTGCATGACACTCCGCTGCCACTTCTCCTGGGTTACATGCTGGCCAACCCCCCCCCCCCCCCCTGCACGACCCAGTGTCCACAGCGCACACCAAATTGTCCCTGCACAGCCTTCAGCTGCCCTCATGCCACGCCACACTCATGTCTATTTATAAGTGCGTCTGCCAGAGGAACCGCAGGAACACACTGCAGAGGGTTGGCACGGCTAGGCAGCGACCCTCTTTAAAAGGGGCGGGGCGATAGCCCACAATGCTGTACATAAGCAATGAGAAATCCAATCCTGTGCCACCTCCATCTGGAGCTGCACACGTGGGCATAGAAATGGGGAACCCATGTGCCACACACTATTCATTCTGTCAAGGTGTCTGCATGCCCCAGTCAGACCGCGGTTTTTTATAAATAGTCACAGGCAGGTACAACTGGGAATCCCCAACTCCGCAATGGGAATTCCGTGTGCACCCACAGCATGGGTGGCTCCCTGGAACCCACCCGCTGTACATAAATGTATCCCATTGCAGTGCCCTGGACAGCAGAGCTAACGTCAGATGAAATGCAGGTGGGCTTTGGCCCACACTGCATGCCCCAGTCAGACTGGGGTTCTTTAGAAGTGGACACAGATGCATTTACAACTCCCTGTGGACCCACAGCATGGGTGGGTGCCAGGAAGCTACCGGCGGTACATAAAAATATCCCATTGCATTGCCCATCACAGCTGAGGTAATAATGTCATGTTTAATGCAGGTGGGCTTCGGCCCACACTGCATGCCCCAGTCAGACTGGGGTTCTTTAGAAGTGGACACAGATGCATTTGCAACTCCCTGTGGACCCACAGCATGGGTGGCTCCCTGGAACCCACCGGCGGTACATAAATACATCCCATTGCAGTGCCCAACATAGCTGATGTAACGTCAGCTGTAATGCAGGTGGGCTAAAAATTAATTTGATTACACTGTAGGCGAGGGCCCAAAAGAAAATTGGTGTCTCAACAGTACTAATGTACATCAGAAAAATTGCCCATGCCCAACCAAGAGGGCAGGTGAAACCCATTAATCGCTTTGGTTAAAGTGGCTTAATTGGTAACTAGGCCAGGAGGCAGCCCAGTTAAAATAAAAATTGGTTGAGGTGAAAGTTGCAACGCTTTAATGAGCATTGAAACGTAAAAAAATTGTTTAGAAAAATTATATGACTGAGCCTTGTGGCCCTAAGAAAAATTGCCCGTTTGGCGTGATTATGTGAGGTTTCAGGAGGAGGAGGAGGAGGAGGAGGAGGAATATTATACACAGATTGATGAAGCGAAAAGGTCCCCGTTTTTGATGGGGATACAGAACGATGCTTACATCCGCGGGTGCAGCCTACGTATTGCTTAGGTATCGCTGCTGTCCGCTGGTGGAGAAGAGAAGTCTGGGGAAATCCAGGCTTTGTTTATCTTGATGAGTGTTAGCCTGTCGGCACTGTCGGTCGACAGGCGGGTACGCTTATCTGTGATGATTCCCCCAGCCGCACTAAACACCCTCTCTGACAAGACGCTAGCCGCAGGACAAGCAAGCACCTCCAGGGCATACAGCGCGAGTTCAGGCCACGTGTCCAGCTTCGACACCCAGTAGTTGTAGGGGGCAGAGGCGTCACGGAGGACGGTCGTGCGATCGGCTATGTATTCCCTCACCATCCTTTTACAGTGCTCCCGCCGACTCAGCCGTGACTGGGGAGCGGTGACACAGTCTTGCTGGGGAGCGATAAAGCAGTCAAGGGCCTTAAAGAGTGTTGCCCTGCCTGTGCTGTACATGCTGCCTGATCTCCGCGCCTCCCCTGCTACCTGGCCCTCGGAACTGCGCCTTCGGCCACTAGCGCTGTTGTATGGGAATTTTACCATCAGTTTGTCCGCCAGGGTCCTGTGGTATAGCAACACTCTCGAACCCCTTTCCTCTTCGGGTATGAGAGTGGAAAGGTTCTCCTTATACTGTGGGTCGAGCAGTGTGTACACCCAGTAATCCGTAGTGGCCAGAATGCGTGTAACGCGAGGGTCACGAGAAAGGCATCCTAACATGAAGTCAGCCATGTGTGCCAGGGTACCTGTACGCAACACATGACTGTCCTCACTAGGAAGATCACTTTCAGGATCCTCCTCCTCCTCAGGCCATACACGCTGAAAGGATGACAGGCCAGCAGCATGTGTACCCTCACCAGTGGGCCAAGCTGTCTTTTCCCCCTCCTCCTCATCTTCCTCCTCCTCCTCCTCCTCACCGCGCTGAGATATAGACAGGAGGGTGCTCTGACTATCCAGCGACATACTGTCTTCCCCCACCTCCGTTTCCGAGCGTAAAGCGTCTGCCTTTATGCTTTGCAGGGAACTTCTCAAGAGGCATAGCAGAGGAATGGTGACGCTAATGATTGCAGCATCCCCGCTCACCAGTCTTTGGGTAGACTCCTCAAACTTTCCAAGGACCTGGCAGATGGCTGCCAACCAGGCCCACTCTTCTGAAAATAAATTGAGGAGGCTGACTCCCACTGCACCGCCCATGTTGGAGTTGGTATTCCACTATAGCTCTACGCTGCTCATAGAGCCTGGCCAACATGTGGAGCGTAGAGTTCCACCGTGTGGGCACGTCGCACAGCGGTCAGTGCACTGGCAGATTAAACCGATGTTGCAGGGTCCGCAGGGTGGCAGCGTCCGTGTGGGACTTGCGGAAATGTTCGCAGAGCCGGCGCACCTTTCCGAGCAGGTCTGACAAGCGTGGGTAGCTTTTCAGAAAGCGCTGAACCACCAAGTTAAAGACGTGGGCGAGGCATGGCACGTGCGTGAGGCTGCCAAGCTGCACAGCCGCCACCATGTCACACACGACCATGCCCGGTTGGAGGCTCAGCGGCGCAAGCCAGCGGTCGGTCTGCTCTGTCAGACCCTGCAGCAGTTCGTGGGCCGTGTGCCTCTTATCTCCTAAGCTGAGTAGTTTCAGCACGGCCTGTTGACGCTTGCCCACCGCTGTGCTGCCATGACGCGCGACACCGACTGCTGGCGACGTGCTGCTGCTGCTGACACATCTTGATTGCGAGACAGAGGTTGCGTTGGAGGAGGAGGAGGGTTCTTTAGTGGAGGAAGCATACACCGCCGCAGATACCACCACCGAGCTGGGGCCCGCAATTCTGGGGGTGGGTAGGACGTGAGCGGTCCCAGGCTCTGACTCTGTCCCAGCCTCCACTAAATTCACCCAATGTGCCGTCAGGGAGATATAGTGGCCCTGCCCGCCTGTGCTTGTCCACGTGTCCGTTGTTAAGTGGACCTTGGCAGTAACCGCGTTGGTGAGGGCGCGTACAATGTTGCGGGAGACGTGGTCGTGCAGGGCTGGGACGGCACATCGGGAAAAATAGTGGCGACTGGGAACTGAGTAGCGCGGGGCCGCCGCCGCCATACTTTTGAAGGACTCCATTTCCACAACCCTATACGGCAGCATCTCCAGGCTGATAAATTTGGCTACGTGCACGTTTAACGCTTGAGCGTGCGGGTGCGTGGTGGCGTACTTGCGCTTGCGCTCAAACACTTGCGCTAGCGACGGCTGGACGGTGCGCTGAGAGACATTGGTGGATGGGGCCGAGGACAGCGGAGGTGAGGGTGTGGGTGCAGGCCAAGAGACGGTAGTGCCTGTGTCCTCAGAGCAGGGTTGGATCTCAGTGGCAGGTTGGGGCACAGGGGGAGAGGCAGCGGTGCAAACCGGCGGCGGTGAACGGCCTTCGTCCCATCTTGTGGGGTGCTTGGCCATCATATGTCTGCGCATGCTGGTGGTGGTGGCTCCCCGGCTGATCTTGGCGCGACAAAGGTTGCACAGCACTGTTTGTCGGTCGTCTGCACTCTCAGTGAAAAACTGCCAGACCTTTGAGCACCTCGGCCTCTGCAGGGTGGCATGGCGCGAGGGGGCACTTTGGGAAACAGTTGGTGGATTATTGGTCTGGCCCTGCCTCTACCCCTGGCCACCGCACTGCCTCTTGCAATCTGCCCTGCTGCTGCCCTTGCCTCGCCCTCTGAAGACCTGTCCTCAGTAGGCGTAGCAAACCAGGTGGGGTCAGTCACCTCATTGTCCTGCTGCTCTTCCTCAGATTCCTCGGTGCGCTCCTCCCTCGGACTTAATGCCCTTACTACAACCTCACTGATAGACAACTGTGTCTCATCGTCATCGGCCTCCTCACCCACTGAAAGGTCTTGAGACAGTTGCCGGAAGTCCCCAGCCTCATCCACCGGACGCCGGGAACTTTGCAATGGTTGGGCATCAGTCACGATAAACTCCTCCGGTGGGAGAGGAACCACTGCTGCCCAATATGAACAGGGGCCCGAGAACAGTTCCTGGGAGTCTGCCCGCTCCTCAGAATGTCTCATTTTCATGGAGTGAGGAGGCTGGGAGGAAGGAGGAGCAGCAGCCAGAGGATTCTGAGTTGCAGCAGTGGACGGTGCAGAACTATGGGTGGACGATAGGTTGCTGGAAGCACTTTCTGCCATCCACGACAGGACCTGCTCACACTGCTCATTTTCTAATAAAGGTCTACCGCGTGGACCCATTAAATGTGCTATGAATGTGGGGACGCCAGAAACGTGCCTCTCTCCTAATCCCGCAGCAGTCGGCTGTGATACACCTGGATCAGGAGCTCGGCCTGTGCCCACACCCGGACTAGGGCCTCCGTGTCCTCGGCCGCGCCCACGTCCTCTAGGCCTACCCCTACCCCTCAGCATGCTGTATTACCAGTAATGCAGAAACAGAACGCTGTAATTAAATGTGCCGCTTATTGGCCTGTGGTTGGAGGCTGACTTCGCTAACGGAACGCCAGGAAATAATTTGGCGCAAGCCTGCTGTAACACTTAGCTGGCTGCGTATGATTTTGTTGAAGTACTACACCCAGCACACACGGACCCAGAACACTGAGCACAGTGACAGGCAGGCCAAATAGATTTTTTGCCCAATAATTTTTGGAAAAGGACCACTGCGTATATTCAATCAATAATATGTCTTCTGGCCCTGCCTACACAATTCTGTCCCTGGAGTATTACTGCAGGGCGCAATGCTCTGCACGGCCGATATACAAAAAAAAAAAAAAAAAGTGCAACACTGCAAAAAGCAGCCTCCACACTACTGCACACGATTAGATGTGGCCCTAAGAAGGACCGTTGGGGTTCTTGAAGCCTACACTAACTCCTAACACTCTCCCTACAGCAGCTCCAACACAGTAGCACTGTCCCTCAGCTATGTCACAACGCATGTGAGGCGAGCTGCGGGAGGGGCCGATTTTTATACTCGGGTGACATCTGATCGCCCCAGCCACTCACTGCAGGGGGGTGGTATAGGGCTTGAACGTCGCAGGGGGAAGTTGTAATGCCTTCCCTGTCTTTCAAGTGGCCAGAAAAGCGCGCTAACATCTCAGAGATGAAAGTGAAAGTAACCCGAACATCGCGTGGTACTCGTTACGAGTAACGAGCATCTCGAACACGCTAATACTCGAACGAGTATCAAGCTCGGACGAGTACGTTCGCTCATCTCTAAATACTAACAAAAAGAGGAAATTGTGGGAGATGATGGAAATGTTCTCCATTTTGTACGTGTATTTTTAGCTGTTAAGCTGTGTAGGTCTATGATGGAATAAGAAGGAAATTGTATTTTTTTTATAGCTGGTTTTTGTGTTTCAGTCTTTGAACCTGCTTGTGTCGGCAACCGTTCCCATACACAAAGTTCATTTCTTTGTCTCTTATGTATAGACCTTTCAAAATAAATGGGACAAACCAGGCTACTCGTCTTTACAGTGGAAGTCAGCAGAGAAAGAGAGGATTCAACAGTCTGTTGATAATTTGGTCATGTGGCAAAATCTCTACTGAGCATGTCTGCTAATCATTTTCCCTCTTCTGAATACATCATAACTACTCCCCATGAGAATGACCTTAAGCACTCAAAATGGGGTAAAATTTCCTTCCCAAATCCATAATAGCAGTCAGAATAATCCCTGGATCCAACTTTGAAAGTTCCTACCTGACTCCAAGACCCGGATCAACAACTCCACTGGTTATTTAACCCCTTAGAGACCAAGCCTGTTTGCGCCTTAATTACCAGGCCAAATTTTGCAAATCTGACATGTGTCACTTTAACATGGAAAAACACCAGAAAGGTTTTGCATATCCAAGCGATTCTGACATTGTTTTTTCGCAACATGTTGTACTTCATTTAGGCGGAAAAAATAGACCGATAGAATTTGTGTTTATTTATTAAAAGCGCCAAAATTGGGAAAATTTTGAAAAAAATCGTCATTTTTTCACATTTCCAACTGCAATATCTTAAATATATGCAAACATAATATAGAAATTTTTGCTAAGATTTATATTTCCACCCGTTTACTTTATTTTGGGCGCACATTGGAAAAACTTTCCTTTTTTTTTTTAAACCATTTAGGAGACGTACAAATTTAACATTACTTTTTAGCATTTTGAGGAATACTTTGTTTTCCTACACCAAGCCAAGATTGGAAAGGCTCATGAGTGTCAGAATAATAGATACCCCCACAAATGACCCCATTTTAAAAACTACACCCCATAGTGTATTCACTAAGGGGTGTTGTGAGTATTTTGACGCCACAGTTTTTTTTTCAAGAATTAATTCAATTTAGAAGAGAAAGTAAAATTTCATATTTTTGCAAATCTATCATTTTAAAGACATATTTTTTTCCTATAGTTTACATGAAAATTAGGATTTACACCCCAAAATGGATACCCCTGTTTCTCCCGTGTTCAGAAATATACCCATTGTGGCCCTAATATTATATCTGAGTCCACAACGGGGCCCAAAACAAAAGGAGTAGTCAGTGTCTTTCAGAACAGAAATTTTGCTTGAAGTCCTTTTAGACCCCATAGCACACATGTAGAGATCTTGAGCGCCCAAAACCATAGAAAACCCCCACAAATGACCCCATTTTGAAAACTAGACCCCTTAAAGGAGATGTCCCGAGGCAGCAAGTGGGTCTATACACTTCTGTATGGCCATAATAATGCACTTTGTAATGTACATTGTGCATTAATTATGAGCCATACAGAAGTTATAAAAAGTTTTATACTTACCTGCTCCGTTGCTGGCGTCCTCGTCTCCATGGTGCCGACTAATTTTCGCCCTCCGATGGCCAAATTAGCCGCGCTTGCGCAGTCCGGGTCTTCTGCTTTCTTCTATGGAGCCGCTCGTGCCAGAGAGCGGCTCCGTGTAGCTCCGCCCCGTCACGTGCCGATTCCAGCCAATCAGGAGGCTGGAATCGGCAGTGGACTGCACAGAAGAGCTGCGGTCCACGAAGGTAGAAGATCCCGGCGGCCATCTTCAGCGGTAAGTATTGAAGTCACCGGACCGCCGGGATTCAGGTAAGCGCTGTGCGGGTGGTTTTTTTAACCCCTGCATCGGGGTTGTCTCGCGCCGAACGGGGGGGGGGGGGGGGGGGTTTAAAAAAAAAAAAACCCGTTTCGGCGCGGGACAACCCCTTTAAGGAATTTATCTAGGGGTGTACTGCATATTTTGACCCCCACAGTTTTTGAATTAATTTAAGCCAAGCAAAAGGAAAAAATTAGGATTTTCGTTTTTTTGGCAATTCTGTTATTTTAAAAACAGCTTTTTTTGTACAGCACACATATGAATGAAGACTTGAACCCAAAAATGGATACCCCTGTTTGTCCCGTGTTCAGACACATACCCATTGTGGCCCTAATCTTATGTCTGGATGCACAGCAGGGCCCAAAATGAAAGAAGTAGTCAGTGGCTTTCAGAACATAGATTTTGCTTCAAGTCCTTTTAGGCCCCATTGCCCACTTGTAGAGTTCTTGAGCGCCCAAAACCATAGAGAACCCCCACAAATTACCCCATTTTGAAAACTAGACCCCTTAATGAATTTATCTAGGGGTGTACTGTGTATTTTAACCCTACAATTTTTGAATAGATCTAAGCAAAGTAGTAAGAATAAATTACGATTTTCATTTTTTGGGCTATTGCGTCAATTTAAAAACAGGTTTTTCTGTACAGCACACATATAAATGAAGACTTTCACCCCAAAACGGATACCCCTGTTTGTCCCGTGTTCAGAAAGATACCCATTGTGGCCCTAATAGACTTACAGGACACATGGCTAGGCCTACAATGAAAGGAATACCCGTTGGATTTCAGGGTACAACTGAATAAATTCCAGGCCCCACTGCCCACTTATAGAGCCATTGAGCGGCCAAAACTATGAGGAACCCTCTCAAATGACCCCATTTTGAAAACTATACCCCTTAACAAATTCATCTAGGGGTGTACTGCGTATTTTCACCCCGCAGTATTTGAATGAATTTAAGCAAAGCAGAAGGAAAAAGTTACGATTTTCAATTTTTTTGGCAATTTTTTTAAATTTAAAAACAGTTTTTTGTACAGTGCACATAGGAATGAAGACGTTCACCCCCAAATGGATACCCCCGTTTGTCCCGTGTTCAGAAACATACCCATGGTAACCCTAATTTACTTACAGGACCCATGGCAAGGCCTATAAAGGAGGGAACACCCGTTGGATTTCAGGGCACAACTGAATAAATCCCAGGCCCCATTGCTTATTTGTACGGAATAAAAATTGACTCCCTAAAAATCCCCCCCCCCCCCCTGCCCACACACTCCGCGCCCTTTTTGGCATTCGCAAATCTTAGATAAAAGTAATAATGTGAACTGTGTGGTATTTCCGAAGACAGGGGTAATTACGGAGGCTGGTTGGAATGGGCCCATGGGGCAATAAAACCGGTATCCCCCTTCCTCTCATGCTTTTTGGGGGTCATTTCTTGACCTCAGTGGTGGGTATGGGGTGTAAAAAGTGGCGTTCCATGAGTCTCCATAAGCTTGATGAGGTGCGGCGGTCTCACATAGAAGGCGCTCAACAAGCTGCTCCTGGAACTTCTTGTAAAATACATATCACAGGTAGTGGTCTGAATAACGCCGGGCTCACGCAGCCATAGGCGGAATCTGCTTGCAGAGGCCCGCAGCAGATCTCATCTGTGAGCCTGGCTGTGACCCTGCGTACGGCCGCATAATGTACTACGCATAACTGCCTACTCACACAGGCGGTCATGCGCAGTACCTCTTTTTTGTTTGTATTTCCCGCACCGTCGCTTAGCGATGACACGGATAACCGCAGCCCATATACAACATAGTTGCGTATGGGCTGCGGGTATATCCGCGACTATGGAGCACAATGACCTCTATGTTGCGGCTATCCGCGGTAAAATAGAACCTACTGCGTTCTCTTTTCTGCGAGTGGATTACACAATTCCGACCCACTAATGTGAGCGGAATTGTGTAATCCAATGCGATTGATCTGCGTATTACCGCGGATCAGACGCATGCGGAATCCGTAATTCCTATCCGGTCATGTGAGACCGACCTAAGGTAGATCTCTACCTTTTTATTACGTGACCGGGGACCGCTCAACGAGGCTGCCCATCACTGCTCCAGGCTCTCGGCGACCGTTAGTCGCTGGGAGCAAGGAGATTTTAAGTTTCTTGGGCTCCCCGACTCCTGCGCATGTGTCCGGTGTTTTGCCGGCGGTCACATGTGCAGAATCTGGGAAAGTTCACGGATGAGGATCGCGTCGGGGTGCAAATACGGAGGCCTCCGGTAAAACGTTTCATCTCCTCTCACCCATCGCATCGGTGAGCGGAGATGAAACTTCAATTTTTTTAAAAACTTGTCAGGACTCGAGGTCCGGGAAACTGGAGGTCCCTGAAAATACCCGCAACCCCTGTCCCTTCCTACTTGCCCCCCTGGGCTAAGCCCCAGGGCGACAACTGGGCGACGGTCCCTACACTCACTAAGGAAGGGGAACACTGGGACTAACAAACAGACAGACACTAGAACAAACAACAGCAAGGAGAGTCAGACAATCCGGGTCAGCAACGAGAGGGTACGCGGTACAAGAGGGTCAGGCAAAAGCAACGTCAGGTCAAAAGGCAGAGGGTCAGTATCAGGAGTCAGAAATAGAAGGAACACTGGTGTAGCAGGAAATCCAAAACTAACACTGGCACTGGTCTGCAGACACCAACAGGTTTAAATGCTGTCAGAGCTCCCGCCCCAGCAGCTGAGTGCACCCAGTAGCACTGGGGAACCCGCCCCCAGCCCTGCAGGAGGCAGGACAGGAGACACATGTTTGGTTGCCAAGATACCTAATACGCGACGCGGGGCAACACCCACCGCGTCCCTGGCAACCCGGCGTCGAGGTGGAGCCCGGTGGCCAGGGGAGGTAAAGAGGACCGGGGCCCCCCTGCGCCGCACAGCAGCCGCACGTGTGACAGGACCGGCGGTGCGGGCACGACGGACCCGCGAACCGCCAGTCCTTACAGTACCCCCCCCTTCTACGGGGGGACACTGGACCCCCACGGCCCGGAGCAGGCTTGAGGGGAAAGGCTCTGTGGAACCGTCGAACCAATAGTGGTGCATGTACGTCCTGGGCAGGAATCCATGTACGGTCCTCAGGGCCAAAACCCTTCCAATGTACTAGATATTGCAAAATACCTCTCACACGCCGAGCATCAACCAAACGCTCTACCTCATACTCCAGTTCCCCCTGTACAAGAGGAGAGGGCGGGCTCTGGGCGGGCAGAACTGGGGTTACATATTTCTTCAGCAGCCCCTTGTGGAAGACGTCATGAATCTTCCACGACTGCGGAAGAGATAGTCTGTACGCAACAGGATTGATCACCTGGGAGATGGTGAACGGACCAACAAAGCGGGGAGCCAGCTTTAGGGATGGAACCTTGAGTCTCAAATTTTTTGAGGCCAGCAATACCTGCTCCCCAACCACGAATGGTGCAGAGATCGTGCGTCTTTTATTAGCTTGACCAAGAAGTTTATCCTGGGAACCCTGAAGGTTCTTACGAACCTGGGCCCAAACTGTGCACAGTTCATTAATCGCAGAGTCCACAGACGGCGTGTCAGAAACTAAGGGCGCAGAAAAAGAAAATAGAGGATGGAAACCATAATTACAAAAGAACGGCGACACATGAGAAGACGAATTTACATGGTTGTTATTGGCAAACTCGGCAAGAGGTAGGAAGTTAACCCACAGATGTTGATTGTCAGAAACGAACAGTCGCAGGTATTGGATTAATTCTTGATTCATCCTCTCAATTTGCCCATTCGACTCGGGATGAAAAGCTGACAAAAAGGACAAACCAATATTTAATTTCCTGCAGAAAGCTCGCCAGAAGCGAGCGACAAACTGTACACCTCTATCTGAGACCATGTCCTCAGGAACCCCATGCAACCGCACCACCTCCTTAATAAACATGTCAGATAACAGTTTGGCGTTTGGTAACTTCCTCAGAGGAACGAAATGTGCCATTTTGGAGAACCGATATACAATGACCCAAATGACCGTATTCCCCTGTGACGGCGGCAAATCTGTGATGAAGTCCATGGACAGGTGTATCCAGGGCCTGGACGGAATGGGCAAGGGAAGAAGAGGCCCCTCAGGACGTCTCCTGACACTCTTCCCCCTGGCGCACACCGGACAAGCAGTGACAAAAGCCCGAGCATCCCTACTCATATGAGGCCACCAATAAGTTCTGGAAAGTAATTCCTGAGTTCCCCGGATACCGGGGTGACCCACAAGGACCGAGGCATGCGTCTCTTCTAACATCTTCAACCTTAATGGTAAAGGAACAAAGTGGAAGTGCTTCAGGAGCTGATTGCTGCGCAGCCTGAATTAGCGGCGAGAGGTCAGAGGAGACAGCTGCGAGAACCACCCCAGGGGAAAGGAGAGTCTCAGGCTCCGACTCAGGAGGTTCCGGAATACCAAAACTCCTAGATAGGGCATCTGCCTTAACATTCTTTGAACCGGGTCGGTAAGTAACCAGAAAATTAAAACGAGAAAAGAAAAGAGCCCAACGAGCTTGTCGAGCATTCAACCTCTTAGCAGAATCTAAATATATAAGGTTCTTATGGTCTGTGTGTATCATGATCTGATGGCATGCTCCCTCCAAAAAATGCCTCCACTCCTCGAACGCCCATTTTATAGCAAGTAACTCACGATTGCCTATATCATAATTTTGTTTAGTAGGGGAAAATTTTCTAAAAAAGTAAGCGCACGGTTTAAGATTTGTGAGTGTAGACGGCCCCTGAGAAAGTACCGCCCCTACTCCAAACTCAGAGGCATCCACCTCCACCACAAACGGGCACGACAGGTCTGGTTGGACGAGAACGGGTGCGGAGGAAAAGGCAGCTTTCAGGGTAGCAAAGGCCGCCAGCACATCTGGAGACCAGGTACTCACATCCGCCCCTTTCCTGGTGAGATCTGTTAAGGGTTTAGCCACCACAGAGAAGTTCTTAATGAACTTCCGATAATAATTAGCGAAGCCCAAGAAGCGCTGGAGGGCCTTTAGAGTGACTGGTTGGGCCCACTCTGTGATGGCTTTCACCTTCCCCGGATCCATCTGGATATCCCATGGAGTAATGATATACCCTAAAAAGGTTATCTTCTGCACCCCAAAAACACACTTTTCAAGCTTAGCAAACAGCTGGTTAGCCCTGAGTCGAGTCAGGACCGTTTGAACATGTACCTGGTGAGTCTCCCAGTCGGAGGAAAAGATCAGAATATCATCTAGATACACTATGACGAACACCCCAATGATGTCCTGAAAAACTGAGTTCATGAACCTTTGAAATATAACAGGGGCGTTACACAACCCAAAAGGCATGACCAGGTACTCAAAGTGACCGAGGGGCGCATTGAATGCTGTCTTCCACTCCTCCCCCTCCTGAATACGAATGAGGTTGTAAGCTCCCCTTAGGTCGAGTTTAGAGAACCACTGGGCACCAGTGACCTGGTTGAGGAGGTCAGGGATGAGCGGAAGGGTGTACTGGTTCCTGACAGTGATTTTGTTTAGCTCCCTGTAATCAATACAGGGTCTGAGACCCCCATCCTTTTTCTCCACAAAGAAGAAACCAGCCCCTACTGGAGACTCGGAGGGCTGGATGTGCCCCCGGGACAAACCATCCTGGATATACTCCTTCATAGACTCCCTCTCTGGAATCGTAACATTATAGATGCGACCTTTAGGAAGTTTTGCCCCTGGAATAAACTCTATCTTACAATCCCATTCTCTATGGGGAGGTAAGGCTTCTGATAGCTGTTTAGAAAAGACGTCCGCAAACTCGGACAGGTAGTCAGGTAGTTCAACTCCCTCGCAGGTGGAGACACCCACCCCCACTGGGAGCACGTGGCTGTCACAGCGAGAAACCCACTTGACCAGTTCCAACTTGTCCCAGTTAATTACAGGGTTGTGCTCCCTTAGCCAGGGTAGCCCCAGCACAACATCCACAGACAGGTTCTTCATAACCAAAAATGTACAGGACTACGTATGTAAGGCCCCAATAGTGAACTGTAACTCCGGGGTAACCAGATTTACAAGACCAGCCTGCAAGGGAGTAGAGTCGACACCAGTGCAGTGTTGACGAAATTGTGAACAATAGTCCTCAGGCACCTTCAGCCCCTGTCGCAAGGCCAGGAGTTTAGAGACTGCGAGGGCAGTACGGTCAGGTTCGTCATACAGCTGGCCCAAAGCAGAAAAAAAGGCGTCTAGTGACTGTCGGGTGGGGGAGTCAGCTGATAAGGAGAAGGCCCAATTTTGGGGTTCTCCCCTCAGGCGAGTTATCACGAAACCCACCTTCTGGTATTCTGTGCCAGAGGTGTGGGGTCGGAGGTAAAAAAAAAAAAAGCTTGCAGCCTTCTCTGAACACAAAAAAACTGACTTCTCTCCCTGGAAAAGAAGTCAGGAGGTGTTGCTCGGGGTTCAGAAACCGTACCAGGAGTGGCAGGGAGCTGCATCATATTAGAAGCCCCTCACTGCTCCTGATGCTGCAGGCGAGCAGTCTGGTCCTGGACCAAGTCCATCAGAACCTGTACCTGGTTGGCTAAGGCCGCCACAGCCTTCAAAGTTGCTGGTCGGATGTAGGGATCCGACTTCCGTTCGTCCAGTGTTACTGTCAGGACTCGAGGTCCGGGATACTGGAGGTCCCTGAAAATACCCGCAACCCCTGTCCCTTCCTACTTGCCCCCCTGGGCTAAGCCCCAGGGCGACAACTGGGCGACGGTCCCTACACTCACTAAGGAAGGGGAACACTGGGACTAACAAACAGACAGACACTGGAACAAACAACAGCAAGGAGAGTCAGACAATCCGGGTCAGCAACGAGAGGGTACGCGGTACAAGAGGGTCAGGCAAAAGCAACGTCAGGTCAAAAGGCAGAGGGTCAGTATCAGGAGTCAGAAATACAAGGAACGCTGGTGTAGCAGGAAATCCAAAACTAGCACTGGCACTGGCACTGGTCTGCAGACACCAGCAGGTTTAAATGCTGTCAAAGCTCCCACCCCAGCAGCTGATTGGGGCGGGGAGCCTGACAGCAGCTGAGTGCATCCAGCAGCACTGGGGAACCCGCCCCCAGCCCTGCAGGAGGCAGGACAGGAGACACATGTTTGGTTGCCAAGATACCTAGGACGCGACGCGGGGCAACCCGGCGGCGAGGCGGAGCCCGGGGCCCCCCTGCGCCGCACAGCAGCTGCACGTGTGACAGGACCGGCGGTGCGGGCACGACGGACCCGCGAAACGCCAGTCCTTACAAAACTTTTACGTGATCGCCATTATCCATTGTATAACGGTGAACACTGCGGCTCCCTGTGAAATCTCCAGGCTCTTGGCTCAGTTTTGTAGCCAGGAGCAGGGGCATTTTCAATTATCCTGGCAATCCACAGCTTTTGCGCATGCGTCTGCCATTTTGGCGACGGACGTGTACGCAGAAGCTGGGGTAAGGTCCGCGGATAAATCTGGGGGCCTTATGTGCGTACTTTCATCCTCCCTCATGGATATGATCCGTGAGGGGAGATGAAACGTACGCTTTTTAAACTTTTTTAAAACTTTTTTTTTAACTTTTTTAACTTTTTTTTTTTACTTTTTCACACTTTTTTTTAACTTTACATGATCACTGTCATCCATTGGATAACAGTTATAATGTCCCCAGTGACATCCCTCTGCTCCTGGCTACACATGGCAACCAGAAGCAGAGGGATTTTGAATTTCCCGGGGCTCGAGCCCCTCTGTGCACGCGCCCGATGGCAATCATCGGGCACTCATGCGCAGAGGGGGACTTCGGGTCCCGGACCATCGGGACATCGGGGAGGACTTAGGTAAGTATTTTCACCTCCCCTCATGGATCCGATCCATGAGGGGAGGTAAAACTAGCACTTTTTTCTTACTATTTAAACTTTTTCACGATCGATGCTATCCCCGCGGTCCCCGGTAACGCCTCCTGGTTTCTCAGCTACCTTCAGGAGCCGGGAGCCAGGAGGTTTTGAATTTGCCGGGGGCTCCCGGGCTTCTGCGCATGCGCGTGACTTAATCGTCTGGCGCGCATGCGAAGAAGGCCACCAGCGGGTCCGGGAGGACTAGATCTCCGAGGGACACCGCCGACAAGCCAGGTGAGGATTTTCAGCTGCCCTGATGGATCCGATCCATCAGGGCAGCTGAATATCTATCTTTTTCACAGGTTTATTTACTTTTTTGTGATCGTTTGGATAGCGCCGATCGCAATGCCGGGGGGGCGGGGGGGGGGGGGGGGGTCCCCACAGCCCGGGATGACAGCTCCATGGAGCTGTCATGTCCATAGCCGGTGGGGCTTTATTCTCTGTAGGACGCATGTTTTTACGTCCTCAGAGAATAAAGCCCACATGGGCAGGACGTAAAAACACTATGGGCTGGTCGTTAAGGGGTTAATGTTTATATCCTGTAATATCATAGCACTCTAGAAAGGCATCTAGTCCCCTCTTAAACCCCTCTATCTAGCTTTTACTCTGGAGGTAAAATAAAGCTTTGATTTTTATTGCATCACTTTATGCTGCCATGAATTATTTTTTCCTTAAACTCCTCTATCGATTTTTTCCATCACTATGTCCTCAGGCAGAGAGTTCCACAGTGTCACTCCTGTTACAGTAATGAACCCGCTTGTATGTTGGTGATGAAACTTGCTTTCCTCTAGACGTAGCGGATGCCCTCTTGTTACCGTCGCAGTCCTGGGTATAAACAGATCATGGGAGAGATCCTTGTATCGTCCCCTCATGTATTTATACATAGTTATTTGGTCATCCCTTAGCCGTCTTTTTTCCAGGGTTAATAATTAGAGATGAGCGAGCACCAAAATGCTCGGGTGCTCGTTACTCGAGATGAAATTTTCGCGATGCTCGAGGGTTCGTTTCGAGTAACGAACCCCATTGAAGTCAATTGGCGACTCGAGCATTTTTGTATATCGCCGATGCTCGCTAAGGTTTCCATTTGTAAATATCTGGGCAATTCAAGAAAGTTATGGGAACGACACAACAACGGATAGGGCAGGCGAGGGGCTACATGTTGGGCTGCATCTCAAGTTCCCAGGTCCCACTATTAAGCCACAATAGCGGCAAGAGTGGCCCCCCCCTCCCAATAATTTTTACTTCTGAAAAACCCTCATTAGCAATGCATATCTTAACTAAGCACCACACTACCTCCAACAAAGCACAATCACTGCCTGCATGACACTCCGCTGCCACTTCTCCTGGGTTACATGCTGCCCAACCCCCCCCCCCCTCCGCACGACCCAGTGTCCACAGCGCACAGCAAAGTGTCCCTGCGCAGCCTTCAGCTGCCCTCATGCCACACGACTCTCATGTCTATTATAAGCACGTCTGCCATGAGGAGGATCCACAGGCACACACTGCAGAGGGTTGGCACGGCCAGGCAGCGACCATCTTTAAAAGGGGCGGGGCGATAGCCCATAATGCTGTACAGAAACAATGAGAAATCCAATCCTGTGCCACCTCCATCAGGAGCTGCACACGTGGGCATAGCAATGGGGAACCCATGTGCCACACACTATTCATTCTGTCAAGGTGTCTGCACGCCCCAGTCAGACCGGGGTTTTTTATAAATAGTCACAGGCAGGTACAACTCCGCAATGGGAATTCCGTGTGCACCCACAGCATGGGTGGCTCCCATGGGTGGCTCCCATTGCATTGCCCATCACAGCTGAGGTAATGTCAGGTTTAATGCAGGTGGTCTTCGGCCCACATTGCATGCCCCAGTCAGAATGGGATTCTTTAGAAGTGAACACATGCAGTTACAACTCCGTGTGGACCGACAGCATGGGTGGGTCCCAGGAAGCCACCGGCGGTACATAAATATATCCCATTGCAGTGCCCAGCACAGCTGAGGTAACGTCAGGTTTAATGCAGGTGGTCTTCGGCCTACTGTGCATGCCCCAGTCTGACCGGGGTTTTTAGTACATGGACACTGGCAGGTACAAATCCCTAATGTGAAGTCCCTGTGAACCCACAGCATGGGTGGCTCCCTGGAACCCACCAGCGGTACATAAATAAATCCCATTGCAGTGCCCATCACAGCTGAGGTAACGTCAGGTTTAATGCAGGTGGTCTTCGGCCCACACTGCATGCCCCAGTTAGACAGGGGTTCTTTAGAAGTGGACACATGCAGTTACAACTCCGTGTGGACCGACAGCATGGGTGGGTCCCAGGAAGCCACCCGCGGTACATAAATATATCCCATTGCATTGCCCATCACAGCTGAGGTAATGTTCGATTAAATGCGGGTGGTCTTCGGCCCACACTGCATTCCACAGTCAGACTGGGGTTCTTTAGAAGTGGACACATGCAGTTACAACTCTGTGTGGACCGACAGCATGAGTGGGTGCCAGGAAGCCACCGGCGGTACATAAATATATCCCATTGCAGTGCCCAGCACAGCTGAGGTAACGTCAGCTTTAATGCAGGTGGGCTAAAAATTACTAGGATTACAATGTAGGCGAGGGCCCAAAAAAATTGGTGTACCTGTGGTGGAAGCCCAGTATATATCTATATGGATCGGTGGACCTTGGCAGTAGACAGTTGTCAATTTAACATTCTGTATACATATTTGCTTTCTGTCTTTCTACAAATATAATGTTCTTACAGTTATGCAATAGGTACTTCTGCTCATATGAAAATATCTGTTTTATAACTCTGCTGACATGGGGAAGCCAACATGAAACTTCTGTTCTCAAAACGCTGACAAGATAATATATAGTATAAACACATTACATTTTCCATCTGTTTTGCAATTTTGGAAGATAGTATAACTCAGACATGGACAACCGCAGTCTGAAACAGCTACCGCAGAAATTACCCAAGCAATTTTACTGGAAACGTATGCAAATAACATGGGAGGTTTGTGCAATTTATAGTTCATGATGTAACATCCAATCATATCGAAGGAACCACACGTGGCTCCAAGACAACCCACTCATTTCATCCACCACCTGATGGCCAATCACAGATGACCGGAGGATGGAAGAATTGCAAGATGCTTATCCAATAATTAAACAATACGTTGTATCTATGTAATCTTTGACCTGCCCAGATGGGCGGATATGTTAAACTCTTTTAAAAGAGGCTACACGCCCATCATTAAAGTTAGAATTGAGGAAGCTATGCATGCTGAACCTTGTGTCAGTGTGAAAACGTCTTATGCGCATTATCAATTCAGAATTAATATGGAAGGGTGTAAACATTCCAAATTGAGTAAGCCGTGGTTCCGCAAAGGAGGGTTCAGCGACAGCTGGTGGCCCGTACGGGGAGTGATCGATAGGTTCCATAGAATTCGGACAGAAGACACGGACATATGCGACCTTGGACTTGGTGGGTCCAAAATATCATCAGAACACGGTAAGATAAATTAATTATCTATACCTGTGTGGCTAAGTTCAGGCTCGCCTATGTGCCGTGTCAAGGCCGAACGATTTGGATCCGCACGACGACAGGTACTTCTTTAAGTCTCGATCACTCGATAAGAACCTGTCATAAGATATAAAGGAATGTTTACATGCCTGTCGTTTTGAGAGTACTGGTCGGTTGGCAAGGTCAGTGAATTGCTTTAAGGGAGAGGAAGTCCCCGTACTGGGGCCCCCTGCTCGGGTTAGGTTTGGAGTCTAAAACCTTAGAGTAAGGGGACCTGTCGGGGTAGTTTGACTAGGTGGTCCTGCTCGGGTCAGGTTTGGTGTCTAAAACCTTAGAGTCAGGAAACGGTCAAACGTCTGGACAGGCACCGCTGCTCCGATAGAGTCTGGTAAGAGACCTAGGAGGGAGGGGCTGCCAGACAGTATCCCGAGGGGCAGTTTAGACTAAACCAGCCGTACTGGTGCTCCGTCTACTTGTCTGTCTAGTTGTGTGGGTACACCACTCATGTCTTGCCCTTGTCTATTTGTGTGTGTCCACAAATATTTGTTTATCGTTTGAACGTTCATGAGTAGATCCCTCTGTCTGAGGGTAGATTAATAAACTGTGTAGTGACAGAAATGCTAGAGACTCTATGGCGGGACATACTGTGTCCGGCGTCTGAGAAGACTTCTATAATCATGAATTTGGCAGCCATGATTGAAATTGAAAGGCAACAAACAATGTACCAAGGTCAATTCTTACACCCTCCAGAAAAGTGTGGAAGGGGTGGAGAGTCAAGTTATCATTGATTAATCAAGCAATCTTTCTGTGTGTCCTACCTATATAAAGTTAGTGTGCTTGTCTGTTGTGTAGAGCTAATCCTGCTGAGTTGTTATATAGAAATAGTTTGTTTGTCTATCATATAGAATTAGTATCAGTCCTGCTCAACTGTGCCCGTAATTGTTTAGGAAAAAAAAAAAAAAGGCTGCTAACTTCATTTAAAAAGAGGAAGTGCCATAACTCTTGATAGAAGGGAAGCAATTCCTGTGCTGTAATAAATAAATAAACTATACGTCCGTCATACAAATGTAAAAAGTTATATGCCACTCACATCCTGAGGGGGCTCTTAAGAATACATCTATGTTTGCCAAGTCCCCAATTCAATTGTAACCACATACAATGTTAGGTGGTCACCGCTGTGACAGTAAAGTTACAACATAAGATTTATGCATTAGAAGTTAGAATTTCCCTGAGTGTCAGAAAGAGGAAGAGAAGGTGGGTTGAAATGGCGTCTGTATTAACACACGCCAAAGACACCAGCGTTCAATATAACAGTTTAGTAAATAGGAAGAATTGCAGTACATTACCAATCAGATGGAGATGCCTGGCATCTAAGACTGCATCTGCCCAGTCGCCGGAAGTCTGGGACAAAAACTGTTGTAAAAGTAAAAATTAGCCACGTTCTCCCTTATAATCCTGTCGCTGGGCTGTCACATGAGCGAGAGACTTAAAAAGAGGAAGTTACTGGCCCTGTAGTCCCAGCACAAGTAACGTATATTCACAGACAATATAAAATAAATAAATAAACTACAGGGAGTAAGAGAAACTGTAGAGAAACTGCAGAGAAGCCAAGGAATAGGAAACAAGCAGGTAACGATAAGGCCAGGTATCCACAGGAGGAACGGGGTTGATTGACCCGTAATTTGTAAAATGTAAATTGTGTGGTGCATAAGACTTTATCTTTATTGAGTTGTGATGTGTGTCTGAGGACTGCCAAACATTGAATGAGGGAATAAGGAAGTAAGTGATTAGCCAAATTCAGAGGGGTGGAGCTAGATGATGCAAGAACACGTCTCTTATCCAAGGAGGGTGGTAAGAATCATAGATAGCCAGAAGAAAAAGTTTTGTTTTTTTTCTCCTGTCCCAAACTCAGCTTTCCACGGTTCCTGACAAATTATGGGACACCCACAAGACAGGCATAGGGAAATTGAATATACCCACCATGATTATATATACGAGACCCAGATACACACCCCTGGGTCAAACACTATCCCCCTAGTTTAAAAAAAAAACAAAAAACGGGTGAAGGGTCAGCCACGCATTTTAGGTGCTGTGTGCTGATGCTTTGGAAAAACTGCCAACTGGCCACAATTTCACTGTTAATTTCTCTTGCAGAAGGCTGTAAGGCCTGGAGGCCTCCAAAGACTAACCAAGTTCTGCAGGCCATACCTGTACATACACCCGTTGCCAAATTCCGCACCTTTCTGGGCCTTGTTTCATACTGCCGGTCATATGACAGTATTGACACAAAAGCACGGAGGACAACCACAGCCATGAGGTTAGATCCAGTGACTCGAGGAGCTCCCTCATCTGCTTGTGCGGTGGCAGCAGTACAGGCAATGGCTGACAAATCTTCTAAGTTGGTATTGGACTACCCCCTAGTGGTCCACACCCCAAATGACATCCAGAACATACTCATGCAAGTGCAACCCAAGCACTTATCTCTGGCCTATTAGATCCGGCTACAATGTGCTCTTTCCATGCCTCCCCCAATATTTCTTCCCAATGTTGTAATACCTTGAACCCGGCTACTCTTCTTTTAATCAGGTATTCCTGGGGGGAAGGGAGGCATAGGTGATCTGAGTATGGCAGATCAGCTATTTTTTAAAATTGTTTAAAATTCTGTGCAACAAGATTCTGACATTATTGTAGTGATGTACACACTGTTAATGATGCATATTTTGAGTTTTCTTTTGTAGATGGTATCAGGGTGAGGATTGATGATTCCGAACCAGATATGCAGAGGTCACACAACAAGATGTCCTAAACGCAGAAGCTCTGCCTCCGCATGTCTCAGGGCAAGAAGCGGAACCGGAGGCCCTCACTGGGGCGTGTGGAGTGGTAGAAGGTAAGTCGGCAACTCTTTACACTGACTCCTGGAATGCATTTGGCATAGCTCATGATTATGGCCCAACATGGAAGGCCAGACAGCTTGTTATCTCAGTAGGACAGCCAATTAAGAATGGTGCAGCGGTGCAGAATCTCATGGAAACCCTACTACTACTACCTGGCAATGGAGGGCTCACACCGATTTCTACAATGGAGAAGCGAGAGACGACACCCTCGCCAACAGCACAGCAAAAGCAGCGGCCCTCAAGCCGTGGAAGAAAGAAGAATAGATACTGACAGCATGAGTCAGTGATAAAAACTTTGGACTTTGAAAAAAACTTTGGACTTTGATAAAAACTTTGGACTTTGATAAAAACTTTGGACTTTGATAAAGACTTTGGACTTTGATATGTCAAGGACTTTACAGTTACAAGTCAACGAGGAAGGAAAGCAGATGGGCTAAAAGACGGGAGCGACAGAACAGGACGGTGTATGGCGAACAATCAACAGAACTTGCCTACAGAGGTCCCTGTCCCCCATGATGGCCCAACTGGTACACAGAATCAAAAGCAGCGATGACGTCGACACTGAACAAGAATGGGTGACACCTGGGTTCTCTGTAGCTGCTGCATCATTTGTCCAGTTAGCATGATCTTTGCCATATGCGAGTCCGGACAGAAGTAAGGTGGCCATATAACACTTGCCTTGACCACTCTACCCATTTCAGGGATTGCCAATTTGACCACATTCAGCTCACACCTGTTGGGGAGTATGAATATGTGCTTGATGTTGCTCGAGTCTTTTTCAGGTTGGAGGCCCACCCTGATACTAAGGTAAATGAGCAGATAACCACACAGAAGCTCATGAATGAGGTAATCTGCAGATCCAGGGTACCGGAAGTGAATAAGGTAAACGAAGGTACACACTTCACAGGTAAAATAATGTGACATCATGTCTAGAAAGTAATTGGACAGGGGAGTGTGCCTTAGTAAAGCCCTTATGCTCCCCCACATCCTGTCAGACAGCATTGAAGATAATGAGGTTGCCCCCCAAAGTTACTCTATCTTGATCCAACTCTGCTGTGTTCCGTAGTTATCCTGTCATGTTGGTCTACCCTTGTTTCTGCATAGGTACGATGGCTCCTTCCAGTCTTGTCACTAGGTAGTGTAGGGTCAGGGTAGGCGGCCTGGACGTGTTCACCATCAGGACTATCTCCAGGAGGGACATTGGTGTGGGTGAAGATCAGGGAGTCCCAATCCGTGCGTACCTGTGCATACTACTAGTATTGTAACAGCACATTAGAGTGAGAAGAGAGGCTCCTGGTGATAGTTTTGACCTACACGTGTACGTTGACATCATAAGACAGCCAAGGGGGGTACCTGACGAGTTTTTTAGAAATTTTCCTGATTTATTATGGTAAATAAAATGTTGAGCAGATTAATTATGTTTATTACAATTAAAAGTGATTTATAAGTTATACTAGAGACGCCTTATAGGGACTAGTCGACAAATAGGACCTACCTCGACTATGATTTTTCAAAATAGAATGGCACTAGGTACGATTTTAGCCAAAAAAGGGAGTGTCTGTAAGATGATAGGGGAGACTTGTACCTACATTTCAGACAAAACGTGACCCGCAGGTAAAGACGCAGTTGCCATTAAGAAGGTGACCGCACTAACTAAAAAGAGCTAACCTTAGTCTGTTTTCCTCAGTTAGGTACCTAACAGGAGAAGGGAAAAATATATAAAATAAGTTTTGAAACATTGTGTATTTAGAACACTGTGATAGGTTTTTGCTAAGATTTTGCTTTATTTTATCTGCAGTGCACTCTGCTTATATCCACGCAACATACCGGTGTTACAACGCCCCTGGTCCTGTTACCTTGCTGCCTCTGGAAAAGGGAAGTGGGAATAATCACCTTGTAGCTCTTTCCAGATTGATATTTATGATCATGCACTTACTAATGAGACAGGGGTTCAGTCATGTTGATCAGTAATTAGATAGTCCTGATTTTGCACTCTTGTTGATGAATCGAGGTAACGTCAAGAAGGCGGGGTTCTATACAAGTTAAAAGTCGCACCTCTCCTAACCTAATTATGTTTGTCACCTTTATAGTCATCCTAATTTCTGTTTGTTGTTGCATACAGTGTATTCCGACCCTGATGACTGCCTGGTCCATCTGTCCCACTACGACGTCCAACAAAAAGCCCACTGTCAGCGCAAACGTCGTCATCATGGATCCAGAATACGATGATGTCGAACCATCCTATACCCCCATGGCAGTAATAGGCCCAGTTGTCTACAACACAATGCGAGTCTAGGATCAGCGGTGGGGGATTGGGGTGGGACGGAGCAGGGCGAGTTTAGTGAAACAGATAGTTTCAAGGGGGGTCTGTGGTGGAAGCCCAGTATATATCTATATGGATCGGTGGACCTTGGCAGTAGACAGTTGTCAATTTAACATTCTGTATACATATTTGCTTTCTGTCTTTCTACAAATATAATGTTCTTACAGTTATGCAATAGGTACTTCTGCTCATATGAAAATATCTGTTTTATAACTCTGCTGACATGGGGAAGCCAACATGAAACTTCTGTTCTCAAAACGCTGACAAGATAATATATAGTATAAACACGTTACATTTTCCATCTGTTTTGCAATTTTGGAAGATAGTGTCGAGGGTTAGTCTGCACAAACAGACTGGTCAGTGATGTTGTCCGGTTCCAAATTGACCTAGGTATCAGATTGAGCGCTCTTGGAGCCAAAGCATTGAGCCATACACCGTATATGGTTAAAGCAATGAACTCTCTTTATTGTCTGTATCTCTTAGCTTTTATAGCCAGCCCCTCGTGGCTAAACAAGGAAAAACTCGTGACTTCACATTTGACAATAAGCTCATGACTTGACATTTAACTTACACTTGTGATATATGACTTAGACAAACATATTTATAAGAAATTGCTGATAACTTTCTTGTGGTTACGCCATCTCTTGCTAAATTCCAGGACACCTGCTCTTGTGAACTTCCTGATTCCACTTCGGTCAGACGTAGACCTTCAGTGTAGACAGAAAACCACAGGCTTCTTCCTCAAAACAGTCATGACTTCTGTTACACACAAAATATCGCAGTATTCAGCCTTATTGATTCAAATGGATTACTAAGCAACATATATTAATCTCTTTTAGTCCCTATCATTCCCCCATTTTGGACATCAGGAAGACACACGCAGGGTCCAGTTCTATTTTGAAAAGTCATAGTCGAGGTAGGTCCTATTGGTCGACTAGTCCCTATAAGGCGTCTCTAGTATGATGTTACAATACTAGTAGCGTGCACAGGTACGCACGGCGTTGGACTCCCTAATCTTCACCCACACCAATGTCCCTCCTGGAGATAGTCCTAATGGTGAACATGTCCAGGTCGCCTTACCCTGACCCTACACTACCTAGTGACAAGACTGGAAGGAACCGCCGTATGTTCTGCCTACCCCCAGCAGGGGTCGGCCTACACAGGGGCTGTAAAGGCTTTTGCCGTACATTTGCCCACACAAGAGATTATGACTTTGATTACTATATATATATATACACAACAGCATGACAATTATCTGTACTATACTTTGTAGGATTCCCATGAACCATCCTCCCAGACCAGAGAACCAATTTGCAGGGTTAAGAAAACTAAACCATCCCTGGTCTTTATCCTGTTTTATGCTAGTAGCTATTTTTCCCAAGGTATTGATCTTTTGGTGAATAGATTCTGAGTGATCAGAGAGGTTGAAACAACACATCCCCTCAAATTCCTCACATCCATGGTTTACTGCGAGCAACAGGTAATCTATGGCGGCTCTATTTTGTAAAGCTGCTTTCCTGACTCCTTGTATGTCTAGTAGGAGGAGGTCCAAGGCCTGTGATGTAGCATTCAGGCCCTTTACCATATCGCATGCTAATCCATTGATTACTCTTGCGTTATATTGTGCCAACCCGGGAACACCCACAATACTGACTGCCAGTGCCGTATGTTCTGAGTAGCTAAGTAGAGTGGGTGGTCCTTCACAGTTGCTATCCAGTCTTTCTACCTGTTTTGTCTGTTGGTGAGTTGTGGGCTGCTAGGTTTTTGGTACATTAGTATACTTAATCTAGCTAGGGAGCAGGGACCTCCGGTCAGGTTAGCTGGAATATATGTGTAAGTCAGGTTACCGCAGGACAGGACCCAGCCTAATGGTAATTTGACGTGCCTAAAATGGCTGGGGCTTCGGACTGTGTGGTTGCAAAGCATAAGAGTATGTACCTTTCTACATTGCTCGACTGTGCGATTACAGAGTCTCTGGGAAGCACTAGTCACCCTGGTTCTCTGCGCACAACCTCCCATATGTTCTTTATTACACGTGAAGTTATAGCATACCTCAGCCGGAGCGACATTCCTGACCCGGAAACGAGTCATATTTGACCAAAGTGTATGTTCGACCGCATCACAATGGGGACAATATTCATATACATTAAGAAAGGTATTTTCCTGGACAACATTGCTCTCCTCCACATCACTATCGTTATGCACTATTGAATATATATCACGAAGTGTCTTTATTGGAGTGGGGATAGACAGTAAGCAAGTCCGTAAAATATCTTCCCCACTCCGAAGGTTGGGCATGCACATGTGGGAGATATTCAGTATGTCTTTTGCAAAGTATTCCCACATGTTGGGGTGTCCTTCCGCCCAAACAGTCCATCTTCTTCTTACATCGACAGTTGGTGAGGAATTGTCCCGAAAAGAGAGTAGTCCAAGAAAACAAAGGGTAAATAATACACCTATCCAGACTATCAGTGCTGGTGTCCAGGTTGCCATCCCCCTCCCCCACCCTGGGTTGGGCTTATTCTCCACCCCCCTCGTGGTGCTGAGGCGTTGGAACTTTCTTGCAGTGTGAGGCATGAATCCAAGTGGGTTTGCCTTCTAGCTTGACCGAGGTGGGAGTGGTTAACAGTACTTGGTATGGTCTGTCAAAGCGAGGTTCCAAAGTCTTTCTGACGTGTCTCTTTACCACCACCCAATCTCCGGGATTCAGAGAGTGGGATCCTTCCAAACTATCAGGGTCTGGAATAGAAGAGAAAACTAGGTCGTGCGTTATTTTTAGCTTTTGGCATAAGTCCTGCACAAAGGAAGTAACTTTATCATGACCCAGGGATAGAGCTTGTGGGTGATATAGTCCTAGCCTGGGCACGGAGCCAAAGAGAATCTCATAAGGAGACAGTCCTGTTTTCCTATTTGGCGTGGTCCGTACTGAGTAGAGGGCCAGAGGTAGGCACTCGGGCCAAGGTTTTCCTGTTTTAACCATGGCTTTCTGTATCTTAAGTTTGAGGGTGCCATTGAGTCTTTCTACTTTTCCGGAGATCTGCGGATGATAGGGGGTGTGAAACGCCTGCTCTACTCCTAAGGCGGACATGACTTCCTTCATTACCTCACCAGTGAAGTGAGTACCACGGTCGCTCTCAATGGTCTCTGGTACCCCAAATCTGCACACTAACTCTGACACAAGTTTTTTTGCAGTGGCCTGGGCAGTGGCCTTCGGGACCGGGTAGGCCTCAGCCCACCCAGAAAAGAGGTCAATGCATACCAGGACATACTCATACCTTCCTGATCTGGGCAGCTGGATGTAATCTATCTGTAGTCTCTGGAAGGGGTACAAAGGTCACGGAGTGCACTTCCGAGGGGTCTTTACTACTTGACCGGGGTTGTGTAGTGCACAGATTTCACAAGCCTTGACGTATGCCTTTGCCATCCTGTCAAATCCCGGAGCGTACCACATTTTCTCCACCAGGGCTACCACGGCATTACGAGAAGCGTGCACCTTTCCATGAGCCAAAAGGGCCATACTAGGATAGGCAGCCGCAGGTAAACACATACGGGAACCCATCATCCAACCTTCATTTCCTTTTACTGCCCCTGCACTTGCCCAGCGCTCCTGCTCTTGCCCTGAGGGGAGTAGGTCCACCTCCTTCTGTGGTGGGACAGAGAGGGTCTGGTCCTTGGCAGGGGGATCAGGATCCTCCTCCGCTGGGCAGGACCTGGTCTGAACTCTGCACACGGGTGTCCTCCAGTCCAGCAGGGCTGCAGCCTTAGCTGCTCCGTCTGCCTTCTCATTGCCTCTGCTTTCCAAGGAGTCCCCTTGGGTGTGTGCCTTTACCTTTATTATGGCTACCTGCTTCGGGAGCATGATAGCTGACATTAAACTACTTACTGCCTCACCATTCTTTATCGGTCTGCCTTGAGCTGTTAGGAAGCTCCGCGCGCGCCAAATCGGCCCATAGTCATGCGCAACGCCAAACGCGTACCTGGAGTCCGTATAGATATTAGCGGTGACTCCCCGGGCTAGCTTGCAGGCCTCGGTCAGAGTGCACAGCTCCGCTTCCTGTGCTGACATATGTGGGGGCAAGGCGCGGCCTATCAGTACTTCATTCATTGATACTACAGCAAACCCTGTCACAAATCTGCCCATCTCATTCTGGTATCGTGATCCATTCACAAACATTTCAAGGTGGGGGTTCAGGAGTGGCTTATCTGTGACATGAGCAAATCCAGCTGTCTCCTGCTCCATCAGAGCAGCACAGTCATGCTGGTGCTCGGTGTCAAAAGCTTCCTCTTCGCCTAGGGAATTGACAAAAAGTTGATCCCCTGTGCTTACTCCCCCATTTGAATCAGTGTCACCTAATGGCAGTAAGGTGGCCGGATTCAAAGTTGTGCAACGTTGAAATGAGACATTGGATGAAGAGTGTACTGCAAGTTCCATTTTGACCTGTCTAGCAAGAGACAGATGTCTACGGCTCACCTGTGTCAGAATTCCATGTACGTCATGGGGCGTGAGGACCACAAGAGGGTAGTCTAGGACCACCTCAGAAGCTTTCTCAAGTAGTGCTTGTACAGCCAGAACTGCTCTTACACAGGAGGGTGAACCCCTGGCTACTGCGTCAAGATGTGCACTGTAGTATGCTACAGGGCGCTTTTTGTCACCATGCTCTTGTGTGAGGACGGCAGTAGCATGTCCCGCCATCTCAGTCACGAACATCTGGAAGGGTTTATCATAGTCTGGCAGACCCAGTGCTGGAGCACTGGTGATCTGTATTTTCAGCTGGTGAAAAGCTGACTCGGCTTCCGGAGACAAAGCAAATGGCTTCGAGCTCAGGCAGTCGTACAGAGGCTGCATGGTCATGGAGGCAGAGCGAATCCATGGCCGACAATATGAAACTAACCCCAGAAATGTCAGCAACTGAGCATTGGAGGCGGGGAGTGGCATGTCCTCCACCACCTTGGTACGTTCTGGCGTGAGGTGTTTTGTACCAGGACCTAGGCAGTGACCAAGAAACACAACATGAGATTTGCAAAACTGTAATTTGTCTTTACTGGCTTTACACCCGCTGTCTGCAAGAAAACAAAGGAGGCTATTGCGTCTTCCTGTGCCATGGCTAGGGGATGCTGGCGGATCATGGGGGCTTTTCCCCCATCTTTGAGATATACCATGACTGTGGGTACGTGGAGATGGCCCAAGTCTGTCTTCCCTTTTGCCCAGAGGGTCTCTGGCACTGCTGAGAGAACCTGTGTATCTTCTGGGGTCAACACATATACAGTACAAGAAGGAGGCGGAGTGACCAAGTCTGCTGCCATGAGACAGAATACCTGGTGGTCGGCCGCAGAGGTACTGACATGAGCCTCACCGGAAGGATGGAGCTGAATACAGCACCCCAGGGGTCCCATCACATCGGTTCCCATGATGCAATCCCCAGCGGGTGACACCAGGAAGCGAGTGAGGACTCGTGACCCTTGAAAGGAGACTTCTATGGGCTCGGTCTCACGCATGGGTGTTGGTTCACCGGACACTCCAATGGCTATGGCTATGGAGTCTGAGAGGGGAATACTAAGGCCATTGACTTGTGAGGTACTGACACATGATTTAGTGGCCCCTGTGTCAATTAAAAAGGGCACCTCCTTCCCCTGGATTTTTAGAGGCTGAAAAATTTGTGGCCCACATGCGTCAGTAACTATAAGGGACACGGGGGAAGGAGTGCCAGACCTTCATTGGTAATTGGTATACCCGTTGTTTCCCTGTGGGCGGGATGATGTGGTATTGGCCGTACTTCCCTGTTGCCCCCTTTCGTCTGACATGTTCTGTCTAGGGCGTTTAGGGGCCCTACAATTACGGGCCAAGTGTCCAGTCTTCCCGCAGTTATAACACTTACGGGTCTCCCGCCTGGGGTCGTTAAGTCGGGCTGTGTCCCCCTCCATGGTGTAATGTTTAACCATAACACCCTTTGCATGGTCTTCTGTGTCCATGACAAATCCTACAGCTTTCTTATATAGATCACGCGGTTTGGCCTGTCGCCAATCGGGGGTACATGCTTTAACGCGGTCGGACAGGCGCTTATCTATTCCTTGCATAAAGGCTTCACAAAAAGCAGCATTACGTATGGCTTTTGGACAATCATATAAACCCAGATCTCTGCCAACTTCCTCTAAACGGCCAAAGTAACATTCAATAGACTCGCCCTTGTTCTGTCTACACTGGGTTAGGGCTGTACGTCTCTCTTGGGCTTTGTCCTTAAACCAGGCTTTAACCTTGTCCACATATTGAGTACCACTAAGTAATGTCTGGGGGTCATCTGGGCGATCTTCAAGACCACAAAATTGAGCAATACTATTGTAAAGGCCCAGAGGACATTTTACATTCATAAGACATTCCATGTCTGTCCAAGTGGCAGAGTAGTTTTTCTGTATGACTTCCAACTTTCTATGGAAAGCTGCTGGCTCTGTCTGGGGATTGGGCAGTTGCTGACACAGTGCCATCTGGTCTGTGGCGCTCCAGGGTCGCCATGTAGTGACTGTAGACCCGGGAGTTGGTCTATGTGCGTCCGTGGGTCTGTCATTAGAAGACGATGGTCTGTCGGTGTCCTCTTGTCTGACCGTGCCCAATGGTGGACTCGGTCTGTTTGGTTCTCTATAATGGGTAGTGGAGGTTGTAACGGGGAACAAGGGAACCGGTTGTCTACACTGATCCCTGGGACGTGGAGTCCCACATACTGTACAGAGTTCTCTAAAACAGGCATTCTGTTGACCACAACGTGGACAATCCCAAGCCGGACCTCTATTTACTTCAGGGCCCGGGGATCCTGATTGAGGGCTGTAGGGAGGTGTATCCATCTGGGCAGTAGCCTGTGGATACATAGGAGGCAGGGGTGGCAAATTGGGATACAGAGAATTAAAGGGATTATTTGGAGACATTGGTGGAGCGGCCGGGACGACAGGAGGGACTAATGGAACCGTAGGGGTTTCCATGGGAACGTCTATTGGTGGCCGGGCCATAGGACAATAAACTAAAATGCCCTCGCCTCGGGACTCGGAGTCCCAGTGTTCGTCTTCTGCTGTTTTAGAGCAGTCCAGGATGGCCTTTATGCCTTTTTCCAAACCCTTATTTCTTATTTCCTTTCTATGCTTATCCGTATATTGTGACCAAAATTCATAATTGAATGTTCCCGCCTTCTTGAGGCCTATACGTTTGTAAACTTTATAGGCTTGTCTGCAAATGTCCTCCCCTTCTCTATCTTTAATTATTTCAATAGGAGTCTGATATATCTTAGATTGTTCAGACCCCATCTTGACCACTTCCAACTATTCTTCACTAAGTATACAGGACGTATATTTCACACAGTAAACTAAGATAATCACTGAGATTATCTGGGAACACACAGTTCCCTGTCCCGGAATAGATTTACAGAACTAAAAACGTGGTCAACTTCAAACACTAGGATTCAGGGGAGACCAGACTTCGCCTCTTAGGGACCTTTAGTAATATTATAACAGATCCAGAGTAACAATATGACTGCCAGAAATGAGACTATAATAATGACAATTATTTCAATCTCCAATACAGACAACATGACTCTTTAAGTCCCAATGAGTGAGTTCTTCCGTCTAGGACAGTTAAATGAACTTATTCACTCTAAAATATGGACGGGGCAGAAAATATAGGAAACAGGCAACAACCAACCTCTAGTCCGTTAGAGACACACAGAGATCTAAAGAATCCAGACTGTATAATAGTAAGATAAGCTCTTACCTTTTACACCGGTGTTTTCAGTCTGGGGTCTCAGGATCCAGTATCCACGTCAACGGGCCAGGAGTTTGTTTCAGTCTACTGGTTGCGATGTCCCGTAAAGATAAGCCCCGCCCCCTAGTTGGACGCCAAAAACTGTCGAGGGTTAGTCTGCACAAACAGACTGGTCAGTGATGTTGTCCGGTTCCAAATTGACCTAGGTATCAGATTGAGCGCTCTTGGAGCCAAAGCATTGAGCCATACACCGTATATGGTTAAAGCAATGAACTCTCTTTATTGTCTGCATCTCTTAGCTTTTATAGCCAGCCCCTCGTGGCTAAACAAGGAAAAACTCGTGACTTCACATTTGACAATAAGCTCATGACTTGACATTTAACTTACACTTGTGATATATGACTTAGACAAACATATTTATAAGAAATTGTTGATAACTTTCTTGTGGTTACGCCATCTCTTGCTAAATTCCAGGACACCTGCTCTTGTGAACTTCCTGATTCCACTTCGGTCAGACGTAGACCTTCAGTGTAGACAGAAAACCACAGGCTTCTTCCTCAAAACAGTCATGACTTCTGTTACACATAAAATATCGCAGTATTCAGCCTTATTGATTCAAATGGATTACTAAGCAACATATATTAATTTCTTTTAGTCCCTATCAATAGTATAACTCAGACATGGACAACCGCAGTCTGAAACAGCTACCGCAGAAATTACCCAAGCAATTTTACTGGAAACGTATGCAAATAACATGGGAGGTTTGTGCAATTTATAGTTCATGATGTAACATCCAATCATATCGAAGGAACCACACGTGGCTCCAAGACAACCCACTCATTTCATCCACCACCTGATGGCCAATCACAGATGACCGGAGGATGGAAGAATTGCAAGATGCTTATCCAATAATTAAACAATACGTTGTATCTATGTAATCTTTGACCTGCCCAGATGGGCGGATATGTTAAACTCTTTTAAAAGAGGCTACACGCCCATCATTAAAGTTAGAATTGAGGAAGCTATGCATGCTGAACCTTGTGTCAGTGTGAAAACGTCTTATGCGCATTATCAATTCAGAATTAATATGGAAGGGTGTAAACATTCCAAATTGAGTAAGCCGTGGTTCCGCAAAGGAGGGTTCCGCGACAGCGGAAAGTACAAATGTACTTCAGAAAAATTGCCCATGCCCAACCAAGAGGGCAGGTGAAACCAATTAATCGCTTTGGTTAATTTGGCTTAATTTGTAACTAGGCCTGCAGGCGGCCCAGTTAAAATAAAAATTGGTTCAGGTGCAAGTTTCAACGCTTTACTGAATTGAGAATTGAAACGTATATACATTGTTTACAAAAGTTATATGACTAAGCCTTGTGGGCCTCAGAAAAATTGGCCGTTCGGCGTGATTACGTGAGGTTTCAGGAGGAGGAGGATGAATATAATACACAGATTGATGAAACTAAAAGGTCCCCGTTTTTTATGGTGATAGAGAATGATGCTTCCATCCGCGGGTGCAGCCTACGTATTGTTTAGGTACCGCTGCTGTCCGCTGGTGGAGAAGAGAAGTCTGGGGAAATCCAGGCTTTGTTCATCTTTATGATTGTAAGCCTGCGGCACTGTCGGTTGACAGGCGGGTACGCTTATCCGTGATGATTCCCCCAGCCGCATTAAACACCCTCTCTGACAAGACGCTAGCCGCAGCACAAGCAAGCACCTCCAGGGCATACAGCGTGAGTTCAGGCCACGTGTCCAGCTTCGACACCCAGTAGTTGTAGGGGGCAGAGGCGTCACCGAGGACGGTCGTGCGATCGGCTACATACTCCCTCACCATCCTTTTACAGTGCTCCCGCCGACTCAGCCTTGACTGGGGAGCGGTGACACAGTCTTGCTGGGGAGCGATAAAGCTGTCAAAGCCCTTGGACAGTGTTCCCCTGCCTGTGCTGTACATGCTGCCTGATCTCCGCGCCTCCCCTGCTACCTGGCCCTCGGAACTGCGTCTTCTGCCACTAGCGCTGTCGGATGGGAATTTTACCATCAGTTTGTCCGCCAGGGTCCTGTGGTATAGCAACACTCTCGAACCCCTTTCCTCTTCGGGTATGAGAGTGGAAAGGTTCTCCTTATACCGTGGGTCGAGCAGTGTGTACACCCAGTAATCCGTAGTGGCCAGAATGCGTGTAACGCGGGGGTCACGAGAAAGGCATCCTAACATGAAGTCAGCCATGTGTGCCAGGGTACCTGTACGCAACACATGGCTGTCCTCACTAGGAAGATTACTTTCAGGATCCTTCTCCTCCTCCTCCTCAGGCCATACACGCTGAAAGGATGACAGGCAAGCAGCATGGGTACCCTCAGCAGTGGGCCAAGCTGTCTCTTCCCCCTCCTCCTTATGCTCCTCCACCTCCTCCTCCTCCTCAACGCGCTGAGATATAGACAGGAGGGTGCTCTGACTATCCAGCAACATACTGTCTTCCCCCACCTCCATTTCCGAGCGCAAAGCGTCTGCCTTTATGCTTTGCAGCGAACTTCTCAAGAGGCATAGCAGAGGAATGGTGACGCTAATGATTGCAGCATCGCCGCTCACCATCTGGGTAGACTCCTCAAAGTTTCCAAGGACCTGGCAGATGTCTGCCAACCAGGCCCACTCTTCTGTAAAGAATTGAGGCGGCTGACTCCCACTACGCCGCCCATGTTGGAGTTGGCCTCCGCGTCCTCGCCTGCGTCCATGTCCTCTAGGCCTACCCCTACCCCTCAGCATGGTGTATTACCAGTAGTGCAGAAACAGAACGCTGTAATTAAATGTGCCGCTTATTGGCCTGTGGTTGGAGGCTGACTTCGCTTACGGAACGCACAGCAGAGCCAGGAAAGAATTTTGCGCAAGCCTGTAGTGAGACGTAGGTGCGTATGACTGAGCTAGTGGAATTCACAGCGCAGAAGCAGTCAAGTGTCCAAAGGCAACTAGTAGGCCTTAAGTGTTTTGCTTCTATTTTTTTAAAGGCTGAGCTGAGACAGCAGACAGATACTGTAGGCAGCGTATATATATATATACTGTTTCCCTCTGGACGGGATGACGGCGGTGATGTAACGGGCAACGCAGAGCCAGGAAAGAATTTTGCGCAAGCCTGCTGTAACACTTAGCTGCGTATTAATAAGGACTACTACCCCCAGCAGAGAAGCAGTACACTCAAGACGGTCACAGGCAGCCCAAAGATAGTATTTTTGCCAAATTTTTTTGAAAAAGGCCCACTGCCTATATAGACAGTATATCTCTTTCACCTTTCCCACTGTCCCTGCCTCACCACTACTGGCCCTATACTATGTAAAATTACTGCAGACTGTTTCCCTCTGGACGGGATGATGGCAGTGATGTAACGGGCAACGCAGAGCCAGGAAACACTTTTGCGCAAGCCTGCTGTAACACTTAGCTGCGTATTAATTAGGACTACTACCCCCAGCAGAGACGCAGTACACTGAGGACGGTCACAGGCAGCCCAAATATATTTTTTTTCCCCCAAATTTGCTTGAAAAAGCCCACTGCCTATATAGACAGTATATCTCTTTCACCTTTCCCACTGTCCCTGCCTCACCAGTACTGGCCCTATACTATGTACAATGACTGCAGACTGAGGACGCAATGCTCTGCACGGCCGATATACAAGAAAAAAAAAGCGCAACCCTGCTAAAAGCAGCCTCAACAGTACTGCACACGGTCAGATGTGGCCCTGAGAAGGACCGCTGGGGTTCTTGAAGCCTACAATAACTCCTAACACTCTCCCTATAGCAGCTCCAACACGATAGCACTGTCCCTCAGCTATCTCACAACGCATCTGTGCCGAGCCGCGGGAGGGGCCGATTTGAATACTCGGGTGACACCTGATCTCGCCAGCCACTCACTGCAGGGGGGTGGTATAGGGCTTGAACGTCGCAGGGAGAAGTTGTAATGCCTTCCCTGTCTTTCTATTGGCCAGAAAAGCACGCAAATGTCTCAGAGATGAAAGTGAAAGTAACTCGAACATCGCGTGGTGCTCGCCTCTAGTAACGAGCATCTTGAACACCCTAATACTCGAACGAGCATCAAGCTCAGACGAGTACGCTCGCTCATCTTTACTAATAATCCCAATTTTTATAGCATCTCTGTATATTCCAGTCTTCGCATTCTGTTTATTAATTTAGTTGCCCTTCTTTGAACGCCCTCAAGCACTGCAATGTATTTCCTGAGCACCGGTGTCCAGAACTGTACACAGTATTCCATGTGGGGCCTGACAAGTGCCTTATATAGTGGGAGGATAATGTTCTCGTCCATCACCACTATATTTTTTTTAATGCACCTCAAGATTTTATTTGCTTTTGCAGCAGCTGACTGGCATTGATTGCTCCAGTTTAGTCTACAGTCAACTAGAACCCCCAGGTATTTTTCCTTATATCACTTTTCCTTAACAGTACCACATTTAGTGTATATAGGTGATATCCGTTTCTCCTGCCCATGTGCAGAACTTTACATTTATTAATACTGAACTTCACTTGTATTTTTTCTTCCCAAGCCCCCAACTTATCTCGGTCCATTTGCAGCCATACATTGTCCTCCATTGTATTAATTACCTTGTATAATTTCATATCGTATGCAAATATCGATACTTTACTGTGCAGTCCCTCTATCAGCTAATATTGAACAGAATGGAGCCTAATACTGAACCCTATGGCAGACCACTAGCAATGGGGGCCTAATCAGAGTACGAACGATTAATTACCACCCTCTGCTTTCTATCTCTGAGACAGTTCTTTACCCAGATACACACGTTTTCACCCAGACTAAGCTGCCTCATTTTATATATCAGCCTATTAAGCAGCACGGGGTCAAATGCTTTAGAGAAATCCAGATATACGAGATCAATAGACTCTCCCAGATCTAGCCTAGAACTAATTTTATTGTAGAGGCTGATCAAATTGGTCTGATTTAATCGACCCCTCATGAACCCATGCTGACGAGGAGTTATACTGTTGTTTTCCTTGAGGTATTCCAGGATGGTATCTTTCCTCCCTCTCTACCGATTTAACTATCTGTTTCAAACCAACCCATGTGGAGGACTGAATCTCCAATCACGGTCTCTCTCTCTCTTGCTGTTAACTGACTAACCAGTCCTCCTAAGCTTTTGCTAAGGAAACCCTAATAATAATGGGCGTGGGCTAACAGTAAATAGGGCACAGAGATAAACTGAAAAGCAGAATATGATTGCAACACATAACCTTTAACACTTAAAGTCATACACACATTTAAATAAGAAGTGGCCACATAGGTTCTGTAGTGTACCAAATCCAGGACACTACAGATGCCCTCTGTTTATACACACTACCTGGCGTGTCATTCATTGGCCTCTCTGAGCTCAAATTAAACTATTTAAAATAATTTGGATACCTGAGGCATATCATAGGAGTAATTTCACTCACAAAGTGCACAGCAACAAAGGGTCAGTTTGAATGCACTGCTATGTACAGGATGCTTGTCAAAGTTTGGTCAATTTATGCTGAAGCATTTCTTACACCAGGTGTCCATATTCTATTAGACGCACTAATATTTATTACTTCTGAAACCTCTGGTATAAGACAAGCCCTTCTTCTTTGATTTATGGCTACCTGTGCCTGTCTGTCACCACTGCGGTAAGTGACTGGATCCTCTTTTGCAACACAAATCCACTACTTTTCCTGGATCGCTGCAGGAAATGATTGGTGGCCGCACTGCTCCACCGCACATTGCAAACTTCTCACATGAGAACACAAAAATACAACACATCACTTCTTTACTGACGGGGCTAAAACTTTCTTACAGCCCATCTTTATCAGGATTTTGTTAACCTCTGCCTTGGAAAACAGGTAAGAATGATGTGATGCTGCAACATCTTAATGTTTTGCATCGGTCGTTTATTGGATACTGTCTTGGAAACTTGTCTTTATCTGCCTCAAAGTTGGAGGAAAACCTACCAAAATTAGGCTATTCATGTCATATTTGAAAGTTGACATCTTCCTCAGGATGTTGACCTTCACCTCCTTTGGGTAGTGCAGTAAAACTCTTTCCTCTTCTCCAGGTTGTGGGGCTTTTATCCCTTCTTGCAGTGGTTCCCATCAGTCTTGCTTCAGCTGCAGGAGGATTACTTGTAGTAGATTCTGGTGTCCAACATACACATGTTCATGAACTCAACACTTTTCTATGTACTGGCCCTACAGGGCCTTAGCTGCCTTCTAGTTTCACCTCAAAACCTAGTTATAATAGAAATGAGCTTCTATACAGTTTCAAAGGGGGGGGGGGGGTGTTCTCACCTCCATTGCTACTTTCGGGCCCTTCTAGCAACACTGTTGCACACAATGACAGTTCCTGCCCGTATATATCTTACTGCGAGAAGAATGATTGCTCCAAGTGAGTGGACATTGCTGCAAGAATGTAGTTCCCAAACCATAAAAGTCACCTATCATCACCCCTGTTTCAAGAAAGTCGCCCCCTCGATACTAAACTCCATATAGAAAGACTGTGCCAGTGATTGTCATGGTGCTCATGTATATAGCCTATCCCCCTTCAGTGACCAGTAGGCCAGTGTTTACCTGAAACACAGAGTTAGGGTAACACTTCAAGTAATGCACCCTTCTATGTAAGGTAACGAGTACTTTGTACAGTAACAGTTTGTGTGTGCTGTAAACACCTCATGTCCTTCTGTTCATTTCTGTGTCATTATATCATCTCACTTGTACCTTATGGGAAAGACACATGGGCGCTTGCACTAATTGGCTCGCCATTATGCAGCATATTAGCACATAAGCCAGGTAAAAATATACATTTTTTTACCATTCAAACTCCGCCCCATTGCGGTAAGGTCTATCTTTTCTCGCATGGAGAAATAACGTGCGATAATCCCAATAGTGAAAATGAAACCATTGAAATCAATGCTTTTGTTCTGTCTAATTATGCAGCTGTGATTTACACGTCTGCATAATGAAACAAAATCACACCCATCTGTCTAAGCCCTTACAGTAAGACCAAGAGGCATGCATATGAAATTGGAGAGCCCCATAGATGTGAGGAGAGCAACCTTCTTACTATCTTTCTCAGCTCCAGGCACTTGCTAGCATACACTGCCACATGCAGGGTGGAAAAGTAGTACGGCCCAATGTAGCAAGGCAGTCCACTATTCTGGGCAGCGGGCCAAAGGGGTAGACTCTTTATTACATTCCTAAAGCATAGCCCCATCATGGATCAGTGCAGACTTACAGCAGATATTGTATTTGTTTCTTTGAGTCAATTTCATAAGTTTATTTTTTCTTCATTTAATACACAGAGAGATAAATACCAGAAATAAAGCTTCTCTCCATAAACCTACTTTTATTACCTACAGATTGAGATGTCTTAGAATCCCTGAAGGATGAGATATTTCATCTGAGCTGTAAATTAATCCCAGTTCATAGATATAAACCCCTGCATCCTGCAGCCTGGGTCTGTGCTGAGGAGATGACAGAGGAGGACGCACGATCTGTACAGCTGCCACAGGCACTGCTGCATTGTGACATGTCTATGCTTTCAGTTATTATCCATATATTACTTATCATATGTGTCTCATCCTACAGACACGGATTACAGGAGTCATCATCTCAGTGTACACTGAGCCAGAACCAACTGATAACCGGACTGGAATATGAATATTATCAGAGAGGAGACTTCATCATAGGAGGACTGTTCTCTGTCAATAACCGCTATGTATATTCCTTTCCTTACAATGGTTATGGAAGGATTATATGTGCAGTGTAAGTTTCCAATCACCAAGAAAAGAGATACATTATTTTATTAAATGTATCCTACATATAAGGCATACAGCAGGGTTTGTATTTGGTTGCATCCCACTCCCATTGACTTTGAACTAAGCAGCTGCCAAGCCTGATGTAGAGGGACGTACGGATGTAACACAGTTTATCTCGCTGGAACAACCTATGTTATCCCATCCCAACAGAAGCCATAGAAGAGCTATTGTCCGCTGCCGCGGATTAACACTTTAATTGTAAAGTTACATTTTTCTACATTTCTTGGTTTCATTGAAGCAGAAGGCCCTCATGGGGAACAGATGGCTCTCTGACAAAGCATTGTCCTCTGATGCTGGTTTCAGGCTGCAGATACATTTCGGTGTATGAATTAGGGCCGACATTCTCAGATTCCTGTGATTTTACTGACCCAACATTGATCACTACAGAGCGCTGCAGGTTGTAGTTTGGTTTTGTAGGGCCGCGGGGTCTGGTTGTTGTACTCATAATACACCCATTAATATCTACCCATATTATGGCCAGATAAGACAGATATAAGTGTGGGGAATGATTTTGAATGTTAGCAAATTCACTGAAAAATTAATATTCAGACTTCTAAGGCGATGGGCTCACAGTTATCACTGCAAATATAGCTGCTCTACTTAAAGGGAACCCACTGGATCATAAAGTAAGTTATGGTGGGATGCGGGAGGGAGCTGGATGATGTCGTTTTATGCCCACCTGCTCCAACGCTGTCACCTGCTGGAGAAGGTGCGCACAAATCTAAAACCTCAGGAAGAAAAAAAGAAACACAGCCGCACTCCAAGGGTTCAGCCACACCGCTGGTGCAAGGTACAATGCAATAGCCCAGTTAGGGTCCCGACTCCCTGGGTCCACTGTTGATCAGCAATGTAGAGAGGAGGAACTAGGCAGCATTCATTGAAGTCTTCTTTATTAAATAGCCGTGAGAAAGCAAGCAGCCACGTATCGACCCTGTGCTCGGGTCTTTATCAAGATAAGACCCGAGCACAGGGTCGATACGTGGCTGCTTGCTTTCTCATGGCTATTTAATAAAGAAGACTTCAATGAATGCTGCCTAGTTCCTCCTCTCTACATTGCAAATCTAAAACCTTTCAGAGTTCCATGATTGTTCTTATATACAGGCATAGGAGAGCAAAGGACTCTGAAAAAGTTAGATTTTTGTGCCACGCACCTACTTTCAGGGGCGACAGAGCTGGATCACTGGAGCGGATGAGTATAAGACTACATCACCTGACTCCCTGTCGCGTCTCCTAACAGAACCATAACTTTATAGTGCTGTGGGGACATGGCCGAGTCCCTTTAACCCCTTAAAAATGTGACTTAAGGTGGGGCTTAATTTGCTTGTGATTTTCTACATAATTTAAAAGCCATCATTATCATTTATCAGTCAACATTGTATCTTTTAATGTTGTGATTCTGGAGTTCATATAATGTGGAACTTTTTCTAATTTTGGGGGGAACAGATGAAACCCTGCAGCGTTTTTGGCCTTTGTTTTCATGGCATTCACTGCACAGAATAAATGACATGCAGGTTGTTATACTTACAAAATATCGAAATTATAGGCAATATGGCAGATAGGCAGTCTGCAATGGCATGCCTTCAGCTGGCATGGCAACCACATGGTACCCTATAATTTCATCGGAAGCTCCAGGATGTAAATGTATGTCCTGCAGTGTTAGGGCGCCTACCCACTTGCGATTTTTTTTCCTGCGATGTTTTGCGTTTTTTCTCAAGAGCAATTAGTATAGAATGTGTTCTTGTCCATCTGGGTTTTTTTTTCCGTTTCATGGGGTTTTTTTCACATAGGAACTGTCAGTTGCATATGTGTCCTTATTTTTCTCCTAATGCACCCATGATTGTCAATGGAGGGCTGCAAAAAACGCGCAAAAAAAACGTGAAAAATGTGCAAAAAAAGCGCGAAAACGCCGCGTTTTTCACGTGCGAAAATCGGCAACGCAAGTGGGTAGGCGCCCTTAAAGGGTAAAAAAGTCTTAAAATGATGTAGTTCTCATACTAACCAATAATGTTAACAATACTCTGATACCTTCCAGTGCTCTATGGAGGATCCACTATTTACAAAAGATCATCGTCACAGTTCACCTCCTGCCCCTCTCTGCACAATGACCTTTACACAGAGTATGATAAGGTGAAAACACTCACTCGCTGACTGACTAACTGACTTGCCACTAATTCTCTAACTTCCCGATGTCATACAAACATTAAATTTGCCAGGAGCATTCTTTAGGTCCTATATAGAAAAAGTAGGGGTCACAACTCGAAAATTTAATGCTAAGGGCAAAAGTATTGGTGTCCCTGTGTAATGTATACAATCTAAGTCTCTAACTTCCTGATATCATACAAACATGAAATTTAGGATGATCATTCTTTAGGTCCTAAATAGGAAAAGTAAAGAGGTCACAACTTGAAAATTCAATGCTTAGTGCAGAAGTATTGGTGTCCCTGTGTAATGTACCAAATCTAATTCTCTAACTTCCCATTGTTGTACAACCGTGCAATTTGGCAGGAGCATTCTTTAGATCCTAAGTAGGAAATGCAAATGAGTCACAACTTAATTATTCAATACTAATTGCAAAACTAAGTGCACATCAATGTGGTGTAACTTCTCAGGGTGCATTCACAGGAACGTATATCGGCTCGGTTTTCACGCCGAGCCGATATACGTTGTCCTTGTGTGCAGAGGGGGGAGGATGGAAGAGCCAGGGCCAGGAACTGAGCTCCCGCCCCCTCTCTGCCTCCTCTCCGCCCCTCTGCACTATTTGCAATGGGGAGAGGCAAGACGGGGGCGGGGCTAATTCCTGGACCTTAGCCACGCCTCGTCCTGCCTCCTCTCATTGCAAATAGTGCAGAGGGGCGGAGAGGAGGCAGAGAGGGGGCAGGAGCTCAGTTCCTGGCCCTGGCTCTTCCATCCTCCCCCCTCTGCACACGAGGACAACGTATATTGGCTCGGCGTGAAAACCGAGCCGATATACGTTCGTGTGAATGCACCCTTAGTGTCGTACAAGTGTGAAATTTGGTGAGAGCATTCTTTAGGTCCTAAATAAGGAGAGTGGGAGTGGTGGCATATTCCGCAATGGGACATCAGTGCATGCAGCCTGAGGAGAATCTATCACTCCTCTATGTGTATACATATTTTATTCCTTGGTTACTCTAAAGTAACCTTGACTTCATAAAATTTTCCGTGCAAACAATATATAAACACCTGTATAAAATTAACTCGCGCGAGGCCGGGTATATCAGCTAGTGTATATATAGACAGATAGATAGATAGATAGATAGATAGATAGATAGATAGATAGATAGATAGATAGATAGATAGATATAGATATACATGTGTGATTTATTTTCGATGAAGGGCAATACGAGAGAAAATAACAAGATAATATATTTCCTGTTATAATGACATTTTCACAGCCCAAAAGCAAGGTGGTATATGGATCTCCTAACACTTATCTTTGTGGTTGATCAAGTGAACAAGGACCCGGACCTTCTCCCTAATATCACTCTGGGTTACCATCTGTATGATACGTGTAACGACGAGATCATGTATGTCCACAAAATGCTAAATATTTTATCAGGGGAGAAAAAAGACGTCCCCAACTATTCCTGCAGTCACCATGGGGAAGTCGCTGGAGTCATCAGTGAAGATTTTGGCTCGGCAGATAATCTAAAAGTATACAATCATCCACAAGTAAGTGTCCTCTACAAGTTATAAAGGGTTCTTATGTGTGAAATAAATAATACATGTAGCATCTGATACAATTAAGAAACACACATCTAAAGGTCTGGTGTTTTTTTTTTATTTTGCTCCCTTCACTATTTAGCTATCTCCCCAGTATAAGCTGGCAAGTGTTACATTGGTTAGTACTTTCTATCTGTCAGAACCTCCCGGACTCTTTTTCCTCAGATGATCATGTAATCTGAATTCTGACCAGCTCAGATCTACTAGGAGGCTATGGATTCATGTTCTAGTCTGTGTGAGGCTGGTACATGGATCTACCACAGAAGCCGCCTACAGGAGGGCACAGTCACCACTGTGAAAGTTATAATGATGATCACACAGTTATAATATAGGAGATCACAGCTCATCCTCCTGACTGCTTACTCATGGTCTGTAGCTTATTTAAGTGACTACAACAGGTAATGAAAAGTAATATAGCCCCCAAGCAGACATAAATGGTATAGCCTCGAGCTAATGCTGTGTTGATGCATCATGGGATTGATGTGAAGCTGAAAGTAAAACATCACAGGGGTCTGCATTGCATGGATGTGATTGCAGTACAAGGAGGAGACATCCAGGGTGTGACATACAAGCAGGTAAGGAGACAGAGATGGAAAAGTATAGCTTCAATGGGGTGACCCTCTAAATCTGATCTTTTAGTTTTGTTTTGGATTCTATTGATTATTTGTTTCTACCCTGGATTACTGAGCTTTGTTGCCACGCCGCTGTGGGTATCTCTTGTGAACTGTATAAATTGGTATTTATTGAGGTCCAGAGACCCGCTTAGAGTATTTCGTGCGTGATTCACTTGTTTATTCTTTTTAGGTGTAGCAGTGGGATGATGGCAGTAAACCTCTCTGAATCACTCCAAAATGGCATCCACCCGTAGGAAAATGGCTGTCCCAGCAGGTTCTAAAGGTTGTATTTTATGGTAGTAGTAGCCTACTGGAGGAATTATGTGTCTGGCTTCTCCCTGGAGGCTTACATGCCAATATAACCCCCTGCTTCTGTTTTTTACTGACAGGCTGATGTGGGGTAGATTTCCTCGGGATCTGCAATCACCATGCCTGGAGCGGCGGCTTAGGTGGGGGGGGGGGGGGGAGCGGGAGTCTCCCTGCGGTCCTGTGTTGACTGTCTCCGGTGGTGAGGGAGATGCAGACGCGTTCCCGGGTGCGCTCTGGTCTCACCTTCTCCCCGACTCCTGCTCAGCAGCGTCCCAGCAGAGACTCTGTGTTCCCACACTCCAGTGCCGCTCCAGTCAGTGATGGGAGATGCCACTAAGCTTCTCCATGGGTGCAGGAGCTAGTGTCGGATCCGCTGAGGGACAGGAAACCCGACTCAGCTCCGGAGTCTCCCGAAAGGTCCACCCGGTAAGGAGAGATGACCTGGGGTCGGCCGTAGCCTCTGTCTTTGGCACAAATATTTGGTGCTGTAGACCGGAGGTGAGGAGTCGAGGTGGGGTGGGGCAGGAGGGCCACACCAGGCCACAGATTCTTTTACCTCTTGTGAAGCGTAGAAGCTCTCTGAGTTCTCCCAAGCTGGCAAAGATGCTTCCTGGTCATTAGATAGGTGATTTCTATGTCCGTAGTTTTCTGAGGAGCTGTGAGGAATATGTCCTTGCCACTCAGAAGCTAGGCCACGCCCCCCCCCTGGCCATTTTTGAAAGGGTGGCAGCAAGGGAAAAACTGCCATCAGAACAATGAGCGGAAGTTATAGCCCCCTATTTAACTGGGGAGTTGCAAAAGGAGTATTATGATTTGCTCCAACAGGATGCCAGAGAATATGGCAAGCTGAAAACTGAGATTGGCTCACCTAGGGGTGAGCATGGCAGCCTGACCACATCGAGTTCATCACTGAAAGTAAAGCCCATACAAACCGCCCAGGTCACAAATGTTTGACCTTTTACACCTGGCCCAAAAATTGCTGCAGCCAGATACCTCCTCACCTGCACAAATAGTGGAGAAGGTTGTGATGGACTGATTCATACAGACTCTGCCCAGGCTTATCCAATGGTGGGTGGTGCAGGGAAATCCCAAGAACGCTGACAACCTGGTGACTTTGGTCGAGCGATATGTCACGGGGGAAGAGACAGCGGCTACTGTGAGGCCTACTGGGCATCCTGCAGACTCTTGGAGAGAGAGTTCCAAATCAACTACAGAAGGGAGGCCAAGGAACCCGAGGGGTTTGGAGCCCATGCAAAGGAACCCGGTCACCCCCTTTACTTGCTGGGAGTGCCAAGGTCCAGGGCATATTACCGCTCATTATCCGACTCGGGCTGAACCTATGGAATGCTCCTATGGCCAGGCTTGTTCTATGGTGGCACATTCTACATGCACTACGGAGTTGGACAGAGACACCCAGCCACAGATGTGTCAGGTGACGGTGAACGCTATTGCAGTTTCAGCCTTGCTGGACTCAAGGAGCATGATTTTGTTGTTAGATTCAGCTATATCCCCTGGATCGGCTCCCAAGGGCAGGTTGGAGGTGGTCTGTATACATGTGGACACCAAAGAATACCCGGCTGTCCGGGTGACCATAAGCACAGTATGCAGAACCCATATACACTGGGTGGGGGTGGTTAAAAAGTTACTCTACCCACTGATAATCGGGAGGGACTTCCCATTGTTTTGATGGTTGTGGGCAGAAGTACCACGGCCCTGCAGAAATGGCGGTACCCCAGGAGGTGGAAATGGCACCTTGAACAACCTGGGGGACATTCAACTCCAGTGTAACGAATTTCCCTTTACAGGTCTCGGTGGTCGCCGCAGGGTGATTACTTGAGCATGTGGTTTACTGCGTTAGTTCTCCCTGAGGAGCGTGTCTTTGTTCCTTTTTGCCTTAGATAATGGAGCTGAGCCCTGGATGGGCCAAGGGCCACTAGGGCCGTGGCGGCAGAGGGTGTTATGGTATAGTTGTCTTTCTTCACGGGTTAACTCTCTCTCTGTGATGGAGGGGGGTAGGGGGATCCCCTTCAAGCTTCTCAGGGGTCTCTGTGTGTCCCTGCGCTGCGGGGTCCCTTGCTTTTTATGCGAGTCCTGCCTCAATACTACCAGGGGAGCCCTTTTTTAGGACCTCTGTGGAAAGATGGTGTCCACCGGGGCAGCCACTGTGCTTATCGGCATCTGCTGGCCTCTATGTGTCCCTTCACCTCCTCTCCTCCGCCTCTGTGCCTGCTGCTCTCTTAGCAAATGATCGCCGCCTCCCCCCGGCCCACCGCTACCTGAGTGTCCTGCTTTACAAGCTGCTGCTTTCCGCCATTTGCGGGCTTCCTCCCCGACTTCCGGACGGCCCCGGCCCGAAATTTAGCTCGGGGATGCGCCTTCCCGAGTAGGCCCGCGATTCTCAGCCTCCACTAAGAAGTCCGCGGGAGGTCTCTATCTGCTCCTCTCTGTGCTGTGGAGCCAGCGGTGATGTTTTTCGCCTGCTGTGAGTCCCTGTGATGGCCAGGAGACCCTGCGAAGTGCTCTCTGACCGGAAGCTCCAGAGGAAACATACTGCTTCCGCCGCTCATCAAGCCACGCCCCCCCGGCCCTTCTCTATTCTTAATCCGCCATGATGAGGAGTAGGGGTAAGGTTTGTGGACACAGACGCGGGCATCCAAGTGAGGGTGTGGGCACAGGCCAAGTTCCTGGGGGTTTTGAATCACAATTGGCTGCTGCGGGGTTAGATCAGAGGCACGTTTCTGGGCTCCCCAGATTCATATCACAATTTATGGGTCCGCGTATTACAAACAGAGCAGTGTGAGCAGGTCCTGTCGTGGATGCCAGAAACGCATCCAGCAATGTATCGACCACCCAGTCTTCTACGCAGTCCACTACTCCCTGCTTAGGAACTGCAACTCTGAATCCTCTGGCTGCTCCTCCTTCCTCCCAACCCCATGAAAATGACATATTCTGGGCAGGCAGACTCCCAGGAACTGTTCTCAGGTCCCTGCCATGAGTGGGAAAATGGTTCCTCTTTCGCCTGAGGAGTTCGTCATGACCGATGCCCTACCTTTGGAAAGTTCCCGGAGTCCGGGTGATGAGGCTGGGGGCTTCCGGCAACTGTCTCAAGAGCATTTTGTGGATGAGGATGATGAGACATAGTTGACTGTCAGTGAGGTAGTAGTAAGAGCAGTAAGTCCGAGGGAGGAGCGCACAGAGGATCCGGAGGAAGAGCAGCTGGACAATGAGGTGACTGACCCCACTTGGTTTGCTAAACCTACTGAGGACAGGGCTTCAGAGGGGGAGGCAAGTGCAGCAGCAGGACAGGTTGGAAGAGGCATTGGAGTGGCCAGGGGTAGAGGCAGGGCCAGAACGAAGAATCCCCCAACTGTTTCCCAAAGCAACCCCTCGCGGCAAGGCTCCGTGCAGATGGCTAGGTGTTCAAAGGTGTGGATGATTTTTTAGTGAGAGCGCAGATGACCAACGAACAGTGGTGTGCAACCTGTGTCACACCAAGATCAGCCGGGGAGCTACCACTACCAGCCTCACCACCACCAGCATGCGCAGGCATATGATGGCCAAGCACCCCACAAGGTGGGACGAAGGCCATTCACTGCCTCCGGGTCACACCACTGCCTCTTACCCTGTGCCCCAACCTGCCATACAGATCTAATCCCCCTCCCAGGACACAGGCACGAGCGCCTCCGGGCCAACACCCACTCCCTCACCTCCACCGTCCTCCTCTCCATCCAGCAATGTCCCTTAGCGCAGCGTTCAGCTGTCGCTAACACAAGTGTTGGAGCAAAAGCGCAAATACGTCACCACCCACTCGCATGCACAAGCTTTAAACGTGCACATTGCCAAATTAGCCTGGAGATGCTGCTGTACAGGCTTGTGGAAACTGAGGCTTTTGAAAACATGATGGCAGCGGCAGTCCCACGCTACTCGGTCCCCAGTCGCCACTATTTTTTCCGGTATTTTCCCCAGCCCTACACCAGCACGTCTCCCGCAACATAAATCGTGCCCTCACCAACGCAGTTACTGGGAAGGTCCACTTAACCATGGACACGTGGACAAGTTCTGGTGGGCAGCACCACTTTATCTCCCTGACGGCACATTGGGTGAACTTGGTGGAGGCCGGGACCGAGTCAGAGCCTGGAACCGCTCACATCCTACGCACACCCAGAATAGTAGGTCCTACCTTGGTGCTGGTATCTGCTGCGTTTTATGCCACCTCCTCCAAACCCTCCCCCTCCTCTTCTTCCACCGCGTCCACCTCTCAATTAAGAAGTGTAAGCACGTCGCAAGCAGTCGATAGCGCGCAGCGCGGCAGCATGACGGTGGGCAAGCGTCAGCAAGACATGCTGAAACTAATCAGCTTAGGTGACAAAAGGCACACGGCCCCCGAGCTGCTGCAGGGTCTGACAGAGCAGACCGACCTCTGGCTTTCGCCACTGGGCCTCCAACCGACCATGGTCATGTGTGACAATGGCCGTAACCTGGTGGCGGCTCTACAGCTCGGCAGCCTCACACACATGCCATGGCTGGCCCACGTCTTCAATCTGGTGGTTCAGCAGTTTCTTAAAAACGGACCCCACTTGTCTGAACTGCTCAGCAAGGTGCGCTGTGTCTGCGCTGATTTCCACAAGTCCACCATGGACGCTGCCACCCTAAGGTCCTGCAGCGTCGGTTTCAGCTGCCAGAGCACCGACTGCTGTGCGACGTGCCCACAAACTTGAATTCTATGATGCACATGTTGGCCAGGCTGTACGAGCAGCGTAGAGCAATAGTGGAAGACCAGCTGCAACATTGGCGGCGGAGTGGCAGTTAGCCTCTGCAATTCTTTACTGAGGAGTGGGCATGGATAGCAGATCTCTGCCAAGCCCTCAGAAACTTTGAGGAGTCTACCCAGATGGTGAGCGGCGATGCGGCAATCATTAGCGTTACCATCCCGCTGCTTTGCCTGCTGAGAAGTTGGCTGCTAAACATAAAGGCCGACGTTATGCGGTTGGAACAGGAGACAGGGGATGACAGTATGTCGCTTGATAGCCAGTCCACCCTCATATCTATATCTCAGCGTGTTTTTTTGGAGGAGGGGGAGGGGGAGGAGGGGGAGGTGGAAGAGACAGCTGGCCACACTGCAGAGGGTACCCATGCTGCTTTCCTCTCTTCTGCTCAGCGTGTATACGCTGAAGAGGAGGAGGAGGATCCTGAAAGTCATCTTCCTAGTGAGGACAGTGATTGATGCGTTGCGTACTGGGACCCTGGCACACATGGCTGACTACATGTTAGGATGCCTTTCCCGTGACCCTTTCGCTAGACTCCTTCTGGCCAACACAGATTACTGGGTGTACACCCTTTTCGACCCACGGTATAAGGAGAACCTTTGCACTCTCATTACCAAAGCGGAAAGGGGTTTGAGAGTGATGCAATACCACAGGGCCCTGGTGGAAAAAGTAATGCTAAAGTTCCCATCTGACAGCGCTTGTGGCAGAAGATGCAGTTCGGAGGGCCAAGTAGCAGGGAAGGAGCGGGGATCAGGCAGCATGTCCAGTGCAGGCAGGGGAACACGCTCTAATGCCTTTGCCAGTTTTATGGCTCCCCAGCAAGACTGTGTCACCACTCCCAAGTCAAAGCTGAGTCAGAGGGAGCACTGTTAAAAGATGGTGAGGGAGTACGTAGCCGATCATACCATGGCCCTCCGTGATGCCTCTGCTCCATACAACTATTGGGTGTCAAAGCTGGACGTGTGGCACGAACTTGCGCTGTATGCCCTGGAGGTGCTGGCCTGCCTTGCCACTAGCGTCTTGTCAGAGGGGGTGTTTAGTGCAGCTGGGGAAATCATCACGGACAAGCGTACCCGCCTGTCAACTGCTAGTGCCGACATGCTTACACTCATAAAGATGAGCAAAGGCTGGATTTCTCCAAACTTCTCTTCTCCCCCGGGTGAAAGTAGCAGAACCTAATGATTCTTTTTGCGGCAACAGGAGAAAAATGCATCCTCTATCACCACAAAAAAGGGGGAATTAGCTTTGTCAATCACTCTTGGATATTATTACTCCTCCTTCTACTACTCCTCCTCCTAAAACAGCATGTCATCACGCTGAACTGCCAATTTTTCTGCGGCCCAAAAGGCTGTGTTTAAAAGGTTTTTTTTTAGAGTTTTCAAAGTTTCAATTTCTAGATACTTTAACAGACCAATTTTTTTCACATGGCTGCCTCCAGGCTCTGTTACAAATTAAGCAACAGCGAGCTGTATCTTTAAAAAATGTTTAGGGGTTTCACCTGCCCTCGCGGTTGAGCAATTTTTCAGGGGTACACTTGTACTCTTGGTACACCAATTTTTCTGGCCCTCGCCTATACTGTTATCTAATAGAGATGAGCGAACATACTCGGTGAGGCCGATTTCGCAATCGAGCACCGGGATTTTTGAGTACTTCACTACTCGGGTGAAAAGTACTTGAGGGCGCCGGGGGGGCGTGGGGGGGGGGGGCGTGGTGGAGCGGGGGGTAGCAGCGCGGAAAAGGTGGGAGTTCTCTCTCTCCCTCTCCCCCCCACACCCCTCTGCAACCCCCTGCTCACCCACAGCGCCCCCGAGTACTTTTTACCCGAGTAGTGAAGTACTCGAAAATCGCGATGCTCGATTGCGAAATCGGCCTTACCGAGTACGTTCGCTCATCTCTATTATCTAACTAATTTTTACGGCCTTCGCCTACACTCTTGGGAACCAAATTTTTTCAGGTGTTGGCCAATATTCTTGGTACACCAATTTTTCAGGAGTTCGCCTACACTCTTGCTACAGAAATGTTACAAGGGTCTGCCTATACTTTTGCTACAGAAATGTTACTGGGGTCCACCTATACTCTTGCTACAGAAATGTTACTGGGGGCTCCCTATACTTTTGCTACAGAAATGTTACTGGGGTCCGCCTATACTCTTGCTACAGAAATGTTACAGGGGTCTGCCTATGCAGTTTCTACTAAATGGTTTGAGGGGTTCACCTATACTTTTGCTACAGAAATGTTACTGGGGTACGATCAATACACTTCCTACAGAAATGTTACTGGGGTCTTCCTATACTTCTGCTACAGAAATGCTACTGGGGTCTCCCTATAATTTTGCTACAGAAATGTTACAGGGGTCTGCCTATGCTTTTGCTACAGAAATGTTACTAGGGGCCACCTATACTTTTGCTACAGAAATGTTACTGGGGTCCGCCTATACTCTTGCTACAGAAATGTTACTGGTGACCAACTGTACCTTTTCTACTGAATGGTTTGAGGGGTTCGCCTACTCTCTTGCTACGGAAATGATACATGGGTTCGCCTATACTTTTGCTATAGAAATGTTACTGAGGTCTCCTATACTCTTGCTACAGAAATGTTACAGGGGTCTGCCTATACTTTTGCTACAGAAATGTTACTGGGGTCCGCCTATGCAGTTTCTACTGAATGGTTTGAGGGGTTCGCCTATACTTTTGCTACAGAAATATATCTCAATGACATCTTCAATGACATCATTGTCATTGGCTGTGATTGGCTGAAGGCACGTGTGTTTTCTGGAGGCGGGGATTTCAAGCCCTGAGTCCAGAAAGCAATGCTCTGCCGGGGACCAGGAGGGAGCGACAGCCTGCAGCAGTGCCGCAGAACGCCAGGGGAAGTGAGTAATGATTTTTATTCTTTGCTCCGCTGTATTCCCGGCGTATAAGGTGACAGTTGGGGGGTCGTCTTATACGCCCCGTCGCCTTATACGCCAGTATATACGGTATATATTTTTATTGTAACACATTTCTGGATGAATTGCAGGGAAGGGCTTATATATTTAAGCCCTTCCCGACAATTCATCCCGCGATCGCCGGCAGCCCATTGCTTTCAGTGGAACCTGCTGTATTGCCGGCTCCATTGAATTCAATGGGCAAACATCATTCTTCTCTGCCACAGCTGTTACAGCTGTGGCAGAGAAGAATGATTTGTCTTCTATATGTTCTCAATGGGGTCGGCGCTGCTGCCGCCGGCCCCATTGAGCGCATATAGAGAAGAGAACAGGAATCGCAGATCGCACATAGGTGCGATCTGCGATTTCTATGGCCTAAGAAGGACCGTTGGGGTTCTTGAAGCCTAAAATCACTCCTAACGCTCTCCCTATAGCAGCTCCGGCATCAACAGCACTTTCCATGAGCTATGTCAGAACGCATCTGTGGCAAGCCGCGGGCGGGCAGATTTTAATACTCGGGTGACACCTAATCTCGCCAGCCACTCACTGCAGGGGGGTGGTATAGGGCTTAAACGTTGCAGGGGGAAGTTGTAATGCCTTCCCTGTCTTTCTATTGGCCAGAAAAGCGCGCAAATTTTTCAGGGAAGAAAATGAAAGTGACTCGAACATCGCGTGGTACTCGTCTCGAGTAACGAGCATCTCGAACACCCTAATACTCGAATGAGTATCAAGCTCGGACAAGTATGCTCGTTCATCTCTACTTACAGTATTTCATCTTCATGTACAACTTCTCTGAGAACTGCTGAAGCTCTGCCCTTTCTGCTGACACTACTTTTAGGGGGCGCTTCAGGGTTAGTACCTCTGTTTCTTTCTCATTAGCCCTGTTTTCTGCATGCTCAAGTTCAATGGCATATCTTGCAGATCTGGCTTTCTCTTCAGTCAGGTCCTGTTCACACAGCTTCTGTTTCTTCTCCAGTTTGGACACAAGCTCCTGTTGCTGACCAAGCTTAACAGTAACATCTTCTACCTCTTGCTGAAGACTTACTTTAACCTTATCAAGTTTATCACAGGCGGCTGTTTTCTCTTCACACTGCTGCCTTGTAGTTTCTAATTCTCCTTGTATTTCTCTTTTCTGTTCTTCCACAGAATCCAAACACAAAGCACTCTTCTCCAGTCTATCTTCCAGATCCACCACCTCAGCCTGAAGTGTTGTAATCTGCTCTGATAGGTTTCTCTTAGCTTCTGCATCCTCTTCTGCCTGCTTGAGGAACACATTTTTCTCACCTTGCATAGTCTTCAGGTCTGCACTGAGACTAAGCCTCTGCTGCACCTCTCCTTGCAGTAACTTCTGGAACTCTTCACTCTGAGCTTCCAGCTTCACCTGCAGCCTGCTCAGACAATGCTGTCTGCACATGGTCACCTTCAGTTATTTTTATTTGTACCTCTTGAAGCTGCATCTCTATTGTATTTTTCTTACATTCATATGCACACTTGTCTTCCAACAACCCCTTCACCTTTTGGGTCAGCTCAAGACACTCACTTTTCAATGTTTCTTTCACTTTTTCCATTTGCTTCAACTGCTTGGACCATTTCAAAACAACTACAGCATGTCTCCGTTTCAGCTCCTGGATTTGGGCTCCGTGTATTTCAGCTTTCTCATCCAAGCTCATCTGTAGCTGGGACACCAGTCTCTCATGCAGCACTTCCTGGTTTTCTTTTTCACCCAGTAAGACTTTCAAGATCTCTGCTTGCTTCTTTGCCGTACTGCAAGCAGCTTTCTGTATTCCCAGCTCTTCCTTTAGCTGACTTACTTGGCACTCCAAGTCACCATTCTTCTTTGCTAACTGTGTATTTAATTTCTTACAACCTTGTTCACACTTATGTATTATATTCACAGAGAGGGCAGCACAAGTCAAACTGAAAATTTGAAAAAGCCCTATTCACAGACGTGACTTGGTTAAAATAATAAATTTTATTAAATTTTATTTTTTTAAAAACCACACAATTGGGCACAACAAAAGACACAACACAAATTCCAAGTTGTAAGGAGAGACGTTATCCCACCTAATGATTAATTGGAAATGGGTTGGTGGGTTTCAATGATACAACTTGGTGTTTCTTCTGATACTCCGTATTTCTTGATGTCGCACACCAGTTAGGAGTACAGACTACAGAGGAGCTGTTCATGGAATTTCCAAAGAACAAGCCCCCAATTGGATATCTGTAGTTTAATTAATGTAGTGACAATGTTTGAACAGAAAATCTCAGGTTGCAAAAAGATGATAGTCAACCCGAAAAGTTACAATCTCTGTAAAAATATCCTTCCTAGTGGGCTGAAAGATTATCAGCAGCCCAAAGAGGCAGGGTATCAAGGATTTAGATATTAGTCGATATTTTTACTCATTATTAACAGTACTCCTACTCATAGCGACAATGTTAACTCTCAGGTTGCAAGAAAATAATATTCAACCTGGAGAAATAATTATCTCTGTCAAAACTTGCTGCCTAGTGAGCTGAGAAGTTGTAAATGGCTCAAATAGGCAGTATGTCAGAGATATTGATTGTCGATATTTTTACTCATTGTGAACAGTACTCCTACTCTACGCGTTTCACCACTGAATATACGTGGATCCTCAGGAGACTTGGTACTTAGAGAGTTGTGATAATAGTGTTTCAAGAGTGATGGTGGTAAATAGTTAGAGTATCACTAAAGTGTATAATCCTCAATCAGATAGTGAGTTCTTAGCATTCAATTAGAGCTAGTAGGGTTTAACCTCGATATAGAGATAGATGAAGATTGTATGTACGAGGTTATTTCAAATATTAAACCCTTCTTCTCTATCAATCTCACTTTCCATTATCCTATGCCAGATGTTATGGTCAGTAGGATCTCTTTTCAGTGAGAGTAGGGATAGAGAGTACTTCATGCATGAGATTCCTGGGTTTGGAGTTTGGTCTGGAGGTAATAATACCTCTATAACAGATCCAAATTCGTATAATTAAGTGAAGGAGGTTCAGAGTCCTAAAGTCCCTAGCCACTCATGCATATACACAAAATGAGAAAATTAGCGTGGCAGAACAAGGAGTCAATCCTCCCTAGACTCAGAGGAGTATTTTTCACCCCTACACCCTCCTTTCTTTTTTCTTTTTTTCTCCCCCAGTATACTCAAGATTAATGCATAGACTGCAACCCCTACAGAGAGATAGAGGCCTCAAGAGGTCAGAGCATGACATAAGGTAGTTCCCATCGCCTTGATGGTAGGCTAGGGAGTGAGGGCCGCCAGATAAAGTGATGCTTAAATAGCTCATAGCCACACCTCATAGTGGGTTGGCCCATTTCAGGTAGCCAGTCACATTCTACCAGGAAGTAAATAAAGACCATCTGAAATGGTCTCACAGGAAGTAAATAAAGACCATGTGAAATGGTCTCATGTTGATCTCAGTTAAAAAAGTATGGAAGCCGATTAATAACAGCCCTGCATCTGCACGGATATGTCTGCCGCTGACGTACCTGTTGATCAGTGTGTATAGATGTGGATGAGATGTTTAATACACAATGCGATCATGAGGGCGCGCCAGAGAGGCGTTATCCTTGCGCTAACGTCACGTCGTTGTAGGTACGCCGACGTGATGACGTATGTGCGTCTGACGTCATGGCGCACCAGATCTCGGGAAAACCCGAGGGGCTAGTATTGAGTGGCGCCGACGTCACGGCGCAAGGCGTCCTACGTCAGCACGTTACTTGTCTCCAGGACAACTGAGTAAGCAACATACTTCCTTGCATCGCTCGCCGCGGTGACGTGTAAGGGGGCGGTAATCTGCGATGCCGGGATGTGACCTGGGTCTATAACCCCTCCGCCTTGAAGCCAATAAAGAAGGTGGTTTAGGCTAATCCGAGGGCATGTATTAATCCCACATTAATAGTGGAATGTTGTCTTGTCTGAAAGCATCAAAACCGCTGTTCAGGTCAACATGGATATGGAACAGCCTGTTGATGTTATATTAACGAGTCTAAGAGAATCTCAGTTATGTTTTAGGTCGTTTGAGAGATTTTATTATCTACAACATACGGAATCTACTTTATTGGTCACACTTGTATCACATAGGTTTGAAAGGAAACTTGACCAAGTTATTAGATGAAGTCAGATGATAATAAAGCTGATAGCATAGATGCGTTTACAAGTTATTTCAGCGCCAGGACCTTAGGTCCTAGAAGATAATGGCCAGAAAAGGTAAGTAAATCTTTATAAGCTAGGTGACCTTAGCTATCAGAGGGTAGAGGCGATTGACAGATATCTGATGTTTCCTTATAGAAAGCAATTGAACAATAATTGTTCATTCAGTCCTGACGGTTGGAGGGTCTCGCAGCGATATATCCATCCTGCCTCTTTTTGAAGAAGCAGGGAATCTATGTCTCCTCTTCTTCCGTCAGGTCTTACCATTTCCATACCCTGGAATTTTAAACAGTTTGGGTCGCCCCCATGCTGTTGCCAAACGTGGGTGGCTACTGATGTAACTTCATTCCTTTCTACGTTGCCGATATGTGCGAGGATTCTGCGGCGAAATTGTTGACGAGTTTTCCCTATATATTGCTTTTGGCATTTACAGGTGATGAGATAGACCACATTCATACTTGTACAGTTGATAAAATCTCGTATTAAATATTCTCTTCCTGTTTTTGTTGATTTGAAAGCATCTCCTTTTTGGATAAACTTGCATGCTAAACATTTAGAGCAAGTGAAAGTGCCCTTTGGGATCGAGCGGGATAGCCAATCACCCTGTGGTTTTGAAGATTTGAGAAAACTTTTCACTAGATGGTCTCTGATATTTCTGCCGCGTCGGTAGGTTATTTTTGGGTAGGGTGGAATAAAGGTTTGTATATCTTGGTCATTCCGAAGAATGTCCCAATATGATCTTAAGATATCAAGAACTTTTTTCTGCCCTGTATCAAATGTACCGACAATGCGCATTTCTTGTGTGTTTTCAAGTTTTTTTGGAATTAATAGTTCATTCCTTTTAAAGGCACGTGCGTGTTCTTCTGCTTGATTGAGGACTTGCGCTGGATATCCTCTTTTTTGGAACCTATCTCTTAGTTTATGACATTCAGTGTTGCATGTTTCATCTTCCGAGCAGTTCCGCCTTATTCTTAGATACTACCCTTTGGGGATGCCTTTTCTAAGGGGTTCCGGATGAAAGCTGTTCCAGGACAGCAAGCTATTTGTTGCCATTATTTTCCGATACAAACTAGAGGAGAGCTTACCATCAGGTTGAACCTCAACGGATATGTCCAAAAAGGTCATGGACGATTTACTGATTTCTGCTGTGAATCGGAGATTTATGTCATTGTTGTTCAGCCAATTCACAAAATCTTGGAACTCGGGTTTTGTCCCCGTCCACAGGATCAGTATATCGTCAATGTATCTGATCCAGGTCAAGATGTTTTTTGACCATCCTAAATTTTCAGTGGAGAACACGCATTTTTCTTCCCACCAGCCCAGGAGCAAATTTGTGTAAGTTGGGGCACATGACGTCCCCATCGCGGTGCCCCTGAGCTGGTGGAAAATTTTTTTGTCAAACAGAAAATAATTATGTGAAAGAATGAAATTCAAAAGCTGTAATATGAATTCGTTCTGTGCCTGATGGTGAATACCTCGTTGGGATAGGAAATGCGCTATAGCTCGTAAACCCACTTCATGAGGGATCGAGCTATAAAGAGCCTCGACATCCAGGCTCGCCAACCACGTGTCGGGACTTACCGAAATCCCTTCAAGTTGACGTAGGACGTCCATCGTGTCCTGTGCAAAAGAGGGTAGTGCAGAGACAAATGGTCTCAATACACGATCCACATAAATGCTAGCATTTTGGGTAAGGTTGTTAATGCTGGACACGATTGGACGTCCATTTAAGGGACTAGTCCCTTTGTGAATTTTGGGTAGGGTATAGAAAGTTGCTATTCTAGGACTTGTTGGTGTCATAAACTTGAATTCAGATTCGCTGATACACTTCAATTCTCTGGCCCAGCTCACCCAGTGCTCCACTCAGCCCCAGGTGATGAAGAAATGGATCTGCACTCCTTGGGTTGCCTTTATAATAAGAACATCTTTGTTCCTCAGTTTCAAATAAAAAACTGTGACGTTTCGATCCATCCTGCATCTTTTTCAAGCATGCAGTATGTATGTGTATATATATATATATATATATATATATATATATATATATATATGAGACTTCCTGCAAGTCAGACATGCCGTGTACCTCGGCGTTCCCAATTCGTTAATGCGCATGTCTGACATGCGCAGTTGTATATGATGAATGCCGGGACGGCGCATGCGCAGTGATTAGAGATGACTGAGCACCAAAATGCTCGGGTGCTCGTTGCTCGAGTGGAACTTTTCGTAATACTCGAAAGCTCCTTTCGAGTAACGAACCCCATTGAAGCATTTTTGTATGGGACGGATGCTCCACATAGGTGATGACTTGTGAAACACCAGAAAACATCGGAGAGTCATGGAAACACCACAGAAATGGATAGGGAAGGGCAGGGGCAGCATGCATGGCTGCATCTGAGACTCCCAGGTCCCACTATTAAGCCACAATGGGGGCAAGAGTCTGGCGGTCACCCCCCTAACAATTTACTTAAGACAAACCCTCATTAGCAAGGCACATGCGCTAGCACATCTTAGCTAAGCACCACACTACCTGCAACCAAGGACAATCAGTGCCTGCGGGTGACACCGCTGCCTCTTCTCCTGGGTTACATGCTGGCATTGCAGTCCAACCCCCTGGACGACCCTGCATCCACTGCGCATACAAAAGTTTCCCTGTGCAGCGTTCAGCTGCCCTCATGCCCCATGCTCGCTTCATAGCCACACAACCTTCATGTCTATTTATAAGTGCATACTGGATGAGGAGAAACCGGAGGCACACACTGCAGAGGGTTGGCAGGGCCAGGCAGCGACCCTCTTTGAAAGTGTGGGCAATAGCCCACAATGCTGTTGAGAATTGATGATAAATTGACGTACGATCATCATTCCAATCCTGTGCCACCTCTGTCACAAAATTGTCAGGAGCCGCAAACGTGGGCATAAAGGGGACTCAAGTGCCAGCACTTCTACACATCTCCACAATGCAGCAATATTCTGTGTGGGAAGTACGTGAGCGGGCCCAGGGTCAGGATCGGTCCCAGCCTCCACCTTGTGTGACCCAAGGTGCCGCGAGTTACATAGCAATGGGAAATCCATGTGTCCCCACTCAATTCATTCTGTATAGGTGTCAGATAGCTCAACACCGCAATGGGAGGTCTTTGAGTTCCTTGGGCTCACCTATGTTGTTGGTGCACAAAGATGGTATTACAGAGGAAGAAATCAAATTGCCCAAACATGGCAGAGCTTCACTCGGCCAAGGACCTCGGCCCACATTTCTACCTTAGTCAGTAAGTGTATTTGTGCCAGACAGGTAAAACACCACAATGGGAAGTCTTTGTGCAACCACAGAATAGGTGAGCCAAAGGAACTCAAACATGGTATTACACTTGGGGAAATCAGAGTGCCCAAACATGGGAGAGTTTCACTCTACCATGGACCTCGGCCTCGGCTCACAGCCTCATTAATCATGTGCATAGAGCGGATTTGGATGCTAGTGCAGCTGGGAACATCTCATTAATGCAGTAACGCTCCTTTTGTTTGGCCAAACCAGTGTCTCAGATAACTGTGGTAACATGAGAGAAAATGCATGCTGCCCAGCGCTGAACCCCAGACCCCAATCAGGAGGAGGAGGTGGCATAAGTCCATGAAACAATGACCGAGGTAGGACCCGCAATACTCTGTGTGGGAAGTACGTGAGCGGACCCTGGGTCAGGCTCAGTCCCAGCCTCCACCTTGTATGACCCAAGGTGCCGTAAGTTAAATAGCTATGGGAAATCCATGGGTCCCCACACTCTTCATTCTGTATAGGTGTCAGATAGGTCAACACTGAACTTTGAGTTCCTTGGGCTCGCCTTTGCTCTGGGTGCACCAAGATGGTATTACACAGGAGGAAATCAAAGTACCCAAACATGGCAGAGTTTCAACCCACGAAGGGCCTTGGCCCACATTTTTGCTCAAGTCAGTCAGTGTATTTGTGCCAGATAGGTAAAACACCGCGATGGGAAGTCTTTGTGCACCCACAGCATAGGCTGACCCCAGTAACATTTCTGTAGCAAAAGTATAGGTGAACCCCTCAAACCATTCATTAGAAACTGCATAGACGGACCCCAGTAACATTTCTGTAGCAAAAGTATAGGCAGAACCCTGTAACATTTCTGTAGCAAGAGTATAGGCGGACCCCAATAACATTTTAGTTGCAAAAGTATAGGCGAAGCCCTGTAATGTTTCCGTAGCAAGAGTATAGGCGGACCCCAGTAATTTTTCTGTAGTAAAAGTATAGAGAGACCCCAGTAATATTTCTCTAGTAAAAGTATAGGCGGAAGCCAGTAACATTTCTGTAGCAAGAGTATAGGCAGACCCCAGTAACATTTATGTAGCAAACGTATAGGCAGACCGCTGTAACATTTCTGTAGCAAGAGTATAGGGAGACCCCAGTAACATTTCTGTAATAAAAGTATAGGCGGACCCCAGTAACATTTCTGTAGCAAGAGTTAAGGAAGACCCCAGTAACATTTCTGTAGCAAGAGTATAGGCGGACCCCAGTAACAATTATGTAGCAAAAGTATGGGTGGACCCAAGTAACGTTTCCATAGCAAGAGTATAAATGTTGATGAAGTAGTGGAAACAGCAGATCAAGGTGCAAAGCAATGGTGTTTCTTTATTTCTTTCCTCCCAGACAGAAAAACACGACGTTTCGACTACAAGAGTCTTTGTAAAGTATGGACAACAAGTGAACAACATACAAATATATAGTGAGTCTAGTATCACATTAACCAATCACAGTAGATCACATGATAAAATTCACCTGCATTCATTGATGTCATTATGGCACGCACATGCTGCGGAGTTTGTAGCTATGGTGAAGCATTGTAGCAACCTTTCACTTCCTCTTGTGGCTATGTCGCCATGGAGACATGTTATGCAGGGCTCCTACTGGCTGTAATCTATATGAGTCTCCTCCTGTCCACCGTGACGTCATCACATCACGTCTGTATAACGTGGTCACATGACTGGAGCATGCAGCGTCATTGGGCACATGTCCTGTTCACGCCCTGCTCCATAGAGCTACTACTAGACATAAATGTCAGTGTTTCTTAGAAATCACCATGACGCAATCAAGCCGCGCCAGTGAGACGTGGTCACATGTCCGTGATGAGCCACATCATCGGTCGCGTCATAGACGCGCAGCCAAGTCCCACTATGTGATCCTACATAGATAAATCAACATCTATAGCGGACACAAAAACAAATATATGAGGCATTGCTGCGTGCATAACGCACAGAAAGGAATACCGCATATCTGTACATCAGAATATATTGTATAGTTGCAGTATCACAGCCGCATGTTTGGGCTCCTCCCCAAGAGGTGTGGCCTCCACGTGAAAAATACCATAGCATCTTCTTTATCTTTTAAATATCAATATCCAGAAAAAAGAATAGATATTTGGAGGGCATCATGAATTGGCATGAGATAATCGGGTAAAAATCAGATATAGCATATCATGCATATATAATCATGTTAATAGGCCAGTAATGATATTCATAATACACATAGATGTCAAAGTGGCTCATCATGCATTCATCAATATTCACATGATGCTATAGCCTCCATACAAGACTACCACCAGTAATCGCATATAAATAATACACAAAAATTGGCTATTTGTTCGCATAACACTTCGATGCAGTATAGATTCCTTTAGTGCCATAACGACATCATAAATGAACTGTGAAGACATAAAAATACAAATAAGTAAGTGAATTAAAATCCATATAAATGGCATAACTAATGCAGAAAAAGCGGAATAACTACTGGAACATATGGGTGTCATATTCATGATTTAGACCCTTTGGGGTCATGGTATCAAGTGTAACAATCCAATATAATTCTTTCTTTAATAACATTCGTGTTCTATCACCCCCCTTAGATGTTTCGGGTACAGAATCAATGATATGGAATTTTAATTGGCATACCGAGTGTCCACTGTCATAGAAATGGCGTGGTACTGGCTGATCTAATTTTTTAGTGCGTATCGCGCTCTTGTGGCTCGAAATTCTACTCCTCACCTCCTGTGTTGTTTGGCCGACATATTGTAGGCCACACGGGCAGGTGAGTAAGTAGATGACATATGTCGATGAACATGTGTGACGTCCCTTGATATGAAAACTTTTCCCGGTCTGTGAATGAAAAAATTGACTACCCTTGATCATGTTTGAGCAGCTGGAACAGCCCAAACATGGATAACTGCCTGTCCCGACCGATAAAATGGTTCTAGATGTCCGAGAGATAGTTTTTTCATATGTTGACCGTACCAATTTGTCCCGCAGACTGGTGCAGCGTTTATATGACATAATGTTTCAGCCACCGAACAATGTACATGCCATTGAGACATACGTAGATCTTGTAAATCGGGATGTACAGAAATTAAGATCATCATACACGAATGTACGATGCCACAACAATTTGAATTATGCGGAGCGTCAAGCTCTTTCAGGGCTTTCACTTGACAGATCCATCACTATCAAACCGGCCGACAAGGGCGGCGCGGGGGTAGTGATGGATTCTGTCAAGTATGAACAGGAGATCTATAGACAGTTAAATGATACAACTGTATATGAATTATTGACGTGTAATCCTACTGATAATTACCAGACAGAATTGAGAAGCATTTTGAACGAGGCCCTCTGTGAAGGTAATATTGACTTAGCTCTGTCTAAATATCTGTATATACACCATCCAAATATACCTACTATATATGTATTACCTAAAATACATAAACATCTCACTGAGCCTCCCAGACATCCAATTGTGTCGGGACGAAATTCTATGTTTAACCATATTTCCATCTTTTTGGATCACATCCTGCGTGAGTACTCTACAAGTAATTGCTCTTATGTTAAGGATACCAGCGATTTTCTAACCAAATTGAGATCCATCCCTTGCCATGAGAATACAATATTGGCCACACTTGATGTCACTGCTCTCTATACATCAATTTCTCACGATCTTGGTTTGGAGGCAGTCAGACAAAAAATGTAATCAGCATTGGTATCTATTGAATGTGAACATGTAGTTCTGACGCTTTTGGAATTTGTACTCACCAAGAGTTATTTTTCGTTTTGTGGGAGGTTCTATCGTCAGCGCCAGGGGACCGCCATGGGGGCCAATATGGCCCCGAGTTATGCAAATATTTATATGGGCATCTTTGAAGATCTGTTTGTCTATGCATCTGCATATTGGCCCCTGGTGGTCTCCTGGCTGCGATACATCGATGACATATTCGTTGTTTGGTTCGGTTGAGGAATTACTGTTTTTTCATCAGGAACTCAACAGCATCAGGCCAGAACTGCAATTTACTCTTAAATATTCTATTAGCAGCATAGAATTCTTGGATGTAACAATTATTAAAACCAGCACTGGCTTCTCCACTGATCTCTATGTCAAACCAACTGACCGAAATAATCTTCTTGAGTACACAAGTTTCCATCCTAAAACTACAATTGACTCGCTTCCGTGGAGTCAATTCCTAAGGGTTAGGTGAGTCACCAATGATGCATATGTGGAGACACGCCTAACAGAGATGTGTAAAAAATTTCTTGATCGTGGTTATCCCACAAATCTAGCGATTGAGAAAATGGAATGAGCAAGAGCGCTCCCGCAGGATGAACTATTAATCTCTAAAGGTAGAACTAATAAAAATGAACGCATTCCTTTTGTTTCTACTTTTACCACCATAAGTAGACAGGTATCTTCCATTCTACGTAGACATTGGCCATTATTGCAGCTAGCTCCGCAGGCGAATGCATTCCGTGAACGGCCAATTATGTCATATAAACGCTGCACCAGTCTGCGCAACAAATTGGTACGGTCAACATATGAAAAAACTATCTCTCGGACATCTAGAACCATTTTATCGGTCGGGACAGGCAGTTATCCATGTTTGGGCTGTTCCAGTTGCTCAAATATGATCAAGGGTAGTCAATTTTTTCATTCACAGACCGGGAAAAGTTTTCATATCAAGGAACGCCACACATGTTCATCGACATATGTCATCTACTTACTCACCTGCCCGTGTGGCCTACAATATGTCGGCCAAACAACACAGGAGGTGAGGAGCAGCATTTTGAGCCACAAGAGCGCGATACACACTAAAAAGTTAGATCAGCCAGTACCACGCCATTTTTATGACAGTGGACACTCGGTATGCCAACTGAAATTCCGCATCATTGATTCTGTACCTGAAACATCTAAGGGGGGTGATAGAACACAAATGTTATTAAAGAAAGAATTATATTGAATTGTTACACTTGATACCATGACCCCAAAGGGTCTAAATCATGAATATGACACCCATATGTTCCTGTAGTTATTCCGCTTTTTCTGCATTAGTTATGCCATTTATATGGATTTTAATTCACTTACTTATTTGTATTTTTATGTCTTCACAGTTCATTTATGATGTCGTTATGGCACTAAAGACGTCACGGTGGATGGGAGGAGATTCATATAGATTCCAGCCAGTAGGAGCCCTGCATAACACGTCTCCATGGCGACATAGCCACAAGAGGAAGTGAAAGGTTGCTACAACGCTCCACCATAGCTACAAACTCCGCAGCATGTATGTGCCATTGCTTTGCACCTTGATCTGCTGTTTCCACTACTTCATCAACTTTTGTACTAAAGAGCGGCTTGGCTTGGATCCCAAACCCAGTGGGCGTGCAGGACACCTGTTCAAACCATATGGTACTCATATTGTGCTGCTGACAACTTTTTTGCCTTTGCATAGCAAGAGTATAGGCGGACCCCAGTAACATTTCTGTAGTAAAAGTATAGAGAGCACCCAGTAACATTCCTGTAGCAAGAGTATAGGCAGACCCCAGTAACATTTCTGTAGGAAGAGAATAGGCGGACCCCTATAACATTTCTGTAGCAAGAGTATAGACGGACCCTAGTAACATTTCTACTAACAAGAGTATAGACGGACCCTAGTAACATTTCTACTAACAAGAGTATAGGCGGACCCCAGTAATGCTGTTTTAGGAGGAGGAGGAGGAGTAATAATATCCGAGAGTGATTGACAAAGCTTAATTTGTAACAGAGCCTGGAGGCAGCCATGTGAAAAAAATTGGTCTGTTAAAGTATCTAGACTTTTGAAACTTTGAAAACTCTAAAAAAAAACCTTTTAAACACAGCCTTTTGGGCCGCAGAAAAATTGGCAGTTCAGCGTGATGACATGCTGTTTTAGGAGGAGGAGTAGTAGAAGGAGGAGTAATAATATCCAAGAGTGATTGACAAAGCTAATTCCCCCTTTTTTTGTGGTGATAGAGGATGCATTTTTCTTCTGTTGCAGCGAAAAGAATCATTAGGTTCTGCTTCTTTCCGCCGGTGGAGAAGAGAAGTTTGGGGAAATCCAGCATTTGTTCATCTTTACGAGCGTAAGCATGACGGCACTGGCAGTTGACAGGCGGGTACGCTTATCCGTGATGATTCCCCCAGTTGCACTAAACATGATCCGCTACATACTCCCTCAACATCTTTTTACAGTGCTCCCTCCAACTCAGCCTTGACAGGGAAGTGTTGACACAATCTTGCTGGGGAGCCATATAGCTGGCAAAGGCCTTGAAAAGTGTTCCCTGCCTGCGTTGGACATGCTGCCTGATCCCCGCTCCTTCCCTGCTCCTTGGCCCTCCGAACTGCGTCTTCTGTCACTAGCACTATCAGATAGGAACTTTAGCATCACTTTTTCCACCAGGGCCCTGTGGTATTGCATCACTCTCGTACCACTTTTCTCTTTGGGAAGAGAGTGGAAAGGTTCTCCTTATACCGTGGGTCCAGAAGGGTGTACACCCAGTAATCCGTGTTGGCCAGAATGTGTCTAACGCAAGAGTCACGGGAAAGGCAGCCTAACATGTAGTCAGCCATGTGTGCCAGGGTCCCAGTATGCAACACATCGCTGTCCTCACTAGGAAGATGACTTTCAGGATCCTCCTCCTCTTCAGCGCATACACACTGAACAGATGAGAGGCAAGCAGCATGGGTACCCTCTGCAGTGTGGCCAGCTGTCTCTTCACCCTTCTCCTCCTCCTCCAAAACGCGCTGAGATATAGACATGAGGGTGGTCTGGCTATCAAGCAACATACTGTCATCCCCCATCCCCTGTACCAACCGCAAAGCATCGGCCTTTATGCTTAGCAGCGATCTCCTCAGCAGGCAAAGCAGAGGGATAGTAATGCTAATGATTGCCGCATCGCCGCTCACCATCTGGGTAGACTCCCCAAAGTTTCCCTTGACCTAGCAGATATCTGCCTTCCATGCCCACTCCTCAGTAAAGAATTGCGAAGGCTGACTACCACTCCGCCGCCCATGTTGCATCTTGTATTACACTATTGATCTACGCTGCTCGTACAGCCTGGGCAACATGTGCAGCGTAGAATTCCAGCGGATGGGCATGTCGCACATCAGTCGGTGCTCTGGCAGCTGAAACCGACGTTGCAGAGTCCTCAGCGTGGCAGCGTCCGTGGTGGACTTGTGGAAACGTGCGCATACGCGGCGCACCTTGCCGAGCAGGTCAGACAAGTTGGGGTATTTTTTCAAAAACCACTGAACCACCATATTGAAGACGTGGGCCAGGCATGGCACGTGTGTGAGGCTGCCGAGCTGCAGAGCCACCACCAGGTTACGGCCGTTGTCACAGACGACCATGCCCGGTTGGAGGCTCAGCTGCGAAAGCCAGACGTCGGTCTGCTCTGTCAGACTCTGCAGCAGCTCGGGGGCCATGCGCCTCTAAGCTGATTAGTTTCAGCATGGCTTGCTGATGCTTGCCTACCGCTGTGCTGCCACGACGCGCGCTGCCGACTGCTGGCGACGTGCTCCCACTTTTTAATTGAGAGGTAGAGGTGGCGGAGGAGGAGGAGGGCGAGGGTTTGGAGGAGGTGGCATAAACGCCGCAGATACCAGCCCCGAGGTAGGACCCGCTATTCTGGGTGAGAAGTAGGACGTGAGCGGTCCCAGGCTCTGAGGGAGGGAGAGGGGGAGGGAGGGTGGTCTCAAATCTCCGTATTCAGACTTCAAACTTTGGTTCTGTGCTTGACTCCACTTAGGTGGTCGTGGTACATAAACCGGTGCCTCCCACGTGGCACCTACGTCTATCCATTTGTAGATAACAATGGTTTTTCCCCTTATCTCTTAGGACCCTGAGGTAATTTTCAGGTTAAATCGCCTGTGTGCGGATAGTCCCATCCCCGCCGGGGGGTTGCGGGGACGCGAGCACCCGAGCGGCGTCCTCACGATGCCTCATAATTGGTAACTCTCCAGACACACTGGAACTCTGTGGTTCTGCAGGTGGGAGGGAGTCGATCAATCATGTCTCCAGTCTGGTGGGGTGGTGTGGCTAAGAGCTAGTGTGAAAAAGTTGTTCCAGTGTATGGAATTTTAGGGTTGAGTTTGTTGTGTGAGGTGGATTTGTCAGAACCGGCAACTCTCGGGGCCGCCGGGCCCGCACCACCGGTCCGGCCACCCGGGGTACAGGAGCACGGCGCAGAGGTACCCCGGTTCTTGTGATCTCCCCGGGCCGCTGTAAGACTGGTCGCCGCCGGGTTGCTAGGGAGGCAGCTGGTGCTTCTAGTCGCTTGACTACCAGGCTGGCTTCCCTGGTAACTGTCTGTGCAGTGAGACTGGGGGCGTGCCCCCAGCACCGCCCTGATTAGCCCTGCTGCTGTCAGGCTCCCCGCCCCAATCAGCTTCTGGGGCGGGAGCGCTGACAGCATTTAAATAGGTGTGTTTTCCTCTCAGGCCTTGCCAGTGTTAGTTTGGTTCTCCAGCTGCACCCGCGTTTATCCTGACTGCTCTTGTGACCTCGGCTTTTCTGACACCTGCTTTTGGACTTGACTACGTTTTTGCCTGACCCCTCCGTACTGCGTACCCTCTTGTTGCCTACCCGGATTGTCTGACCATTCTACCGTTGCTTGTCTCAGTGTCTGTTTGTCTCCCGTGTCCCGCTTCCCTAGTGAGGGTAGGGACCGTCGCCCAGTTGTCGCCCTGGGGGGTAGCCCAGGGGGGCAAGTAGGCAGGGACAGGGGTTGCGGGATATCTCAGGGACCCCCATATCCCGGACACTGTCCTGACAGTAACACTGGCCGAACTAAGGTCAGACCCTTGCATCCGCCCGGCAACTTTGAGCCCCTCGATGGAGGCCGTGGCGGCTGTAGCGAACCAGGTCCAGGTCCTTACGACCCTTGCCCAGGACCTAACAGCCCGCTTGCAGCCACGGGAACAAGTGGCAGCTGCAGGCCCCATGCAGCCCTCGTCCGCTCCAGGAACGATGTCAGAACCTCGAGCCACGCTTCCGGATTGCTTCTCCGGAGAGAGAGATCAGTTTTTTGCATTTAGAGAGAGCTGCAAGCTCTACTTTGATCTCCGCCCCCACTCCTCTGGTACTGAATACCAGAAAGTGGGAATCGTAATTACCCGCCTGAGGGGAGAGCCCCAGAATTGGGCTTTCTCGCTACCAGCTGGCTCTCCAGCCCGACTATCCCTTGACGCCTTTTTTTTCGCCCTGGGTCAAATTTATGACGAGCCCGACCGGGCGGGCTACGCAGTCTCCAAACTTCTGGCCCTGCGCCAGGGTTGTAAGATGGCGGAGGACTACTGTTCCCAATTCCGTCAACATTGTACGGAATCCCGGTGGAACGATGCCGCCCTAAAAGACTTATTTTTGACCGGTCTGTCTGAGGGTCTCAAGGACCTACTTGTGGCCCACCCAGAGCCTAAAACCCTGGAGCAAGCCATGTCGCTGGCTATTCGAGCCGACCGACGTTTGAGGGCCAGACACGCCGCTCGGACCACCCCACTCCCCACGTCTACTTCTTCGACTGACCCGACCTTTTACCCTCCCACCACCGAGGCCATGGAGCTGGGAGCCGTGAACCCCGAGCAACGACGGGAACACCGCCTGAAGAAGAACCTCTGCTTCTACTGTGGGGAGCCGGGTCACCGCATTGCTACCTGCGCTAAGAAGCCACGGCAGGAAGAACTCCCGCTCCTAGGCAGTTATCGGGGGGACTGTCTAGGAGCCAAGGTACTCCCTGTGTTGTCCAAAATGTTAGTGCCTTGCACCCTAGAATTTCATGCTTTCCACCGTACTGGGCAAGCCTTTGTTGATTCGGGGGCTGCGGCTAATTTCGTTAACTTTAATTTCGTTGCTCAACTGTCCGGGGTTTTGTTACGTTTAGAAACTCCGATTCTGGTTTCAGGAGTGGACTCCACTCCTTTGCAAGCAGGGGTGGTTAATCTGGTGACCCCTGAAGTAAGGTTTACTATAGGAGCCTTACACGTGGAAACCTGCACCTTTCTAGTGATGAGAGATTTGTCTGTGGACGTCGTCCTAGGCCTCCCCTGGCTCCGGGAGCACAACCCGGTAGTAAATTGGGACACGTTGGAACTGGTAAAGTGGGGTCCCCGCTGTGCCAACCACCTTTGTGCGGTGAAGGTGGGAATCTCCACCTGCGAGGGGAGCCCCCTACCAGAATACCTCTCCGAGTTTTCTGACGTGTTCTCCAAACAATTATCTGAAGCTCTGCCCCCTCATAGGGAATGGGACTGTAAAATAGACTTGATTCCTGGGGCCAAACTTCCTAAGGGCCGCATTTATAACGTTACGGTTCCAGAGAGAGAATCCATGAGGGACTACATCCAGGACAGCCTGGCCAAGGGGCACATCCGGCCCTCAGAATCCCCGGTGGGTGCCGGGTTTTTCTTCGTTGAGAAGAAGGATGGGGGTCTCCGGCCCTGTATTGACTATAGAGAGCTAAATAAAATCACAGTCCGAAACCAGTATGCTCTTCCACTCATTCCTGACCTCCTCAACCAGGTCGCTGGTGCCCGATGGTTTTCTAAACTTGATCTCAGGGGAGCATACAACCTCATCCGCATTCGGGAGGGGGATGAGTGGAAAACCGCCTTCAATACGCCCCTCGGGCATTTTGAATACCTAGTTATGCCTTTTGGATTGTGTAACGCCCCCGCCATTTTTCAGGGGTACATGAACTCAGTGTTTCAGGATATCATGGGGGTGTTCGTGGTTGTATATCTAGACGACATTTTGATTTTTTCCTCCGACTTGCCGAGTCACCATACTCACGTTCAGACTGTGCTAGCTCGACTCAGACATAACAAGCTGTTTGCTAAACTCGAGAAATGTGTTTTCGGGGTACAAAAGATATCATTTTTGGGGTATATCATCACGCCATGCGACTTCCAGATGGATCCTGAAAAGGTGAAGGCCATCACGGAGTGGGCCCAGCCAGGGTCGTTGAAAGCCCTTCAACGCTTCCTCGGCTTCGCCAACTACTATCGCAAATTCATTAAAGACTTCTCCGTGGTGGCTAAACCTCTAACGGACCTCACCAGAAAGGGGGCAGATGTGAGGACCTGGTCTTCCGAGGCTCTGAGGGCCTTCAATACCCTAAAGGCGGCGTTCTCGTCTGCACCTGTCCTAGTACAACCGGATCTGTCCAGTCCTTTTGTGGTGGAGGTAGATGCCTCTGAGTTTGGTGTGGGAGCGGTACTGTCCCAAGGTCCCTCCACTCTCACCAACCTTAGACCGTGTGCCTATTTTTCTAGGAAGTTTTCGTCCACCGAACGGAACTATGATATAGGCAACCGGGAATTGCTGGCGATTAAGTGGGCTTTCGAAGAGTGGAGGCATTTTTTGGAAGGAGCCCATCACCAGATTACGGTACTCACTGACCATAAAAACCTCACTTATCTAGATTCCGCTAAGAGGTTAAATGCTCGGCAAGCCCGCTGGGCCTTGTTTTTCTCTCGGTTCAATTTTGTTGTTACCTATAGACCCGGTTCTAAGAATGTCAAGGCTGATGCCCTGTCTAGGAGTTTTGGTTCTCCGGAACCTTCCGAGCCGGAGCCTGAGAGCATTCTCTCCCCTGGGGTGGTCCTCGCTGCTGTCTCCTCCGACCTTTCACCTCTCATTCACGCCGCTCAACAATCTGCTCCTGAAGCCCTTCCGGAAGGCAAATTATTTGTCCCGTTGTCACTGAGATTGAAAGTGTTAGAGGAGACACATGCTTCAGTCCTAGCTGGACACCCCGGTATCAGGGGTACTCTGGAGTTAGCGGCCAGACTCTATTGGTGGCCGCACATGGCCAAGGATGTACGGGTATTTGTGTCCGCGTGCCCGGTTTGCGCAAGGGGGAAGAACCTCAGGAGACGTCCTGAGGGGCCTCTTCTGCCCTTGCCCATTCCGTCCAGGCCATGGTCCCATTTGTCCATGGATTTTATTACTGATCTGCCATCCTCGCTGGGGAATACGGTCATTTGGGTAATAGTTGACCGTTTCTCCAAAATGTCTCATTTTGTTCCACTTGGCAAGTTGCCTAACGCCAAACTTTTGTCTGAGATGTTCATCAAGGAGATTGTTCGGTTACATGGGATCCCCGAGGATATTGTGTCTGATAGAGGGGTTCAGTTCGTCGCTCGCTTCTGGCGAGCCTTCTGTAAAAATCTAAACGTTAATTTGTCCTTTTCCTCCGCTTTCCATCCCGAGAGTAACGGACAAACGGAACGGATGAACCAGGAACTTATCCAGTATCTGCGACTGTTTGTCTCTGATAACCAGCATCAGTGGGCCAACTACTTACCTCTCGCCGAATTTGCTATTAACAACCATGGTAACTCGTCGACCCAACTGTCACCTTTTTTTTGTAACTATGGGTTCCATCCCCGGTTCTCGCTTTCTACTCCTTTGGTCTCGAACAATCCGGCCGCCGACATATCCGCCGAAGAACTGTGCACAGTTTGGGCCCAGGTTCGTAAGAACCTTCAGGGTTCCCAAGAGAAACTGCGTAAATACGCAAATAAAAGACGTACTATCTCTGCACCTTTTGTGGTCGGGGAGCAGGTTTTATTATCATCTAAGAATCTGAGACTTAAGGTTCCCTCCCTGAAACTTGCTCCTCGGTTCATTGGCCCATTTACGGTTTCTCAGGTTATCAACCCGGTGTCATATAAGTTGGCACTTCCTGACCCCTGGAAGGTCCACAAGGTTTTTCACAAGAACTTGCTTAAGAAGTATGTGACTCCAGTTCTCCCCACCCAGAACCCGCCTCCTCCCTCTCTGGTACAGGGGGAACTGGAGTATGAAGTAGAAAGGCTTGTGGATGCCCGACGGGTTAGAGGTGGGCTGCAGTACCTGGTCCACTGGAGAGGATTTGGCCCTGAGGATAGGACGTGGGTCCCTGCCAGGGACGTGCATGCGCCACGCCTAGTCCAGGCATTCCACAGGGCTTTCCCGCTTAAGCCCGCACCTGGCCATGGGGGTCCGGTGTCCCCCCGTAGAAGGGGGGGTACTGTCAGAACCGGCAACTCTCGGGGCCGCCGGGCCCGCACCACCGGTCCGGCCACCCGGGGTACAGGAGCACGGCGCAGAGGTACCCCGGTTCTTGTGATCTCCCCGGGCCGCTGTAAGACTGGTCGCCGCCGGGTTGCTAGGGAGGCAGCTGGTGCTTCTAGTCGCTTGACTACCAGGCTGGCTTCCCTGGTAACTGTCTGTGCAGTGAGACTGGGGGCGTGCCCCCAGCACCGCCCTGATTAGCCCTGCTGCTGTCAGGCTCCCCGCCCCAATCAGCTTCTGGGGCGGGAGCGCTGACAGCATTTAAATAGGTGTGTTTTCCTCTCAGGCCTTGCCAGTGTTAGTTTGGTTCTCCAGCTGCACCCGCGTTTATCCTGACTGCTCTTGTGACCTCGGCTTTTCTGACACCTGCTTTTGGACTTGACTACGTTTTTGCCTGACCCCTCCGTACTGCGTACCCTCTTGTTGCCTACCCGGATTGTCTGACCATTCTACCGTTGCTTGTCTCAGTGTCTGTTTGTCTCCCGTGTCCCGCTTCCCTAGTGAGGGTAGGGACCGTCGCCCAGTTGTCGCCCTGGGGGGTAGCCCAGGGGGGCAAGTAGGCAGGGACAGGGGTTGCGGGATATCTCAGGGACCCCCATATCCCGGACACTGTCCTGACAGGATTATTTTCAGCTAGTGTCTTTTCTTGTTTGCTACTTGGGTTTGTCTCTGTTTCAGCGCAGTTTGGTCTCCTCTCTAGTGGTATCTACTGGATAGAGTATTATATAGACTCCGATGGAGCTAATCACCCCGAGTTTAGAGGAATCAGCTCCGGGGTATCAGCCTTGTGATGTGTTGCTAGAGCAATAGTTTACCCAAGGCGACCATATGGTCAGGAATGCTGGGTATGTCGAGTTTGTCCAGCTAAGGATCTCCTCAAACTGGTATATCTGGTTGATCTTTGTTTTCCACATCTTAATGGGGGAGGGTGCTGGGCTTTTCCAATGGAGGGGGATTAACGCTTTAGCTGCCGCCACCATGAATGCGGCTAGTTTGTCATTTAGGGGATTGAATGACTTGTTTGGTCTACTTAATATTATCGTGTCTGGGGTTAAGAGAATTGCTTTTCCCAGGATTCTATGCATTTCACTTTCAATCTCTGACCAAAAGGGTTTAATTATCTTGCAGTTCCACCAAATGTGTAGGTAAGATCCTAACTCCTCCTGGCATCTCCAGCACCTGTCTGATTCTGCAAGTTTGTAGTTATACAACCACTCAGGGGTTTTATACCATCTAGATAGTAGTTTAAAGTGGTTTTCTTGGAGGCGAACGCATGGAGAGACGCCATAAGAGGCTTTAAATATCATTTTAATTTCTGCATCAGATATCTTAATGTCTAGCTCCTTCTCTCACGAGGAGATATAAGTTGGTCTGCCTAATGTGTGAGGCGTTGTGAAATTTTTGACTAGAGACGAAATTTTCCTGGATTCTGTATTTTGGGATTTTAATAACTTTTCAAATTCCGTTGTTGGTCTTGTGGAGGGGTGATCTTTTTTAAATATAGCGATTGTGTTCGCAATGTGCGTAATGTGGAGATTTTGTAGTTTCTTTTGTATGCCTAGAGAGTTAATGATAGTGGTAGGTTCCTCATGCATGATGTTTTGTAGGTCATGAATTGTGTTTTCTTCAAGGATGTTCCAGAGGTTCTCCGGAATCCAGGTCTTGGGATGTTTTATGGTGTTGGGGAGAAGGCTTAAAGGTGCGCATGGTGATGGCGAGGGAGCTAACTTGTGGGATAAGGCGTCCCAGGTCTCGCAGATGCCCCTCAGCAGGATACTAAAGTCTTTGGCCCGTTATGTTTTTGGGCAGGGAAGCCACAAATCTCTTATAAGGTTGTTACCATAGGTTTGTTGTGCGATTTTTCTCAATTTATGGTTTTTGGTCGGGGCTACCATTCCCAGCCATCTGTTAAGGTTTATTGCCTTGTAGTATTCCAATATGTTAGGGAGGCCCACTCCTCCGTGTTGTCTTCTTCTAGACATTAAAGAGTATGCCAGGAAGCGGGCGTTTGTATTTCCAGAAGAAACGTGAAAATTGTGAATTGATTTTCTTGAAGAAGGATTTGGGTATGTGTATTGGTAACATTTGTAATTTGTATAGGATTTTGGGTAAAATATATGTTTTAATGAGATTTTTCCTCCCAAACCAGGAAATTATGGGTAAGTTATATGCGGTAAGTAGTGATGTGATTTCTGTTATTAACGGCCCCAAATTGTTCTCATAAAGTTTGGAAAGGTTATTTGTAATTTTGATGCCTAGGTAGTCTATTGAATGATCTGCCCATGTGAATGGGGATGATCTCTTTACTTCCTCTGCCCTGTGGGGGGATAGCGAAATATTAAGTATGACCGATTTGTTTATATTCACTTTTATGTTGGAGAAACTGCCGTATTCATCTAGCAGGTGATTTAAGCTATTGAGACCCTGTGCCGGATTTGTGATCAGGAATAGCACATCATCTGTGAATGCAGCGGATTGTATACAATCCCCTCCAACCTCTAAGCCTCGAATTTCTGGGGATTGTCTAACCGCCTGGAGGAGAATTTCCAATGTAAGAATGAATAGTGTGGGGGAAAGTGGGCATCCCTGGCGCGTGCCGTTTGTTATGTTGAATGGTTGGGATAGGGTATCATTAATTTTTATTCTGGCGTAGGGTTTTGCGTAGAGGGAGAAGATGGCGTCGGTTAGTTGGCGAGGGAAATTAAATTTGTCTAGAGTCGCTCTCATGAATGACCAGTTTACTCTATCGAATGCTTTTTCAGCATCGATCCCCAGGAAAATTAGGGGGATGTTCTTTTTCTTAGCATATTGTATCGAGTGCAGAAGTATGGCGGCGTTGTCTTTTCCCTCTCTACCTTTAACAAATCCTGACTGTTCATCAGAGACTAGTTTGGGTATAATTCTGCTCAGGCGGTTAGCAATTATTTTAGCCCAGATTTTTATATCTACGTTCAGTAGAGAGATTGGGCGGTAGTTGTTGCATAGGGTTGGGTCTTTGCCTTCTTTATGAATTAAGGTGATGTGGGCTTCCTGCGTTTGTTTGGGGAATGTGGCTCCGTTCATAATTGCGTTTAACGTCATTCTAAGATGGGGTTCCAGACTTTGTAGTAGTGTTTTATAGTAGCCTGTAGTGAGGCCATCGGGGCCCGGACTCTTACCGTTAGGAAAGCTATTTATAACTTCTTTCAGTTCTTCTTGACTCACAGGGGTCAGTAGATCTGTGGCTTCTTCTGAGTTACTTTTGGGGAGAGTGAGCTTTTTGAGGAATATCTCCATGTTCTTGTGTTTTCTTTCAAGATCTGCTTGTGTGAGTTTACCTTCAATGTTGTAAAGGTTTGTATAGTAGTTATTGAATTCTGTCGCTATATCTTTGGCTGATGTAGCTTTCCCCCCCCCCCCCCCGAGGCTTTTTTAATTTCTTTAATATGAGTTTTTTCCCTCGCTTTTTTAATGAGGGTTGACATCAGCTTGCTTCCTTATCTCCGTGAGCATAGATCTTTTGTTTGTTATTTATAGAGGATTTAGTAAACTTTTTGTCAAGGATTGACCTTAGGATTGATCTCTGAGAGAATATAGTTCGTTTTGTGCCTTTTCTACTAATGCAAGTTTTCTTTTTTGCTCTAGGGATGCAATTTTTGTTAATAGGTCATCCATTTTCTTTTGTTTCTGTTTCTTAAGTTTCGAGCCTAGGGAGATGAACAGGCCTCTCACGAAAGCCTTGTGCGTTTCCCATATCAAGGGAGCATTTGTGTTGTCTTTTGAATTAATTAAAAAAAATTCAGATACATTTTTTATCAGCTCTTGTTTATATTCCTCTTCTCTTAGTATCGACTCGTTTACAGACCATCTCCATTCCCCATAGGTTGTTTGAAAAATATATTTAGACTCGTGTGCATTGGGGCATGATCTAAAATTGTTATGCAGTCTATTTGGGAGCTGTGTATTGCTTTTAGTAGATTGTTTGGCACAAAAATGTAGTCGAGTCTCTGATGTGAGGTGTGAATGTGCGAGTAAAATGTGAAATCTTTTTCTCCTGGGTGTCTATATCTCCAAGAGTCAGTTATATTTAGTTCCTGCAAGGCTAAATGAATTCTTTTAAGTGCCTTCTGCGAGACCTGGGACCTGCCCCTTGAAGTGTCTAGCAGCGGGTTTAGTGTCACATTTAGATCCCCGCCCAGAATCACATGGCCCGCCGCAAAGGCTCTCAGTGTATGCAAAGTGTCCGTGAGCCACTTGGTTTGGTTCGAATTGGGTACATAGATGTTAGCTAGGGTGTACGGGACTCCCCCTATTTTACCTTTTACGAATATAAAGCGTCCCTCTGTATCCGTTAATTGATTTTCACACTGAAAGGGGAGATCTTTGTGAATTGCAATTGTAACTCCCTTAGAGGCTGAGGAGGGGTTGCAGCTGTGGAACCATTGTTTAAAATAGTTTTTTGGGAGGGTTGGAATCTTGTTACTTTTAAAATGGGTCTCTTGGAGGAATGCGATTTTGGTTTTGCTTTTTCTTAATAGCCATATCATATGGTGTCTTTTGTTAGGAGAGTTTAAACCTTTAGCATTGAAAGTGGTGAGTGTTGTGCTTCCTGTTTGAGGGGATGTGGGTTTTATTTGTAGTTTTTTCTGTTTATGTTGTGGAGTATCAGCATTATCTAGATGTCTTGCAGACATCTTTCTGGCTTCTGTATACGTATAGATTTGCGTGGAGAGTGGAGGTGGAGGGGAGAACGGGTTAAACTGTTAGCAGAGAGACTGCAGTTAACGTTGGTTTCTTGACTGGGGAATAGATGTCCAGTCTACTGTTGTATGGTCTGTAGTTGTTTTGTGTGGATCAGAAGCACCCCGACAAGCTCCCCTTGCGGGTCTCTGTTGTCGGTGTCTTTCTCATCTCGGTACTGCCCCTGAATAAGGGCGAATGTTGGAGTTCTGTGTGTTGTAGGTTCACTCACGTTTGCGGCCTCCCCTGGTGGCGCGTGGTCGGGTGTTATTCTCAGTTCCGCCTGTGCCGTCCGGGGTATTCCTCTCCACCCTCTGGACGGCCACCTCCCTCTATTGGTAGAGTCATGGTGTTTTGGCTTAAACCTGAGTATGGAGAAAGGCCAGTCGGAGCAGCAGAAAGTAGACGAGATGAGAGGTAGAAGGAAAGGAAAGGCACGTTAACTTAAACAATAATAAGTGCAACTGTTTCCTTCGTTGCCAACATAACACAGTCTGCCTAGAAAACTTATTATAACTAGAGTACGCAGGTGAGCCCGCCCGATCAAACAGCCCTCGCGCTCTGATCCCCGGGCGGGGGGAACCTGGTGGGTTGACCCCCGTACGACCCCCAGGCCCCACCCAGCCCCAGGACCCACCCCTCCAATCCCATCCCTCCTCATGCACAATTCTAACCATTTAGAGTTAGTACACCTCCATCAAAACAGATTTGACTTAAGCTACTTTGTTTTAACGTCTGGTGCTCACACTTTCTTCTTATGCCGGTCCGGGAACGCGAGAGGTGGAAAGCACGAGAACTCTTTCATACATACTTGAGTCATGCGAGGGGAGGCCCACCAACGTCTCTTTTGGTATTAACATTACGGGTGAAGTAGGCAGTGTGAAGAAGGCCGTTTAAATCTCAGAAAGCAAAAGTCTCGTGTCTGAGTCTCACTCTCATTGGTCTACGGCGCCACTCCTCTGGGAGGTCGTCACCACTCCAACAAGAAAAAGTCTCTTAAAGTGTCCTAAGATGAGGTTTTTGCGCCATGTTTTTTGCTTTTGGGTGATTTGAACTTTGTAGTTGCCTTCCAAGGCTCTACCTCCGGAAGCAGAGGTATAGTTAGATCGTATTGTGTCGGCATCCAAGAAGGTATATCTATTGGATCTATTTTCAGTTGTTGCCAGATCGCCTCGAGATCTTCCGGGGTTCTGACCGTCAATCTGTGTCCCGCATCATTTATTGCTAGGCCAAATGGGAACAGCCAGGAGTATTGAATTCCTTTTGATTTCAGAGCTTCTAGAAGCGGTCGCAGTAACCGCCTTTTTGCCAGAGTGGATGGCGCGATGTCTTGGAAGAAGAGTAATGTCGCGTCATTATATTTAAATATCTGACGAGTTCTTGTGGCATTTAAAATGGCGCTTGTGTCTGTGAAGGAGAGCAGGCCGCAAATTACATCTCTTGGCGGGTCTCCGTTTTTTGGTTTGGGTCTGATTGCTCTGTGTATTCTCTCGATTTGGATATGTGTGACTCTCTCTTCTCCCAGTAAATCTGTGAAAATTTCTTCAGCCACTTTGCGTAAGGATTCTGCTGCCCAGGATTCCGGGAGACCTTTTATCCGGACGTTGCAGCGCCTGCTGCGGTTTTCTTGATCCTCGATTAAGGTGAGCGCTCAGTCAAGGTATGAGCGGTGGACCCCCACTATTTGCGTGGTGGCTTTTGCGTGTTCTATGATGGCTGAGCATGAACCTTCTAGGTCCTCCACTCTGTGGCCTATTTGTTGTAACTCGGTTTTGATGTCCGCCAGTTCAGACATTATTGGTTGGGTGACTTTCAGGAGTGCTTTTTGAAGGAAACATTTGGATATTTGGGCACTGAGGTCACACTCTTCTTCTTCCATATCGCTATCTAGCTCTGAGTCTGGGGTTGCTTGGTCAGAAGTGTTTTGCAGTGGTGCTTGGAGATTGTAAGCTTTTCTTTTTTAGAAATTTCTGCGTGTCAACTTGATTTTTTTGTCCTCTTGGTGTATTTGGTGGATCACAGCTACGATCTCTGCTACCCTTCACCATTTTGTGCGATTATAAGAGGTTCGAAGGGGTTTATCTGACGGTCAGAAGGGCCCTGGGAATTAGCTGTATTGTGTTGTGCCCGGCGTTATGGGTCAGGTCGAGGTGCAACTTCCTCCACACTAATTAGAATTTAGCCTGTCATCTTTGTAGGCAAGCTTCAGCCCATGAAAAGATGGTGTTGCAAGATGACAGAGGAAAAATTAAATTTTGCAGTTTTGGCAGACTTATATCTATAGTCCTGAAAAATTGTGTTGCAGATCTGTGTGTTACAGTTCCATAGAGAATTGGAGCTATGCTTTTGGGAGGGTTTCTTTTTTTCTGTGAGCCAGTAAGCTATTTGCTTGTTGGTAATGGAAAATTGTTTAGCGGGTTGCAGTGCTAGCCCACGTGTGTATGAAGACTTCAAAAATTGAAAGAATTATGGAGCTGGGAAAACCAGCTCCGGAAAAATTAGGGCAGCACCCTTTAATAAGACTTTGTCTTGCTTTAACTTGTGCCGTTTGGGCTGACAGCTCCTTTAAGGTAGAGCCTCTGCTCTCTCTAATTGCCGCAGGCACGGTGGGGGAAGAGGAAGGGGGGGGGGCGTGATGGCGGGAGATTCGGGCGGGAAACGGGCTTGCTGAAGGGGAGCTGGGGTTCTGGTTGAAATAAACGTTCCCTTAGCTCTGGAGAGGTTGCCTAGTATGTGGGAAGGCTTATCAGGGTCTCCGGTACTCACAGCTTTCGTGAACGTTGTTTCTCTCCTTCCTGCCGATTGCCGCGGCTCCCGCTCGCGGGGCTGTCTGGGGAAGCGTCCTGTGAGCTGTTCTTTACCCCGAGCTCTCCTCAGCTCCTCTCCGCTGGTGCTGCTAGCAGAAGCTCTCCGGGGATCCTCCGCTTCAAGGAAACAGTCCCTTTGAGGTTCCTCCGTGTGCACCGCTCTCTCTCCTCTCCCCCGATCCCGTGCAGGGCTCCGTACCGGCTCTGCGCTCCGAGACTCCCGATGCCCCAATTTCGTGGGGAGACCACTCAAAATGATCCTCGCACTGCAGGGAGGTTATTTCAGTTGGTGTGGGACGCACTTGCTGGCTGAAAAACGCCAAAAGAAGCCTTAAAAACCTCTATGGCTCCGGAGCCACGTTTCAGTGCATCCTCACACTCTGCAGGCTTGGCCACGCCCCCTATTATGTTTATTTTTTCAATAAGTTTTTACATTTGTTTTTTATTAAAATTTTTACATATTTTCATCTCTCAAGGAGAATTTAAGATGTAATAGATTGATCACTAGTATACCACCATAATCAATTTCTGAAGTGCAGTGTAGCATACTTTTGACATCCCCTATGAGAATCTGCTAATTAGGCTGGCTTGCATGGCTAATTAAAAGGCCTTGGTCAGTCCCCTGGCTTCCATGGGAACCTACCAGCACCTTACAATCACATTGTTGGGGGCAGAATGCAGATAGATGACAGGGTGAGCCCTCTCCTCTGACAACAGTTTACATGGTGTGATTACTAGAGATGAGCGAGCATACTTGTCTGAACTTGATGCTCGTTCGAGTATTAGGGTACTGGAGATGCTCTTTACTCGAGACGAGCACCACGCGGTACTCGAGTCAATTCCATTTCCTTCCCTGCAAGTTTAGTGTCATTTTCTGGCCAATAGAAATGCAGGGAAGGCATTACAACTTCCTCCTGTGACGTTCCAGCACTATCCCACCCCCCTGCATTGAGTGGCTGGTGAGATCAAGTGACCGAAGAGTATTTAAAGCGGTCCCGCCCATGGCTCGCCTCAGACACACACTGGCAAAGATCAGGGAAGACGCTGCTGCTCATTGAGGGATAGTGTTAGTGTAGGTTCCTGTCTTCAAGAACCCCAACGGTCCTTCTTAGGGCCACATCTGACCGTGTGCATTACTGTTGTGGCTGCTGGGAGCAGTTTTGCACCAACATTTTTTTTTTTCATCTCGGGCTGTGCAGGCTATTACAGCTATAGCGTTCTCAGTCTGCAGTCAATTATACAGAGTATAGGGAAAGTGCTGCTGAGATAGGGACAGTGGTAGTGTAGGATCCTGTCTACAAGAACCCCAACGGTCCTTCTTAGGGCTACCTGTGACCGTGTGCATTTTACTGCGTGGCTACTGGGAGTTGCAGTGCATCACTATTGCACAGCCAGACCTTTTTGCAGCCTTCTGTATAATTTTTTTCTGGCTGCAGTTTGCGTTACATTACCGCTTTCAGCCTCCAACTGTGCGCCAATAATTCCATAATTTTTTACACCGCTCTGTGTCTGCCGTCGACTTCACGCACAGCGTACGGCCACTGCCACTGATAGAGAGAAAGTCATATACACGCTATATAGCCTGTATTCTTTTTCAAAAAATGTAAATAAAAGCTCCTTCTTACGGCTAGCTCTGACCGTCTGAAATTTACTGGGTGTCTGCTGGGAGTTGTAGTGAATCACTATTGCACAGATAGGCCTGTTTGCAGCCTTCCGTATTCTTTGTTTTTGGCTGGAGTTAGCGTTACAATACCGCTCTCAGCCTCCAACTGTACACCAATAATTCCATAATTTTTTACACCGCTCTGTGTCTACCGTCGACTTCACGCACAGCGTACGGCCACAGTCACTGATGGAGGGAAAGTCATATACATGCTATATAGCCTGTATTCTTTTTAAAAAAAAATTAAATAAAAGCTCCTTCTTACGGCTAGCTCTGACCGTCGGAAATTTACTGGGTGTCTGGTGGGAGTTCTAGTGAATCACTATTGCACGGCTAGGCCTGTTTGCAGCCTTCCGTATTCTTTGCCTCTGCCTGGAGTTCGTGTTACAATACTGCTGTCAGCCTCCAACTGTACGCAAATAATTCCATAATTATTTACACTGCTCTGTGTCTGCTCTATTCGTAATCCACCATGCTGAGGGATAGGGGTAGGGCTAGAGGACGTGGGCGAGGATGAGGACGTCTAAGTGAGAGTGTGGGCACAGGCCGAGTTCCTAGTCCAGGTGAATCGCAGCCGGCTGCTGCGGGATTAGGAGAGAGGCAAGTTTCTGGGGTCCCCAGCTTCATATCACAATTTTTGGGTCCACGTGGTAGACTTTTATTACAAACAGAGCAATGTGAGCAGGTCCTGTCATGGATGGCAGAAAATGCATCCAGCAATGTATCGACCACCCAGTCTTCTACGCCGTCCACTGCTGCAACTCTGAATCCTCTCACTGCTGCTCCTCCTTCCTCCCAGCCTCCTCACTCCATGAAAATGACACATTCTGATAAGCAGACAGACTCCCAGGAACTGTTCTTGGGCCCCTGCCTTGATTGGGAAAAAATGCTTCCTCTCTCACCAGAGCAGTTAATTGTGACTGATGCCCAACCTTTGGAAAGTTCCTGTAGTCCGGGTGATGAGGCTGGGGACTTATGGCAATGGTCTCAAGAGCTTTCAGTGGGTGAGGACGACGATGATAATGAGACACAATTGTCTATCTGTGAGGCAGTAGTAAGGGCAGTAATTCCGAGAGAGGAGCGCACAGAGGATTTGGAGGAAGAGCCACTGGACGATGAAGTGACTGACCCCACCTGGTTTGATAAGCCTACTGAGGGCAGGGCTTCAGAGGGGGAGGCAAGTGCAACAGCAGGACAGGTTTAGAGGCAGTGGGGTGGCAAGGGGTAGAGGCAGAGCCAGAGCAAATAATCCCCCAACTGTTTCCCAAAGCACCCCCTCGCGACAAGCCACCGTGCAGAGGCCTAGGTGTTCAAAGGTGTGGATGTTTTTCAGTAAGAGCGCGGATGACCGACGAACAGTGGTGTGCAACCTGTGTTGCGCCAAGATCAGCCGGGGAGCCACCACTACCAGCCTCACCACCACCAGCATGTGCAGGCATATGATGGCCAAGCACCCCACAAGGTGGGACGGAGGACGTTCCCCGCCTTCGGGTCGCACCATTGCCTCTCCGCCTGTGCCCTAACCTGCCACTCAGATCCAACCCCCCTGTCAGGACACAGGTACGAACACCTGCCGGCCTGCACCCACGCCCTCATCTCTGCTGTCCTCGACCCCATCCAGCAATGTCTCTCAGCGCAGCGTTCAGCTGTCGCTAGCACAAGCGTTGGAGCAAAAGCGCAAATACGCCGCCACGCATCCTCACGCTCAAGCTTTAAACGTGCACATTGCCAAATTGATCAGCCTGGAGATGCTGCTGTACAGGCTTGTGGGAACGGAGGCTTTTAAAAACATGATGGCGGAGGCGGTCCCACGCTACTCGGTTCCCCAGTCGCCACTATTTTTCCCGGTGTGCCGTCCCAGCCCTACACCAGCACGTCTCCCGCAATATCAATCTTGCCCTCACCAACGCGGTTACTGGCAAGGTCCACTTAACAACGGACACATGGACAAGTATTGGCAGGCAGGGCCACTATATCTTCTTGTCAGAGCCTAGGACCGCTCACGTCCTACCCACACCCAGAATAGCGGGTCCTTGCTTGGTGCTGGTATCTGCGGTGGTCTATGCCATCTCTTCTAAACCCCCCCCCCCCCTCCTCCTCCTATGCAACCTCTACCTCTCAATTAAGAAATGTGAGCAGCACGTCGCCAGCAGTCGGTGTGGCACGGCGTGGCAGCACAGTGGTGGGCAAGCGTCAGCAGGCCGTGCTGAAACTACTCAGCCTAGGTGACAAGAGGCACACGGCCCGCAAACTGTTGCAGGGTCTGACTGAGCAGACCAACCTCTGGCTTTCGCCGCTGAGCCTTCAACCGAGCATGGTCGTGTGTGACAACGGCAGTAACCTGGTGGCGGCTCTGCAGCTCGGCAGCCTCACACACGTGCCGTGCCTGGCCCACGTCTTTAATTTGGTGGTTCAGCGGTTTCTGAAAAACTACCCACACTTGTCAGACCTCCTTGGCAAGGTGCGCTCGGTCTGCGCACATTTCCGCAAGTCCACCACGGACGCTGCCACCCTGCGAACCCTGCAACATCGGTTTAATCTGCCAGAGCACCGACTGCTGTGCGATGTGCCCACATGGTGGAATTCTACGCTGCACATGTTGGCCAGGCTGTATGAGCAGCTAGAGCAATAGTGCAATACCAACTCCAACATGGGCGGCATAGTAGGAGTCAACCTCCTCCATTCTTTACTGAGGAGTGAGCCTGGATGGCAGATATCTGCCAGGTCCTTGGAAACTTTGAGGAGTCTACCCAGATGGTGAGCGGCGATACTGCAATCATTAGCGTTACCATTCCTCTGCTATGCCTGCTGAGAAATTCGCTGCAAAGCATAAAGGCTGACGCTTTGCGGTTGGAACAGGAGATGGGGGAAGAGAGTATGTTGCTTGATAGCCAGAGCACCCTCATGTCCACATCTCAGCGCGTTTTGGAGGTGGAGGAGGAGGAGGAGGAGCCGGAGGAGGAGGGGGAAGAGACCGCTGGGCCCACTGCAGAGGGTACCCATGCTGCTTGCCTCCCATCTGTTCAGTGTGTATAGCCTGTGGACAAGGAGGAGGGAGAGGATCCTGAAAGTGATCTTCCTAGTGAGGACAGCAATGTGTTGCGTACTGGTACCCTTGCACACATGGCTGACTTCATGTTAGGCTGCCTTTCTCGTGACGCATTAGACGCATTCTGGCCACTACGGATTACTGGGTGTACACCCTGCTCGACCCACGGTATAAGGAGAACCTTTCCACTCTCATTCCCGAAGAGGAAAGGGGTTGAGAGTGATGGAATACCACAGGGCCCTGGTGGACAAACTGATGGTAAACTTCCCATCTGACAGCGCTAGCGGCAGAAGGCGCAATTCTGAGGGCCACGTAGCAGGGTAGGCGCGGAGATCAGGCAGGGGAACATTCTCCAAGGCCTTTGCCAGCTTTATGGCTCCCCAGCAAGACTGCGTCACCACTCCCCAGTCCAGGCTGAGTCAGAGGGAGCACTGTAAAAAGATGGTGAGGGAGTACGTAGCCGATCGTACCACCGTCCTCCGTGATGCCTCTGCTCCATACAACTATTGGGTGTCAAAGCTGGACACGTGGCACAAACTTGCACTGTATGCCCTGGAGGTGCAGGCTTGCCCTGCCGCTAGCGTCTTGTCAGAGAGGGTGTTTAGTGCCGCTGGTGTAATCATCACGGACAAGCGTACCCGCCTGTCAACTGCCAGTACCGACATGCTTACACTACGGATTACTGGGTGTACACACTGCTCGACCCACTCTCATACCCGAAGAGGAAAGGGGTTCGATATTGATGTTATACCACAGAACCCTGGTGGACAAACTGATGGTAAAATTCCCATCCGAGAGCGCTAGTGCCACAAGGCGCAGTTCCAAGGGCCAGATAGCAGGGGAGGCGCAGACATCAGGCAGCATGTACAGCGCAGGCAGGGGAACACTCTCGAAGGCCTTTGCCAGCTTTATGGCTCCCCAGCAAGACTGTGTCACCGCTCCCCAGTCAAGGCTGAGTCGGCGGGAGCACTGTAAAAGGATGGTGAGGGAGTACTTAGCAGATCGCACGACCGTCCTCGGTGACGCCTCTGCCACCTACAACTACTGGGTGTCGAAGCTGGACACGTGGCCTGAACTCGCGCTGTATGCCCTGGAGGTGCTGGCTTGCCCTGCGGCTAGTGTCTTGTCAGAGAGGGTGTTTAGTGCGGCTGGGGGAATCATCAGGGATAAGCGTACCCGCCTGTCAACTGACAGTGCTGACAGGCTTTCACTCATAAAGATGAACAAAGCCTGGATTTCCCCAGACTTCTCTTCTCCACCGGCGGAGAGCAGTGGAACCTAAAGAATATTTTCGCTGCAACTGCAGATAAAAGCACTCTTCTCTATCACCGAGAAAATGGGGCATTTATCTTTGTCAATCTGTCTCTGACATTAGTCCTCCTCCTGCTACTCCTCCTCCAGAAACAACATGTCATCGCGCTGAACGTCCAATTTTTCTGCGGCCCAAAAGGCTAATCTAACAATGTTTTGACAATTTTTCAAAGTTTAAAAAGTATTGATACTTTAACATGAACCAATTTTTTCAACAGGGCTGCCTACAGGCTGTGTTACAAATTAAGCAACATTGAGCTGTATCTTTCAAAAATTTTTTATGGGTTTCACCTGCCCTCTCGATTGATAAATTTTTCAGAGGTACACTTGTACTCTTGGTACGCTTATTTTTCGGGCCCATGCCTACACTCTTATCCAACTAATTTTTCCGGCCTTCGTATACGCTCATGGTACCCCAATGTTTCAGAGGTTGGCCTACACTATTACTACTGAAATGTTACAGGGGTCTGCCTATACTTCTGCTACAGAAAGTTACAGGGGTCTGCCTATACTGCTGCCACTTAAATGTTACAGGGGTCTGCCTATACTGCTGCCACTTAACTGTTACAGGGGTCTGCCTACACTTCTGCCATGTAAATGTTACAGGGGTCTGCCTATACTGCTGCCCCAAGGAGGTTACTAGGGTCTGCCGATACTGCTGCAACTTAAATGTTACAGCGGTCTGCCCATACTGCTGCCACAAGGATGTTACTAGGGTCTGCCTATACTGCTGCCACTTAAATGTTACAGGGGCCTGTCTATACTTCTGCCACGTAAATGTTACAGGGGCCTGCCTATACTGCTGCTACAAGGATGTTGCTCGGGTCTGCCTATACTTCTGCTACATAAATGTTACTGGAATCTGTCTATACTGTTACTACAGAAATGTTACAGGAGTCTGCGTATACTTCTGCTACAAAAATGGTACTGGGGTCTGCCTATGCTTCTGCTACAGAAATGTTACAGGGGTCTGCTTATACTGCTGCTACAGAAATGCTACTGGGGTCTGCCTTTACTTCTGCAGAAATGGTACTGGGGTCTGCCTATACTGCTGCTACAAAAATGGTACTGGGGTCTGCCTATGCTTCTGCTACATAAATGTTACAGGGATCTGCTTATACTGCTGCTAGATAAATGTTACAGGGGTCTTCCTATACTGCTGCTACACAAATGTTACAGGGGTCTGCCTTACTGCTGCTACACAAATGTTACAGGGGTCTGCCTATAATGCTGCTACACAAATGTTACAGGGGTCTGCCTATACTGCTGCTACACAAATGTTACAGGGGTCTGCCTATACTGCTGCTACACAAATGTTACAGGGGTCTGCCAATACTGTTACTACAGAAATGTTACTAATACTGGGCTCTGCCTATACTGCTGCTACTGAAATGTTACAGGGGTCTGCCTATACTGCTGCTACGGAAATCTTACAGGGGTCTGCCTATACTGCTGCTACATTAATGTTACATGGGTCTGCCTATACTGCTGCTACGGAAATGTTACAGGGGTCTGCCTATACTGCTGCTACAGAAATGTTACAGGGGTCTGCCAATACTGCTGCTACATATATGTTACTAGGCGGTCTGCGTGTACTTCTGCTACTAAAATGTTACTGGGGTCTGCCTATACTTCTGCCACGTAAATGTTACAGGGTTCTGCCTATACTTCTGCTATAGAAATGTTACAGGGGTCTGCCTATACTTCTGCTAATGAAATGTTGTTGGGGTCTGTCTATACTGTTACTACAGAAATGTTACTGGGGTCTCCCTAGACTTCTGCAACATAACTGTTACTGAGATCAGCACTAAGTCTTCCCATCAAGGTGTTCTACCTATCTGGCCCCCCAAAAAACCCAGACTGACTAGGGCATGGATTGTGGGCCGAGGCCAACATGTATTTTCTTTCACGTTACCACAGTTATCAGTGGCACTGCAATGGGATTTCTTTATGCACCGTCTGTGGGTTCCTGGGACCCACCGATGCTGTGCGTGCACATAGACTTCCCATAGTGGAGTTGTACCTGCCTGGCACTTTTAAAAAAAACAGACTGACTAGGGCATGGAGTGTGGGCCGAAGCCAGCATGTATTTTCTCTCACGTTACCACAGCTATCCGGGGCACTGCATTGGGACAAACAAGAGGAGCGATACAGCACTGATGAGACGTTCACAGCTATGCTAGCATCGGAGGTCGCCCTATGCCCGCGATTGCTAAGGGTTTGTGCAGAGGCCTATGTCCTCGGCGCAGTGAAAGTCTGCCATGTTTGGGCACTATGATTTTTTATGTATACTGTTTTTAAGTTCCTTGGATTCACCCATGCTGTGGGTGCACACAGACTTCCCATAGAGGTGTTTTACCTATCTGTCCCCAAAACACTGACCGACTTGGGTAGGGTGCAGAGTGCAGATGGTTTACCCCTTGCATTGTCAATGAGGTATCCGACACCCAAACAGAATGAGTAGTGTGGACACAGATTTGCCACTGCTATGTCACTCGCAGCACCTTGGGCCACACAAGATGTTTGCGAGGACAGAGGCAGAACCAGGGCCCGCTCACATACTTCCCACACAGAGTATTGCTGCATTGTGGAGATGTGTAGAAGTGCTGGGCTGGCACCTGGGTCCCCTTTATGCCCACGTTTGCAGCTCCTGACGGAGGTGGCACAGGATTGGAATGAAGATCAAACGTCAATTTCTCATTGATGCTCAACAGCATTGTGGGCTATCGCCTCCCCCCCCCCCCCCTTTTAAAGAGGGTCGCTACCTGGCCCTGCCAACCCTCTGCAGTGTGTTCCTACGGTTCCTCCTCATCACAGACGCACTTATAAATAGACATGAGGGTGGTGTGGCTATGAAGCGAGCGTGTGGCATGAGGGCAGCTGAAGGCTGTGCAGGAACACTTTTGTGTGCGCTGCGGACGCAGGGTCATGCGGTGGGTTGGGCAGCATGTAACCAAGGAGAAGAGGCAGTGGTGTGTCCCGCAGGCAGTGATTGTGCTTGGTTGGAGGTAGTGTGGTGCTTAGCTAAGGTGTGCCTTGCTAATGAGGGTTTGTCCGAAGTAAAAATTGTTCGGTGCGGGGGCAAACTCTTGCCGCTATTGTGGCTTAATAGTGAGACCTGGGAGTCTGAGATGCAGCCCTGCCTGTTGCCCCTGGCCTGCCTTATCCGTTTCTGTGGGGTTTCCATCACTTTCGTAGGTTTTGCAGATTTTCACAAGTGAAAACCTAAGCGGAGCATCGGTCATATACAAAAATGGGGTTTGTTACTCGAAACGAACTCTCCAGCATCGCGGAAAGTTCGACTCGAGCAACGAGCACCCGAGCATTTTGGTGCTCGCTCATCTCTAGTGATTACTAATGATCATGGCATGTAAGGAATTTAATGGCTAGGATGAGAAGTTTCTCTGTACCTGGCTATAAGAGCAGAGGCCTAGATAAGTCCTGACTCTTCTGACATAGGGCCTCTATGCCAGCCGCAGACTAAGCCATCATGTTTTTACAGCACCCTATTCTAACATTCCATAGTGACGCATGTCTGGTCACTGAAGTATTAAGACTAGAGATGAGCGAGCACCAAAATGCTCGGGTGCTCGTTACTCGAGTCGAACTTCCCGCAATGCTCGAGGGTTCGTTTCGAGTAACAAACCCCATTGAAGTCAATGGGCGACCCGAGCATTTTTGTATGGGACCTATGCTGTCTAAGGTTTTCATTTGTGAAAATCTGGGAAATTCAAGAAAGTGATGGGAACAACACAGAAACGGATAGGGCAGGTGAGGGGCTACATGCTGGGCTGCATCTCAAGTTCCCAGGTCTCACTATTAAGCCACAATAGCGGCAAGAGTGCCCCCCCCCCCCCAACAATTTTTACTTCTGAAAAGCCCTCATTAGCAAGGCATACCTTTGCTAAGCACCACACTACTTCCAGCAAAGCACAATCACTGCCTGCATGACACTCCGCTGCCACTTCTCCTGGGTAACATGCTGCCCAACCGCCCATTTCAGTAGTAGTAGCAGCCAAGACAGGCCCCAGTAACAATCCCAAAGCAGCAGTATAGGGGGAGCGCAGTATTAGTTCCATTTCAGTAGAAGTAGAAGTCTAGACAGGCCCCAGTAACATATCACTAGCAGCATTATAGGGGGAGCACAGTATTAGTTCCATTTCAGTAGTAGTAGCAGTCTGGACAGGCCCCAGTAACATATCACTAGCAGCAGTATAGGGAGAGCACAGTATTAGTTCCATTTCAGTAGTAGTTGCAGTCTAGACAGTCCCCAGTAACATATCACTAGTAGCAGTATAGGGGGAGCACAGTATTAGTTCCATTTCAGTAGTAGTAGCAGTCCAGACAGGTCTCAGTAACATATCTCTAGCAGCAGTATAGGGGGAGCACAGTATTAGTTCCATTTCAGTAGTAGTAGCATTGAAGACAGGCCCAAGTAACAATTCCGAAGCAGCAGTATAGGGGGAGCACAGTATTAGTTCCATTTAAGTAGTAGTAGCAGTCAAGACAGGCCACAGTAACATTCCCGTTGCAGCAGTTTAGGGAGATAACAGTCTCTTTCACATTTCAGTAGTTGCAGTATAGACAAGGCCCCAGTTACATTTATGTAGCAAAAGTGTAGGCCAACCCCACACACCTTGCTGTACCATGAGTGCAGGCGAAGCCCATAAAAATTACTAGGATTACACTGTAGGCGAGGGCCCAAAAAAATTGGTCTACCAACAGTACTAATGTACCTCAGAAAAATTGCCCATGCCCAACCAAGAGGGCAGGTGAAACCCATTAATCACTTTGGTTACTGTGGCTTAATTTGTAATTAGGCCTGGAGGCAGCCCAGGTAAAATAAAAATTGGTTCAGGTGCAAGTTTCAACGCTTAATGAGAATTGAAACATATAAACATTATTTACAAAAGTAATATGACTGAGCCTTGTGGGCCTAAGAAAAATTGCCCGTTCGGCGTGATTACGTTAGGTTTCAGGGGGAGGAGCAGGAGGAGGATGAATATAATACACAGATTGATGAAGCTAAAAGGTCCCCGTTTTTTACGGTGATAGAGAACAATGCTTCTGTCCGTGGGTGCGGCCTACGTATTGTTTAGGTACCGCTGCTGTCTGCTGGAGGAGAAGAGAAGTCTGGGGGAAATCCAGGCTTTGTTCATCTTTATGAGTGAAAGCCTGTCAGCACTGTCAGTTGACAGGTGGGTACGCTTATCCCTGATGATTCCCCCAGCCGCACTAAACACCCTCTCTGACAAAACGCTAGCCGCAGGGCAAGCCAGCACCTCCAGGGCATACAGCGCGAGTTCAGGCCACGTGTCCAGCTTCGACACCCAGTAGTTGTATGGAGCAGAGGCGTCACGGAGGACGGTCGTGCGTTCGGCTAAGTACTCCCTCACCATCCTTTTACAGTGCTCCCGCCGACTCAGCCTTGACTGGGGAGCGGTGACACAGTCTTGCTGGGGAGCCATAAAGCTGGCAAAGGCCTTCGAGAGTGTTCCCCTGCTTGCGCTGTACATGCTGCCTGATGTCCGCGCCTCCCCTCCTATCTGCCCCTTGGAACTGCACCTTGTGGCACTAGCGCTCTCGGATGGGAATTTTACCATCAGTTTATCCACCAGGGTCCTGTGGTATAGCATCAATCTCGAACCCCTTTCCTCTTCGGGTATGAGAGTGGAAAGGTTCTCCTTATACCGTGGGTCGAGCAGTGTGTACACCCAGTAATCCGTAGTGGCCAGAATGCGTCTAACGCGAGGGTCACGAGAAAGGCATCTTAACATGAAGTCAGCCATGTGTGCCAGGGTACCTGAAAGCAACACATGGCTGTCCTCACTAGAAAGATCACTTTCAGGATCCTCCTCCTCCTCAGCCCATACACGCTGAAAGGATGACAGGCAAGCAGCATGGGTACCCTCAGCAGTGGGCCCGGCTGTCTCTTCCCCCTGCTCCTCCTCAGGCTCCTCCCCCTCCTCTTCCTCCTCCTCAACGCGCTGAGATATAGACATGAGGGTGCTCTGACTATCCAGCGACATACTGTCTCCCCTGCCTCCGTTTTCGAGCGCAAAGCGTCTGCCTTTATGCTTTGCAGGGAACTTCTCAAGAGGCATAGCAGAGGAATGGTGACGCTAATGATTGCAGCATCGCCGCTCACCATCTGCGTAGACTCCTCAAAGTTTCCAAGGACCTGGCAGATGTCTGCCAACCAGGCCCATTCTTCTGTAAAGAATTGAGGAGGCTGACTCCCACTACGCCGCCCATGTTGGAGTTGGTATTCCACTATAGCTCTACGCTGCTCATAGAGCCTGGCCAACATGTGGAGCGTAGAGTTCCACCGTGTGGGCACGTCGCACAGCAGTCGGTGCACTGGCAGATTAAACCGATGTTGAAGGGTCCACAGGGTGGCAGTGTCTGTGTTGGACTTGCGGAAATGTGCGCTGACCCGGCGCACCTTTCCGAGCAGATCTGACAAGTGTGGGTAGCTTTTCAGAAACCGCTAAACCACCAAATTAAAGACGTGGGCCAGGCATGGAACGTGCCTGAGGCTGCCGAGCTGCAGAGCCGCCACCAGGTCGCGGCCGTTGTCACACACGACCATGCCCGGTTGGAGGCTCAGCGGCGAAAGCCAGCGGTCGTTCTGCTCTGTCAGACCCTGCAGCAGTTCGTGGGCCGTGTGCCTCTTATCTCCTAAGCTGAGTAGTTTCAGCACGGCCTGCTGACGCTTGCCCACCGCTGTGCTGCCACACCGCGCGACACCGACTGCTGGCGACGTGCTGCTGCTGACACATCTTGATTGCGAGACAGAGCTTGCATAGGAGGAGGAGGAGGGTGGTTTAGTGGAGGAAGCATATACCGCCGCAGATACCAGCACCGAGCTGGGGCCCGCAATTCTGGGGGTGGGTAGGACGTGAGCGGTCCCAGGCTCTGACTCGGTCCCAGCCTCCACTAAATTCACCCAATGTGCCGTCAGGGAGATATAGTGGCCCTGCCCGCCTGTGCTTGTGCACGTGTCCATTGTTAAGTGGACCTTGCCAGTAACCGCGTTGGTGAGGGCGCGTACAATGTTGCGGGAGACGTGGTCGTGCAGGGCTGGGACGGCACATCAGGGAAAGTAGTGGCCACTGGGAACCGAATAGCGCGGGGCCGCCGCTGCCATTATGTTTTTGAAAGCCTCCGTTTCCACAAGCCTATACGGCAGCATCTCCAGGCTGATCAATTTGGCTATGTGGACATTTAAAGCTTGTGTGCGGGTGCGTGGCCGCGTACTTGTGCTCAAACAGTTGCGCTAGCGACAACTGGACGCTGCACTGAGAGACATTGCTGGATGAGGCCGAGGACAGGGGAGGTGAGGGTGTGGGTGCAGGCCGGGAGACGGTCGTGCCTGTGTCCTGAGAGGGGGGTTGGATCTCAGTGGCAGGTTGGGGCACAGGGAGAGAGGCAGTGGTGCCAACCGGAGGCGGTGAACGGCCTTCGTCCCACCTTGTGGGGTGCTTGGCCATCAGATGCCTACGCATGCTGGTGGTGGTGGCTCCCCGGCTGATCTTGGCGCGACAAACGTTGCACACCACAGTTCGTCGGTCGTCTGCACTCTCAGTGAAAAACTGCCACACCTTTGTGTACCTCGGCCTCTGCAGGGTGGCATGGCGCGAGGGGGCGCTTTGGGAAACAGTTGGTGGATTATTCGGTCTGGCCCTGCCTCTACCCCTGGCCACTGCACTGCCTCTTCCAACCTGCCCTGCTGCTGCACTTACCTCCCCCTCTGAAGACCTGTCCTCAGTAGGCGTAGCAAACCAGGTGGGGTCAGTCACCTCATCGTCTAGCTGCTCTTCCTCCGAATCCTCTGTGCGCTCTTCCCTCGGACTTACTGCCCTTACTACTACCTGAGTGATAGACAACTGTGTCTCATCGTCATCGTCCTCCTCACCCACTGAAAGCTCTTGAGACAGTTGCCGGAAGTCCCCAGCCTCATCCCCGGGAACTTTCCAAAGGTTGGGAATCCGTCACGACAAACTCCTCCGCTGGGAGAGGAACAATTGCTGCCCAATCTGGGCAGGGGCCCGAGAACAGTTCCTGGGAGTCCGCCTGCTCCTCAGAATGTGTCATTTTCATGGAGTGAGGAGACTGGGAGGAAGGAGGAGCAGCAGCCAGAGGATTCATATTTGCAGCTGTGGACGGCGTAGAAGACTGGGTGGTCGATAGATTGCTGGATGCACTTTCTGCCATCCACGACAGGACCTGCTCACACTGCTCAGTTTCTAATAAAGGTCTACCGCGTGGACCCATTAATTGTGAGATGAATCTCGGGACCCCAGAAACTTGCCTCTCTCCTAATTCCGCAGCAGTCGGCTGCAATACACCTGGACCAGGAGCTCGACCTGTGCCCACACCCTGACTTGGGTCTCCGCGTCCTCGGCCGCATCCGCGTCCTCTAGGCCTACTCCTACCCCTCAGCATGGTGTATTACGAGTAGAGCAGAAACAGAACGCTGTAATTAAATGTGCCGCTTATTGGCCTGTGGTTGGAGGCTGACTTCGCTTACGGAACGCACAGCAGAGCCAGGAAACAATTATGCGCAAGCCTGCTGTAATGCTTAGCTGGGTAATAATGAGCGACTACTACCCCCAGCACACACGCAGTAAACTGAAGACAGTCACAGGCAGCCCAAATATAGTATTTTTTTTCCCAATTTTTGGGAAAAAGCCCACTGCCTGTGATATAGCCTGTATATGGATTTCCCTGTTGGAGGATGACTGTGGTTATTGAAAGCACAGTGCAGCCAGCAAAAATTATGCGCAAGGCTGGGTATTAATCAGCGACTACTACCCCCAGCACACACGCAGTAAACTGAAGACGGTCACAGGCAGCCCAAATATAGTATTTTTTTACCAATTTTGGGGAAAAAGCCCACTGCCTATATAGCCTGTATATGGATTTCCCTGTTGGAGGATGGCTGTGGTTATTGAAAGCACAGTGCAGCCAGAAAAAATTATGCGCAAGGCTGGGTATTAATCAGCGACTACTACCCCCAGCACACACGCAGTAAACTGAAGACGGTCGCAGGCAGCCCAAATATAGTATTTTTTTTACCAATTTTGGGGAAAAAGCCCACTGCCCATATAGCCTGTATATGGATTTCCCTGTTGGAGGATGACTGTGGTTATTGAAAGCACAGTGCAGCCAGAAAAAATTATGCGCAAGGCTGGGTATTAATCAGCGACTACTACCCCCAGCACACACGCAGTAAACTGAAGACGGTCGCAGGCAGCCCAAATATAGTATTTTTTTTACCAATTTTGGGAAAAAGCCCACTGCCCATATAGCCTGTATATGGATTTCCCTGTTGGAGGATGACTGTGGTTATTGAAAGCACAGTACAGCCAGAAAAAATTATGCGCAAGGCTGGGTATTAATCAGCGACTACTACCCCCAGCACACACGCAGTAAACTGAAGACGGTCACAGGCAGCCCAAATATAGTATTTTTTACCAATTTTTGGGAAAAAGCTCACTGCCTATATAGCCTGTATATGGATTTCCCTGTTGGAGGATGACTGTGTTTATTGAAAGCACAGTGCAGCCAGAAAAAATTATACACAAGGCTGCAGTAACACCTATCTGGGTAATAGTTAGTGGCTACTACCCACAGCAGACATGCGGTAAACTGAACACGGTCACAGGCAGCCCAAAGATTTTTTTTTTACAATTTTTTTGAAAAAGCCCACTGCCTATATAGCCAGTATATCTCTTTCCCTGTACCACTGTCCCTGCCTCAGTAGTACTGCCCCTATACTCTGTAAAATGACTGCAGACTGAGGACGCTATGGTCTGCACGCCCGATATACAAAAAAAAAAAAATTGTGCAAAACTGCTAAAAGCAGCCTTAACAGTACTGCACACGGTCAGATGTGGCCCTAAGAAGGACCGTTGTGGTTCTTGAAGACGCTAACACTGTGCCTATAACAGCAACAGCAGCAACAGCACTTTCCCTGATCTCTCTTAGCGTGTGTCTGTGGCGAGCCGCGTGCTGGGCAGATTTAAATACTCGGCGGTCACTTGATCTCGCCAGCCACTCACTGCAGGGGGGTGGGATAGGGCTGAAACTTCACAGGAGGAAGTTGTAATGCCATCCCTGTGTTTCTATTGGCCAGAAAAGGGCGCAAGTTTCTCAGGGAAGAAAATGAAAGTGACTTGAACACCGCGTGGTGCTCGTCTCGAGTAACGAGTATCTCGAGTACCCTAATACTCGAACGAGCATCAAGTTCGGATGAGTACGTTCGCTCATCTCTAATTAAGACCACCAGCCTTAAATGGTATAGGTCAACTTTGTGCTACAAAACAGCTTTGACTCATTGAGGCATCTAGTCCACAAGGCCTCTGAGGTGTCCTGTGGTATCTGGCACAAGGCATCAGCAGCACATAACGTAAATCCTGTAAGTTGTGAGGTGCAGCCTCCATGAATCGGACCTGTTTTCCCAGCATATCCCACAGCTGCTCAATGGGATTGGGTTCTCAGGAATTTAGAGCACAAGTCATCACCTTTTTGTCATATTCTTGAACAATTTTTCAATGTGGGCTGCACATTATCCTTTAAAAAAGAGCACTACTGCCATAAAGGGGGTGACTGTACTCAGTCTGTACAATGTTTAGGTAGGTGGTGCATGTCAAAATAACCATCAGCATCGGCATGAATGCCAGGTACCAGGGTTTTCCATTTTTTTCTGCTTTCTATCCATGAACTGCAAGAACTGTTATCTCGCTACGTAATATATCTTACCCCTCAACAGATTCTATTGTAAACATGATAGTCAATGTTATTCACTTCAGCTGGCAGTGGTTGTATTGCCTTAAGGATGCAGCTAGCTTTGGTCTTGTCCACACAGCCCCATTTTCAAATCTAATGTGTCAAGTTATGTGGTAATATCTTTGGAGTGTTTTTCTGTATCCAAGTGATTCTGAGGATGCTTAATATGAACAGTTGTACTTTGTTAATACTAAATAGAGATGAGCGAACGTACTCGGATAGGCACTACTCGTCCGAGTAATGTGCCTTATCCGAGTACCGCTGTGCTCGTGCTCAAAGATTCGGGACGCGCTGCGGAGCGGGGAGCTGCAGGGGAGAGGGGGGAGGAACGGAGGGGAGATCTTTCTCTCCTTCTCTCCCGGCCGCTCTGCCCCGCTCCCCGCTCCGACTCACCTGTCAGCAGCGGAGCGCCCCGAATCTTTGAGCACGAGTACAGCGGTACTCAGATAAGGCACATTACTCGGACGAGTAGTGCCTATCCGAGTACGTTCGCTCATCTCTAATACTAAACTTTGGTCAAACTTTTGCTTTTATTTAAAAAAGAAATAAAATGTATCAAAAATTTCAGGAAAACTCTGATCATTTCCCAAAGGGTGTCTGGCACAGGGCAAAGGGCAGCCCCTCAATTAGCCCGCACTATGATTAGCTAGGGGGGAAAGATGATGGTGTGCAGCACAGTAGTTGGCTGTGCAAACGTTTGACTCTGTACAGAACTCAACTCCTAACTGTTTTATCTTTAAGCTCTGATGGCTGACTGCCCTGCCATCAGCTGCTCCTTGGGGAAATCTAATTTATAATTTAAATATTTGGGCTTCAAGCACATTACTTAGATGTGTTCACAGAGCCTGAGTGGAGGAAGTAAGGTGCCGTTAGCTCTGTCATACATAACACAACACAGCTACAAAGGGATTTTCCAAACATCTGCATTTTCTCTGATTTCTTTCCTCTAGATCAGCTATGGAGCAACTGAATCAATTCAAAGGGATAATGGTTTTTCAAAAAAGGTCTTTAAAATTGCTCAAGCTAGGAGGTTTTGGTCTTTGGCCGTTATATCTCTCCTTGAAAACTTAAAATGGAACTGGGTTGGTATTATTGTATTAGATGAAGGCTGCGGAGAATCAGAATTATTGTATCTGAGCAATGAATTGGCCAAACATGGAATCTGCATTGAATTTAGCTTGAGATTTGTTCAAAGCAAAACTTATAGTAAGGAAAAAAACATCGAGAAGTCAACGTCTAAAGTTATCATAATTTGTGGTCAATTTTCTCTTCCTTACATTCATTTCATACAAACGGAAGTCTTCCGCAGGGACAAAACTCTGATTCTCGATGATTCTTGGTTCACCAATTCTGATTTCATCCATCAATTTTACCAAAAAGCTAACTGTACTTTGATTTTTTTACCATTTAAAAAGCCGGTCCCGGGCCTGGTGACATTTCTGGGTGAAGTAAACCTAGTTAACCGTCCCGGTGATCCTCTTCTGGAAGATATCTATTACTGTTTTGGTAATTGTCCCATTCGAAATGTTTCTAAGCTGCGCATATTACAAAGATTTATGCCGTTGGTTCTTATAAACTGTACAAGTGAAGAACATCACATCAGTCTTTTAAAGTTTTATTCACATCCCATATCATATTACAATGTATACACGGCGGTACAGGTCCTGGCTCATGCGATTCATGAAATGATCCTCTATCTGCAAATGAGCCATACAGGATCCAGAGCATCTGACTACAGCCGGACGGTAATACATACCAGCTGAACTTCTATTAGTGATATCCATCATCACCTTCATCATCATCACTACTATTATCGTCCTAATCGCTTATATTATTAACACCTTCCCTCACCTCAGTTTACATTTACTTTCTAGCGGGAGCTTCTATGAGCCACATATACTAAATACATATATGGATGTATAAAGACCAGGGCACTGAGTCCAAGGACTCACATTTCACTTCTCTTAACCAGCTGCGTATAGCCATGTCCACCTTCACAAAATGTTGTTGTGTTAAAAAGAGAGAGTTGAAAACAAAGTGCATTAAATCTTATAGGTGCACCTAAAAGCTCCCATCTACACAAAGGAGTACACACAAAACACACTGTAATATAATAGATTCCTACATACAAAGTTTGAGCGCACCACAAACATCTACAGCAATAAAAGCTAAATGGCACTGAAACAGAGGTCCTACAATATTAGACCTTTATGGGCAAAACTATAACATTACTAATAATGGAGGAATAGCCCCTCCAGTAACAGACGGTCTACAATCAGGCTTGTCACTGGCTTCTCTGGTTAGGGGCTAACAGGTACTGCAGGTCTTCACCCTTTGACCTCTTGTTAAGGGATGTGACCTCCACTGCTGCAAATCCCTGGGTGCATCTCCAGACTAGCAACTGATTAGTGGAGCAACAGGAGACAGAGTGAATAGGCCAGGGGTTTATACTGTAAAGTCAGAGGGTGCATCAGAGCCAATGGGTAAAATATCCAGAGTCAGGAACAGAGTCAAATACCAGGAGCAAGGGTGTAGCTAATGGCTCAGGGGCCTGCGTGCAAATGTTCAGCTTCGCCCCCACCATCATCTGTATCTGTACCCAAACCTGCATACATACAGCTGCAAAACAAATTTACATACATTATTTGTTGCATGTTTGAAACACAACACAATTAAAAAAGACATACAAAAACATACAAAAACTGCATACACTATTAAAAGCTGTTGTTTTGTTAATGCCTTTTTCATTGCGTGTAAAGTATGCAATCATATACAGGAGATACAAAGAAGCTGCTGTCCAAAATGTCATTTTTCTAACGTCAGTAGATGAATCAATCAATCAGTGTATTTCATTTTATATATATGGATTTTGAACATACTGGTATAACCTAAGTATATGCTGTACATGATTATATATGTACAGCTGTATAAGTTATACATCTCCCTCAATATAGTGATATGGACCATGGGAAAAAATTCAACTGGATGAAAAGGGGGTCAAAATTTGTATGGAGGGGGCGGAGCCTAACCGCGGAGAGAGATGGACGCCTAGAGCCCGCTCTCCGTCTTTAAAGCACAAAGAAAGGCATTCTAAAGCAGCTACATCACCTGAAATGGGGAAGTTCAGCAGAGAAAAGGCTGGAGATCAGGCTGTGACTCCTCGGCCGGTCCGGAGACAAACGGATCTACAGGGATTCCTTAAAGAAAGAAGCTCCCGCTCTCCACATGCGGCGGGGAAGATGGCGCCGGCGGCAGCTTCAGCCTCTGCAGCAGCGCGGGAGGGAGAGATATCCTCGGAGGAGGAGGAGGACGAACATCTCTCAAAAGGATTTATGAGGGAGCTCTTGGCTACAAGTATGAAGCCCCTGCTTGCGGAGCTGACGGCGATTAAGGAGGAGGTAAGGAGTGTGGGGAGGAGGGTGGAGGAGCTGGAGAACTCCACGGCAACCATTACAACACACTCGGGGGAGCTGGCAGCAGTAGTGAAGGAGCAGCACTCCCAGCTAAACAAGATGATCCTTATGCAAGAGGACTTAGAAAACAGGAGTCGCCGCAACAATGTTCGTATAAAAGGGCTCCCAGAAGCCTGGGCAGCCGAAACATTGCAGAAAGTCATGATGGAAATTTTTGCAAGTTTGCTGGGGGAAGACAGAGCAGCAGAAATTGTCATAGAAAGAGTTCAGAGAGCTCTTAGACCACAACCGGCTCCATCTGACCCCCCCAGAGACATAGTGTGCAAGGTGCTATCTTTTCCAGATGCAGCCGCCATTTTAAATGCGGCACGTGACTCCAGAAATCTACAGTATGATGGGGTGGCGATTCGAATCTTCCAGGACCTCTCTCCCTCCACTCTCGCCAAGCGTAGATTATTGAGACCTCTTTTGGAAGAACTACAAGCTAAAAACATCAAGTACGCATGGCTGTTTCCTTTCGGTATAGGGATTACCTACAAGGGAAGGAGGTTCAACATAAGATCTCCAGAGGACTTACAAGACAACTGGCATGCTCTGGGGTTAGAGCCCATAAGTCTCCCCAACTGGCTCCCCCTTCCGGAACTCCCAGGGCTCCCGCCACTGCCTACGCTGCCCTCGCAAGAAAGCTGGCATACAGTCTCCCACGTGAAATCACCTCGCAACAAACAAAAAAAGAAGCAGAGAGAGGAAAACTTAGAGGGAACCACCTGAGATGAAAAGACAGAGAACTCTTTATCTCCCTAACATTGTTTTGTTCCAGGGCGTCGGATGAACTCGTTGGTCCAACTAGGACCCATTGGCGCGTTCCGAGGAGACCGTTACCTCGGGACACGAGTAAGACTGCTCGCCAAATTACGGAGTTCGGATGACGCAATTGGTCTCCGCCGACTATAACTTACCGGTTACATACCTCCCGATTGTTGTGTCCCCACAAGGAGAATGTCCTATTTGTGCTACCCCGATTAGGCCCTAGTTCAACTTTACTTGTTAAAAGCAGAAAAACTATTTTTCCGCCTAGAATATACGCCTGGGCTCTTGTAAGTTTACAGAGCCCATCCGTATCCCACACAGCACGGATAGTGCTGATTTGTCAACTTAATCTTACAACTGTTTTGTTTCTCATTGTGTGTTTTACCCACTTCCCCAACCTCTTCTCCCTTCAACTTTCCTAAACCTGCTCCCCCCCCCCCCCCTTGAACCCTAAATATACAAACAGCTGGAGACAAGGTGGAAGCGGCCCGCTCGACGCCAACGGAGCAGCCTGCCCAATCTTAGAAGTATATTGTGTATTTGAATTGTGCGCCGATCTCTGACTTTGTTACCCTTGCCTTCTAGTTCCTAATAAACAACATTTGGTCCTGCCAGACAGCGATGGGAGTGCCGGATGCCGCGGAGCTGCTCAGAGTCACATCGTTCAATGTCCGGGGAATGAACTCTCCTCAAAAAAGGTACAACATATCACAATTAAGAAATACAACACCAAGATATTGCTCCTACAGGAGACACATTTTAAAGCCGACAAACACAGCCACCTACCCGGGAAAAATTTTCCCCAGGGTTACCACAACACACATCCAGTCTCCGCCTCTAAAGGGGTGTCAATCATGATTCACAAGTCTATTGTTTTTACCCTGCAGGCGAAATTCTCAGACGAGTTAGGGAGAGCACTTTTCATAAAGGGGGTCATTAACAATTCAAAAATAACGATAGCAAACCTCTATGCCCCTAACTCGAACCAAGTAAATTGGATGCTAGAACAGCTGAGAGCATTAAAAGCATTTGCCGAGGGCCCTATTATATTAGGAGGGGACTTTAATATGTTCCTCAACCCACTGCTAGATTCGTCCAGAGGCAGATCATGGATCTCCCAGAGACATACCAAAAAGCTACAAAAAACACTCAAGGAGATGGGAGTCGTGGACGCATGGAGGACCATCAACCCCTCAGAAAAAGATTACACGTACTTCTCACAAGTTCATAACTCGTTTCAAAGACTGGACCATTTATTTGTCTCCCAGGATATCCTGCCCAGGGTAGTGAAGACAAAGATTGAGGCAATTACTATCTCAGACCATGCCCCTATACATATAGATCTGAGACTTAGCACGGCAGAACACAGGGAATGGATATGGAAGCTGAATGTCTCCCTATTAGACTCTGACATAGAGAGGGACCGTCTCTCTGAGTCACTAGAAGAGTTTTTCCTGCTCAATGACAAGGGAGATGTAGATACCCCTGTCCTATGGGAGACCCATAAGGCATATGTAAGAGGCCTATTCATTTCACTGGGCGCCAAACTCAAAAAGCAAAATCAACTCCAAATAGACAAACTCCTAACCCAAATCGCGAAATTGGAACAGCGCAACAAACTATCTTTAATTAAAAACAACATGGAGGAATTGGAGGACCTGAGGAGGGAACTAGGTCGCTTGCTAGAATCCAGATATAATAAAAAGCACCTCTATCTTCAATACAAATTCTATGCTCACGGAAATAAAGCCAGTAAGCTACTTACCTCCCTAATTAAGAAAGCCAAATCCAGGAACCACATACCCTCCATTAAAGATCATTTAGGAGTGTCTAAATACTCATCAAAAGATATAGCGGAGACCTTTCAAAGGTTCTATGCGGACCTTTACAACCTTAAAAATACAGACTCATCAATAGACCAGAACATCACCAAAGAACAGATTGATCACTTTCTTACTTCAGCTAACCTGCCCAAGCTGAAAGACTCAGAGGTACTAGACTTATTGCAACCTATCGCCCTAAGCGAGGTGGAAGAAATTATTAAGAATAGCCCCAATGGAAAGAGCCCGGGCCCAGATGGCCTCCCAGCAGTTTACTATAAGGCATTTAAAGACACGCTGGCCCCCAAGCTGAAGGATGTAATGAACGCACTCATGTCAGGAAAACAACTCCCAAAACAGGCGCAAGAGGCGCACATAACACTTATCTACAAGGAAAAAAAAGATCCAGAGCTCTGTGGCAGCTATAGGCCCATATCTCTGATTAATGTCGATGTTAAGATGTGGGCGAAGCTACTGGCAAAAAGGATAGAAGATATCATCCCACGTCTAGTGGATAAAGAACAAGCGGGCTTTGTTAAAAACAGAGAGGGTAGAGATAACTGTTATAGGCTACTCCATGCCGTTAGATACGCGCAGACCCACAAGATTGAACTAGCTCTGGTTGGCACCGACGCCGAAAAGGCGTTCGATAGGGTGAGCTGGATCTACATGGAGAAAGTACTGAGACATTTCAACTTCCCACCCATCTTTATTTCTGCTATCTTTTCTCTATACAAGGAACCATATGCAAGGCTTAAGATAAATAACTTACTCTCCCCCCCATTTGACATCAGAAATGGCACCCGCCAGGGCTGCCCGCTCTCTCCGTCCCTTTTCATTCTTACTTTAGAACCCTTACTGAGAGCGGTCAGGTTATCCCCTGATATTAGAGGACTGGAGGGAGACTCAGTTAACCTGAGTGCGGCGGCCTTTGCGGATGACATCATGTTTGTCATCTCAGAACCGGAAACGGGAATCCCCAATCTCATTACCCTATTGGACGTCTTTGGATCAATTTCCAACTTCAAGATCAATTTCACTAAATCCACGATCTTTAATGTTTCAGTCCCTCCGGGTCGTTGGGCAAAACTTAGATCCGGCTCACCCTTTGAATGGTCGGATACAGCCATTGACTACCTAGGAATCAAGATCACTAAGAATGCAAATGATCTATATAAGGCAAACTTTGCTCCCTTATTGACGCAGATTAAACTCATATTGAAAAAATACGATATCCCTTGCGCCTCATGGCTAGGCAGAAAAAATATACTTAAGTCATATGTACTTCCCCAAATTTTATACAAACTTAGAATGGTGCCCATTCACCTACCCCAGGCTTTCTTCAAAGCGATCATGTATATCCCGAGAAGGCAGAACGAGAGACAAAAGAGACCCCGCCTGGCTTTTAGTCTTATGATTAAGAGAAAAAATGAGGGGGGGGTTGGGCTTCCATGCGTCCACGACTTTTTTCTAGCGGTACAACTGAGATACTGGCTGGACCTGGTTTCCCCTGCAGGGGACAGGGTCCTCCGGGCACTGGCTGAGGGAAGCATGGGAGACACCTTTCTGGAGGAGTTATGGCTCCCAACTAAAAATAAATATAGATCCAAAAATTTCAATCCGCTCTTGAAAGGCCCATGCGAGACCTGGGACAGGGTCAGAAGATCACTGGCTCCGGATCCCTCTCCTATAACCCCATTGAGAATCCTAAATAGATGCCTGGGTCTACCATCAGATAGCATTTCCAGAAAATTATGGAAGAGGTTTGCACCATTTAGTCTGGGGGACTTACAAAAACAAGCAGGCAAAAAATCAGCAGATATTCTGGAGGCATTGGCACCGCAGCCCCCCGTATCTTTCTTGCAAAAAGCCCAAATAACGCAGACACTGGCCGAATTCCAGAAAACTTCTAAATCTACGAGACCAGAGACCCCCTTTGAAAAGACCTTTAGAAACCATCCTAACAGTAGCTCTATATCAAGCATTCGCAACAAGTTTATTGTCCCCATAGCTCACTACAAACCGGCATTTTTATCATCATGGGAAAAAGAACTCAAAATAATCTTATCTACGTCAGACGTAAAACTAATTCTACAGACTTCATTCGGCTTATCTCCATGCATCTTGTCACAAGAAAGCCATTATAAAGTCTTAACCAGATGGTATAGGACCCCACAGTGGCTCCATACTCATAAATTAACGGAAAAAGACAAATGCTGGAGGTGCGAGGCAGCAACAGGTTCCTACATCCACATATGGTGGGAATGTGGTGCCCTCGCCAAATTCTGGAGAGAGGTGGAAGGAGTTTTACGATCACTGAAACCTAACTTTCATATTACACCAGAGATACTCTTCTTATGGAGACCGTCAGAGGCATTTCACCCCCTCAGGGATAAACTATTAGCTTTTCTGATTGACGCCGCCAAGGCTCTGATACCCTCCCTGTGGCTCCAAAAGACACCACCTACTATGGCACTCTGGAAAACTAAAGTAGAGTCTATTTACAACATGGAGGAGCTACATAGCTGGAACACGGACTCACACGAGGGTTTTATCAAGATTTGGCACCCCTGGAGACAATTACAGCAGAATAAAGACCCTAAACGCATGAACACATAATAGACTGGAAGCCGGGAGGGATAACTCATAGAGCAGGATAACACACGAAAAGGCACACACGCAATTCTGAGAGACTTGAGACCCCGAGACATGCTGGACCTTGGTGAAGTCAAGGACTAACTGAAGGGGAGGTCCGACGCCTGTAACACGGCGGAAGAGACGGCGGGCGGCTCCGCGGCATCGGGCGTCCGTTGGAACGGCAGAGTGGTTCTTGATCGTGAGTACATCGTTGGAGTAGCTAAAAGGGCCGGGTCCTGGATAGGGACGACCCGTTGGAACTAGTAGAGACAATATAGGTTCAGCATATCCCACCCCCCTTCCCCCCCCCACCCTTTCTGTCCCCCCCCCCCTTCCCCAACACACCCCCACCCATGAGATGGTTTAATTTTGACTTACTTAGCTCCTCGCTCAAGCGAAGTGAGAGCGGGAGGAGCGCCTCTGCCCCACGAGTAGTGGAGGGAGAGAGAAAAAGTTGTACTTTGCACGTTAGTAAGTATAAGGTATAACCAAGTTTATTGTTATTACCGTTCTTGAGATCTGAGATAGCAACAGAACAGACACAGACGTTTGCTTAGGATACTTTTATATCTCGGATGTCAGTTTATACCAACCTATTGTATTTCAAGTGATCCTCGAAAAATGTGAATGTTTTGTTTATTATTGTAAAACTAATAAAAACTTGTTATAAAAAAAAAAAAAAAATTTGTATGGAAAAACAGTATCTATTTCATCTATGAACTTGAAACTTGGCAAAAATAATCTATTGAACAAATAATTAAACATGTTTTTTACCGATTATTGAAAACACTGATAAATATTTGCCCGGCTGCTACTAAATCACACAAACGAGCATCAGTGTGAGGTCCGACGTCAGCAAAATTGTCAGCAGAACTGGTAGAATCATTCCCATCACTATCATGGGATAATTCACCGGCCAACAAATTTTTTGTTGCATTTATATGAACACTTGTTTTACTATAATTTGAGTATGTTGAGTTCAAATCTGGAGGTTTTTTTTTAAATGTAAGCTCTAGTTTTTTTACAATTTAGCATTTAAATATTTCACATTAAGGTATTTTCAACACAATTAAGTACATGGTAGATAGGGAAATAAAAACCTTAGTTAATATGATGCAAATGTATTTATTATTTGCAAAACGTGTAGGGTAGAGATGAGCGAGCACCAAAATGCTCGGGTGCTCGGTACTCAAGTCGAACTTTCCGCGATGCTCGAGAGCTCATTTCGAGTAACGAACCCCATTGAAGTCAATGGGGGACTCGAGCATTTTGGTGAACATCTCATTAATGCAGTAATGCTCCTCTTGTTTGTCCCAAACCAGTGTCTCAGATAACTGTGGTAACACGAGAGGAAATACATGCTGCCCAGTGCTGATCCCCTGACCCCAAGCAGGAGGAGGCGGTGGCCTTACAAGGCCAAGAAACCATGACCAGGACGTATGTGGGAAGTATGTGAGTGGGCCAGCAAATACCTTGTGTGATCCAAGGTGTCCTGAGTTACATAGTAATGGGGAATCCACGTGTCTCCACACAATAAATTCTGTGTAGGTGTTGGATAGCTCAATCGACACTGCAAGGGGAAAGCCATCTGCCCTCTGCACCCTACCCAAGTCAGTCAGTGTATTTGTGCCAGACAGGTAAAACACCGCTATAGGAAGTCTTTGTGCAACCACAGCATAGGCGAGCCAAAGGAACCCAAGGTAAGTAATAAACATGAAGCAATTACAGTGCCCAAACATGGCAGACTTTCACTCCGCCGAGGACCTCGGCTTCTGCACACACCCTCAGCAATCGTGGGCATAAAGCGGACTCCGATGATAGTACAGCAGTGAACGTCTCATTAATGCAGTTACGCTCCTTTTGTTTGGCCTAAACCAGTGTCTCAGATAACTGTGGTAACACGGGAGGAAATACATGTTGCCCAGTGCTGATCCCCTGACCCCAAGCAGGAGGAGGAGGTGGCATTACAAGGCCAAGAAACCAAGGCCCGCTATAGTCTGTGTGGGAAGTATGTGAGCGGGCCCAGGGTCAGGCTCGGTCCCAGCCTCCACCTTGTGTGACCCAAGGTCCCCTGAGTTACATAGCAATGGGAAATCCATGTGTTCCCACACAGATAGCTCAACACCACAGGGGGAAGTCTTTGAGTTCCTTGCGCTCGCCTATGCTGTCAGTGCACAAAGATGGTATTACAGAGGAAGAAATCAGAGTGCTCAAACATGGGAGAGTTTCACTTCGAAAAGGACCTTGGCCTCGGCCCACGTTTCTGCCCTAGTCAGTCAGTGTATTTGTGCCAGATAGGTAAAACACCGCGATGGGAAGCCTTTGTGCACCCATAGTATAAGCAGACCCCTGTAACATTTCTGTTGCAAAGGTATAGGCAGACCCCAGTAACATTTCTGTAGCAGAATTATAGACAGACCCCTGTAACATTCCTGTAGCAGAAGTATAGGCGGACCCCAGTAACATTTCTGTAGTAAAACTATAGGCAGACCCCAGTAACATTTCTTTAGCCGAAGTATAGGCAGACCCCAGTAACATTTCTGTAGTACAAGTATAGGCAGACCCCAGTAACATTTCTGTAGTAAAAGTATAGGCAGACCCCAGTAACATTTCTGTAGTAAACATATAGGCAGACCCCAGTAATCTTTCTGTAGTAAATATATAGGCAGACCCCGGTAACCTTTCTGTAGTAAAAGTATAGGCAGACCCCAGCAACATTTCTGTAGTAAAAGTATAGGCAGACCCCTGTAACATTCCTGTAGCAAAGGTATAGGCAGCCCCTTAAAATATTCCTGTAGCAGAAGTATAGGCAGACCCCTGTAACATTTCTGTAGCAAGAGTATAGGCGAACCCCTGAAACATTGGTGTACCATAAGTGTAAGCGAAGGCCGGAAAAAATAGTTGGATAACAGTATAGTTGAGGGGCAGAAAAATTGGTGTACCAAGAGTACAAGTGTACCCCTGAAAAATTGCTCAACTGGGAGGGCAGGTGATACCCAGAAACATTTTTTAAAGATACAGCTCGCAGTTACTTAATTTGTAACAAAGCCTGGAGGCAGCCCTGTGAAAAAAAATGGTTTCTGTTAAAGTAGCAATACTTTTGAAGCACTGAAAAATTGTAAAAAAAATTATAAGCAGAGCATTTTGGGCCGCAGAAAAATTAGCAGTTTAGCGTGATGACATGATGTTTTAGGAGGAGGAGTAGGAGGAGTAATAATATCCGAGAGTGATTGACAAAGCTAATTCCCCCTTTTTTCCGGTGATAGACAATGCTTTTTTCTCCTGTTGCAGCGAAAAGAATCTTTAGGTTCAACTACTCTCCGCCTATGGAGAAGAGAGGTGTAGAGAAATCCAGCCTTTGCTCATCTTTATGAGTGTAAGCATGTCGGCACTGGCAGTTGACAGGCGGAAACGCTTATCCGTGATGATTCCCCCAGCTGCACTAAACACCCTCTCTGGCAAGACGCTAGCGGCAGGGCAGGCCAGCACCACCAGGGCATACAGCGCAAGTTCGTGCCACGTGTCCAGCTTTAAAACCCAATAGTTGTATGGAGCAGAGGCATCACGGAGGACGGTGGTACGATTGGCTATGTAATCCCTCACCATCTTTTTACAGTGCTCCCTTCGACTCAGCCTTGACTGGGGAGTGGTGACACAGTCTTGCTGGGGAGTCATAAAGCTGGCAAAGGCCTTGGAGAGTGTTCCCCTGCTTGCGCTGGACATGCTACCTGATCCACACGCCTCCCCTGCTAGTTGGCCCTCGGAACTGCGTCTTCTGCCACTAGCGCTGTCAGATAGGAACTTTAGCACCACTTTTTCCACCAGCGGCCCTGTGTTATTGCATTACTCTCGTACCCCTTTCCTCTTCGGGAATGAGAGTGGAAAGATTCTCCTAATACCATGGGTCGAGAAGGGTGTATACCCAGTAATCCGTGTTGGCCAGAATGCGTCTAACGCGAGGGTCACAAGAAAGGCAGCCTAACATGAAGTCAGCCATGCGTGCCAGGGTACCAGTACGCAACACATCACTGTCCTCACTAGGAAGATGACTTTCGGGATCCTCCTCCTCTTCAGCCCATGCACGCTGAACAGATGAGAGGCAAGCAGCATGGGTACCCTCTGCAGTGTGCCCAGCTGTCACTTCCCCCTGCGCCTCCCCCTCCTCCTCCTCCAAAACACGCTGAGATATAGACATGAGGGTGGTCTGGCTATCAAGCGACATACTGTCATCACCCGTCTCCTGTTCTAACTGCAAGGCGTCTGCCTTTATGCTTTGCAGCGAACTTCTCAGCAGGCAAAGCAGCGGGATGGTAACGCTAATGATTGCCGCATTGCCGCTCACCGTTTGGATGGACTCCTCAAAGTTTCCGAGGACCTGGCAGATATCTGCCATCCATGCCCACTCCTCAGTAAAGTATTGCGAAGGCTGACTACCTCTCCGACGCCCATGTTGCAGCTGGTATTCCAACATTACTCTACATTGCTCGTACAGCCTGACCAACATGTGGAGCGTAGATTTCCAGTGTGTGGGCATGTCGCTCAGCAATCGGTGCACTGGCAGATTAAACCGATGTTGCATGGTCCTCAGGGTGGCAACGTCCGTGGTGGACTTGTGGAAATGTGCGCACCTTGCCGAGGAGATCAGACAAGTGGGGGTAGTTTTTCAGAAACCTCTGAACCACCAGATTGAAGACGTGGGCCATGCATGGCATGTGTGTGGGGCTGCCGAGCTGCAGAGCCGCCACCAGGTTACGGCCATTGTCACACATTACCATGCCCGGTTGGAGGCTCAGTGGCGAAAGCCAGAGGTCGGTCTGCTCTGTCAGACCCTGCAACAGCTCAGGGACTGTGTGCCTCTTGTCACCTAAGCTGATTAGTTTCAGCACAGCCTGCTGACGCTTGCCCACTGCTGTGCTGCCGCGCGATACCGACTGCTGGCGACGTGCTCACACTTTTTAATTGACAGGTAGAGGTGGCGGAGGAGGAGGAGGGGGAGGGTTTGGAGGAGGTGGCATAAAACATCGCTGATATCAGCACCGAGGTAGGACTCGCTATTCTGGGTGTGGGTAGGACATGAGCGGTCCAAGTCTCTGACTCGGTCCCAGCCTCCACCAAATTCAGCCAATGTGTCGTCAGTAAGATATAGTGGCCTTGCCCGCCAGTACTTGTCACCATGTCCGTGGTTAAGTGGACCTTCCCAGTAACCGCATTGGTGAGGGCACAATTTATCTTGTGGGAGACATGCTGGTGTAGGGCTTGGACGGCACACCGGGAAAAATAGTGGCGACTGGGGACCGAGAAGCGCAAGATCGCCGCAGCCATCATGTTTTTGAAAGCCTCCGTTTCCACAAGCCTGTACGGCAGCATCTCCAGGCTGATTAATTTGGCAATGTGCACATTTAAAGCTTGTGTGTGCAGGTTGCGTGCGGGTACGTGGCGGCGTATTTGCGCTTTCGCTCCAATGTTTGTGTTAGTGACAGCTGAACGCTGCGCTGAGAGAAATTGCTGGATGCAGTAGAGGACAGTGGAGGTGAAGGTGTGGGTGCAGGCCGGGAGGCGCTCGTGCCTCTGTCTTGGGAGGGGGATTGGATCTGTGTTGCAGATTGGGGCACAGGGGAAGAGGCAGTGGTGTGACCTGGAGGTGGTGAACAGCCTCCGTCCCACCTTGTGGGGTGCTTGGTCATCATATGCCTGCGCATGCTGGTGGTGGTGAGGCTGGCAGTGGTGGCTCCCCGGCTGATCTTGGTGCAACACAGGTTGCACACCACTGTTCGTCGGTCGTCCGCTCTCTCACTGAAAATCATCCACACCTTTGAACACCTAGCCCTCTGCACGGAGGCTTGCCACGAGATGGTGTTTTGGAAAACAACTGGGGGATTCTTCGCTCTGGCCCTGCCTCTACCCCTTGCCACCCCACTGCCTCTTCCAACCTGCCCTGCTGCTGCACTTGCCTCCCCCTCTGAAGCCCTGTCCTCAGTAGGCTTCGCAAACCAGATGGGGTCAGTCACCTCATCGTCCAACTGGTCTTCCTCCGAATCCTCTGTGCGCTTCTCCCTCGGACTTAGTGCCTTTACTGCTACCTCACTGACAGACAACTGTGTCTCATAATGCTCCTCACGTACAAAAAGCTCTTGAGACAGTTGCGAAAGTCCCCAGCCTCATCACCCGGACCCCGGGAACTTTCCCAAGGTTGGGCATCAGTCACGAAAAACTCCTCAGGTGGGAGAGGAACCATTTTTTCCCACTCATGGCAGGGGTCCGAGAACAGTTCCTGGGAGTTTGCCTGCTCAGAATGTCATTTTCATGGAGTGAGAAGGCTGGGAGGAAGGAGGAGCAGCAGCCAGAGGATTCAGAGTTGCAGTCCCTAGTCCGGGAGTAGTGGACTGCGTAGAAGACTGGGTGGTCGATACATTGCTGGATGCATTTTTTGCCATCCACGACAGGACCTGCTTACACTGCTCTGTTTGTAATAAAGGTCTACCATGTGGACCCATAAATTGTGATATGAAGCTGGGGACCCCAGAAACTTGCCTCTCTCCTAATCCCGCAGCAGCAGGCTGTGATTCACCTGGACCACGAACTCGGCCTGTGCCTACACCCTCGTTTGGACGTCCACGTCCTCGTCCGCGTCCACGTCCTCGACCTTTACCCCTACTTCTCATCATGGCGGATTAAGAATAGAGCAGGGCCCAAATATGTTACCCCACTGTACAGCATGGACAACTGTGGCTTAATTCACCGCACACAGAGACTTGTAGATAGCGGAGACTTTATGCTGTGACTAGGAAAAAAGTAACCCGCTGTCTTGCGCTGATACCTAGGGGTAATTTCCTGCTCGCAGAGACTTGTAGATAATAGAGGCTGTGTGGAGTGGAAGAAGACTCTAAAGGCAATGGATAGTGCTGGTAACTGCGGCTATGTCAACCCCACCAAGGAAAGGGTATTGTGAGATGCTCTGCACAGCGGCAGAGCTGAAATACTTTGCAGTGGCCCCGGTAATATTACAGTACTGTTTAGCGGTGAGACCTCTGTCTAATGCACTGCAGACACAGAACAGTATAAATGAAGTCGGTCGCAGCAGGCTAGGAAATATTTGAGTGCAGTTTCACGGTAAAAGCTGGATTGTACGGCACTGCAGCCTGAAAAAACTGTGACTGAAAGGCTGCAAACAGGCCAAGCTGCGTAATACAAAAATGGAAGCACTACAACTCCCAGCCAGCCACAAGTATAATGCACACGGTCAGATGTAGCCCAACGAAGGAGCTTTGGGGTTTTTGCATAGAGGACCTTGAGGACTGTATAGTGTATATACCTTCCCCTACAAAAGTGGCTGTGGCCCTTGTGTCTAATTCACTGCAGACACAGAACGTTATAAATGAAGTTGGTCGCAGCAGGCTAGGAAATATTTCAGTGCACTTTCACGGTAAAAGCGGGATTGTAGATTGAAAAAAACTATGACTGAAAGGCTGCAAACAGGCCTAGCTGCATAATACAGAAATGGAAGCACTACAACTCCCAGTTAGCCACAAATATTATGCACACTGTCGGATGTAGCCCTAAGAAAGACCGTTGGGGTTCTTGAAGACAGGATCCTACTCTAACACTTTCCCTATATCAGCAGCAGCACTTTCCCTTAACTCTGTAAAATACACTGCAGCCAATCAAGAGGCTGGAATCGGCACATGTGACGGGGTGGAGCTACGCGATGACGCGTACAAGGGGGCGGAGCCAGAACGCCGCTGCTGGCGAGCCGAAGGGAAAAGACCCATCTGCGCAAGCGCGTCTAATCCGGCGATTAGACGCTGAAAATTAGACGGCTCCATGGAAACGAGGACGCTAGCAACGGAGCAGGTAAGTGAAAAACTTCTGATAACTTCTGTATAGCTCATAATTAATGCACAATGTACATTACAAAGTGCATTAATATGGCCATACAGAAGTGTATAACCCCACTTGCTTTCGCGGGACAACCCCTTTAAGAAACAATCGCCATTCTGTTGCATTGTACGGGTTTATCCCTAATTCATGGAGAAGGCATGGAATACCGGGACAAAAAACAAAATCCCTTTCCTCTGAAAGCAATCTAATAAAATCTTGCTCTCTCTTTCGGAAGTAAGAAACTGTTGCTGAACGATGTAGCAAATGTTTCTCCTGGAGTCTTGAGGCTAACAGCTCTGACGATTACTTGGAGAGGCCCAAATCACGCACTAAGTCACTCAGTTCTTGTTTATTATGTTTTTGAGGACATGAAGACTGTGCCGTGTCAGATGAGGATTCTGCTCTTTCTAGAACCATTTCATCCCCCATATCATGGTCTTCATCATCCTCACTATCTTCACCTCCCTCACTTGCAAAGCCTTTGAAAAGTGGAACCAGGAGATCTTAGGGTACGTGATTGCATGACGATTTTTCTTCCCTACACCTCTTATGCTGACAAGACAAAAATAGCAGTCAGTACTGTGGTCCTTTGGGTTCTCGCCAAACCATCAAGGTAGACCATTTCATTTTCCTTTCATCCAGTCACGAAGCATTTCTTCACAGTTATGGCACACAATATGCGCAGTCCATTTCTTGTCCTGGTCACCAAGAGAAATTTTGAAGTAAGTTTTGTAAGCAAGCCACACAAAAGACATTATATTCCGTCTCTGATGAGAAAGTGTGTAGCATCCACATATGTAGCAGAAGAAGAGATGAGCGAATGTACTCGGTAAGGGCGTTTTCGCAATTGAGTACAGCGATTTTCGAGTACTTCCCTACTCGGGGTCGCCGGGGGGCAGGGGGAGGCGCGGGGGAGCAGGGGGTAGCAGCAGGGAACAGGGGGGAGCCCTCTCTCTCTCCCTCTCCCCCCCACTCCCCTCTGCAACCCCCCGCTCACCCACAGCGCCCCCGAGTACTTTTCACCCGAGTAGTGAAGTACTCAAAAATCGCGGTGCTCGATTGCAAAATCGCCCTTACCGAGTACGTTCGCTCATCTCTAAGCAGAAGGCATCAGGTTTATTCACACATCTGTCTCTACTTGATGAAGCCAAATTACAAACTGTGAGATTGACGTGTTCTTATCCCCTTCTGAGGTTCGGCCTTCACTCTATTTAACCTCCTCTACTTGACTGTAAACAAATCACAATGTAACACGTAGTCAGTGGATCTTGAAAGACGAAAAAAAAAAAATTAAATGGGAAAGCATGGATTTTTCGACTAAAATAAAAAATATCAAATTGCAAGAAAACTAGAGCATCCACACGAAAAGTGATGGCAGATTTAAAATCAGCATTGAAAATGTGCCTGGTAACAGTCAAATTTAATTTCACCTCAGTATAGAAACCAATCACGGCGCAGCTTTCTTTTCTTATACTACTGAGATAAAATGAAATTTCCACTGTGATTGGTTGCTACGGGCCACAAAGACAGATTTTATTTTAAACAGCTTTCATAAGAGTGTGGTGCCAGCCTACATATGTATGGAAATATGATTTTGTTTGTTACTGCATAGAGATGAGCGAGCATACTCGTCCGAGCTTGATGCTCGTTCGAGTATTAGGGTACTCGAGACGCTCATTACTCGAGACGAGCACCACGCGGTACTCGAGTCAATTCCATTTCCTTCCCTGAAAGATTTGTGCCATTTTCTAGCCAATAGACATGCAGGGAAGGCATTACAACTTCCTCCTGTGGCGTTCCTGCCCTATCCCACCCCCCTGCAGTGAATGGCTGGTGAGATCAAGTGACAGCCGAGTATTTAAAGCGGTCCCGCCCGCCTCAGACACATGCTGGCAGAGATTAGGGAGAGTGCTGCTGCTGCTATAGGGAGAGCGTTAGCGTCTTCAAGAACCCCAACGGTCCTTCTTAGGGCCACAGCTCACCTAGTGCATTACTGTTGTGGCTGCTGGGAGCAGTTTTGCCCCTTTTTTTTTCTGTATATCGGGCGTGCAGCCCCATTATAGCTATAGGCTGCAGTCTGTACTACATAGTATAGGGAGGCTGGTGGTGAGGCAGGGACAGTGTTAGTGTAGAATCCTGTCTACAACAACCCCAAAGGTCCTTCTTAGGGCTACCTGTAACCGTGTGCAATTAACTCCGTGACTGCTGGGAGCTGTAGTACCTCAGTATTGCACAGCAAGGCCTGCGTTCAGCCTTCAGTTAAATTTTTTTCTGGGTGCAGTTTGTGTAACGTAAGCGCTGTCTGCCTCCAACTGCATGCCAATAAACCCCATTTTTTACACCGCTCTGTTAGCCGTCAGCTGCCTGCACAGTGTACGGTCACAGACACCCATAGAGGGAAAGTCCAATATACGCTCCAGAGCCTGCATTGCATTGGGAAAAAACAGATATTATAAAAAAGAAATCCTTTTTACGGCTACCTGTGACCCAGTGCATTTGACTGCGTGGCCTGTGGGACTTGGGGGGCATCACAATTGCATATTGCAAAGCTAGTCCTGCTTGTATCCTTCCTTATAATTTATCTCTGGCTTCATTTTGCATTTTATAACTGCTGGCAGCCACCAACTGCGCGGCAATTATTCACAAAAATTTTTACACCGCTCAGTGTCTGCTCGATTCTTAATCCACCATGTTGAGGGGTAGGGGTAGGGGTAGAGGACATGGATGTGGTCGAGGATGTGGAGTTCCACGTGAGGGTGTGGGCATAGGCCCAGTTCCTGGTCCAGGTGAATCGCAGCCAGCTGCGGGATTAGGAGAGAGGAAAGTTTCTGGGGTCCCCACCGTCCACTGCTGCAACTCTGAATCCTCTCGCTGCTGCTCCTCCTTCCTCCCAGCCTCCTCACTCCATGAAAATGACACATTCTGATGAGCAGGCAGACTCCCAGGAACTGTTCTTGGGCCCCTGCCCTGATTGGGAAAAAATGGTTCCTCTCCCACCGGAGGAGTGTGTCGTGACTGATGCCCAACCTTGGGAAAGTTCCTGGGGTCTGGGTGATGAGGCTGGGGACTTCCGGCAACTGTCTCAAGAGCTTTCAGTGGGTGAGGAGGACAACGGCGATTAGACACAGTTGTCTATCAGTGAGGCAGTAGTAAGGGCAGTAAGTCCGAGGGAAGAGAGCACAGAGGATTCGGAGGAAGAGCCACTGGACGATGAGGTGACTGACCCCACCTGGTTTGATAAGCCAACTGAGGACAGGTCTTCAGAGGGGGAGGCAATTGCAGCCGCAGGACAGGTTGGAAGAGGCAGTGGGGTGGCAAGGGGTAGAGACAGGGCCAGACCGAATAATCTCCCAACTGTTTCCCAAAAGACTCCCTTGCGCCAAGCCACCGTGCAGAGGCCAAGGTGCTCAAAGGTGTGGCAGTTTTTCACTGAGACCGCAAACAACCGACGAACAGTGGTGTGCAAGCTTTGTCGGGCCAAAATCAGCCGGGGAGCCACGACCACCAGCATGCGCAGGCATATGATGGCCAAGCACCCTACAGGGTGGGAGGAAGGCCGTTCACCGCCTCCGGGTTGCACCACTGCCTCTCCCCCTGTGCCCCAACCTGCCAGTGAGATCCAACCCACCTCTTAGGACACAGGCACGAGTGTCTCCTGGCCTGCACCCACACCCTCAGCTCCACTGTCCTCGGCCCCATCCAGCAATGTCTCTCAGTGCAGCGTCCAGGCGTCGCTAAGAGAATTGTTGGAGCGAAAGCGCAAATACGCCGCCACGCACCCGCACACTCAAGCTTTAAATGTCCACATAGCCAAATTGATCAGCCTGGAGATGCTCCCGTACAGGCTTGTGGAAACTGAGGCTTTCAAAAACATGATGGCGGCGGCGGCCCCACGCTACTCGGTCCCCAGTCGCCACTATTTTTCCCGGTGTGCCGTCCCAGCCATGCACAACCACATCTCCCGCAACATTGTACGCGCCCTCACCAACGCGGTTACTCGCAAGGTCCACTTAACAACGGACACGTGGACAAGCACAGTCGGGCAGGGCCACTATATCTCACTGACGGCACATTGGGTGAATTTAGTGGAGGCTGGGATCGAGTCAGAGCCTGGGACTGCTCATGTCCTACCCACCCCCAGAACTGCGGGCCCCAGCTTGTTGGTGGTATCAGCGGTGGTGTATACCACCTCCACTAAACCTTCCTCCTCCTCCTCCTACGCAACCTCTGCCTTGCAATCCAGATGTGTCAGCAGCAGCACATCGCCAGCAATCGGTGTCGCGCGGCGCGGTGCACAGCGATGGGCAAGCGTCTGCAGGCCGTGCTTAAACTACTCAGCTTAGGAGAGAAGAGGCACACGGCCCATGAACTGCTGCAGGGTCTGACAGAGCAGACCGACCGCTGGCTTTCACCGCTGAGCCTCCAACCGGGCATGGTCGTGTGTGACAACGGCTGTAACCTGGTGGCGGCTCTGCAGCTCGGCAGCCTCACGCACGTGCCATACCTGGCCCACGTCTTTAATTTGGTGGTTTAGCGGTTTCTGAAAAGCTACCCACACATGTCAGACCTCCTCGGAAAGGTGCGCCGGATCAAAGAATAAGCAGTATAAGGCAGCACAGCTTGCAGCGATAGGAGAAGGAGTAATACAACCTTTATTTAGTCCATGGTCTAAAAGGAGCCTCAGCAGCAACGTTTCAACCTCAGTATAGGTCTTTGTCAAGCTGATTGCTCAGAAGCAAAGCACTTCAATAAAAATGCATAAACGACCCCCCCCCCCCCCCATCACCACAGTATCCAATTAAAAACCACAGGAGTAATTACCGATATGTGTGCGGAAATCCAGTTGGCATGTCTCTAATCCAGGTGTCCAGATCCGAACATAAGGTATCTGCGTACCCTTGCTTAATCCGCGCTTGCGCGGTATCCACAGAGTCTCACGAGAGTGAGAACCTCCTGTCACAGGGAAGGAGCCGCCGTCTGGCGCATGTGCACTAACACGCGCTGTGCGTGTATAGAATCGGGAAAGGGAAAAGCCCAAAGGTGGGGGCTCCCGATCGCTCCTGCAAAGCGCTTTTGGCCATACAGAAACCGGAGGCAGAGTACAGTGACAGGACACTGATATACTCAAAGTCCAAATCGGGCAATTAAACAACCGGCCGGGTCAGCGCACATTTCCTCAAGTCCAACACGGACGCTGCCACCCTGCGGACCCTTCAACATCGGTTTAATCTGCCAGTGCACCGACTGCTTTGCGACGTGCCCACACGGTTGAACTCTATGCCCCACATGTTGGCCAGGCTCTATGAGCAGCGTAGAGCTATAGTGGAATACCAACTCCAACATGGGCTGTGTAGTGGGAGTCAGCCTCCTCAATTCTTTACAGAGGAGCGGGCCTGGATGGCAGATATCTGCCAGGTCCTTGGAAACTTTGAGGAGTCTACCCAGATAGTGAGCGGCGATGCTGCAATCATTGGCATCACCATTCCTCTGCTATGCCTGTTGAGAAGTTCCCTGCAAAGCCTAAAGGCTGACGCTTTGCAGGCGGAAATGGAGGCGGGGAAGACACTATGTCGCTGGATAGTCAGAGCACCCTCATGTCTATATCTCAGCGCATTGAGGAGGAGGAAGAGGGGGAGGAGCTGGAGGAGGAGGGGGAAGAAACAGCTGGGCCCACTGCAGAGGGTACCCATGCTGATTGCCTTTCATCTGTTCAGCGTGGATGGCCTGTGGAGGAGGAGGATCCTGAAAGGGATCTTCCTAGTGAGTACAGCCATGTGTTGCGTACAGGTACCCTGGCACACATGGCTGACTTCATGTTAGGATGCCTTTCTAGTGACCCTCGCGTTACACGCATTCTGGCCACTACGGATTACTGGGTGTATACACTGCTCGACCCACGGTATAAGGAGAACCTTTCCACCATCATTCCCGAAGAGGAAAGGGGCTTGAGAGTAATGCAATACCACAGGGCCCTGGTGGACAAACTGGAGGGTGTTTAGTGCAGCTGGGGGAATCATCACGGATAAGCGTACCCACCTGTCAACTGACAGTGCCGACAGGCTTACACTCATAAAGATGAACAAAGCCTAGATTTCCCCAGACTTCTCTTCTCCACCAGCGGACAGCAGCGGTGCCTAAAGATTATTTTCGCTGCAACCGCGGATGCAAGCATTGTTCTCTATCACCGTAAAAAACGGGGACCTTTACCTTTGTCAATCTGTGTATGATCTTGGTCCTCCTCCTCCTGCTCCTCCTCCTTAAGCCTCACGTAATCACCCCGAACGGGCAATTTTTCGGTGGCCCAAAAGTCTCATATATCTTTTGTAAACAATATCTATACGTTTCTATTCTCATTCAGGCATTGAAACTTCCACCTGAAACCATTTTTTATATTAACTGGGCTGCCTCCAGGCCTAGTTACAAATGAAGCCACAGTAAGCTAAGCGATTAATGGCTTTCACCTGCCCTCTGGGTTGGGCATGGGCAATTTTTCTGGGATACATTTTTACTGTTGGTACACCAATTTTTTGGGCCCTCGCCTACAATGTAATCCGAGTAATTTTTATGGGCTTAGCCTGCACTCATGGTACACCAATGTGTCTGGGGTTGGCCTACACTTTTGCTACAGAAATGTAACTCTGTTCTGCCTACCTATACTTCTGCCACAGTAATGCTAGAGGGGTCTGCCTATGCTTCTGCAACAGAAATGTAACTTCGGCCTGCCGATACTTCTGCTCCTGAAATGTAACCTTGGTTTGTGTATACTGTTACTACTGTAATGTTACTAATACTGGCCTCTGCCTATACTGCAGCTACGGCAATGTTACTGGGGTCTGTCTATACTGTTACTACTCAAATGTTACTAATACTGGGCTCTGCCCATACTGCTGCTACGGAAATGTTACTGGGGCCTGTCTATACTGCTACTACTGGAATGTTACTTATACTGGGCTCTCTCTATACTGCTGCTACGAAAATGTTATTGGGGTCTGTCTATACTGCTACTACTAAAATGTTACTAATACTGAGCTCTCCATATACTGCTGCTACGTTAATGTGTTCCTCTGCCTATACTGCTGCAACAGAAATGTTACTGGGCTCTGTCTGTACTGCTACTACTGAAATGTTACAAATACTGTACTCTCCCTATACTGCTGCTACGGAAATGTTAATGTGCTGCTCTGCCTATACTGCAGCTACGGAAATGTTACTGGAGTCTGTCTATACTGCTACTACTCAAATGTTACTAATACTGGGCTCTGCCCATACTGCTGCTACAAAGATGTTACTGGGGCCTGTCTATACTGCTACTACTGAAGTGAAATGTAACTAATACTGGGCTCTGCCCATACTCCTGCTACGGAAATGTTACTGGGGCCTGTCTATACTGCTACTACTGAAATGTTACTAATACTCAGCTCTCCATATACTGCTGCTACGGAAATGTTAATGTGCTGCTCTGCCTATACTGCTGCAATGGAAATGTTACTGGGCTCTGTCTGTACTGCTACTACAGAAATGTTACAAATACTGTGCTCTCCCTATACTGCTGCTACGGAAATGTTAATGTGCTGTTCTGCCTATACAGCTGCTACGGAAATGATACTGGGGTCTGTCTGTACTGCTACAACTGAAATGTTACAAATACTGTGCTCTCCCCATACTGCTGCTACAGAAATGTTACTGCTGCCTGTATATACTGCTACTACTGAAATGTTACTAATACTGGGTTCTCCCTATACTGCTGTTACGGAAATGTTAATGGGGTCTGTCTATACTGCTCCTACTGAGATGTTACTAATACTGGGCTCTGTCCATACTCCTGCTACGGAGATGTTACTGGGGCCTGTCTATACTGCTACTACTGAAATGTTACTAATACTGGGCTCTCCCTGCACTGCTGCTACGGAAATGTTACTGGGTCTGTCTTTACTGCTACTACTGACATGTTACTAATACTGGGCTCTGCCTATACTGCTGCAACTGCAATGTTATGGGCTCTGCCTATACTGCCGCTACGGAAATGTTACTGGGGTCTGTCTATACTCTTACCACTGAAATGTTACTAATTCTCAGCTCTGCCTATACTGCTGCTACTGCAATGTTACAGGCTTGTGGAAACGGAGGCTTTCCAAAGACATGATGGTGGCGAGGCCGCGCTACTAGGTCCACAGTCGCGACAATTTTTCACCAACGCGGTTACTGGGAAGGTGCATATAACCACAGACACGTGGACAGGACACGTACTGCCTCAAAAACATCCCCCTCCTCCTCCTCCAACAATGAAAACATTCTTGGCAAATGCTATCGCAGTGGTCCGTCTGGCGGCGGTCCAAGAATTTCACCTAAAACGACACAATAAGAAAGCCCCCCCCCCCCCCCCCCCGCCATGGCCCACTTTATCCTGGCCACATTCCAAAAACCAATTAAATAAAACCAAGCTACTAGGTCCACACTCCACAACTTAATCCTGGCCACATTCCGAAAACCATAATAATAAAACCGTGCTACTAGGCCCACACTCCACAACTTAATCCTGGCCACATTCCGAAAACCAACTAAATAAAACCACGCTACTAGGTCCACACACCACAACTTAACCCAGGCCACATTCCGAAAACCAACTAAATACAACCGCGCTACTAGGTCCACACTCCCCAACTTAATCCTGGCAACATTCCGAAAACCAACTAAATAAAACCAAGGTCCACACTCCCCAACTTAATCCTGGCCACATTCCGAAAACCAACTAAATAAAACCGTGCTACTAGGTCCACAGTCGCAACAATTTTTCACCGAGGTGCATATAACCACAGACATGAGGACAGGACACGTACTGCCTCAAAACCATCCCCCTCCTCCTCCTCCAACAATGAAAACATTCTTGGCAAATGCTTTCGCAGTGGTCCGTCTGGCGGCGGTCCAAGAATTTCACCTAAAACGACACAATAAGAAAACCCACCACCACCCCCCGCCACGGCCCACTTAATCCTGGCCACATTCCAAAAACGAACTAAATAAAACCGCGGTTCTAGTCGGTTATCCCTAGCTGAAGCTTTCAGCCGACTGGTAGAGCAATGGTGGCTTCCAACTTGTTGGTACTGCTAAGTCCAAAGATAAGCGTACAGCTGAGGTCGGAATAAAGGTGACTATAGAACACAGCATCCCTGCAGGGCAAGGGACAGAGTAGCAGCAGGCACCGATCCTTGGTGGAAGCAGGCCAGCTGAGAACCATATACTCCCGGAATGATTTTGGACTGACTGATGTGGCCTTTACTTGTGATCATCTTTGGTAATTCCTAAGAAAGATGTGTGGTAGTAGCCGGAAACTTGGATTGCTATTTGCTAACACTTTGAAATGGTGAAAAGGAAACATATGAATGAAGCCTTTCCATATTTCAGCTTGAGATGAGGAGGAGTTCAGACTTTCAGTACCTTGAATATCCTTTTCATTGCAATCAAATGCCCCTCTCTTGTCTCAGAAAATACTAGCTTTTCCACATAGGTGTTGTCTATCTGTCTATACTCTTACTACTAAAATCCCACTAATACTGGGCTCTGCCTATACTGCTGTAACGAAAATGTTACAGGGGCCTGTCGATACTGTAACTACTGAAATGTAACTAATACTGGGCTCTGCCTATACTGCAGCTACTGAAATGTTACTGGGGTCCGTCTATACTGTTACTACAAAAGTGTTAATAGGGTCTCCCTAGATTTCTGCAACATAACTGTTAGTGGGGTCAGCTTATACCTTTGCTACAGGAGTATTACAGGGGTCTGTGCATACTATGGGTTAAGTAAGTGTTCCCATCGTGGTGTTCAACATACATGGACCAAAAAAAAATAACCCAGACTGACTAGGGCATGCAGTGTGGGCCGAAGCCTACCTGTATTTTATCTCACGTTACCTTAGCTATTCGGGGCACTGCAATGTTATGAATAATTCACAGAAAAAGCCGAAAATCCAATACCCCTTACTCTTCAAAGCAGACACGGTCGCCATAGGCAGTATTTCCACAAGGCAGGCACAATCGCCATCGGCAAAATCGCAGTAGGACAGGCGCAACCGCCATAAGCACTACAAATATGCCGGCAGCCAGACAATGCTGTGGAGGACAAACTCGTCCATGGCAGGCTAATATGCTGTCACTCACTCAACCCACCCAGTCGGTGGGTTCCAGGGAGCCGCCCATACTGTTGGTGCACACCGACTTCCCATAGCAGTTCTACCTACCTGTGACAATGTAAATTACCCATACTGACTGGAGCATGCAGTGTGGGCCAAAGCAAACCTGCATTTCTTATCGCGTTACCTCAGCTTTAAGGGAGGCACTGCAATGGGATATTTTTATGTACCGTCGGAGGGCTCCAGGGAGCCACCCATGCTGTGGGTGCACAAAGACTTCCCATAGCGGAGTTCTACTTACCTGTGACAATGAAAATTACCCAGACTGACTGGGGTATGCAGTGTTGGCCGAAGCCAACCTGCATTTCTTCTCGCGTTACCTCAGCTATGAGGGGCACTGCAATGGGATTAATTTATGTACCGTCGGAGGTTCCAGGGAGCTACCCATGCTGTGGGTGCACACAGACTTACCATAGGGGAGTTCGTCCTATCTGTGACAAATCTTAATTACCCAGACTGACTGGGGCGTGCACTATGGGCCGAAGCCAACCTGTATTTCATCTCACGTTACCTCAGCTATGAGGGGCACTGCAATGGGAGTTTTTAATGTACCGTCAGTGGCTTCCTCGGACCCACCCCTGCTGTTGGTGCACACTTAGTTCCCATCGCGGTGCTTTATCTGTCTGCCACAAAGATACTGACTGACTTGGGTAAGGGGCAGAGTGCAGATGGTTTTCCCCCTTGCGGTGTCGATTGAGCTATCCGACACCTAGACAGAATGCACACTGTGTGGGCCCATGGATTCCCCATCGCTACGTAACTCATGCCCACGTTTGCAGCTCCTGACTGAGGTGGCACAGGATTGGAATGAAGATCAAACCTCAATTTCTTATTGATTCTCAACTGCATTGTGGGCTATCGCCCCGCCCCTTTTAAAGAGGGTCGCTACCTGGCCCTGTCAACCCTCTGCAGTGTGTGCCTCTCATTCCTCCTCATCGCAGACGCACTTATAAATAGACATGAGGGTGAATTCAGACGACCGTATATCGGCTCGGTTTTCACGCCGAGCTGATATACGGTGTCCTTGTCTGCAGGGGGGAAGGATGGAAGAGGCAGGAGCAGGAACGGAGCTCCCGCCCCTTCCCCACCCCGTGCAACGATTTGCAATGGGAGGGGCGGGGCTAAGCTCTGGGACTTAGCTCCGCCCCGTCTTGCCCCCTCCTATTGCAAATAGTGGCAAGGGGCGGAGAGGGGGCGGGAGCTCAGTGTGGCTATGAATTGAGTGTGTGGCATGAGGGCAGCTGAAGGCTGCGCAGGGACACTTTTGGGTGCGCTGCGGACGCAGGGTCGTGTGGGGGGGGTTGGGCAGAATGTAACCCAGGAGAAGAGTCAGCGGTGTGTCCCGCAGGCATTGATTGTGCTTTGTTGGAGGTAGTGTGGTGCTTAGCTAAGGTGTGCCTTGCCAATGAGGGTTTGTTCGAAGTAAAAATTGTTAGGGGGGGGGGAGGCCAGGGGGGCCACTCTTGCCGCTATTGTGGCTTAATAGTGGGACCTGGGAACGTGAGATGCAGCCCAGCATGTTGCCCCTCGCCTGCCCTATCCGTATCTGTGTCGTTTCCATCACTTTCTTTTGGTTTTCCAGATTTTCACAAATGAAAACCTAAGCGGAGCATGGATCATATACTACAATGCTCGAGTTGCCCATTGACTTCAATGGGGTTCGTTACGCGAAACTAACTCTCGAGCATCGCGGAAAGTTCAACTCGAGCAACAAGCACCCGAACATTTTGGTGGTCACTAGAGATGAGCGAACGTACTCGTCCGAGCTTGATATTCGTGCGAATATTAGGGTGTTCGGGATGCTCGTTACTCGTAACGAGTACCATGTGGTGTTCCGATTACTTTCAGTTTTCTCTCTGAGACGTTAGCGCGCTTTTCTGGCCAATTGAAAGACAGGGAAGGCATTACAACTTCCCCCTGCGACGTTCAAGCCCTATACCACCCCCCTGCTGTGAGTGGCTGGGGAGATCTGATGTCACTCGAGTATAAAAATCGGCCCTTCCCGCGGCTCGGCTCAGATGCCTTGTGAGTTAGCTGAGGGACAGTGGTATCGTGCTGGAGCTGCTGTAGGGAGAGCGTTAGGAGTTAGTGTAGGCTTCAAGAACCCCAACGGTCCTTCTCAGGGCCACATCTAATAGTGTGCAGTACTGTGTTAGCACTGTATTTATTTATTTTTTTTTTCAAAATTGGATCTGCAGAGCATTGCGCCCTGCAATAGGGACAGAAGTGGTGGTTAGGCAGGGAGAGTGTTAGCAGTGAGTGTAGGCTTCAAGAACCCCAACGGTCCTTTCTAGGGCCACATCTATCCGTGTGCAGTACCGTCCAGGCTGCTGTTAGCAGTGTTGCATATTTTTTTTTTTTTCTCAAAACCGGCTGTGCAGACCATTGCACCCGGCATTAATACTACAGGGATAGAATTGTGTAGGCAGGGCCAGAAGACATACATTATTCATTGAATAGACGCAGTGTGGCTTTTCCTTTGAAAAACAAGGGAAAAAATTCTATTTCGCCTGCCTCTGACAGTCCTCAGGGCTCTGGGTACGTGTGTGCTGCGTGCAGAACGTTAAAAAAAATCAGACGCAGCCAGCTACGTTTTACTGCAGGCTTGCGCCAATTTTTTTCCTGCATGGGAAATCCCTGATCTGCTGGAGCCAATAACTTTGCATCACTGCAGTTCTCTGACACATTTGAAGGGCCACAACACAGTTATTAAACTTAGTAGTATTCATTGAATACACGCAGTGTGGCTTGTCCTTTGAAAAACAAGGGAAAAAATTCTATTTTGGCTGCAGGCTTGCGTCACTTTCTTTCCTGCCTGGGAAATCAAATCACTGGTAATACACCATGCTGAGGGGTAGGGGTAGGCCTATAGGACGTGGACGCGGGCGAGGACGCGGAGGCCCAAGTCAGGGTGTGGGCACAGGCCGAGCCAGTGTGGTGGCCAGGGGTAGAGGCAGGGCCAGACCGAATAATCCACCAACTGTTTCCCAAAGCGCCCCCTCGCGCCATGCCACCCTGCACAGGTCAAGGTGCTCTACGGTGTGGCAGTTTTCACAGAGACGCCTGACGACCGACGAACAGTGGTGTGCAACCTTTGTCGCGCCAAGATCAGCTGGGGAGGCACCACCAACAGCATGCGCAGGCATATGATGGCCAAGCACCCCACAAGGTGGGACGATGCCCGTTCACCGCCTCCGGTTTGCACCACTGCCTCTCCCCCTGTGCCCCAACCTGCCACTGAGATCCAACCCCCCTCTGAGGACACAGGCACTACCGTCTCCTGGCCTGCACCCACACCCTCACCTCCGCTGTCCTCGGCCCCATCCAGCAATGTCTCTCAGCGTAGCGTCCAGACGTCGCTAGCGCCACAGTTTGAGCGCAAGCGCAAGTACGACGCCACGCACCCGCACGCTCAAGCGTTAAACGTGCACATTGCAAAATTGATCAGCCTAGAGATGCTGCCGTATAGGCTTGTGGAAATGGAGGCTTTCAAAAGCATGATGGCGGCGGCGGCCCCGCGCTACTCAGTTCCCAGTCGCCACTACTTTTCCCGATGTGCCGTCCCAGGCCTGCACGACCACGTCTCCCGCAACATTGTACGCGCCCTCACCAACGCGGTTACTGCCAAGGTCCACTTAACAACAGACACGTGGACAAGCACAGGCGGGCAGGGCCACTATATCTCCCTGACGGCACATTGGGTGAATTTAGTGGAGGCTGGGACAGAGTCAGAGCCTGGGACCGATCACGTCCTACCCACCCCCAGAATTGCGGGCCCCAGCTCGGTGCTGGTATCTGCGGCGGTGTATGCTTCCTCCACTAAAGCACCTTCCTCTTCCTCCTCCTCCAACACAACCTCTGTCTCGCAATCAAGATGTGTCAGCAGCACGTCGCCAGCAGTCAGTGTAACGCGGCGTGGCAGCACAGCGGTGGGCAAGCGTCAGCAGGCCGTGCTGAAACTACTCAGCTTAGGAGAGAAGAGGCACACGGCCCACGAACTGCTGCAGGGTCTGACAGAGCAGACCGACCGCTGGCTTGCGCCGCTGAGCCTCCAACCGGGCATGGTCGTGTGTGACAACGGCCGTAAGCTGGTGGCGGCTCTGCAGCTCGGCAGCCTCACGCACGTGCCATGCCTGGCCCATGTGTTTAATTTGGTGGTTCAGCGCTTTCTGAAAAGCTACCCCCACTTGTCATACCTGCTCGGAAAGGTGCGCCAGCTCTGCGCACATTTCCGCAAGTCCCACATGCACGCTGCCACCCTGCGGACACTGCAACATCGGTTTAATCTGCCAGTGCACCGACTGCTGTGCGACGTGCCCACACAGTGGAACTCTACGCTCCACATGTTGGCCAGACTCTATGAGCAGCGTAGAGCTATAGTGGAATACCAACTCCAACTTGCGCGGCGCAGTGTGAGTAAGCCTCCTCAATTATTTACAGAAGAGTGGCCCTGGTTGGCAGCCATCTGCCAGGTCCTTGGAAAATTTGAGGAGTCTACCCAGGTGGTGATCATTAGCGTCACCATTCCTCTACTATGCCTCTTGAGAAGTTCCCTGCAAAGCATAAAGGCAGACGCTTTGCGCTCGGAAACGGAGCCGGGGGAAGACACATGTCGCTGGATAGTCAGAGCACCCTCCTGTCTATATCTCAGCGCGTTCAGGAGGAGGAGGAGGAGCATGAGGAGGATGAGGAGGAGGGGGAAGAGACAGCTTGGCCCACTGCTGACGGTACCCATGCTGCTTGCCTGTCATCCTTTCAGCGTGTATGGCCTGAGGAGGAGGAGGCGGAGGAGGAGGAGGATCCTGAAAGTGATCTTCCTAGTGAAGACAGCCATGTGTTGCGTACAGGTACCCTGGCACACATGGCTGACTTCATGTTAGGATGCCTTTCTCGTGACCCTCGCGTTACACGCATTCTGGCCACTACGGATTACTGGGTGTACACACTGCTCGACCCACGGTATAAGGAGAGCCTTTGCACTCTCATTCCCGAAGAGGAAAGGGGTTCGAGAATGATGCAATACCACAGGGCGCTGGTGGACAAACTGATGGTAAACTTCCCATCCGACAGCGCTAGTGGCAGAAGGCGCAGTTCCGCAGGCCAGGTAGCAGGGGAGCGCAGAGATCATGCAGCATGTACAGCGCAGGCAGGGGAACACTCTCCAAGGCCTTTGACAGCTTTATGGCTCCCCAGCAAGACTGTGTCACCGCTCCCCAGTCACGGCTGAGTCGGCGGGAGCACTGTTAAAGGATGGTGAGGGAGTACGTAGCCGATCGCACGACCGTCCTCTGTGACGCCTCTGCCCCCTACAACTACTGGGTGTCGAAGCTGGACACGTGGCCTGAACTCGCGCTGTATGCCCTGGAGGTGCTTGCTTGTCCTGCGGCTAGCGTCTTGTCAGAGAGTGTGTTTAGTGTGGCTAGGGGAATCATCACGGATAAGCGTACCCACCTGTCAACCGACAGTGCCGACAGGCTTACACTCATCAAGATGAACAAAGCCTGGATTTCCCCAGACTTCTCTTCTGCACCAGCGGACAGCAGCGATACCTAAGCAATACGTATTATGCACCCGCGGATGGAAGCATCGTTTTCTCTCACCATCCAAAACGGGGACATTTCTGCTTCATCAATCTGTGTATAATATTCCTCCTCCTCCTCCTGAAACCTCACGTAATCACGCCGAACGGGCAATTTTTCTTAGGGCCACAAGACTCACTCATATAATTTTTCTAAACAATTTTTATACGTTTCAATGCTCTTAAAAGCGTTGAAACTTTAACCAATTTTTCGTTAAACTGGGCTGCCTCCAGGCCTAGTTACCACTTAAGCCACATTAACCAAAGCGATTAATGGGTTTCACCTGCCCTCTTGGTTGGCCATGGCCAATTTTTTGGATGTACATTAGTACTGTTGATACAGCAATTTTTGTGGCCCCTCGCCTACAGTGTAATCATAGCAATTTCTATGTTCTTCGCCTGCACTCATGGTACAGAAAGGTGTGTGGGGTTGGCCTACACTTTAGCTACATAAATGTAACTTGTGCCTTGTCTATACTGCAGCTACTGAAATGGAACGAAGACTGCGCTCCCACTATACTGCTGCTTCGGAATTGTTACTGGGGCCTGTCTTGAGTGCTACTATTACTGAAATGGAACACATACTGTGCTCCCCCTATAATGCTGGTAGTGATATGTTAGTGGGGCCTGTCCTAATGCTACGGCTGAAATGTTACTAATTATGGGCTCTGCCTATACCGCTGCTAATGGTATGTCTCTGGGGTGTGGAAACAGAGGCTTCCCAAAGACATGATGGCGGCGAGGCCATTTCCCACAAACGCTGTTACTGTTAAGGTGCATATAACCACGGACACGTGGAGAGGACACGTAGTGCCTCAAAAACATCCCCCGCCACAGCTCACTTAATCCTGGCCACATTCCGAAAACCAACAAAATAAAACCTCGCTACTAGGTCCGCAGTCACCAACACATTACCACCAACGCGGTTACTGTTAAGGTACATATTACCAGTCTGACTGGGGCATGCAGTGTGGCCCGAAGCCCACCTGCATTAAGCACGACATTACTACCTCAGCTGTGTTGGGCAATGCAATGGGATATTTCTATGTACCGCCGGTGGCTTCCTGGCACCCACCCATGCTGTGGGTCCACAGGGAATTATAAATGCATCTGTTTCCACTTGTAAAGAACCCCAGTCTGACTGGGGCATGCAGTGTGGGCCGAAGCCCACCTGCATTAAGCACGACATTACTACCTCAGCTGTGGTGTATTTGGGGTATTTTTGTGTATCGCCGGTGGGTTCCAGGGAGCCACCCATGCTGTGGGTCCACAGGGACTTCACAATAGGGAGTTGTACCTGCCTGTGTCTATGAATTAAAAAGCCCGGTCTGACTGGGGCATGCAGAGACACCTTGACAGAATGAATAGTGTGTGGCACATAGGTTCCCCATTGCTATGCCCACGTGTGCAGCTCCTGATGGCGGTGGCACAGGATTCTATTTCTCATTGCTTCTGTACAGCATTGTGGGCTATCGCCCCGCCCCTTTTCAAGAGGGTCGCTGCCTAGCCGTGCCAACCCTCTGCAGTGTGTGCCTGCGGTTCCTCGTCATGGCAGACGCACTTCTAAATAGACACGAGGGTGGTGTGGCATGAGGGCAGCTGAAGGCTGCGCAGGGACACTTTGGTGTGCGCTGTGGGGGGAGGGGGGGGGGCGGTTGGGCAGCATGTAACCCAGGAGAAGTGGCAGTGGAGTGTCATGCAGGCAGTGATTGTGCTTTGTTGGAGGTAGTGTGGTGCTTAGCAAAGGTATGCCATGCTAATGAGGGCTTTTCAGAAGTAAAAGTTTTTGGGAGGGGGGGGCCACTCTTGCCGCTATTGTGGCTTAATAGTGGGACCTGTGAACTTGAGATGCAGCCCAACATGTAGCCCCTCGCCTGCCCTATCCGTTGCTGTGTCGTTCCCATTACTTTCTTGAATTGCCCAGATTTTCACACAAGGAAACCTTAGCGAGCATCGGCGAAATACAAAAATGCTCGGGTCGCCCATTGACTTCAATGGGGTTCGTTACTCGAAACGAACCCTCGAGCATCGCGAAAAGTTCGTCCCGAGTAACGAGCACCCGAGCATTTTGGTGCTCGCTCATCTCTAGTGCTCACTCATCTCTATTAGTGCACTATTGTCATGTGAAGGCTATAGGTCTAAAATACATATATTATATAATATTATATATATTTCATCCTGTCTCCTATGAATTTCTTTGATATACGCTTGTACATTCATGTGTTCTTAGCACGGCAAGATTGCATTGTTACAGGAATTAGAAATAGACAATAGTTCTTAGCCAAAATATATATCTTACATTCTTCCTTATATTCTGTTACACTGTTCAAAGGTCAGTGTTGAACGGTGTCCAGTAAAGACAAGGCCTTAATGATTAACTGCTATCTATGTAAAAGCACATGACTGGTTGAAATGTACACATATTGACAATAGACCACTCTCCTTTAAAAATACTATATAAAGGAAGATGTTTTGTAATAAAGGTAGATTGCTTTTAGACACGGTCATGATGTCTATGTCCATTGCTTTCTCACGGCGGCCGCCATAACCACCTCTGATTTGGAGCCTCACAGCATATTGATGGAACAATTGAATATCCTTAACCTTAATTGGTGCCCAAGAAACATGGGGCTTGAAGGAAGACGAGGACCACCTACACCTCAACCCCCCCCCCCCCCCCCAAAAAAAAAAAAAACTGCGCAGTAAGGTAAGATTTTATCTTGCCACAATCTATCTGTGCTTCTTGGTCGCTCCTTTCCTTCCGAGGAGTAAGAAGTGCATGCCTCTTATAAATCTTCAAGCTTTTTAAGAATCCATATGGTGGGCTGAATATGGTGTGCGGGTGTTCTTTAACAGTTATTGTCTTTATTTGTTACTTTGCGTGGTCAGTTTACAGAATATGAAACCCTCTTGCCAATCTCTGGAAGGCATGGTATAAGTTGTACCAGGGAAGCCCAAAGTTTTCAGGGGACCCTGATGGGAGCCTCTTATAGGTATAAGAGAAGTAGTAGAGACAGGGGGAAATAAGCAGGGTGGGGAAGTACCGACACTTACAGAAAGAGTGAGGAAGTACTGACACTTAAAAGAAGGAACTGACATGCAAATGTTTTTCTCTTTATGTGTGCCTGTTTATGCATGAGTGAGTGATTGAGATGAGCTGACCTGATCTATGGAACCTGACCTCCGGGGTGCAAATATAAATCTCTGTGTCCCATGTTAACAGGAACTCGATCAGTGACGCTGAAAGGAGTCCATAACAAGGCCACGATTCTGGACAGGGCCCTCTGCCTTTTCGCTTGTATATTTCAACGGCCAGGGGATTGTTTATGTGTGTGAACGAATGAAAATAATAAGCCTCTTGGGGTACATAAGCGCCAGCCATGGGCAATACTGCTGGTAGAGAGGATAAGGTGTGAAAGACTGAAAGGGAAATAGTGAAACAAAGAGAAGGCAGAGATGCAGTAAGTAAAGGATATTAAGGGACAGGAGTATTAGACCCCAAGCACTGGGACAGGTTTGCAGAAAGTTTGCAGAAAGTTGAATAAATGGAAAAAGGCAAGTAAAGATATAGAAGAAGATTTAACAGTGAAGTGATGAATATAAGTATGTGGGTGGAAATGGGCATAAGTTGTATTGTGTTTGTCATCGGATAACCTATACTGGACAAAGCATGTAAAAACCGCGGTACATAAGAGTTTTTCTTATATATGTGTTTTGTCCACTGTCGGCAGTCCTATGTACAGTAAATACAATCCCAGTTTCTACTTCACATGGTAAACTTATCAGTCTGTATATGAATGAATAAAAACCCCAGTGAGTGTGAATTAGCAGTTTTGTAAGGGGGTGTAAGTTACACTCTAGGTTAAGTCTAAATAGACCCACAGCCCAGGCTATTTGCACATAATAGAAGATGGTTATAGGCAGTGACACCTGTTATACAGTTCTATTATTTGTCTAGAGAAGTTTCTTTGTTCGATAGGAGATAAGTTAATTTTCAAAGGGTGGGGTACTGCGCTGTAGAGGGCCTACTTGTCTCTGCAAAGAAATGTGAATTAAGAATTGGTTATATTTGGCTGCATAGGAAGGGCCCATATGTTGTATTATATGATATATATACTGTTCAATGGCTGAAAATGAAATGAGAAAAGAATTCAAAGCACAGGTATATTATGCTCTCCCATTGCCGGGTCAGTTCCCTCTTCCACCTCCACCTCCTCCTTCATCTCAATTGCAATCATTTCCTCCTCCCCCACCCTATACCAAGCCATCCACTCCAAGGTCAAACATTGGACCGGAGGGATGGACCTGCTGGCATTGTGGACAACAAAACCCAGATTGAAGAGAGAGCTGCCCTGCTTGCGGAGCTCCTCGGCACAGACCGGTTATGCCTATGCTCACTAGATCCAAGGCTAGTGAGTGGAAGCATGAGGAAGAGGATAAGGAGGAGATGCAGGGAGCAGAGGGTGGTACAGGAGCAGATGTAACACAGGGGAAGGCAGAAGGAGCCAATATGATGCAACATCACAAAAATCAAATATAGATCATGGATGCCACAAGAGCATATGTCACTCATACAGCAATTACCAGACCACATGGCCAGACCTATGCCTTTCTTTAGACAGCACAAATACAAAACACGTACTCTGCAACATCAGCTGATCTGATTATGTTGAAAACAGGGGAGGCAGTGGGAACTATAATCTTAAATTAAGTGAAAGACTATTGTGGCACAGATCGGGATAAAATTAAACATAGAGAATTAAGAAGTGGTAAGATATTTTTAATTGGTCTAGAAACGTTGGGCAAAATAAAAAATTGAGAGAATCCTCCTTGTCTCTTTCTAATATCACACAAAGAGAAGGAAGAAAGTGTAGAACAATTCTATGACCGCCTTCAACAACATTGGTCAGATCTAGGGTATAGTGGTATACAAGAAATGGGTGAACATGTACTTAGTATGGCCATTGTAGAAGGTTTATGGGAACCCCTGAAGTCTAAACACATAGACAATAAGCCACAGTGGAGACAGTCTGAATCTCTGGCCCTTTTACAGACAACAAAGGGCATTGAGTTAAACTAAAAGAAATGGAAAAAAAGGATGCTTGGACAGTCCTGCCACAAGGTGCACAGAATTCTCCAAACATGTACACCCAGGCACTCCAGTCTGTCTTGCAGGCCTGGACTCCACCTGATGGAACGGTGCTGTTGCAATATGTTGATGACCACCTGCTTTGTGCTGAGGATCTGAAAACATGTCAATCTGCATCCATTTCTCTTAAATTTTTAGCAGAAAATGGCTGCAAGGCTTCAAAGAAAAATTACAGATTTGTAAACAAAAGGTTGTGTTTCTAGGTCATTGCCTAGCTCAAGGGACCAAACATCTAACAGAACAACGCAAAAATGCAGTTCAAGCCATTTCTGTACCTTCTTCTGCTGCCAAATTCTGCACCTTTTTGGGACTTGTCTCATACTGCCATCCTTGGCCGGTCATGCGGCGGCAGTATTAACGCAAAAACATGGAGGACGTCCATGCCCACTTGGGTATTACTCCATGAGAATGGCCCAATGAGCCCCCCTCCTGTGTAATTAATGGTTGACAAGTCTTCTGAGTTGGTCCTGAACTACCCCCTAGGGGTTGTCACACCTCATGACATCCAGAGTATACTCACTCAAGTACAACCTAAACATCTGTCTCTAGCTTATCAAATAAGGTTGCAATGTGCCCCGTTCATGCCCCCTAACATCTTTTTCCAACGATGCACTACCTTGATTCCGGCTACACTTCTTCCAATCGAGTATCCTGGTTCAAATGGGGGAGGTATAGGTGATCTAGGTATTACAGATCAGCTGTTTTTTTTGCAAATAAGATCATGATCTATTTGAAATAGAATATCAGCATGATTGTCTAGCATTGATGCAACAAGAAAATTCAGGTTTTAAAAACAGTTACTGGAGCCCCTGTGGACAATGCATATTTTGAGCTTTTTATAGATGGTACCAGGGTGAGGATAGATGACTCCACACCGGATATGCAGTGGTCACACAACAAGATGCCCTAATAGCCAAAGCGCTGTCTCTGCATGTTTCAGCACAAGAAGCGGAACTGAAGGCCCTCACTGAGGTGTGTAGAGTGGCAGAAGGTAAGACGGCAAACATTTACACTGATTCACGGTATGCATTTGGCATAGCTCATGATTATGGCCCAATATGAGAGGCCAGACAATTTTTAACTTCTGTAGGACAACCCATTAGGAATGGTGTAGCAGTACAGAACCTCATGAAAGCCCTACTCCTACCAGACAAAGTATCAATCCTAAAGGTGAATGCTCATACTAAAGCTGACACTGCAGAAGCAAAAGGCAATGCCCTAGCAGACTTCACAGCAAAGACAGCGGCCCTCAAGCCGTGGAAGAAAGAAGAAAAGAGGATACTGTCCGCACAAGTTAGAGACTATGATTTGTACAGTGATAAAAATTTGGACATTGATGTACTAAAAACATTACAGTCACAAGCCAGCAAAGAAGAAAAAGATAAATGGACTAATATGGGAGCAATAGAACAGGACGGCGTATGGCAAACAATCAGCAGAACTTGCCTACCATGATCCCTGTACCCTATAATGGCCCAGCTGATCCATGGAAAGACTCACCTATCGAAGGCAGCTACGCTACTGACGCTTGAGAGAGAAAGGGTGGCCCCTGGATTCTCTGTAGCTGTGTAGCTGGTACATCATTTGTCCAGTCTTGCATGATCTGTGCCATAGGCAACAGGGCAGAAATAATAGACCGCAAAAACACTTGTCTAGGCCACTCTACCCATTTCAGAGATTGTAAATTGACTACAATCAGCTCCCATGTGTTGGGAAGTATGAATATGTGCTTGTTGTTGTTGATGTTTTTTCAGGTTGGAGGCCTACCCTGTTAAAAAGGTAAACGAGCAGGTAACTGCAAGAAGCTCATGAATGAGGTAATCTGCAGGTACGGGGTACCAGAGGTAATCGAGTCATATAGAGGTACACATTTTACAGGTGAAATAATGCAACACATCATGTCTGCCCTGGGTATCTCCCAGGCATTTCACACCCCTTATCATCCACAAATTAGCAGAAAAGTTGAAAGGATGAACAGTACCCTAAAATTAAAAATACAAAAAGCAATGCAGGAAATAGGCAAACCATGGACTGAGTGCCTTCCATTAGCTCTTTTCTCAGTAAGATATGTAGCTAGCAGAAAGACAGGGTTATCACCATATGAAATTTTGTTTGGGTGTGCACCCAGACTGGGCCTGTATTTTCCACAGCAGTTGCAGGCCCAGTATGGTGCGCTAACTGACTGTTATGTCTCTTAGTGCTCATCTGAAGGTAATGCACAACTAGGTATTTTCTTCAATACAGATCCTAACTCCCTTGAGGGAACGCATGACCTACAGTCCGGAGAGTGGGTGGTCATAAAAAGACACATAAGGAGGGCTTTGGAGCCCAGGTTTGATGACCAAGAATGTATGTCTGAATTAGATCATCAAAATCATTATTCTACAGTAATGAAGTCTCTAGAATGTAAAAGAAATAGAGATGAGTGAGCGTACTCGTCCGAGCTTGGTGTTCGAGATGCTCGCTACTCGAGACGAGCACCACGCGATGTTCGAGTTACTTTCACTTTCATCTCTGAGACATTTGCACGCTTTTCTGGCCAATAGAAAGACATGGAAGGCATTACAACTTCCTCCTGTGACGTTCCAGCCCTATACCACCCCCCTGCAGTGAGTGGCTGGGGAGATCAGGTGTCACCTGAGTATTTAAATCTGCCCCGCCCGCGGCTCGCACAAATGCATTCTGACATAGATCAGGGAAAGTGCTGCTGATGCTGATGCTGCTATAGGGAGAGTGTTAGGTGTAATATTAGGCTTCAAGAACCCCAACGGTCCTTCTTAGGGCCACATCTGACAGTGTGCAGTACTGTTGAGGATGCTTTTAGCAGTGTTGCACAAATTTTTTTTTTGTATATCGGGCGTGCAGAGCATTGCGTCCTCAGTCTGCAGTAATTTTACATAGTATAGTGCCAGTACTGGTGAGGCAGGGACAGTGGGAAAGGTGAAAGAGGCTATATAGGCAGTGGGCTTTTTCAAACAAATTTGGGAAAAATACTATATTTGGGCTGCCTGTGACCGTCTTCAGTGTACTGCGTGTCTGCTGGGGTTGTAGTCCTAATTAATACGCAGCTAAGTGTTACAGCAGGCTTGCCCAAAATTGTTTGCTGGCTCTGCGTTGCCCGTTACATTACCGCCGTCATCGCGCCAGAGGGAAACAGTATATATAATATACGCTGCCTACAGTATCTGTCTGCTGTCTCAGCTCAGCATTTAAAAAAAAAGAAGCAAAATACTTAAGGCGTACCACTGCCCTTTAGCCACTTGACTGCTTCTTCGCTGTGAATTCCACTAGCTGAGTCATACGCACCTACGTCTCACTACAGGCGTGCGCAAAATTGTTTCCTGGCTCTGCTGTGCGTTCCGTAAGCGAAGTCAGCCTCCAACCACAGGCCAATAAGCGGCACATTTAATTACAGCGTTCTGTTTCTGCTCTACTCGTAATACACCATGCTGAGGGGTAGGGGTAGGCCTAGAGGACGTGGACGCAGGCGATGATGTGGAGGCCCCAGTCAGGGTGTGGGCACAGGCCGAGCTACTGATCCAGGTGTATCACAGCCGACTGCTGCGGGATTAGGAGAGAGGCATGTTTCTGGTGTCCACAGATTCATCTCACAATTAATGGTTCCACGCAGTAGACCTTTATTAAAAAATGAGCAGTGTGAGCAGGTCCTGTCGTGGATGGCAGAAAGTGCATCCAGCAATCTATCGACCACCCAGACTTCTACACCGTCCACTGCTGCAACTCTGAATCCTCTGGCTGCTGCTCCTCCTTCCTCTCAGCCTCCTCACCCCATTACAATGACACATTCTGAGGAGCAGGCAGACTCCCAGGAACTGTTCTCGGGCCCCTGCCCAGAATGGGCAGCAATGGTTCCTCTACCACTAGAGGAGTTTATCGTGACCGATGACCAACCTTTGGAAAGTTCCCGGGGTCCGGGGGATAAGGCTGGGGACTTCCGGCAACTGTCTCAAGAGCTTTCAGTGGGTGAGGAGGACGATGACGATGAGACACAGTTGTCTATCACTCAGGTAGTAGTAAGGGCAGTAAGTCCGAGGGAGGAGCGCACAGAGGATTTGGAGGAAGAGCAGCTGGACGATGAGGTGACTGACCCCACCTGGTTTGCTAAGCCTACTGAGGACAGGTCTTCAGAGGGGGAGGCAAGTGCAGCAGCAGGGCAGGTTGGAAGAGGCAGTGCGGTGGCCAGGGGTGGAGGCAGGGCCAGACCGAATAATCCACAAACTGTTTCCCAAAGCGCCCCCTCGTGCCATGCCACCGTGCAGAGGCCGAGGTGCTCAAAGGTGTGGCAGTTTTTCACTGAGATTGCAGACGACCGACGAACTGTGGTGTGCAAGGTTTGTCGCGCCAAGATCAGCCGTGGAGCCACCACCACCAGCATGCGCAGACATATGATGGCCAAGCACCCCACAAGGTGGGACGAAGGTCGTTCAGCGCCTCCGGTTTGCACCACTGCCTCTCCCCCTGTGCCCCAACCTGCCACTGAGATCCAACCCCCCTCTCACGACACAGGCACTACCGTCTCCCGGCCTGCACCCACACCCTCACCTCCGCTGTCCTCGGCCCCATCCAGCAATGTCTCTCAGCGCAGCGTCCAGCCGTCGCTAGCGCAACTGTTTGAGCGCAAGCGCAAGTACGCCGCCACGCACCCGCACGCTCAAGCGTTAAACGTGCACATAGCCAAATTGATCAGCCTGGAGATACTGCCGTATAGGCTTGTGGAAACGGAGGCTTTCAAAAACATGATGGCGGCGGCGGCCCCGCGCTACTCGGTTCCCAGTCGCCACTACTTTTCCCGATGTGCCGTCCCAGCCCTGCACGACCACGTCTCCCGCAACATTGTACGCGCCCTCACCAACGCCGTTACTGCCAAGGTCCACTTAACAACGAACATGTGGACAAGCACAGGCGGGCAGGGCCACTATATCTCCCCGACGGCACATTGGGTGAATTTAGTGGAGGCTGGGACCGAGTCAGAGCCTGGGACCGCTCACGTCCTACCCACCCCCAGAATTGCGGGCCCCAGCTCGGTGCTGGTATCTGCGGTGGTGTATGCTTCCTCCACTAAACCACCCTCCTCCTCCTCCTCCAACGCAACCTCCGTCTCGCAATCAAGATGTGTCAGCAGCAGCACGTCGCCAGCAGTCGTGTCGCGCGGCGTGGCGTGGCAGCAGAGTGGTGGGCAAGCGTCAGCAGGCCGTGCTGAAACTCCTCATCTTAGGAGAGAAGAGGCACACGGCCCATGAACTGTAGCAGGGTCTGACAGAGCAGACCGACCGCTGGCTTTCGCCGCTGAGCCTCCAACCGGGCATGGTCGTGTGTGACAACGGCTGTAACCTGGTGGCGGCTCTGCAGCTCGGCAGCCTCATGCGTGCCATGCCTGGCCCACGTCTTTAATTTGGTGGTTCAGCGCTTTCTGAAAAGCTACCCACACTTGTCAGACCTGCTCGGAAAGGTGCGCCGGGTCAGCGCACATTTCCGCAAGTCCAAGACAGACGCTGTGCGACGTGGAACTCTATGCTCCACATGTTGGCCAGGCTCTATGAGCAGCGTAGAGCTATAGTGGAATACCAACTCCAACATGGGCGGCGTAGTGGGAGTCAGCCTCCTCAATTCTTTACAGAAGAGTGGGCCTGGTTGGCAGACATCTGCCAGGTCCTTGGAAACTTTGAGGAGTCTACGCAGATGGTGAGCGGCGATGCTGCAATCATTAGCGTCACCATTCCTCTGCTATGCCTCTTGAGAAGTTCCCTGCAAAGCATAAAGGCAGACGCTTTGCGCTCGGAAACGGAGGTGGAGGAAGACAATATGTCGCTGGATAGTCAGAGCACCCTCATGTTTATATCTCAGCGCGTTGAGGAGGAGGAGGGGGAGGAGCATGAGGAGGAGGGGAAAGAGACAGCTTGGCCCACTGCTGAGGGTACCCATGCTGCTTGCCTGTCATCCTTTCAGCGTGTATGGCCTGAGGAGGAGGGGGAGGAGGATCCTGAAAGTGATCTTCCTAGTGAGGACAGCCATGTGTTGCGTACAGGTTCCCTGGCACACATGGCTGACTTCATGTTAGGATGCCTTTCTCATGACCCTCGCGTTACACGCATTCTGGCCGCTACGGATTACTGGGTGTACACACTGCTCGACCCACGGTATAAGGAGAACCTTTCCACTCTCATACCCAAAGAGGAAAAGGGTTCGAGGGTGATGCTATACCACAGAACCCTGGCGGACAAACTGATGGTAAAATTCCCATCTGACAGTGCTAGTGGCAGAAGGCACAGTTCCGAGGGCCAGATAGCAGGGGAGGCGCGGAGATCAGGAAGCATGTACAGCGCAGGCAGGGGAACACTCTCCAAGGCCTTTGCCAGCTTTATGGCTCCCCAGCAAGACTGTGTCACCGCTCCCCAGTCAAGGCTGAGTTGGCGGGAGCACTGTAAAAGGATGGTGAGGGAGTACGTAGCCGATCGCACGACGGTCCTCCGTGACGCCTCTGCACCCTACAACTACTGGGTGTCGAAGCTGGACACGTGGCCTGAACTCGCGCTGTATGCCCTGGAGGTGCTTGCTTGTCCTGCGGCTAGCGTCTTGTCAGAGAGGGTGTTTAGTGCGGCTGGGGGAATCATCACGGATAAGCGTACCTGCCTGCCAACTGACAGTGCCGACAGGCTTACACTCATCAAGATGAACAAAGGCTGGATTTCCCCAGACTTCTCTTCTCCACCAGCGGACAGCAGCGGTACCTAAACAATACGTAGGCTGCACCCGCCGATGAAAGCATCGTTCTCTATCACCATAAAAAACGGGGACCTTTTAGCTTCATCAATCTGTGTATTATATTCATCCTCCTCCTCCTGCTCCTCCTCCTGAAACCTCACGTAATCACGCCGAACGGGCAATTTTTCTTAGGCCCACAAGGCTCAGTCATATTACTTTCGAAAACAATGTTTATACGTTTCAATTCTCATTAAAGCGTTGAAACTTGCACCTGAACCAATTTTTATTTTAACTGGGCTGCCTCCAGGCCTAGTTACAAATGAAGCCACATTAACCAAAGCGATTAATGGGTTTCACCTGCCCTCTTGGTTGGGCATGGGCAATTTTTCTGATGTACATTAGTACTGTTGGTACACCAATTTCTTTGGGCCCTCGCCTACAGTGTAATCCTAGTAATTTGTATGGGCTTCGCCTGCACTCATGCTACAGCAAGGTGTGTGGGGTTGACCTACACTTTTGCTACATAAATATAACTGGGGCCTTGTCTATACTGCAACTACTGAAATGTGAAAGAGACTGTTATCTCCCTAAACTGCTGCAACGGGAATGTTACTGTGGCCTGTCTTGACTGCTACTACTACTGAAATGGAACTAATACTGTGCTCCCCCTATACTGCTGCTTCGGAATTGTTACTGGGGCCTGTCTTGACTGCTACTACTACTGAAATGGAACTAATACTGTGCTCCCCCTATACTGCTGCTTCGGAATTGTTACTGGGGCCTGTCTTGACTGCTACTACTACTGAAATGGAACTAATACTGTGCTCCCCCTATACTGCTGCTAGGAATATGTTACTGGGGCCTGTTTAGACTGCAACTACTACTGAAATGGAACTAATACTGTGCTCCCCCTATACTGCTGCTAGTGATATGTTACTGGGGCCTGTCCCTAATGCTACCGCTGAAATGTTACTAATTCTGGGCTCTGACTATACCTCTGCTAATGGTATGTCACTGTGGTGTGGAAACGGAGGTTTCCCAAAGACATGATGGTGGCAACGCCATTTCCCACCAACGCGGTTACTGTTAACGTACATATTACCAGTCTGACTGGGGCATGCACTGTGGACCGAAACCCACCTGTATTATATGTGACGTTAGCTCTGCTGAGCAGGGCTCTGCAATGGGATACATTTATGTACCGCCGATGGGTTCCAGGGAGCCACCCATGCTGTGGGTCCACAGGGACTTCACATTAGGGATTTGTACCTGCCAGTGTCTATGTATTAAAAACCCCGGTCAGACTGGGGCATGCAGTGTGGGCCGAAGCCCACCTGCATTTAATCTGACGTTACCTCAGCTGTGCTGGGCAATGCAATGGGATTTATTTATGTACCGCCGGTGGCTTCCTGGGACCCACCTATGCTGTCGGTCCACACGGAGTTGTAACTGCATGTGTCTAGTATAAAGAACCCCAGTCTGACTGGGGCATGCAGTGTGGGCCGAAGCCCACCTGCATTTAATCTGACGTTACCTCAGCTGTGCTGGGCACTGCAATGGGATTTGTTTATGTATCGCTGGTGGGTTCCAGGGAGCCACCCATGCTGTGGGTGCACACGGAATTCCCATTGCGGAGTTGTACCTGCCTGTGACTATTTATAAAAAACCCAAGTCTGACTGGGGCATGCAGTGTGGGCCGAAGCCCACCTGCATTTAATCTGACGTTACCTCTGCTGTGCTGGGCACTGCAATGGGATTTGTTTATGTACCGCCGGTGGGTTCCAGGGAGCCACCCATGCTGTGAGTGCACACGGAATTCCCATTGCGGAGTTGTACCTGCCTGTGACTATTTATAAAAAACCCCGGTCTGACTGGGGCATGCAGTGTGGGCCGAAGCCCACCTGTACTTAATCTGACGTTAGCTCTACTATCCGGGGCACTGCATTGGGACAAACTACAGGAGCAATACAGCGCTAATGAGACGTGCACAGCTACGCTAGCATTGGAGTCCACTGTAGGCCCGCGATTGCTGAGGGTTTGTGCAGAGGCCTATGTCCTGGGTGCAGTGAAAGTCCGCTTCCTGCCTAGGATTGCTGAAGCTGTGGGCCAAGGCCTATGTCATGGGCGCGGTGCAAGTCTGCCATGTTTGGCAAGTCAGATCAATTTTTGGTTCATGTCTTGGGTTTCCTAGGACCCACCTATCCTGTTGGTGCAAACTTAGCTCCCATCGCGGTGTTTGACCTGTCTGGCACAAAGACACTGACTGACTTGGGTGGGGGTGGGGGGGCAGAACGCAGACGGCTTTCCCCTTGCAGTGTCGATTGAGCTATGCGACACCTTGACAGAATGAATAGTGTGTGGCACATGGATTCCCCATTACTATGCCCACATGCGCAGCTCCTGATGGAGGTGGCACAGGATTGGATTTCTCATTGCTTCTGTACAGCATTGTGGGCTATCGTCCCGCCCCTTTCAAAGAGGGTCGCTGCCTGGCCCTGCCAACCCTCTGCAGTGTGTGCCTCCGGTTCCTCCTCATGGCAGACGCACTTATAAATAGACATGAGGGTGGTGTGGCTATGAGGCCAGCATGTGGCATGAGGGCAGCTGAAGGCTGCGCAGGGACACTTTGGTGTGCGCTGTGGACACTGGGTTGTGCAGGGGGGGTTGGGCAGCATGTAACCCAGGAGAAGTGGCAGCGGAGTGCCATGCAGGCAGTGATTGTGCTTTGTTGGAGGTAGTGTGGGGCTTAGCGAAGGTATGCCTTGCTAATGAGGGTTTTTCAGAAGTAAAAATTGTTGGGAGGAGGGGTGCACTCTTGCCGCTATTGTGGCTTAATAGTGGGACCTGGAAACTTGAGATGCAGCCCAACATGTAGCCCCTCGCCTGCCCTATCCGTTTCTGTGTCGTTCCCATCACTTTCTTGAATTTCCCAGATTTTCACAAATGAAAACCTTAGCGAGCATCGGCGATATACAAAAATGCTCGGGTCACCCATTGACTTCAATGGGGTTCGTTACTCGAAACGAACCCTCGAGCATCGCGGAAAGTTCGACTCGAGTAACGAGCACCCGAGCATTTTGGTGCTCACTCATCTCTAGTTGTATGATGTTTATTGATTTTATTGTGGCTAGTTGCATCAGAATTAAGTCTGTTTTATAAAGTTGGTTTTTAACCAATAAATTTATACTATTTGGAATATAACTTTTTGTGGAAGCTGACTCAAGGGGTCTCCTGTTGTAGCGCAGCACAGGAATTTTTCTTTGATACGGACAACTAGACGACCACCCTGCTGTGCCCACACTTCCAGAATCTGGTCACTCAATGCACAGCTGAAGCTTGAGAATCTGTATGGATGGAAAAGGTAAATCTTCAGCCCTACTCTAGTCACTCCAGAGACTGACTAGACTACCGACAGAATAAGAATGAGGACTGTCTTCCTACTACTATGTCTTGTACAATGCAAAGAAAGATGTAGGAAAGGGACTGGGTATGAAGTATGTATAAAGGACACTCACTCAGGGCAGGTAAACATGAAGACCTTAATGTATCATACATATTATCAATGTGTGAGACCACATGACACAGTAGACAATTGGGCCAGAGCATAGGATGCCCTGCTCTTTGGATGGCAAGTTGTCTGGAGTCCTAGATCACATAGTAGTAGCAATGCCACTTTTGTATTATCGACTAACTAATACACAATACTGTTAGGTTACCTTACTGCTAATTTATTTGAGCCCTGCTCTATCCTTAATCCACCATGATGAGGAGTATGGGTAAGGGACGGGTCGAGGACGCGGGCATCCAAGTGAGGGTGTGGGCACCGGCCGAGTTCCTGGTCGTGGTGAATCACAGCCAGCTGCTGAGAGATTAGTAGAAAGGCAAGTTTCTGGCCTCCCCAGCTTCATATCACAATTTGCGGATCCGCATGGTAGACCTTTATTACAAACAGAGCAGTGCGAGCAGGTCCTGTCGTGGATGGCAGAAAACGCTTCAGGCAAAGTATCGACCACCCAGTCTTCTACGCAGTCCACTACCCCCGGCCTAGGGACTGCATCTCTGAATTCTCTGGCTGCTCCTCCTTCCTCCCAGCCTCCTCACTTCATGAAAATGACATATTCTGAGCAGGCAGACTCCCAGGAACTGTTCTAGGGTCCCTGCCATGAGTGGGAAAAAGCGGTTCCTCTCTCACCTGAGGAGTTTGTTGTGTCTGATGCCCAACCTTTGGAAAGTTCCTGGAGTCTGGGTGATGAGGCTGGGGACTTCCGGCAACTGTCTCAAGAGCTTTATGTGGATGAGGATGATGAGACACAGTTGTCTGTCAGTGAGGTAGTAATAAGAGCAGTAAGTCCGAGGGAGGAGTGCACAGAGGATTCGGATAAAGAGCTTCTGGACGATGAGGTGACTGACCCCACCTTGTTTGCTAAGTCTACTGAGAACAGGGCTTCAGAGGGGGAGGCAAGTGCAGCAGCAGGACAGGTTAGAAGAGGCAGTGGAGTGACCAGGGGTAGAGGCAGGGTCAGAGCGAAGAATCCCCCAACTGTTTCCAAAAGCACCCCCTCACGGCAAGCCTCCGTGCAGAGGGCTAGGTGTTCAAAGGTGTGGATGTTTTTTAGTGAGAGCACGGGCGACCGACGAACACTGGTGTGCAACCTGTGTCGCACCAAGATCAGCCGGGGAGCCACCACTGCCAGCCTGACAACCACCAGCATGCGCAGGACTTTGATGACCAAGCACCCCACAAGGTGGGACGAAGACCATTCACCACCTCCGGGTCCCACCACTGCCTCTTCCCCTGTATCCCAGCCTGCCACACAGATCCAATCCCCCTCCCAGGACGCAGGCACAAGTGCATCCCGGCCTGCATCCACACCCTCACCTCCACTCCATTCAGCAATGTCTCTCAACGCAGCGTTCATCTGTCGCTAAAACAAGCGTTGGAGCGAAAGTGGAAATACGCCGCCAACCACCCGCATGCACAAGCTTTAAACGTGCACATTGCCAAATTAATCAGCCTGGAAATGCTGCTATACAGGCTTGTGGAAACTAAGGCTTTCAAAAACATGATGGCGGAGGCTGGGACCGAGTCAGAGCCTAGGACCGGTCACGTCCTACCCACACCCAGAATAGCGGTTCCTACCTCGGTGCTGGTATCTGCGGTTTATGCCACCTCCCCCAAACCCTCCCCCTCCTCCTTCTCCGCCACGTCTACCTCTCAATTAAGACGTGTGAGCATGTCGCCAGCAGTCGGAAGCGTGCAACGCGGCAGCACAGCGGCTGGCAAGTGTCAGCAAGCCGTGCTGAAACTAATCAGCTTAGGTGACAAGAGGCACATGGCCCCCGAGCTGTTGCAGGGTCTGACAGAGCAGACCGACCTCTGGCTTTCGCTGCTGAGCCTCCAACCGGCCATGGTCGTGTGTGACAACAACCGTAACCTGATGGCGCTCCGCAGCTCGGTAGCCTCACACACGTGCCATGCCTGTCCCACTTATTCAATCTGGTGGTTTAGTGTTTTCTGAAAAGCTACCCCCACTTGTCTGTCCTGCTCGGCAAGATGCGCCACGTCTGCGCACACTTTCGCAAGTCCATCACGGACGCTGCCACCCAGAGGACGCTGCAATGTCGGTTTCAGCTGCCAGAGCACCGACTGCTGTGCGACATGCCCACACGGTGGACTTTTATGCTGCACATGTTGGCCAGGCAGTACAAGCAGCATAGAGCAATAGTGGAATACCAGCTGCAACATGGGCGGCGGAGTGGTAGTCATCCTCCACAATTCTTTACTGAGGAGTGGGCATGGATGGCAGATATCTGGAGTGAAACTGCTTTGTTTGGCACTGTGATTTCTTTATGTGTAATACCGTCTTTGAGTTTCATGGGCTTGGCTATGCTGTGAGTGCACAAAGACTTCCCATTGCGTTGTTTTTCCTGTCTGGCAGAAATACACTGACTGACTTGGCTAGGGTGCAGATAGCTTTCCCATTGCAGTGTTTTACCTATCTGGCACAAATACACTGAATGACTAAGGCAGAAGTGTGGGCTGAGGTCCTGGGCAAGGTGAAACTCTGCCATGTGTGGGCATCCTTTTTTCTTCAAAGACGATACTGTCTTTGAGTTTCATGGTCTTGCCTATGCTATGGGGGCACAAAGGCTTTCCCATTGCATTGTTCAGCTATCTGACACATACAAAGAATGAATTGGGCAGAAATGTGGGTCGAGGTCCTTGGCGAGGTGAAACTCTGCCATGTTTGGGCACTCTGATTTCCTCATGTGTAATACCATGTTTGAGTTCCTTGGGCTCGCCTATGCTGTGGGTGCACAAAGACTTCCCATCGCAGTGTTTTACCTGTCTGGTACAAATACACTTACTGACTAGGGCCGAAATGTGGGCCGAGGCCCTTGGCGGGTGAAACTCTGCCATGTGTGGGCACTCTGTTTTCCTCATGTGAAATAACATCTTTCAGTTCCTTGGCCTCGCCTATGCTGTGGGTGCACAAAGACTTCCCATTGCGTTGTTTTACCTGCCTGGCACTAATACACTGACTGACTTGGGCAGATATGTGGGCCGAGGCTGAGGTCCTTGGCGGGGGTGAAACTTTGCCATGTTTGGGCACTCTGATTTCTTCCTGTGTAATACTATCTTTGTGCACCGACAGCATAGGCGAGCCCAAGGAACTCAAAGACTTCCCATTGCGGTGTTGAGCTATCTGACACCTACACAGAATGACTTGTGTGGGGACACATGGATTTTCCATTGCCATGTAACTCATGGCAACTTGGGTCACACCAAGGTGGAGGCTGGGACAGAGCCTGACCCTGGACCCGTTCGCTTGCCTCCCACACAGAGTATTGCTGCATTGTGGAGATGTGTAGAAGTGCTGGCACCTGAGTCCCCTTTATGCCGACTTTTGCGGCTTCTGACAATTTTGTGACGGAGGTGACACAGGATTGGAATTATGATCGTACGTCAATTTATCATCAATTCTGAACAGCATTGTGGGCTATCGCCCACATTTTCAAAGAGGGTCGCTGCCTAGGCCTGCCAACCCTCCGGTTTCTCCTCATCCAGTACGCACTTATAAATGGACATGAGGGGGGTGTGGCTATGAAGCGAGCATGTGGCATGAGGCCAGCTGAATGCTGCGCAGGGAATATTTTGTGTGCACTGTGGATACAGGGTCGTGCGGAGGGTTGGACAGCAACGCCAGTATGTAACCCAGGAAAAGAGGCAGCGGTGTCACCAGCAGGCAGTGATTGTCCTTGGTTTCAGTTAGTGTGGTGCTTAGCTAAGATATGCCAGTGTGTGTGCCTTAATATGGATTTGTCCCAATTAAATTGTTAGGGGGGTGACCACCAGACTCTTGCCCCCATTTTGTCTTAATAGTGGGACCTGGGAGCCTCAGATGCAGCCAAGCATGCTGCCCCTGCCGTTCCCTATCCGTTTCTGTGGTGTTTCCATGACTTTCTGATGTTTTCTGGTGTTTCACAAGTCATCACCTATGCGGAGCATCGGTCGCATACAAAAATGCTTGAGTCCCCCATTGACTTCAATGGGGTTCGTTACTCGAAACCAGCTCTCGAACATTACGAAAAGTTCGACTCGATCAACGGGCACCCGAGCATTTTGGTGCTCGCTCATCTCTAGTTTAGACCCAGGAGGGCAAAAGCTTTAAGGATGCTGGAAAAAAAGAATAATCAGATACACTCTGAAATATATCAGAATCCTTTGGGTTCTGATTATCTCTTAACATCTGAAGGAATTGTATGTGCAAATTTAATCTTACAAATTGCTGTCTCCAGATTGATGATGAAGAGAAAGTTATTGAAGAAATTGCAGATAGGATGAAAAAGGTGACCAGACCTGGAATGGGTGGAATCCTAATGATTTGTTTGCAGGTGTTGTTCTAAGTATAGACCCCCTAGACCAAAGTAATGATGCTCTGTAAGCAAGTAATGAGCATCAAAGGGGAAAATGTGGTAGCTAGGCCTGGGAAGTAAATGATTAAATGTTTATGTAAAGGGTTAACCAAGACCAGAAAGTACTCAGACCTTGCATAGTTTCTGATTGAGATAATGGTTTCTACAGAAGTTAAACACCTTGCATTATATTCCCTTTGTCAGTAGCTTCTTGCACACGTAGGGAATACTTGTACTATATAGTGTGTCAGTTATAGGATGATGGAATCACATCAGGAAAATATGTTTTCTGCCATTTTGGTTTATAAATGTATATCTATATGTTATTTAGAAGGCAGCATAAGATGGAGTTAGAAGACTGAATGAAGCTGGGACAGAAGTTTGTGATAACATGTAAACCAATCATAATGTGCCATATTCGCATGAGTAAGTGACAGCAAGTTTTACTATATAAAGTATGCCTTTCTTTTGTTGTGAGAGATAGAAAAGGTGTGGAGCAAACCCCTGTTTATGAGGGTCTGGAGCCTAGTATGATGTCTGTGGACCAGAAGTCTCAAGGAGCTAAATTGAAAAGACTGTGGATTTGTGTGAAAACTAATTTCACTAGGAGGTGCTGCTGACCGGATAGAGCCACCAATTGGTAGAGAAAATGGAGCAAATAGAGAAACAATACTGGTAGTCTGGTGCCGCTCTCCAATAAATTTCAACAGGCAGTGGGATAAGATGTATCAAACTTTTCTTTTAATTGTGTCAATTAAAACCAGCAGAAACGCATTTCGGTGTAGCCCCTTCATCAGTCAAGCAGGGTTAGACATAACTCTTGAGGCTGGAGAATATACCCCAAATCAGGGAACACCAGGAGAAGTGTTCCCTGATCTAACCCAGCTTCACTGGTGAAGGGGCCTACACCAAAAAAAGTATCTGCTGGTTTTAATTGACACAACAAAAAGAAAAGTTGGATAAAACTTACATATAGGTGCTTCAGAAATTGTCATCCAACACAAAACTTTAACTGCTTTTTCACCTTCTTAGGGGTTGAATTTCAAAATATTATTTCTTAGTTGATCTCTACGATATACAAAGAAGTTGCTAGAGATGAGCCAGTATAGCGAGTAGTGCCTTAGCCGAGTATCCTCCCGCTCGTCTCTAAAGATTCAGCTGCCGGCGCGGGTGACAGGTGAGTTGCGGCGGTGAGCAGGGGGGAGTGGGGGGGAGAGAGGGAGAGAGAGATCTCCCCTCCGTTCCTCCCCGCTCTCCCTCGCCGCTAAACCGCCCCCGAATCTTTAGAGACGAGCGGGAGGATACTCGGCTAAGGCAGTACTCACTCGAGGAGTTCGCCTCAGCGAGTATACTCGCTCATCTCTAGAAGCTGCTTATTTCACATTTCTAACTTGAGTAGTTTTGGCGCTGTGTTGGTGAATTAGTCAGTCTGGACAATTCATAGCAGAAACAGACTTGAGGGAGGACTGCTCTTCACATGGTCAGTCCTATGTGGCTGTTCCAGAGTGATTTTCGCTAGCAGTCTGTTGATCCTCGCACCTGAAGGTAATACTTCCAATGTTGTTTACAAAGATGTCCTTCACTAACCAGGATTATAATATAGGTATTATGAGAATGGTTAATATAATAAAGAAACCCCAAATACAGGATAAAGAGAGGTAAAGGTTTAGAACATTAGTTAATTAGTAATGGGTTAGCAATAGAGATGAGCGAACCTACTCGGCCACGCCCCTTTTTCGCCCGAGCACCGCGATTTTCGAGTACTTCCGTACTTGGGCGAAAAGATTCGGGGGGCGCCGTGGGTGAGTGGGGGTTGCAGTGGGGAGTGGGGGGGGAGAGGGAGAGGAGAGGGCTCCCCCCTGTTCCCCGCTGCTACCGCCCGCCCCGCCACGCCTCCCCACGCCCCCCGGCGCCCCCAAATCTTTTCATCCGAGTACGGAAGTACTCGAAAATCGCGGTGTTCGATCGAGTAATTACTCGAAACGAGTAGGTTCGCTCATCTCTAGTTAGCAACATAATAATTAAGAAAATACTTACAATTTTGTATCATCTAGAAAATGTAACATGGATTTCACACAGATGAAGTTGCAGGAAAAAGCTAGCCACTATATACAGGATATATAACATATCCCGATTGTACATATATATTCATATACAGGAAATACCCAGGTTATACCAGCATGCTCCATATCATTATATAAAATATATGTACCGTATATACTGGCGTATAAGACGACTTTTGAACCCCGAAAAATCTGCTCTGAAGTCGGGGGTCGTCTTATACGCCGGTAATACAAAAAAAAGAAAGTGTCAAAAAAAAAAATCATTACTCACCTCCCCCGGCGTTCTGCGGCGCTGCTGCAGGCTGTCGCTCCCTCCTGGTCCCTGGCAGAGCATTGCTTTCTGGACGCAGGGCTTGAAATCCCCGCCTCCAGAAAGCTACTGTGATTAGCTAACACACGCCGTCAGCCAATCACAGCCATTCAATGACATCATTGTAATTGGCTGTGATTGGCTGAAGGCACGTGTGTTTTCTGGAGGCAGGGATTTCAAGCCCTGCATCCAGAAAGCAATGCTCTGCCAGGGACCAGGAGGGAGCGACATCCTGCAGCAGCGCCGCAGAACGCCGGGGGAGGTGAGTAATGATTTCTTTTTTTTGCTCCGCTGTATTCCCGGCGTATAAGGTGACAGTTGGGGGGTCGTCTTATACGCCCTGTCGCCTTATACGCCGGTATATACGGTATAACGTATACCAACTGTATATACATGATTCTATACAGGAAATACCTTAGTCATACCAGCATGATCACTATATACAGGAGATGTATACCTTATACCAGCTGTACATATATAATTACGTATGCCTCATGTATCGTCTTTTATTATTTTGGGAACTGACTCATCTAAGAAACCCATAGGCAGGGCGATTGTGCTCATTTTTGCTAGTGAGGGCTTGAATGAGACCCAGAATCTAGGATTTTTTTCAGCATATAGCCAGCTAAATCAGCAAATGAAATGACAGTAAAGACATCCTCAGAGAAGAGAGGGATTGTACCTCCATATTGGGTAGCATAGTTTAAAACAGGGATTCTAGCACTAATTAACAGCAAACCCGTTACACCTCTGTTGAAGCTTAGGTTCTCCAGGCTCCTTTACTGGTTATTGTAGCAGCTATGGAAAATTCATTGAATGCAGAACTCCATAAGTGCTGACTGATCCGGTTAGCATTTTTTGGGTGTACCAGCAGTGAGGTTATTGCACCTAGCTAGATTTGGGGGGGTCTCAGTCATATGAAGGTATCCCATGACAAATCACAACTGCAGTTTCTCAGTGGAAATAAGGGCCGCACACTCCAGGAGTCTGCAGTGGGTAATTTCCTGCCGTCTGCCCTGGGTAACAGCCCTCCTCTACTTGAGCATCACCTACAGCTGGCTTGTGGGCCAAGTTAGTGATGCGGTATGTGTTAGGGGCCCGTTGGCCCTTGTTTGTTAAGAGGCTGAGTCATAATTGCTGCCCCTACCATTACACTGAAAACCAGGAGGACTGCAGGAACCAGAACAGCAGGCATGGGGATAGTCAGACAAATCCAAGGGTCAGAATACAATGCTGCTTGGATTCCGTATTGACAGGTCACCTAGACCACTGGACTGGCAGAAATATATTTATTTTTTTTGATTCGTCAAATGGCCATGTTTCCAAAATATACGTTTCTATAGAAATCACACACAATAGCAGGCATAAAGATTCATAGTCACCTTAAGCTCAGACTAGTATGGAACCATAACAATATGGCTTAGGCCGACTTTGGAATCCTTTTGTATGCCTGCAATATCATAATTTGGAGGGGACATATTTTGATGATATTTACACCCCCTACAGTAGTGGGTCATATGGAGAGTGGGCGTCCCATTCTGTCCCCATACACTTCAGTTGTTTTTGTAGCATTTTGTTGTCTTTGAATTTCCTTCATCTTTCTCTTTTATAGATAAAACATTTTATTAGAAGAATTAATTACTTGGATCATAATGGTGACAACATTTCCTTCACCGATGAAGGAGAACTTACCTCTCAACATACACTAATGAACTTGGTGGTTATGGATAAGACTGCGTCGTTTGTGAACGCAGGAATCTATTTCACTGCAGAGGACCAACAGCTCCGTATTCACCGAGAAAACATCACATGGAAACCTGGCCAAGTGAGTAAGTGTCCTATAAACCAAGGTCAGTTTATTTTCATGTACTTATACTAAAACCTCACTTATAGTATCCTGTATTGGTGATGTGGTGAAAGAATGAAAGTGAGTTCCCAAGCTTATTAAAATAAATAACTACCTACAGAATGTGTCTGAAGACTCACTGGGTGACCCCACCTTACTGCAGATCAGAAGGTCTTTTCATTTTCATCTTTTGCTCAGTCCTGTGCAGCTCGGCAGTTTTCATGCTGTTGGGGCTTCTTCTTGGTGGAATCAATAATGTAGAGGACTAGAGTTCTCACAATTCCTCTCTCATGGACTTAGCCTCTACTTCCAGCTGCCTCTGTGTTTCTTTCTATAAGACCTAAGGGAGTGCAACAATTACTATCTTCATAGACAATCCCAGGCCTGGGGTGGCTGTGGGAACACACTTGTCGGCGCACAGAAGTATGCACTCACAGCCTCTGGTGTCAAGGTCTCCACTTTCTTAGTAATACAGCAAATCAACAATCGGACCTTCCTCAGCTTGATGTTCCAGACTGATGGGTCTGCTCTCAGCTCTGCATTCAGGAGGCTCCTGGGCTTTCACACATACAGTGCTTTTGGCTGCATTAAACTTCTCAGCAGTCTCCAGAGCTTCACCCAACCTTGCACAGACCTCTTCCACTTATATGAAGACCTCATTACAGTACAAACAGCAATTTACCTGGGTGCCACACCCCGACATCTGTGCCACACACAGGCACCCCCTGCAGGGCAAGACAAATCCTACCAGTCATGTGACAGACATTCATGCCTCGCCCAGTACAGTAATCAGTTACAGAAACTTTAGATTGCCACTGGACTTTGATGAAGACCACAGACGCAATGTCCACAGAGGCCACGACAGAGTCTATATAAAAATAATCAGCTTAAATAGTATCATAATAGACACTAGTGGTTATGTAATAAACATCAGCAGCTATAGCAGTTACCCAACCACACAAATCTCCTATTCCCATCCCCTTTACATGTGTCTACAATGACAGATCTGTAAGTTCAGGAGAATACGGAGAATGTGATGAAATTACAATGAGACCTCTTTTATATATTCAGTCTACCAATTGCATCTTCTAACTCCCCCAGTTCCGGTGTAACGACAGATGTCCTCCTGGATACAGAATGGCTCCTAGACCCAGTCACCCGGACTGCTGCTATGACTGTGTACCCTGCCCTGAAGGAGAAATGTCACTCATAACAGGTGGGATGTTATGTAGAGAAGAACTCCTGATAGTGAGAGCATTACATGTACAATTATATGACCGGCACAGAGGGGGAAGTAACCATGGTATGCTGGGGAGTCCCAGAGACTTTTTCAGTGTGGCCGGTATATGTACTGCTTATTATATCAGTAAATACTTATACGTAGTTAATAGAGATGAGCGAACGTACTCGTCCGAGCTTGATACTCGTTCGAGTATTAGCGTGTTCGAGATGCTCGTTACTCGTAACGAGTACCACGCGATGTTCGGGTTACTTTCACTTTCATCTCTGAGACGTTAGCGCGCTTTTCTGGCCAATTGAAAGACAGGGAAGGCATTACAACTTCCCCCTGCGTCGTTCAAGCCCTATACCACCCCCCTGCAGTGAGTGGCTGGCGAGATCAGATGTCACCCGAGTATAAAAATGGGCCCCTCCCATGGCTCGCCACAGATGCGTTGTGACTTAGCTGAGGGAAAGTGCTATCGTGCTGGAGCTGCTGTAGGGAGAGTGTTAGGAGTTATTGTAGGCTTCAAGAACCCCAACGGTCCTTCTTAGGGCCACATCTAACCGTGTGCAGTACTGTGGAGGCTGCTTTTTTGCAGTGTTGCACTTTTTTTTTTTTGCTATATCGGCCGTGCAGAGCATTGCGCCCTGCAGTAATACTACAGGGACAGAAGTGGTGGTTAGGCAGGGAGAGTGTTAGGAATGAGTGTAGGCTTCAAGAACCCCAACGGTCCTTCTTAGGGCCACATTTAATCGTGTGCAGTATTGTGGAGGCTGCTTTTAGCAGTGTTTCACATTTTTCAACAATTTCCAACAATTTCTACTTCTGAAAAGCCCTCATTAGCAATGCATGCCTTAGCTAAGCACCACACTACCTCCAACAAAGCACAATCACTGCCTGCATGACACTCCGCTGCCGCTTCTCCTGGGTTACATGCTGCCGAACCCCCCCCCCCTCCGCACGACCCAGTGTCCACAGCACACACCAAAGTGTCCCTTCGCAGCCTTCAGCTTCCCTCATGCCACACCACACTCATGTCTATTTTTAAGTGCGTCTGCCATGAGGAGGAACCGCAGGCACACACTGCAGAGGGTTGGCACAGCTAGGCAGCAACCCTCTTTAAAAGGGGCAGGACGATAGCCCACAATGCTGTACAAAAACAATGAGACATATAATTCTGTGCCACCGCCATCAGGAGCTGCACACGTGGGCATAGCAATGGGGAACCTATGTGCCAAACACTATTCATTCTGTCAAGGTGTCTGCATGCCCCAGTCAGACTGCGTTTTTTTATAAATAGTCACAGGCAGGTACAACTCCGCAATGGGAATTCCGTGTGCACCCACAGCATGGGTGGCTCCCTGGAACCCACCCGCTGTACATAAATGTATCCCATTGCAGTGCCCTGGGCAGCAGAGCTAACGTCAGATGAAATGCAGGTGGGCTTTGGCCCACACTGCATGCCCCAGTCAGACTGGGGTTCTTTAGAAGTGGACACAAATGCATTTACAGCTCCCTGTGGACCGACAGCATGGGTGGCTCCCTGGAACCCACCGGCGGTACATACAAATATCCCATTGCATTGCCCATCACAGCTGAGGTAATAATGTCATGTTTAATGCAGGTGGGCTTTGGTCCACACTGCATGCCCCAGTCAGACTAGGGTTCTTTAGAAGTGGACACAGATGCATTTACAACACCCTGTGGACCCACAGCATGGGTGGGTGCCAGGAAACCACCGGCGGTACATAAAAATATCCCATTGCATTGCCCAATACAGCTGATGTAATGTCAGCTGTAATGCAGGTGGGCTAAAAATTAATTTGATTACACTGTAGGCGAGGGCCCACAAAAATTGGTGTACCAACAGTACTAATGTACGTCAGAAAAATTGCCCATGCCCAACCAAGAGGGCAGGTAAAACCCATTAATCGCTTTGGTTAATGTGGCTTAATTGGTAACTAGGCCAGGAGGCAGCCCAGTTAAAATAAAAATTGGTTGAGGTGAAAGTTTCAACGCTTTAATGAGCATTGAAACGTATAAAAATTGTTTAGAAAAATTATATGACTGAGCCTTGTGGGCCTAAGAAAAATTGCCCGTTTGGCGTGATTACGTGAGGTTTCAGGAGGAGGAGCAGGAGGAGGAGGAGGAATATTATACACAGATTGATGAAGCCAAAAGGTCCCCGTTTTTATGGTGATAGAGAATGATGCTTCCATCCGCGGGTGCAGCCTACGTATTGCTTAGGTATCGCTGCTGTCCGCTGGTGGAAAAGAGAAGTCTGGGGAAATCCAGGCTTTGTTCATCTTGATGATTGTAAGCCTGTCGGCACTGTCGGTTGACAGGCGGGTACGCTTATCAGTGATGATTCCCCCAGCCGCACTAAACACCCTCTCTGACAAGACGCTAGCCGCAGGACAAGCAAGCACCTCCAGGGCATACAGTGCGAGTTCAGGCCACGTGTCCAGCTTCGACACCCAGTAGTTGTAGGGGGCAGAGGCGTCACCGAGGACGGTCGTGCGATCGACTACGTACTCCCTCACCATCCTTTTACAGTGCTCCCGCCAACTCAGCCTTGACTGGGGAGCGGTGACACAGTCTTCCTGGGGAGCCATAAAGCTGGCAAAGGCCTTGGAGAATGTTCCCCTGCCTGCGCTGTACATGCTGCCTGATCTCTGCGCCTCCCCTGCTACCTGACCCTCGGAACTGCACCTTCTGCCACTAGCGCTGTCGGATGGGAATGTTACCATCAGTTTGTCCGCCAGGGTCCTGTGGTATAGCATCACTCTCGAACCCCTTTCCTCTTCGGGTATGAGAGTGGAAAGGTTCTCCTTATACCGTGGGTCGAGCAGTGTGTACACCCAGTAATCCGTAGTGGCCAGAATGCATGTAACGCGAGGGTCTCGAGAAAGGCATCCTAACATGAAGTCAGCCATGTGTGCCAGGGTACCTGTACGCAACACATGGCTGTCCTCACTAGGAAGATCATTTTTAGGATCCTCCTCCTCCTCCGGCCATACACGCTGAAAGGATGACAGGCAAGCAGCATGGGTACCCTCAGCAGTGGGCCAAGCTGTCTCTTCCCCCTCCTCCTCATGCTCCTCCCCCTCCTCGTCAACGCGCTGAGATAAAGACAGGAGGGTGCTCTGACTATCCAGCGAATACTGTCTTCCCCCGCCTCCGTTTCCGAGTGCAAAGCGTCTGCCTTTATGCTTTGCAGGGAACTTCTCAAGAGGCATAGCAGAGGAATGGTGACGCTAATGATTGCAGCATCCCCGCTCACCATCTGGGTAGACTCCTCAAAGTTTCCAAGGACCTGGCAGATGGCTGCCAACCAGGCCCACTCTTCTGTAAAGAATTGAGGAGGCTGACTCCCACTACGCCGCCCATGTTGGAGTTGGTATTCCACTATAGTGGGCACGTCGCACAGCAGTCGGTGCACTGGCAGATGAAACCGTTGTTGCAGGGTGCGCAGGGTCGCAGCGTCCGTCTTGGACTTGTGGAAATGTGCGCTGACCCGGTGCACCTTTCCGAGCAGGTATGACAAGTGTGGGTAGCTTTTCAGAAAGCGCTGAACCACCAAATTAAAGACATGGCCCAGGCATGTCACGTGCGTGAGTCTGCCGAGCTGCAGAGCCGCCACCAGGTTACGGCCGTTGTCACACACGACCATGCTCGGTTGGAGGCTCAGTGGCAAAAGCCAGCGGTCGGTCTGCTCTGTCAGACCCTGCAGCAGTTCGTGGGCCGTGTGCCTCTTCTCTCCTAAGCTGAGTAGTTTCAGCACGGCCTGCTGACGCTTGCCCACCGCTGTGCTGCCACGACGCGCGACACCGACTGCTGGCGACGTGCTGCTGCTGACACATCTTGATTGCGAGAGGTTGCGTTGGAGGAGGAGGAGGAGGAGGGTGGTTTAGTGGAGGAAGCATACACCGCCGCAGATACCAGCACCAAGCTGGGGCCCTCAATTCTGGGGGTGGGTAGGACGTGAGCGGTCCCTGGCTCTGACTCTGTCCCAGCCTCCACTGGATTCACCCAATGTGCCGTCAGGGAGATATAGTGGCCCTGCCCGCCTGTGCTTGTCCACGTGTCCGTTGTTAAGTGGACCTTGCCAGTAACCGCGTTGGTGAGGGCGCGTACAATGTTGCAGGAGACGTGGTCGTGCAGGGCTGGGACGGCACATCGGGAAAAGTAGTGGCGACTGGCAACCGAGTAGCGCGGGGCCGCCGCCACCATCATGCTTTTGAAAGCCACCGTTTCCACAAGCATATACGGCAGCATCTCCAGGCTGATCAATTTGGCTATGTGCACGTTTAACGCTTGAGCGTGCGGGTGCGTGGTGGCGTACTTGCTCTAGCGCTCAAACAGTTGCGCTAGCGACGCCTGGACGCTGCACTGAGAGACATTGCTGGATGAGGCCGAGGACAGTGGAGGTGAGGGTGTGGGTGCAGGCTGGTAGGCACTCGTGCCTGTGTCCTCAGAGGGGGGTTGGATCTCAGTGGCAGGTTGGGGCACAGGGGGAGAGGCAGTGGTGCAAACCGGAGGCGGTGAACGGCCTTCGTCCCACCTTGTGGGGTGCTTGACCATCATATGCCTGCGCATGCTGGTGGTGGTGGCTCCCCAGCTGATCTTGGCGCGACAAAGGTTGCACACCACTGTTCGTCGGTCGTCAGGCGTCTCTGTGAAAAACTGCCACACCTTAGAGCACCTTGGCCTCTGCAGGGTGGCATGGCGCGAGGGGACGCTTTGGGAAACAGTTGGTGGATTATTTGGTCTGGCCCTGCCTCTGCCCCTGGCCACCGCACTGGCTCGGCCTGTGCCCACACCCTGACTTGGGCCTCCGCGTCCTCGCCCGCGTACACGTCTTCTAGGCCTACCCCTACCCCTCAGCATGGTGTATTAGCAGTAGTGCAGAAACAGAACACTGTAATTAAATGTGCCGCTTATTGGCCTGTGGTTGGAGGCTGACTTCGCTTACGGAACACACAGCAGAGCCAGGAAAGAATTTTGCGCAAGCCTGCTGTAACACTTAGCTGGCTGTGTATGAATTAGGACAACTACCCTCAGCAGAGACCCAGTACACTGACGACGGTCACAGGCAGCCCAAATAGATGTTTTTTCCCAAATGTTTTTGGAAAGGCCGACTGCCTATATACACTAAATATGTCTTCTGTCCCTGCCTCACCACTACTGGTCCTGGACTATGAAAAATTACTGCAGACTGTTTCACTGTGGACAGGAATACAGCGGTGATGTAACAGGCAACACAGAGCCAGGAAAGAATTTTGCACAAGCCTGCTGTAACACTTAGCTGGCTGTGTATGAATTAGGACAACTACCCCCAGCAGAGACCCAGTACACTGAGGACGGTCACAGGCAGCCCAAATAGATTTTTTTTCCCAAATGTTTTTGGAAAGGCCCACTGTCTATATACACTAAATATGTCTTCTGTCCCTGCCTCACCACTACTGGCCCTGGACAATGTAAAATTACTGCAGGACGCAATCCTCTGCACGGCCGATATACAAAAAAAAAAAAATGTGCAACACTGCAAAAAGCAGCCTCCACACTACTGCACACGGTTAGATGTGGCCCTAAGAAGGACCGTTGGGGTTCTTGAAGCCTAAAATAACTCCTAACACTCTCCCTATAGCAACTCCAGCAAGACAGCACTTTCCCTGAACTATGTCAGAACGCATCTGTGGCGAGCCACGGGCGGGGCCGATTTATATACTCAAGTGACACCTGATCTCTCCAGCCACTCACTGCAGGGGGTGGTATAGGGCTTGAACTTCGCAGGAGGAAGCTGTAATGCCTTCCCTGTCTTTCTATTGGCCAGAAAAGCGCGCTAACGTCTCAGAGATGAAAGTGAAAGTAACTCGAACATCGTGTGGTACTCGTCACGAGTAACGAGCATCTCGAACACGCTAATACTCGAACAAGCATCAAGCTCGGACGAGTACGTTCGCTCATCTCTAATCATAAACCAATCTTGGAGAACCGATCGCTGCCTTTAGAGAATCAGCACTATATGGGCAGGATATCACTATAGTATCTAGCCTGGCACTGAGGTAATATACTCACTTACCTCTGATCAAAAAGATTAGATCACATCGGGTACATATTTTGTTGATTGGCCCAATAGAGGCACTAGAGGTCACTCTTCTATGATTTTATTCCTTCTATCATTCTATTCATCTGGTCATCCAGATTGTTAGTAGAAACTCGTGATATGTTGTTTGTCCTATGAGCTGATTTTAAATGATCTAATAAAGGTTATTTTGTAATATAAGAAGTGATAGCGAGTTTTGGATATTAGATTCCTTTGTCACAGTGAAAGAGGTATTACTGAAGGACAATCATTGGTCTGTCAGTAAGGTCACGAGCGCCCAAGGCTTTATGATACCCCTGGGAATTAAATGGCTGCCTGTCTGATCTGATATCACATATGTGAGACTGTAGTTTAAATTACTGAAAAGGTTACTGCTGGTGATGATAGAAAAGTGTCAGATCCCACTGAGCATCGCAGCTGGCTGTGTATGGGGCTGTGTATTTGTATAACACACAATATTGGGCTGGTGGGTGGAATGTTCCAGCTGATTGATACGTAAAATTATCAACTGATTTTGAGAAAAGCTAATGGTTGGAGGTAAGTAGAGAGAATCAACCAACTGAAAGTCTACATCACTGCCAATTGTACAAGATCATTTAGTACAAGTAAAACTATAAACATGTACTAAAATATATACTCTGCAGCAGTCGGGCTGGGTAATATCAGGAATGAAGCGCCGCGTATTTCACAAGATTATGAATGTTAGAAGTTAAGACTGAAAAAAAAACTGCACCCAAAAACCTTGTGCCGAGTACTCAGAGGGGGGAATCATGGAAGGAAGGGCAACCAGAAAGTATTAACTGCTTTGTATCTACCAGCTTTCTGTTTGCCTTGATCAATCTTCAAGATGAAAGTGAGATTGAATCTGATTGGCAGAGGGATTTATTCAAATTAACTATTATTAGGGAATAGTCTTATTTTTTGCAAAATTCCTTTTTTAAATTTATGCTGTCCCGGAGATTCAACTGTTTATAATTTCAGTTATTTAATAGCTTCTTGTTCTGTGTCCCACAGACAGCAAGAGCTGCCGCAGATGTCCTGATGATGCGTTGCCAGATGAGAGGAAAACAAAATGTGTCCCAAAGAGATATGAGTTCCTGTCCTACGAGGACCATATTGGCATTATTTTTATATTTGCATCTTTATTATTTTCACTTGTAACCATTTGTATATTAGGAATCTTTATTCATCACTGGGACTCTCCCATTGTAAGGGCCAATAACCGGACTGTGAGCTTCATCCTACTGGTCTCCATCTTGCTGAGCTTCCTCTGTGTCTTCTTCTTCCTTGGTTGTCCCGGGGATATAACCTGCTTACTGAGACAAACATCCTTTGGGATATTCTTCTCCATCTCTGTATCTTCTGTGCTCTCCAAAACTATCACAGTCTGCATTGCCTTCAAGGCCACCAAACCCGGAAGCATCTGGAGGAAGCTGATTGGGGTGAAGACATCTAATTATGTGGTGGGGATTTGTTCCTCAGTCCAAGTTCTCATTTGTGTTTCTTGGATGTCTGCTTCTCCTCCATATCAGGAGTTAGACATGACATCATATATGGATAAGATCATCATACAATGTAATGAAGGCTCAGATCTCTGGTTCTACTCAATGTTGGGTTATTTAGGGCTCCTGGCAGCGGTGAGCTTTGTTCTGGCTTTCATGGTGAGGACATTACCGGACAGTTTTAATGAGGCCAAGTACATCACCTTCAGCATGCTGCTGGTCTGCAGTGTCTGGATCTCCATGATCCCGGCTTATCTGAGTACCAGAGGGAAATACATGGTGGCTGTAGAGATATTTGCTATATTAGCCTCTGGTGCTGGGCTATTAGGTTGTATATTTGTACCAAAATGTTATATAATAATCATGAAGTCTGACAGAAATGTCAGAAGAAATTGTTGAAAATATAAGCTATACAGTGAAAACTAGTGATATGATGGGTCGTACGGGAGGTTAGAAAAGGAAATTTACATTTTAATTCGCAGATTTGAAAATAAAATTGAAAACAGATAAAAAATAAATATCTACAATGGCCTAAAGTCAAATTCAATTATTTTTGATAGTTTTATATATTTCATGTCCTTTGGCAATCAACACAGACCCGTTCCAAAGCATGACACGTGCTGTTTAGCTCCACAATCGGTATAGGTGGAGTAATGATGTCTTTGTTTTCTTTTACTGAACCTTTATAGGCTAATTGAGGCCAAAATGTTCAGCTAAGTCGGCCTCATTTGTATGCTTTCATGTTTTTTGTTTGTCAGATTCCCCCCCCCCCCCTTATTGGGTTTTCTAATTGTAGCCAGAGACATAGCTAGGTTTTCCTTTACCTAGGTCACATATTGAGAGGGTAAAATCATCTCTGATTCTCATCAGAATGCACCATGTGTGACTGTACACCAAGAGTACGTTCACTGATAGCATAAATGCTGCAGAATTTCCACATAAAATACCACATCAAAATCTTCACCATTTTCCACTGAATTTTCTGCAGCATTTCTACCCCATATGAACATATTCTATCAGTAAAGAATAAAGCACAAACTATAATCTCCTTTTAAATGTACCTCTAGTCCAGTGTTGCCACTCTGGTCCAGAAAGCTCCTGCAGCTTTTTTGGTTCAGTTCATCATTTCCATGTTTGCTGAACTTAATGATTGTTTTCAGTGGTCACATGATATTCATCCATTCATGCAGACATGATTGCTGGGGCCAGTGATTGGCTGCAGCAGTCATGTGAATGATACAGCAGCCTGTAAACACTACAGGAGCTTCTGGGACTAAATATATTTTACAAGAAGGGGATTGTTGTGTCTGTGTGGGGCCCAAGCCATGTGAACAGCCCCAGCCATTGGGCCCCTTAATCCACCACTAGTCTCATCACATTTCTATGTACTGTCCATACAGATCCTCGACTGCCTTCTAGTTTCAGCTCAAGTACTGGTATAAAAGAATTGGGATGACATACACCTTCATAAGGGTTGAGTTACCATCTCCACTGCAACTTTCCAGTCCTTCTATTGCCACTACTGTCTACCATTACTTGGTCTTCTGCCTGCATACGCACGTACAAAAACACGCGTCTGTTAGCCCCAATGCATTCCCTATGGTGTGTGCACATGACCGTGCTTTACAGGCATGTGCCTGCAAAGATAGGACATGCGTGCACCATAGTGAATGCACACATCGTTTTCAATGGAGCCAAGGCTGCTGCCGGGGGCTCCATTGAAAAGAATGATCTCCAGCACCCATGCATTGTTTATCAGGGAAGGGCTTCACATATAAGCCTTTTGTCAGGACTCGGGGTCCGGGAAACTGGGAGTCCCTGAAAATACCCTCAACCCCTGTCCCTACCTACTTGCCCTCCTGGGCTAAGCCCCAGGGCGACAACTGGGTGACGGGCCCTACAATCACTAAGGAAGGGGAACACTGGGACTAACAAATGGACAGACACTGGAACAAACAACAGCAAGGAGAGTCAGACAATCCGGGTCAGCAACGAGAGGGTACGTGGTACAAGAGGGCCAGGCAAAGGCAACGTCAGATCAAAAGCAGAGAGTCAATATCAGGAGTCAAAACACAAAGTACGCTGGTGTAGCAGGGAGACCAAACTAACACTGGCACTGGTCTGCAGACACAAGCAGGTTTAAATGCTGTCAGAGCTCCCGCCCCAGCAGCTGATTGGGGTGGGGAGTCTGACAGCAGCTGAGAGCACCCAGCAGCACTGGGGAACCCGCCCCAGCCCTGCAGGAGGCAGGAAAGGAGACACATGCCTGGTTGCCATAATACTGAGGATACGACGCGGGGCAACACCCACCGTGTCCCTAGCAACCCGGCGGCGAGGAGGAGCTCGGCGGCCAGGGGAGGTGACGAGGACCGGGGCCCCCCTGCGCCACACAGCAGCCGCACATGTGACAGGACCGGCGGTGCAGGTACAACGGACCCGCGAACTGCCAGTCCTTACACCTTTCCCTGAAAACAAAAATTTTAGTGTAAAAAAATAAATAAAATTACCTGTCCGCCGCTGCTGTGTCCCCCATGCATGCAGCAGATGATTCCTTCATCCCCGCTAGTAAAAAGAATTCCCTCCTGCTACATGTGCCACATCTGTGACAGATACAGCAGAGAAATTCTTCAATTCTCTACCGCAGCTGTCACACATGACAGCTGTGGTAGAAGTTTCTCCTGCTGGCACCCTGTCAATTGATTTCAGGGAAGGGCTTTAAATATAAGCCCTTCCCTGCAAAACCAGTAAAAGTGCTGTAAAAAACAAAAAAAAAAGTTACTCACCTTGCTTCAGCTGCCTGAGCTCAGCTGCATATTTTCCTGCTGTCCTCTGCTCTGTGGTGCTGATCTATCAGCAGGCGGGGGATTTAAAATGCCCCACCAGCTGAAAGAGCTGAATGTGATCGTCTGTGGTGCTCAGCCAATCACAGACAGCTTTCGCCCGTCATTTATTCGGCAAATTGAAGAATTCCTCTGCTGCATCTGTCACAGATGTGGCAGATATAGCAGCAGGGAATTCTTTTTGCCAGCGGGGATGAAGGAAACATCTGCCGCATGCGGCAGATGTGTTCTTCATCCACACGGGGGACACAGCAGCGGCGGACAGGTAAGTTTTGGGTTTTTTTACACTAAAATGTTTGTTTTTCAGGGAAGGGCTTATATGTAAAGCCCTTCCCTGAAAAAGTATGCAGGGGTGCTGGCAGACTATTGTTTTCAATAAAGCCACCGGCAGCAGCCGCAGCTCCATTAAAACCAATGCACGGACCTGCATTCTTGAGTGTTTTTGCACGTACATGGGTGCGCACTTATCTACACACCTATGTATGCACAAAAACACGCTCGTGTGAAGCCACCTTTAAGGATTATACTTACTTTCCCCTGGTCCACTCCTCTTTTCAGAGGCTAGATTATGTGCTCATCTTCTTTGGTCTCCTGACATCCTTAGTTAAATCCAGTATAGACTCCACAATGTTTTCTGATCATGTGGATTTGCATGATACATGTGGATTTGCACCCCCTTCAGGCTGCTTCTCGCGAATGGAGGTGGTGGCTAAATGTCTTCTTCTTGGATTCGGCAGAGGATAGCACTCACCTTAACAAGCACATAGATGAATATTTTCAATTAAACATGTCTAAAGGACAAGCAACTCCTGTGGTATGGGGAGCTCATAAGGTGTTCGTAAGGGGCCTACTGATTCTTCTGGGCTCCAGAGTAAAAAAAAATGCAACAAAAAGACTTTGATGAGAGACTGTCTCAGATTGCTAAACTAGAACTAGTCACAAAACTTTTCCAAAGTAAAGACAGCCTAGAAAAATGAATCACACTGCGAAGGGAACTAAGGCTTTGCTTGGAATCCAAATTTAACAAAAAGCAACTCTATCTCAAACAGGTAGTTTACACACATAGCAACCCAGAGAGCAAGTTCATGTCTGCGTTAATAAAGAAGGCCCATACGAAAAAATTTATTAAATCCATTAAAACTCAAACAGGAACCTCAGTTACATCAACCCCTGACATTGCTCAAGAATTCCCCAAATTCTATTCCCATTTATATAACCTTAGGGACCAACTATTTCCAGGTTGTATGCAAGGGTTTAGGTTTCAGATAGACTCCTTTCTTAAGAGTTTGCACCTCACCCAGACTGGAGGAAGATAAGATGACATCTCTCATGGCTCCAATCTCGGACCTAGAGGTGATGAGACTATTGGACTCCTGCCCCTCGGGAAAAAGCCTGGGCCCTGATGGCCTCCCATTAATATACTATAAGTCTTTCCGATTTTCCTTAGTACCCCGCTTAATGGAACTCCTCAATTCTCTACTCCGTAGCAACAGATAAGACTGCTGACCAGGTTAAAACCCCCACCAACAACAATTTAGGGACCATAAAACTTTCACACCCTTATCAGTTCCTAGTCAAAAAAGTTTCTTTTCCGTTGCAGTGTTTCTTTTAAGTGCGAACCAATCACAGCCATATCTGTGCCTTGTCATAAGTATGTATGTTATAAGTGTGTGTAAATATTCATGCCTCTGCAGATCTATTCCATTTTTAGCCTGATGAAGAGCTCGAGCGGTTCACAAGCTCGCTATTATATCATGTATTGTTGCTAGCAATTAAAAGGTATCATATTTACAAGATTACGTGTTTTCTCTTGCTGGAGAAATCACATTTTGCTCTACTAGCTAACACGGTATCAAACCTTTGTTTTCAATGCCCTCCCAAAACAGGCTCAGGAAGCTACGCTAATTCAGAAAGAAAACAAATACCTGGAGATGGGTGGCAGCTATAGGCCCATTTCCCTCATTAATGTTATTGTTAAGTTGTGGGCCAAACTTCTCACTAAAAGACTAGAGGAGCACATCCCCAACCTGATAAACTGTGAACAGGCAGTTTCATTAAGGGTAGCGAGGGCAGGGACAACTGTCTTCGGAAACTGCATGCCCAAACACATTGCATCACCCTGGAGTTAGTAGGCACAGATGCCGAAAAGGCTTTTGACAGGGTGGATTGGCTAGCTATGCAAACAGTTCTGTTGCATTTTAATATCCCTCCCATGTTTGTCTCTGCCATTTTCTCTTTGTAAGCTGAGCCATACGCCAGACTTAAAATGAATGATACTGTCTCACCGCCATTTGATATTAGAAATGGTACGTGCCAGGGTGGCCCATTTTTAACCACCCTCTTTATTCTTGCACTTGAACCCCTACGCCAGAGTGTAAAAGCCCTTCACAGTTATAGACTTAAAAACTATAATTCTTTATTAGGATATCGCTTAAAAAACATATATGGGCTGACAAACACAGACAACATATAGACGAAGGATACTAAGTACCCTTTCTAAACACCTTCCTCCTATAATAATATAAATCGGAGGTATAATCAATGTTTGATGGAAGCTCAGTGCTTAGATAAACTCAAATATAGGATAACCAAAAGTGTCGTGCTAGGACTGATAATGCAGTACTTGACTCCGAAAAAACTTGAAGTCCATCTGATGTACTTTTGGAGACTCCCTAATCAATGTGCTCAAAGGGAAGGCCCGAATTGGTAATACAGTTCGTGGCAGTAGAATGACATATTGAAGGCCTACAATAATACTCCAGCTCTAATACCAGAGCTGAGGTTGTAGTGCGCCTGTAATATGTAAGCACGTTTGCAGACAGTAGGTTTAGGGCTCTTAAGGCTCAATAGGTTTCAGACTTGGCTCTTAAGGCTCAGTAGGTTTAAGGCTCAACGCGTTTCCCCACTTAAAAACTGTGGTTCATCAGGAGCTAAAGTTGATGAATTAAAGTACACAGAGTATATGTACCACAGTACTGTCGCTATGATGCACAGATCTAAGATTAGTTGCTCAATCGTAATGGCGCAAAGTTACTGATTTAGACAGTGAGGGTTGTTGAATAAGTAATAATTCAAGATGGAGTCAGTAGTGACATAACAACCACGGCGTAAGCGCTGAACGATAGTCAGCGACTACGCTATATCATGCCAGAGGCTGAGACTAAGCGGTCACAAGGCGTAAATGCTGAAAAAATAAACAGCGACTACGCTGTATAGTGCCAGACGGTCGCTTCGGTTGGCCACAATGCGTAAACGCTGAAAAATAATCAGCGACTAAGCTGTATAATGCCAGACGGTCGCTTTGGTTGGCCACAAGGCATAAATGCTGAAAAATAGTCAGCGGCCACGCTGTGTAGTGCCAGAGGCTAAAACTAGATGGTCGCCTCGCCTACAGCAGTCAGATGCCCTATGAGGACCGAAGAAAGCAAGGTAAAAGCCCTCACTGACTAGATACAGCCACAGGATAATCAAATAGACCTAGCTAAAAGTTAGATCTAGTCATGGTGGAGCAGTCTAGCTAAAGATTCTCAAAGCAGCTCAGCTAAAGCACCAGATATAGAGCACAACAAAATAAATGAAAGAAAGAGTATCAGGGACTCTACGCCAGAGTGTAAGATTAGATCCTGACATCCAAGGGTTGAACTTAGGTAAACAGGAGCTCTCCGCAGCTACTTTTGCAGATGATATTGCGTTTTTGGTAACAACCCCTGGGAGGGGCCTGCTGAGACTCGCTTCCCTCCTGGAGCAGTTTGGTGGCCTATCCAATTTCAAAATTAATTTTACTAAGCTTGCAGTCTTAAATATTTCCATACCGCTGACTCGCTGTAGAGCCTCAAATGCTAACGCTCCCTTCTCCTGGTCTGAGACAGCTATTGACTTCATATATATATATATATATATATATATATATATATACATATATATATATACATATATATATATATATATATATATATATATATATCGCCCCTTTTTATTCAAATTTCCTACCCAAAGTGAAGGTTGCAGCCCCTTGTTATACTTAAAGGCATACTCCATCCCAGCAGTCCATGTCCACTTCCTTTTGTACTTTACAGCTTTTCAATACATATGACAGTCAGTTTTATTCCTGTCAGTATATATTCATATTTCTAAATGCGTTTTGTTTCACTGAGAAGATAACTGTCTCATATATTGCGGGGTACAGATATGTAATTAGTTACATAACATAGGAATGGTCATGCCAAATTTCAAGTTTTTATGACATCGGGAAGTGAGAGAATTAGATTCCGTACGTAAAATTTGGACGCTAGTTCTTTTGTGCTAGAATTGAATAATTGAGTTGGAACCTCATTACTTTTCCTATTTTGGATATAATCTATGCTTGTGCCAAATTTCATATTTCTATGACATCGGGAAGTTGGAGAATTAGTGCCAAGTTAATGAGTGAGTAAGTCAGTCAGTCAGTGAGTGAGTCAGTGAGGGCTTTCATCTTTATAAATATAGATCAATGCTCAGGCCACATTTCAAGTTTCTATAACATCGGGAAGTGACAGAATTAGATTACGTACATAAAATTTGGACACTAATTCGTTTGTGCTTAGAATTGAATAATCGAGTTGGGACTAATTAGCTTTTCCTATTTATGACATAATCAATGCTCGTGAAAATTTCAGGTTTCTATGACATCGGCAAGTGAGAGAATTAGATTACGTACGTAAAATTTGGATGCTAATTCTTTTGCGCTTAGAATTGAATAATCGAGTTGGGACTCATTAACTTTTCCTATATGTGACATAATCAATGCTCGTGCCAAATTTCAAGTTTTTATGACATCGGGAAGTGAGAGAATTAGATTCTGTACGAAAATTTGGACGCTCGTTCTTTTGCGCAGAATTGAATAATCGAGTTGGGACCTCTTTTCTTTTCCTATTTTGGACATAATTAATGCTTGTGCCAAATTTTGTTTCTACAACATTGGGATGTTGGAGAATTAGTGGCGAGTCAGTCAGTCAGTGATGGCTTATATATATATACACCTTCTTAGGAAATAGCTAGCAGTAAATAGTTAACAAGCTCAATATTATACCCTGGTATTATACCCTGGTATGTACAAGTAGAAGTTGAAGCTAACCCCGAAACTTCCCAGGACTAGCTATCAAGGGGAGGAATTTCTTATCTCAAGTACTGGATTCTTTTGGTTCAGATTGGAATACTAATAAAGTCTATGCTACTTGGGTATATAGGAATTACATGTTCACATAGTGACTAGAGATGAGCGAGCACCAAAATGCTCGGGTGCTCGTTGCTCGAGTCGAACTTTGCGCGATCCTTGAGGGTTCGTTTCGAGTAACGAACCCCATTGAAATCAATGGGCGATTCGAGCATTTTTGTATATCACTCATGCCCCGCTAAGGTTTGGAAAACCCAAGAAAGTGATGGAAACGACACAGAAACGGATATGGCAGGCGAGGGGCAACATGCTGTGCTGCATTTCAGGTTCCCTGGTCCCACTATTAAGCCACAATAGTGGCAAGAGTGGGCCCCCCCTAACAATTTTTACTTCGGACAAACCCTCATTAGTAAGGCACACCTTAGCTAAGCACCACACTACCTCCAACTAAGCACAAGCACTGCCTGTGGGACACACCGCTGCCTCTTCTCCTGGGTTACATGCTGCCCACCCCTCCCCCCCACTCGCACAACCCAGTGTCCACAGCGCACACCAAAGTGTCCCTGCGCAGCCTTCAGCTGCCCTCATGCCACACGCTGGCCTCATAGCCACACCATCCTCATGTCTATTTATAAGTGCGACTGCCATGAGGATGAACCGGAGGCACACACTGCAGAGGGTTCGCAGGGCCAGGCAGTGACCCTCTTTAAAAGGGGTGGGGCGATAGCCCACAATGCTGTACAAAAGCAATGAGAAATCCAATCCTGTGCCACCTCTGTCAGGAGCTGCAAACGTGGGCATAGCAATGGGGAATCCATGTGCCACACAGTATTCATTCGGTCAAGGTGTCGCATAGCTCAATCGACACTGCAAGGGGAAAGCCATCTGCGCTTTGCCCCCTACCCAGGTTAGACAGTGTCTTTGTGCCAGACAGGTCAAACACCGCGATGGGAACTAAGTTTGCACCAACAGCATACATGGGTCCTAGGAAACCAAAGACATGAACAAAAAATTGATCTGAGCAGCCAAACATGGCAGACTTGCACCGCGCCCATGACATAGGCCTCCGCCCACAGCTTCAGCAATCCTAGGCAGGAAGCGGACTTTCACTGCACCCAGGACATACGCCTCTGCACAAACCCTCAGCAATCGCGGGCCTACAGCGGACTCCAATGCTAGCGTAGCTGAGCACGTCTCATTAGCGCTGTATTGCTCCTGTAGTTTGTCCTAATGCAGTGCCCCGGATAGTAGAGCTAACGTCAGATGAAATACAGGTGGGCTTCGGCCCACACTGCATGCCCCAAGCAGACTGGGGTTCTTTTTAAGTAGACACAGGCAGGTACAACTCCGTGTAGACCGACAGCATGGGTGGGTCCCAGGAAGCCACCGGCGGTACATAAATAATTCCCATTGCATTGCCCAGCACAGCTGAGGTAACATCAGATTAAATGCAGGTGGGCTTCGGCCCACACTGCATGCCCCAGTCTGACTGGGGTTTTTTATAAGTCAACACAGGCAGGTACCACTCCCTAATGTGAAGTTCGTGTGGACCCACAGCATGGCTGGGTCCCAGGAAGCCACCGGAGGTACATAAATAAATCCCATTGCATTGCCCTGCACAGCTGAGGTAACGTCAGATTAAATACAGGTGGGCTTCGGCCCACACTGCATGCCCCAGTCAGACCGGGGTTTTTAATACATAGACACAGGCAGGTACAAATCCCTAATGTGAATTCCCTGTGGACCCACAGCATGGGTGGCTCCCTGGAACCCACCGGCGGTACATAACTATATCCCATTGCAGTGCTCTGGACAGCAGAGCTAACGTCTGATTACATACAGGTGGGCTTTGGCCCACACTGCATGCCCTAGTCAGATTGGGTAAATGTTTTTTGGGCCATGTACGTGGAACACCGCGATGGGAACACATTTAGTGCACCCATAGTATGCACCGACCCCTGTAATACTCCTGTAGCTAAGGTATACGCACACCCCACTAACAGTTATGTTGCAGAAGTCTAGGGAGACCCTATTAACACTTCTGTAGTAATAGTATAGACGGACCCCAGTTACATTTCAGTAGCTGCAGTATAGGCAGAGCACAGTATCAGTTACATTTCAGTTGTAACGGTATCAACAGACCCCTGTAATATTTCCGTAACAGCAGGATAGGCATAGCCCAGTATTAGTGGGATTTCAGTAGTAACAGTATAGACACATTGACAACACCTATGTGGAAAAGCTAGTATTTTCTAAGACAAGAGAGGGGCATTTGATTGCAATGAAAAGGATACTCAAGGTACTGAAAGTCTGCACTCCTCATCTCAAGCTGGAAAATGGAAAGGCTACATTCCTATGGTTTCCGTTGTCCATTTCATTTACAGCAGTATTGACAGATCCCAGTAACATTTCAGTTCCAGCAGTGCAGACAGACCCCAGTAACATTTCAGTAGTTTCATTAGGGACAGGCCCCAGTAACATTTCTGTAGCCACAGTATAGACAGACCCCAATAACATTTCAGTAGTAGTAACAGTATAGACACACCCCTTTAACATTTCCATTGCAGCAGTGTAGGCTGAGCCCAGTAACATTTCATTTGCAGCAGTATTGACAGAGTGCAGTAACTTTTCAGTTGTAGTAACAGTATAGACAGTCCCCATTAACATTTATGTTGAAGCAGTATTGGCAAAGCTGCAGATTCACATTTCCCTGGCAGCAGTGTAGGGAGAGCATATTTTTTTTTTAACATTTCAGTAGTAGCAGTATAGTCAGACCCCAGTAACATTAACGTAGAAGCAGTATGGACAAAGCAGCAGATTCACAATTCCCTTGCAGCAGTGTAGGGAGAGTACAGCATTTGTAACATTTCAGTAGTAGCAGTATAGTCAGACCCCAGTAACATTAACGTAGAAGCAGTATGGACAAAGCAGCAGATTCACAATTCCCTTGCAGCAGTGTAGGGAGAGAACAGCTTTTGTTACATTTCAGTAGTAGCCGTATAGTCAGACCCCAGTAACATTAACGTAGAAGCAGTATGGGCAAAGCAGCAGAAAAACATTTTCCTGGCAGCAGTGTAGGGAGAGTACAGCATCTGTAACATTTCAGTAGTAGCAGTATAGACAGGCCCCAGTAACATTTACGTAGAAGCAGTATGGGCAAAGCAGCAGATTGACATTTCCCTTGCAGCAGTGTAGGGAGAGCACAGCATTTGTAACATTTCAGTAGTAGCAGTACAGTCAGACCCCAGTAACATTAACGTAGAATCAGTATGGGCAAAGCAGCAGAAAAACATTTTCCTGGCAGCAGTGTAGGGAGAGTACAGAATTTGAAACATTTCAGTAGTAGCAGTATAGGCAGGCCCTAGTGACATTTACGTAGAAGCAGTATGGGCAAAGCATCAGGAAAAAATTTCCCTGGCAGCAGTGAAGGGAAAGCATAGTATTTGTAACATTTCAGTAGTAGCAGTATAGTCAGACCCCAGTAACATTTACGTAGAAGCAGTATGGGCAGAGCCCAGTATTAGTTACATTTCTGTTATAGCAGTATAGACATGCCCCACTAACATTTCCGTTGAAGCAGTATGGGCAGAGCCCAGTATTAGTAAACTTACAGTAGTAATAGTATACTCCAACCAAGGTAACATTTCAGGAGCAGAAGTATCGGCAGACCGAAGTTACATTTCTGTTGCTGAAGTATAGTCAGACCCCTGTAGCATTACTGTGGCAGAAGTATAGGTAGGCAGAACAGAGTTACATTTCTGTAGCAAAAGTGTAGGCCAACCCCAGACACAGTGGTGTAGCATGAGTGCAGGCGAAACCCATAAAAATTACTTTGATTACATTGCAGGCGAGGGCCTGAAAAATTGGTGTACCTACAGTACAAATGTACCCCACAAAAAATTGCCCGTGCCCAACCAAGAGGGCAGGTGAAACCCATTAATCGCTTAGCGTACTATGGCTTAATTTTTAACTAGGCCTGGAGGCAGCCCAGTCAAAATAAAAATTGGTTCAGGTGGAAGTTTCAATGCTTTAATAAGAATTGAAACAGATAAATATTATTTAGAAAAGTTATATGAGCCTTTTGGGCCACAGAAAAATTGCCAGTCTGGGGTGATTACGTGAGGAGCCGGAGAAGGAGGACGAATATCATACACAGATTGACAAAGCTCTTTAGGTAACACTGCTGTCCGCTGGTGAAGAAGAGAAGTCTGGGGAAATCCAGGCTTTGTTCATCTTTATGAGTGTAAGCCTGTCGGCGCTGTCAGTTGACAGGCGGGTACGCTTGTCCGTGGCTGCACTAAACACCCTCTCTGACAAGACGATAGCCGCAGCGCAAGCCAACACCTCCAGGGCATACAGCGCAAGTTTGGGCCACGTGTCCAGCTTTGACACCCAGTAGTTGTATGGAGCAGAGGCGTCACGGAGGACGGTGGTATGATCGGCTACGTACTCCCTCACCATCTTCTTACAGTGCTCCCTCCGACTCAGCCTGGACTGGGGAGGTGTGACACAGTCTTGCTGGGGAGCCATAAAGCTGGCAAAGGCCTTGGAGAGTGTTCCCCTGCCTGCGCTGAACATGCTGCCTGATCTCCGCGCCTCCCCTTCTACTTCGCCCTCGGAACTGTGCCTTCTGCCACTAGCGCTGTCGGATGGGAAGTTTACCATAAGTTTGTCCACCAGGGCCCTGTGGTATTGCATCACTCTCAAACCCCTTTCCTCTTCGGGAAAAGAGTGGAAAGGTTCTCCTTATACTGTGGGTCGAGCAGTGTGTACACACAGTAATCCGTAGTGGCTAGAATGCGTCTAACGCGAGGGTCACGAGAAAGGCATGCTAACATAAAGTCAGCCATGTGTGCCAGGGCACCTGTACGCAACATATGGCTGTCCTCACTAGCAAGATCACTTTGAGGATCCTCCTCCTCCTCCTCAGGCCATACACGCTGAATGGATGAGAGGCAAGCAGAATGGCTACCCTCTGCAGTGGGCCCAGCTGTCTCTTCTTCCTCAGGCTTCTCCCCCTCGTCCTCCTCCTCCACGCGCTGATATATAGACATGAGGGTGCTCTGACTGTCCAGCGACATACTGTCTTCCCCCGCCTCCGTTTCCGACTGCAAAGCATCAGCCTTTATGCTTTGCAGGGAACTTCTCAACAGGCATAGCAGGGGAATGGTGACGCTAATGATTTCAGCATTGCCGCTCACCATCAGGGTGGACTCCTCAAAGTTTCCAAGTACCTGGCAGATATCTGCCATCCAGGCCCACTCCTCTGTAAAGAATTGAGGAGGCTGACTCCCACTTCGCCACCCATGTTGGAGTTCGTATTCCATTATAGCTCTACGCTGCTCATACAGCCGGGACAACATGTGAAGTGTAGAGTTCCACTGTGTGGACACATCGCAAAACAGTCGGCGCACTGGCAGATTAAACCGATGTTGCAGGGTGCGCAGGGTGGCAGCATCCGTGTTGGACTTACGGAAATGTGCGCTGACCCGGCGCACCTTGCCGAGCAGGTATGACAAGTGTGGGTAGCCTTTCAAAAACCGCTGAACCACCAAATTAAAGACGTGGACCAGGCATGGCACGTGCGTGAGGCTGCCGAGCTGCAGAGCCGCCACCAGGTTACGGCCGTTGTCACACACGACCATGCCCGGTTGGAGGCTCAGTAGCGAAAGCCAGCGGTCGGTCTGCTCTGTCAGACCGTGCAAAAGTTCGTGGGCCGTGTGCCTCTTCTCTCCAAAGCTGAGTAGTTTCAGCACGGCCTGCTGACGCTTGCCCACCGCTGTGCTGCCGCGCCGCACGACACCGACTGCTGGCGACGTGCTGCTGCTGACAAGTCTTGATTGCGAGGTAGAGGTTGCGTTGGAGGAGGAGGAGGAGGAAGGTTTAGTGGAGGTGGCATACACCGCCGCAGATACCAGCACCGATCTGGGGCCCGCAGTTCTGGGGCTGGGTAGTACATGAGCGGTACCAGGCTCTGACTCGGTCCCAGCCTCCACTAAATTCACCCAATGTGCTGTCAGGGAGATATAGTGGCCATGCCCGCCTGTGCTTGTCCACGTGTCTGTTGTTAAGTGAACCTTGCCAGGGTGAGGGCGCGTACAATGTTGCGTGAGACGTGGTCGTGCAGGGCTGGGACGGCACACCGTGAAAAATAGTGGTGACTGGGGGCAGTGTAGCGCGGGGCTGCCGCCGCTATCATGTTTTTGAATGCCTCAGTTTCCACCAGCCTGTAGGGGAGCATCTCCAGGCTGATCAATTTGGCTATGTGGACATTTAAAGTTTGAGCGTCAGGGTGCGTGGTGGTGTATTTGCGCTTTCGCTCCAACGATACTCTTAGCGACAGCTGGACACTGCGCTGAGAGACATTGCTGGATGGGGCCGAGGACAGCGGAGGTGAGGGTGTGGGTGCAGGCCAGGAGACGGTCGTGCCTGTGTCGTGAGAGGTGGGTTGGATTTCAGTGACAGGTTGGGGCCCAGGGGGAGAGGCAAGGGCGCAAGCTGGAGACGGTGAACGGCCTTCGTCCCACCTTGTTGAGTGCTTGGCCATCATATACCTGCGCATGCTGGTGGTGGCTCCCCGGCTGATCTTGGCACGACAAAGGTTGCACACCACTGTTCGTCGGTCGTCCTCCGTCTCAGTGAAAAACTGCCACACCTTAGAGCACCTTGGCCTTTGCACGGTGGCTTGGCGCAAGGGGGTGCTTTTGGAAACAGCTGGTGGATTATTCGCTCTTGCCCTGCCTCTACCCCTGGCCACCCCACTGCCTCTTCCAACCTGTCCTGCGGCTGCAATTGCCTCCCCCTCTGAAGACCTGTCCTCACCAGGTGGGGTCAGTCACCTCATCGTCCAGCGGCTCTTCCTCCGAATCCTCTGTGCGCTCCTCCCTCGGACTTACTGCCCTTACAACTACCTCACTGATAGACAACTGTGTCTCATCGTCATCATCCTCCTCACCCACTGAAAGCTCTTGAGACAGTTGCTGGAAGTCCCCAGCCTCATCCCCCGGACCCGGGAATTTTCCAAAGGTTAGGCATCGGTCACGACAAACTCCTCCGGTGGGAGAGGAACCATTGCTGCCCAATCTGGGCAGGGGCCCGAGAACAGTTCCTGGGAGTCTGCCTGCTCCTCAGAATGTGTCATTTTCATGGAGTGAGGAGGCTGGGAGGAAGGAGGAGCAGCAGCCAGAGGATTCAGAGTTGCAGCAGCGGACGGCGTAGAAGACTGGGTGGTCGATAGATTGCTGGATGCACTTTCTGCCATCCACGACAGGACCTGCTAACACTGCTCGGTTTTTAATAAAGGTCTACAACGTGGACCCGAAAATTGTGATATGAAGCTGGGGACCCCCAGAAACTGTCCTCTCTCCTAATCCCGCAGCAGCCGGCTGTGATTTACCTGGACCAGGAACTCGGCCTATGCCCACACCCACACGTGGACCTCCGCGTCCTCGACCGCGTCCACGTCCTCTACCCTACCCCTACCCCTCAGCATGGTGGATTAAGAATCGAGCAGAGACAGAGCAGTGTAAAAATGTTTGTGAATTATTGCCGCGCAGTTGGTGGCTGCCAGCTGTAATATAATGCAAAATGAAGCCAGAGATAAATTTTAAGGAAGGCTGCACGCAGGCTCTGCTGTGAACTATGCAGTTTGGATGGACGTGAAGTCCCACAGGCCACGCAGGCACATGCACTGGGTAACCATTAGCCGTAAAAAGGAATTTTTTTAAAATATCCTTATTTTACTCTGCAATGTAGGCTGAGGCTATGCAGTTGGTATTGCACTTTCAATCTATGGGCGTCGGGCAGACCGTGAACGTCTCAGACAGCACACGTATAACAGAGCGTTGTACAAAATGTGTGGTTTCTTGGCGTACACTTAGAGGCAGACTGCAGTGACACTATGCGAAGTGCAGACAGAAAAATATTTCTAAATGAAGGCTGCACGCAGGCTAGTCTGTGAACTATGCAGTTTGGATGGACGTGAAGTCCCACAGGCCACGCAGGCACATGCACTGGGTAACCGTTAGCTGTAAAAAGGAATTTTTTTAAAAATCTCTTTATTTTACTCTGCAATGCAGGCTGAGGCTAGGCAGTGTGTATTGCACTTTCAATCTATGGGCGTCGGGCAGACCGTGAATGTCTGAGACAGCACACGTATAACAGAGCGTTGTAGAAAATATGCGGTTTCTTGGCGTACACTTAGAGGCAGACTGCAGTGAGGCTACGCGAAGTGCGGACAGAAAAATATTTCTAAATGAAGGCTGCACGCAGGCTAGGCTGTGCAATGCAGAGGTACTACAACTCCCAGCAACCACGGAGTTAAATGCACACGGTCGCAGGTTGCCCTAAGAAGAACCGTTGGGGTACTTGTAGACAGGATTCTACACTACCACTGTCCCTGCCTGACCAATAGTGTCCCTATACTGATGTACAGACTGCAGCCTGAGAACACTACAGCCTGCATGCCCGATATACATTAAAAAAAAAAATTGTGCAAAACTGCTCACAGCAGCCACAACAGTAATGCACTAGGTGAGCTGTAGCCCTAAGAAGGGCCGTTGTGGTTCTTGAAGACGCTAACACTCTCCCTATAGCAGCAGCAGCATCAGCAGCACTGTCCCTGATCTCTCTTAGCGTGTGTCTGTGGCGAGCCGCGGGCGGGGCTGATTTAAATACTCGGGGGCCACTTGATCTCGCCAGCCACTCACTGCAGGGGGGTGGCATAGGGCTGGAACGTCACAGGAGGAAGTTGTAATGCCTTCCCTGTGTTTCTATTGGCCAGAAAAGGGTGCAAATTTCTCAGGGAAGGAAATGTAATGGAGTTGAGTACCGCGTGGTGCTCGTCTAGAGTAACGAGCATCTCGAACACCCTAATGCTCGAACGAGCATCAAGCTCGGACGAGTGCGCTCGCTCATCTCTAGTCATATCCATTTCACTAGCAATGTAGAATAAATACAAACTATTTGATTCACACTGAGAGTCAAGTATGGCATCTCATAGTTCTGTGAAGTACATCATTCTTATTTTTTTTTTGAAACACCCAAAATATATCTGAAGCACAGATTTCACTAACAGGAGGAAACATGACAGAAACAAGAGAAGGAGAGCAATGTGCCAAGCCTGTGTTAAGGCTTTGTGTTCATGGATAGTTGGAGTGTTATTTTTTTTACATTCCCATTGTTGAGGGACGAGGCTCTTGCTGGTGACCTGGGACACTCTGGAATATTGGGTATTGGGCAATGTCTGTTAAGGTAGCGGCGAAGCTGGCGGCTCAACGTCTGTTCTCCATTTCCAACTCCTGACTGTGAATGCTGCTGCCTGATCATCCACTGCGGAGGAGAAGCCAGAAGTAGGTGTTCTACTGCCCCTACACAAAAATGCTCAAAGACTACTACACAAACAGGGAAGGGGATAGAGGTAGCGACAGCTACAGCAGCGGGAGAGGGAGAAGTATGAGGCTGGCTCTATGTCCTCTGGCCAAGGGGGGCTCTATAAGGCAGCGGGTGATGGAAGTTCATGAGACTGTTCATACACGTTCTATTAAAGTTGTTTACATTCTTGCAGAGTTTTTGACACTTATCACAGATCTCACAAATAACTAGTCTTCTGTCATCACTTGTAGTTTCAAATGCCCAAGTTGCACAAGTTCTGTGAGCAGATCTAGGTGGGGCCAAATGTTGGTGGTGTTGTGACTAGTACTTGCTGATAGCAAAAGCACACCCTTTATGTTTGTCTGTGACACCCTACTCTCTATTTTAGCATGGTGTTGCCCTTCAAGGTTCACCTCTTCCTTTCCCCCTATGATTTGCTCTTATGACTTTCCCGGTCTGTTCATGTTGGGTTAAACACCTTATCATCTTCCACCTCCTCTTTATTGTCCTTCCCCTCCTGAGTGGACATTATATCACAGTGAGAATCGGGAGCTGGCACCAATGTTTCAAAATCGCCCTGAGTACACATTGCCTGTAGAAGGCTGACCATATGCACTGACCCACCCTCATCTTTCTCTGTAGAGGTTAAAAATGGTTGGACATCATAGCATTCAATGTCTTGGTCTTCTGCCTCTGGTTGTTTTGACTGCCTGGATGACATGAATGACACTGAATGATTAAACAGCTCCTCTGATTGATCTATGTGAACTGCTGTGAAGGGTGTGGGTGGTTTGGCATGAGTAAAGTGGAGGAGGGATGCTAATGACCAACTGGTGTAAACTGATGGCTGTTTAACTGAGACTGGGAGGAAGATGAGGTGGAGGTACTTAAGGCATCTTATGTCATCCACTCTATCATCTGTTCTGCAACCTTCACATGTAACCACCTCTAAGGAATTGCAGCGGGCTTGCCTTCTGCAAAACATGGAGGTGTTGCTTCATTGGGAACCACTTGAAGTATCAACTTAGCCCGGCCTCTACCACCTCCATCACCACCACCCGCATGTCTCCTACCCATTGCATTATTCATGTTTCCTTTTTATTTATTCATTTTATTTAGGTTTTGTTTACTTTTTATTGGAGTCTAATGTAACTTATCAGCTAACTTTGCAGTTTGCAGATGTTAGTGTAAGGTCTGCAAAAACCCTGTTTAGTTTTCTTTTTACTTTATTTAAACAAATGAAGCAATGCCAACTAAATAAACCGCCTTCTCTGCAAATAATTTGTAGTGACCAAACTCGCAATTTTGAATGATGTTGGAGATCACAAACAGAGAACTGTAATATTCTGCACAACAAAGCATACTTTGTGCATTTGCTTTGCTGCTGTATACATGACAGCAACAGAAAAATATCCTCTTCCAATGAACAGACCACATTTCATATCTATATATATATATATAAAGACGAAAGCCCTCACTGACTCACTCACTGACTTACTTACTCACTGACTGACTGACTGACTAACTTGCCAAAAGTTCTCCAACTTCCCGATGTTGTAGAAACATGAAATTTGGCACAAGCATAGATTATCTCCAAAACAGGAAAAGTAATTGGGTCCCAACTCGATTATTCAATTCTAGCGCAAAAGAATTGGTGTCGAAATTTTACGTACATAATCTAAATCACTCACTTCCCAATGTTATAGACACTTAAAATTTGGCACACGCATTGATTATGTCATAAATAGGAAAAGCTAATGGGTCCCAACTCCATTATTCAATTCTATGCGCAAAAGAATTAGCGTCCAAATTTTATGTACGGAATGTAATTTTCTCACTTTCCGGTGTCATAGAAACGTGAAATTTGGCACGAACTTTGATTATGTCATAAATAGGAAAAGCTAATGGGTCCCAACTCCATTATTCAATTCTATGCGCAAAAGAATTAGCGTCCAAATTTTACGCACGGGATCTAATTCTCTCACTTCCTGATGTCGTAGAACCATGAAATTTGGCATGAGCATTGATAATGTCATAAATAGGAAAAGTTAATAGGTCCCAACTCGATTATTCAATTCTAAGCACAAAAGAATTAGCGTCCAAATTTTACGTACGGAATCTAATTCTCTCACTTCCAGGTGTCATAGAAACTTGAAATTTGGCACGGGCATTGATTGAGACATATATTGGAAAAGTTAATGGGTCCCATCTCGGTTATTCAATTCTAAGCGCAAAAGAATTAGCGTCCAAATTTTACTTACGGAATCTAATTCTCTCACTTCCCGATGTCAGAGAAACTTGAAATTTGGCATGAGCATTGATTATGTCATAAATAGGAAAAGTTAATGGGTCCCAACTCGATTGTTCAATTCTAAGCGCAAAAGAATTAGCATCCACATTTTATGTACGAAATCTAATTCTCTCACTTCTTGGTGTAATAGAAACTCGAAATTTGGCACGGGCATTGATTGTGTCATAAATAGGAAAAGGTAATGGGTCCCAACGTGATTAATCAATTCTAACCGCAAAAGAATTAGCGTCCAAATTTTACGTACGGAATCTAATTCTCTCACTTCCCGTTGTCGTAGAAACATGAATTTTGCCATGAGCATTGATTATGTCATAAATAGAAAAAGTTTATAGGTCCCAACTCGATTATTTAATTCTAGTGCAAAAGAATTAGCGTCGAAATTTTATGTACATAATCTAAATCTCTCACTTCCCAATGTCATAGAAACATGAAATGTGCCATAAGCATTGAATATGTCATACATAGGAAAGGTTAATGGGTCCCAACTCGATTATTCAATTCTAAGCGCAAAAGAATTAGCGTCCACATTTTACGTATGAAATCTAATTCTCTCACTTCCTGATGTCATTTTATATAAAGGAAACGTCGCATGGTTACCTCCACGTGGTGTTTCCTGGGTAACGCAGAGAACTATGCAAAATGGTGAACATATGTTTTTCCGGTATCTCTAAAGTAACCATGACTTCATAAGATTTTCCATGTGAACACCAGATAAACACCAGTACCAAATTAACTCGGGCGAAGCCGGGTATATCAGCTAGTAGGTATATAAATGCGATGCAGCTTCTTTCTCTGCTCCCTCCAATAGAACTTTGTTTAACTTCTCTGCTGGTATACAAGCTGTCACATCCAGCAGCAATATATCCTCTGTAGATCCTTTTAACAACAGACCACGTGTTGCTTAGGTATATAAATGTGATGCAGCCACTCTGTCCTCTGCTCAACTGTAAAATGACTGCTGGTTACATTGTGCCTATGGATATGGATAGGTCCTGTAATGCACGCAACTACTGAAACTCTTGCCCATATGCAAGATGAAAGACACATTTGGTGAAATCAGAATGGTGCTTTAGCTGCTGATTGGCTGCATGCTAACTTCTGCAGCAGGCATAATAGAAAATTTTATTTTCCTGCAATTTTCATCCAAAATTGGTACAGACCAGCCTGATTTGATTTTGCAAAAATTGGAACAATTGTATCGAGTCAATCAAGATCAGCAAGATTAGTAATCTACACAACTCCAAATGTTTCACTTAGTTTTTCTTGCAACTGCATGCACACCCTTTAGTGGGTTATTGTCCTCATCCTCACTAGTAAGCAAAAAGTCCACTTATATGAGGGATATCATAATGACATCACAATGAGTAGCTAAATGGATGAGACATAAACCCTGATGGGTGGACTGATCATCTCTGCTCATTGATGATCAGATACTGGATGGCGGCTTTATAGGTATCTTGAGAACATTTATACCATATATGAGTTGTGTCATATTTGTAAGTCAGCTGGGGAATGCAGTTTTCTCTAATTCTATTCATTTAGTTTAAAAAAAAAACCTGCAATCAATGCTGAGAAACCAGCTGAGGATCTGAATAGGTAGCAGAGAGTAACGTGATAAATGAACAGGTTAACCCCTTCATGACCCACCCATATGTGTTTTCACATACTGGGTGTCTGGGCTTTAATCTACAGGACTGTAAAAACACGCTGACCCTGTAGACTAAGGGCTAATGCCCACATCCGGATTTCCGACGTGTGAAACGCAGCAGAAATCCGCGGTGTTTCGCCGCAGCTATTAGGTTCTATTGAATCTAATAGCTCAATGTACACACTGCAGAATTCCACAGCGTGAAATTGCCTGCGGCATGTCCTATTTGCCGCAGGAATACGTGCAGATGGCTTCCATTGTAGTCAATGGAAGCCGCCTGTCACGCTATACTTCCGCTGTAGCTCAGCGGAAGTATAGCGTGAATACGCACCCCACCCACCGCCAGTCATATGACACTGGCGGCGCGTCATGCGCTGTACTGCATATGCGCGCCGGCATGCCATGCGGGAGCTGTGCACTGGATCCAGCGGTGAGTATGGGGTCTTTGGGGGGGGGCACCGTGACGGACTCCTCTGCGATATTCCACTTGCGGAGCCCGTCATGGCCATGGGCATGAGCCCTAAAGCCACAGGGTCTGCAAGTGTGACAGCTCCCTGCTGTTGGCTTCCAGATATTGCTAACAGCCTGGAGCAGTCATGGGCGATTGCCATGGGTATGTGATCCCAAATCACGTGATCGCTGGTATCGCTGATGCCAATGATCGCATAAAAGTTTGGATCCATGACAGGAGCTGAAACTACTCACCTCCAGACTCCGAGATGTCTTGCAGCGATCTGGTCCTGAAAGGACCTGCCGTCATGCTTTGCTCATGCGTACTGGAGTTAAAAGGTCAGGAGCATGAACAGATGGCTGAACAGAAATTTTCCTTCTCTTTGCTAGTAAAGATAGCTGAGAGAAGGAAGATGCCACCGATGGCCATGGTATGCAGTCCCCAGTCACATGATCGCCGTTATTCAATGGATAACGGCCATCATGTGAAGTTAAAAAAAAGTTTAAAAAATATTTTAAAAGCTAAAGTTTCATCTCCTCTCATCGATCATATCCATGAGGATAGATGAAATTGTTTACCTAAGGTCCCCACATTTGTCCCCTGATGGGATCTTTATCAACGGACATTTCCCCGGCTTCTGCACATGCACCTGTTGGCAAAATAGTGGACGCATGCGCAAAAGCTGAGGATTGCCCAGGAAATTTAAAATCTGCCTGTTCCTGGCTTCCAAAGGTAGCCAAGAGCCTGGAGATTTCATGGTGAAGCTGCAGTATGCGGTCTCTGGTCACGTGATCGGTGTTATCTAATGGATAACGATGATCATGGAAAAGTTAGTTTTGCCTAAGGCACCTTCACTTACCTAAGGCACTCAGATTTGTCCCCTGACAGGATCTTTTTCTGCAGACCATACCCTGGCTTCTGTACGTGCGCCCATCTGCAAAATGGCAGACACATGCGCAAAAGCCAAGGATTGCCTCCGAAATTAATTATCTCCCTGCTCTTGGCTTCCAAAGGTAACTGAGAGCCTGGATCAGTGACCGAGGGCCATGATGAGTGGTCCCTGATCACATGATCCCCGTTATCCAATGGATAATTTCGATCACGTAAGAGTTTTTTAAAAAGTTAACCCTTCCCAATCCACTGTCTCACGTCTAAAAATTTTCTGATTGAAGGCTGTATAGCTCCGATGTCAGAATGTGTCCGGCAGGGTATTCTTACTGCATATTACTGGCTGCTCTGTTGTCGGGGGCTGCTCCAGCATGCCCCATACTGCAGTACTGGCTCTTTTCCACATTCTGTGCATGTGCCTATCAGCAAAATGATGAACACATGCGCAGGAGTCGGGGAGAGGCTCGGCAAATGTAAAATCTCCTTGCTCCTGACTCTTTGTTGAGCAGTCCCCGGTCATGTGATCACCATTATCAAATAGTATGAAAAAGTAGCGATCTACCTTAGGCCGGTCTCACACAACCAGATAGTAATTGCGGATTACACATGCGTTTGATCCACAGTAATACGCATATCAATCAAATGCATCGGATTACACAATTCCACTCACATTAGCGGGTTGGAATTACGTAATCCAGTTGCAGAAAACAGAACGCAGCAGGTTCTATTCTACCACGAATATCCGCGACATGAAGCCCATTGTGTTCTATTGTCTCGGATATAACTACAGCCCATAGGCAATTTAATTGTGTACGTGCTGCGGGTACCCACATCGTCGCTAGTCTACAGCATGGGAAATACAAATAAAAAAAAAAAAAAGGTGTACTGCATATGACTGCCTTTTTAAGTATGCAGTTATGTGCAGTACATTATGTAGCAGAACGCAGGGCCACAGCCAGACTCATAGCTAGTATCCGCTGTGGGCCTCCACAAACATATTCCTCATATGGCTGTGTGAACCTTGCAATGTTCGGAGCACTACCTGTAATGCCTATGTAATTTACAAGAAGCCCCGGGCATGCTCACCTTCCTGCACAAATGTGCAGTGGGGCCAGGAATTTATTCAGTTGTGCCCTGAAAGCCAAAGGCTGTACCCTCAAATGCAGGCCTAGCCATGTGTCCTGTAAGCAGATTAGGGACACAATAGGTACGTTTCTGAACACGGGACAAACAGGGGGATCCATTTTTAGAGTGCAAGTCTCCATTCATATGTGTGCTGAACAAAAAAAAACTGATTTTAAAATGACTCAATTACCAAAAAATTAAAAATCGTAATTTTTCTTATTCTACTTTGCCTAGATTCATTCAAAAACTGTGGAGTCAAAATACACAGTACACCCCTAGATGAATTTGTTAAGGGGTCTAGTTTTCAAAATGGGGTCATTTGTGGGGGTTCTCTGTATTTTTGGCAGCTCAAGGGCTCTACAAGTGGGCCATAGTGCCTGAAACACCTTCAAGCAAAATGTCCTGTTCTGAAAGCCACCAGCTGCTCCTTTTAGTTTGGCCCTCATTATGCATGCAGACAGAAGATTGGGGCCATAATGGATATGTCTCTGAACACAGGAAAAAAGGGGTATCCATTTTATGGTGCAAATTCTCGTTTTCATGTGCACAACAGGAAAAAAAAACGTATTTAAAATTACATTTTTGCAAAAATTTAATTCCATTTTTTCTCCTCTAAATTGCATTAACATCTGAAAAAATTGTGATGTCAAAATATACCCCTAAGTGAATATATTAAGATGTGTATTTCTTTTTAATTGGGGTCATTTGTGGGGGTATCTATATCATTCTGACACCTATGAGCCTTTGCAATCTTGGATGGTGTAGGAAAGCAAAGTGTTCCTCAAAATGTTGATAATGTTAAATTTGTACGTCTCCTAAATGGTTAAAATAATACTAAAGTTTTTCAAATATTCATCCAGAATAAAGTAAACAGATGGAAATATTTTTTTTATCGAAAATTTGTATAGTAGGTTTGCACATATTTAAATATTGGAGTTGAAAATGTGAAAAAAATGACAATATTTTAAACATATTCCCAATTTTTGCACTTTTAATAAATATAAACAAATTCTATCAGTCTTTTTTTACCACCTAAATGAAGTACAATATGTGATGAAAAAACATTGTCAGAATTACTTGGATATGCAAAATTGTTATGGTGTTATATGTTAGGGCTTATTTACACGAGCGTATATCGGACGGCGTTTTAACGGCTGGCCGATATACGCTTCCGTCTAAGAAAGTCCCCCCTTCCCTCCCCCTCATCGGCTCTCTGCTTCTCTCCTCCCCTCCAAGTGCTTTGCAGTGGGAGTGGGTGGGACAGGGACGGAGCTTAGCTTTCACCCCCTCCCTGCCCCTTGTCTATAGCCAGCAATGGGAGTGCGTGGGACAGAGTGTCCCACCCCCTCCCATTACAAACGCCGGAGTGGAGAAGAGAGGCAGAGAGCCAGTGAATGGGAAGGAAGGGGGGAACTGCTTAGATGGAAGCATATATCAGCCGATATACACGCATGTAAATAAGCCCTTAAAGTGACACAGGTCACATTTCAAAATTTGGGTTGGTCATTAACGGGTTAGTCAGGAGCGGAGAAGTCAGGAAAAGCTGTGGAACAAGCACTAGTCAAATCTAGGAGAACAGACGGAATAGTAAGACGCTTTTTGCATTTTACTAATTGCTCAGACACCCTGTAGTTGGGGAGCGGGCCTTAATTAGATAGGAGACTATCCAGATTTTGCAGGGTCTGGAAAGCTGGCCGGTTAGTGGTGGCTCCAGCATGTGCTGTTGCACCCTTCAAACAATAAAGAGAGCAGGCAAATGACAGAAGATGGAGACAGAGGCAGGAAGACCAACACCAAGCACACTTGCTGGAGGAGGTGAGGGAAGTCGATGGCCCAGATATTTGACAACATGAAGATTTTTTGCATTTATGTGTCATCAGAAAATGACCTGTTGTATGAGTCAAGTTTTTTATGTTTAACATTTTTTTAAACATTTTTGCGATTTTGTTTTAAATTTTGATGACACAATTTACAGTAAATTGTGAAGAATCGTAATATCCTGCAGTTTTCACACTGACCTAGGGACCGTTTTACAAGGGTCGACTGCAGCCCATATGCACCCCATATTCATCTCAGTGATGATCACTGCTTCTATACAGGAGCGATTGTTGCTCAGTGAATGGAGGTGGAGCTGGTCTAGGATCACCCGCCTCCATTCAAATTAATCAGGCAGTCAATTATAGATGAACAACCTCTTGTTTACACAGGCAGATGATCATCTGATTATTGATGGCTGCATAATCTGAACGACTAACAAATTATCTTTCACCGCTGAGATTAGAGATGAGCGAACGTACTCGTCCGAGCTTGATACTCGTTCGAGTATTAGCGTGTTCGAGATGCTCGTTATTCGAAACGAGTACCACGCGATGTTCAAGTTACTTTCACTTTCATCTCTGAGACGTTAGCGCGCTTTTCTGGCCAATAGAAAGACAGGGAAGGCATTACAACTTCCCCCTGCGATGTTCAAGCCCTATACCACCCCCCTGCAGTGAGTGGCTGGCGAGATCAGGTGTCACCCGAGTATATAAATCGGCCCCTCCCACGGCTCGACACAGATGCATTCTGACATAGTTCAGGGAAAGTGCTGGTGATGCTGGAGCTGCTATAGGGAGAGTGTTAGGAGTATTTTAGGCTTCAAGAAACCCAACGGTCCTTCTTAGGGCCACATTTGACCGTGTGCAGTACTGTTGAGGCTGCTTTTTGCAGTGTTGCACATTTTTTTTTTTTTTTTGTATATCGGCCGTGCAGAGCATTGCATCCAGAGCATTGCGTCCTGCAGTAATTTTACATAGTCCAGGGCCAGTAGTGATGAGGCAGGGACAGAAGACATATACAGTCTATATAGGCAGTGGGCTTTTCCAAAAAAATTTGGGAAAAAAAATCTATTTGGGCTGCCAGTGACTGTCCTCAGTGTACTGGGTCTGTGCTGGGGGTAGTTGTCCTAATTCATACGCAGCCAGCTAAGTGTTACAGCAGGCTTGCGCAAAATTCTTTCCTGGCTCTGCGTTGCCCGTCACATCACCGCTGTATTCCTGTCCAGAGTGAAACAGTCTGCAGTAATTTTACATAGTCCAGGGCCAGTAGTGGTGAGGCAGGGACAGAAGACATATACAGTCTATATAGGCAGTGGGCTTTTCCAAAAAAATTTGGGACAAAAAAATCTATTTGGGCTGCCTGTGACCGTCCTCAGTGTACTGCGTCTCTGCTGGGGGTAGTTGTCCTAATTCATACGCAGCCAGCTAAGTGTTACAGCAGGCTTGCACAAAATTCTTTCCTGGCTCTGCGTTGCCCGTCACATCACCGCTGTATTCCTGTCCAGAGTGAAACAGTCTGCAGTAATTTTACATAGTCCAGGGCCAGTAGTGGTGGTGAGGCAGGGACCGAAGACATATACAGTCTATATAGGCAGTGGGCTTTTCCAAAAAAATTTGGGAAAAAAATTCTATTTGGGCTGCCTGTGACCATCCTCAGTGTACTGCGTCTCTGCTGGGGGTAGTTGTCCTAATTCATATGCAGCCAGCTAAGTGTTACAGCAGGCTTGTGCAAAATTCTTTCCTGGCTCTGCGTTGCCCGTCACATCACCGCTGTATTCCTGTCCAGAGTGAAACAGTCTGCAGTAATTTTACATAGTCCAGGGCCAGTAGTGGTGGTGAGGCAGGGACCGAAGACATATACAGTCTATATAGGCAGTGGGCTTTTCCAAAAAAATTTGGGAAAAAAATTCTATTTGGGCTGCCTGTGACCATCCTCAGTGTACTGCGTCTCTGCTGGGGGTAGTTGTCCTAATTCATATGCAGCCAGCTAAGTGTTACAGCAGGCTTGTGCAAAATTCTTTCCTGGCTCTGCGTTGCCCGTCACATCACCGCTGTATTCCTGTCCAGAGTGAAACAGTCTGCAGTAATTTTACATAGTCCAGGGCCAGTAGTGGTGGTGAGGCAGGGACCGAAGACATATACAGTCTATATAGGCAGTGGGCTTTTCCAAAAAAATTTGGGAAAAAAAATTCTATTTGGGCTGCCTGTGACTGTCCTCAGTGTACTGCGTCTCTGCTGGGGGTAGTTGTCCTAATTCATACGCAGCCAGCTAAGTGTTACAGCAGGCTTGCGCAAAATTCTTTCCTGGCTCTGCTGTGCGTTCCGTAAGCGAAGTCAGCCTCCAACCACAGGCCAATAAGCGGCACATTTAATTACAGCATTCTGTTTCTGCACTACTGGTAACACACCATGCTGAGGGGTAGGGGTAGGCCTACAGGACGTGGACGCGGGCGAGGACGCGGAGGCCCAAGTTAGGGTATGGGCACAGGTCGAGCTCCTGATCCAGGTGTATCGCAGCCGACTGCTGCGGGATTAGGAGAGAGGCACGTTTCTGGCGTTCCCACATTCATCTCACAATTAATGCGTCCACGCAGTAGACCTTTATTAGAAAATGAGCAGTGTGAGCAGGTCCTGTCATGGATGGCAGAAAGTGCATCCAGCAATCTATCGACCACCCAGAGTACTGCGCCGTCCACTGCTGCAACTCTGAATCCTCTGGCTGCTGCTCCTCCGTCCTCCCAGCCTCCTCACTCCATTACAATGACACATTCTGAGGAGCAGGCAGAACTGTTCTCGGGCCCCTGCCCAGAATGGGCAGCAATGGTTCCAAATCCTCTCCCACTAGAGGAGTTTGTCGTGACTGATGCCCAACCTTTGGAAAGTTCCCGGGGTCCGGGAATGAGGCTGGGGACTTCCGGCAACTGTCTCAAGAGCTTTCAGTGGGTGAGGAGGATGATGATGATAAGACACAGTTGTCTATCACTCAGGTAGTAGTAATTGCAGTAAGTCCAAGGGAGGACCGCACAGAGGATTCGGAGGAAGAGCAGCAGGACGATGAGGTGATTGACCCCACCTGGTTTGCTACGCCTACTGAGGACAGGTCTTCAGAGGGGGAGGCAAGGGCAGCAGCAGGGCAGGTTGGAAGAGGCAGTGCGGTGGCCAGGGGTAGAGGCAGGGCCAGACCGAATAATCCACCAACTGTTTCCCAAAGCGCCCCCTCGCGCCATGCCACCCTGCAGAGGCCGAGGTGCTCAAAGGTCTGGCAGTTTTTCACTGAGAGTGCAGACGACCGACGAACAGTGGTGTGCAACCTGTGTCGCGCCAAGATCAGCTGGGGAGCCACCACCACCAGCCTCACCACCGCCAGCATGTGCAGACATATGATGGCCAAGCACCCCACAAGGTGGGACGAAGGCCGTTCACCGCCTCCGGTTTGCACCGCTGCCTCTCCCCCTGTGCCCCAACCTGCCACTGAGATCCAACCCCCCTCCCAGGACACAGGCACTACTGTCTCCCGGCCTGCACCCACACCCTCACCTCCGCTGTCCTCGGCCCCATCCACCAATGTCTCTCATTGCAGCATCCAGACGTCGCTAGCGCAACTGTTTTGAGCGCAAGCGCAAGTACGCCGCCACGCACCCGCACGCTCAAGCGTTAAACGTGCACATAGCCAAATTTATTAGCCTGGAGATGCTGCCGTATAGGGTTGTGGAAACGGAGGCTTTCAAAGGTATGATGGTGGCGGCGGCCCCACGCTACTCATTTCCCAGTCGCCACTACTTTTCCCGATGTGCCGTCCCAGCCTTGCACGACCACGTCTCCCGCAACATTGTACGCGCCCTCACCAACGCGGTTACTGCCAAGGTCCACTTAACAACGGACACGTGGACAAGCACAGGCGGGCAGGGCCACTATATCTCCCTGACGGCATATTGGGTGAATTTAGTGGAGGCTGGGACAGAGTCAGAGCCTGGGACCACTCACGTCCTACCCACCCCCAGAATTGCGGGCCCCAGCTCGGTGCTGGTATCTGCGGCGGTGTATGCTTCCTCCACTAAACCACCCTCCTCCTCCGCAACCTCTGTCTCGCAATCAAGATGTGTCAGCAGCAGCACGTCGGCAGCAGTCGGTGTCGCACGGCGTGGCAGCACAGCGGTGGGCAAGCGTCAGAAGGCCGTGCTGAAACTACTCAGCTTAGGAGATAAGAGGCACATGGCCCACGAACTGCTGCAGGGTCTGACAGAGCAGACCGACCGTTGGCTTGCGCCGCTGAGCCTCCAACCGGGCATGGTCATGTGTGACAACGGCCGTAACCTGGTGGCGGCTCTGCAGCTCGGCAGCCTCACGCACGTGCCATGCCTGGCCCACGTCTTTAATTTGGTGGTTCAGCGCTTTCTGAAAAGCTACCCACGCTTGTCAGACCTGCTCGGAAAGGTGCGCCAGCTCTGCGCACATTTCCGCAAGTCCCACACGGACGCTGCCACCCTGCGCACCCTGCAACATCGGTTTCATCTGCCAGTGCACCGACTGCTGTGCGACGTGCCCACACGGTGGAACTCCACACTCCACATGTTGGCCAGGCTCTATGAGCAGCGTAGAGCTATAGTGGAATACCAACTCCAATATGGGCGGCGCAGTGGAAGTCAGCCTCCTCAATTCTTTACAGAAGAGTGGGCCTGGTTGGCAGACATCTGCCAGGTCCTTGGAAACTTTGAGGAGTCTACCCAGGTGGTGAGCGGCGATGCTGCAATCATTAGCGTCACCATTCCTCTGCTATGCCTCTTGAGAAGTTCCCTGCAAAGCATAAAGGCAGACGCTTTGCGCTCGGAAACAGAGCAGGGGGAAGACAGTATGTCGCTGGATAGTCAGAGCACCCTCCTGTCTATATCTCAGCGCGGTGGGGAGGAGGAGGAGCATGAGGAGGAGGGGGAAGAGACAGCTTGGCCCACTGCTGAGGGTACCCATGCTGCTTGCCTGTCATCCTTTCAGCGTTTATGGCCTGAGGAGGAGGAGGAGGATCCTGAAAGTGATCTTTCTAGTGAGGACAGCCATATGTTGCGTACAGGTACCCTGCCACACATGGCTGACTTCATGTTAGGATGCCTTTCTCGTGACCCTCGCATTACACGCATTCTGGCCACTACGGATTACTGATTGTACACACTGCTCGACCAACGGTATAAGGAGAGCCTTTGCACTCTCATACCCGAAGAGGAAAGGGGTTCGAGAGTGATGCTATACCACAGGACCCTGGCGGACAAGCTGATGGTAAAATTCCCATCCGACAGCGCTAGTGGCACAAGGCGCAGCTCCGAGGGCCAGGTAGCAGGGGAGGCGCGGAGATCAGGCAGCATGTACAGCACAGGCAGGGGAACACTCTCTAAGGCCTTTGACAGCTTTCTGGCTCCCCAGCAAGACTGTGTCACCGCTCCCCAGCAAGACTGTGTCACCGCTCCCCAGTCAAGGCTGAGTCGGCGGGAGCACTGTAAAAGGATGGTGAGGGAGTACGTAGCCGATCGCACGATCGTCCTCCGTGACGCCTCTGCCCCCTACAACTACTGGGTGTCGAAGCTGGACACGAGGCCTGAACTCGCGCTCTATGCCCTGGAGGTGCTTGCTTGTCCTGCGGCTAGCGTCTTGTCAGAGAGGGTGTTTAGTGCGGCTGGGGGAATCATCACGGATAAGCGTACCCGCCTGTCAACTGACAGTGCCGACAGGCTTACACTCATCAAGATGAACAAAGTCTGGATTTCCCCAGACTTCTCTTCTCCACCAGCGGACAGCAGCGATACCTAAACAATACGTAGGCTGCACCCGCGGATGGAAGCATTGTTCTCTATCTCCATCAAAAACGTGGACCTTTTAGCTTCATCAATCTGTGTATAATATTCATCCTCCTCCTGCTCCTCCTCCTGAAACCTCACGTAATCACGCTGAACGGGCAATTTTTCTTAGGCCCACAAGGCTAAGTCATATAATTTTTGTAAACAATTTTTATACGTTTCAATGCTCATTAAAGCATTGAAACTTGCACCTGAACCAATTTTTATTTTAACTGGGCTGCCTCCAGGCCTAGTTACAAATTAAGCCACATTAACAAAAGCGATTAATGGGTTTCACCTGACCTCTTGGTTGGGCATGGGCAATTTTTCTGACGTACATTAGTACTGTTGGTACACCAATTTTTTGGGGCCCTCGCCTACAGTGTAATCCAATGAATTTTTTGCACACCTGCATTAAAGCTGACGTTACATCAGCTGTGCTGGGCACTGCAATGGGATATATTTATGTACCGCCGGTGGGTTCCAGGGAGCCACCCATGCTGTCGGTCCACATGGAGTTGTAACTGCATGTGTCCACTTCTAAAGAACCCCAGTCTGACTGGGGCATGCAGTGTGGGACGAAGCCCACCTGCATTAAACATGACATTACCTCAGCTGTGCTGGGCACTACAATGGGATATATTTATGTACCGCCGGTGGGTTCCAGGGAGCCACCCATGCTGTCGGTCAACACGGAGTTGTAACTGCATGTGTCCACTTCTAAAGAACCCCAGTCTGACTGGGGCATGCAGTGTGGGCCGAAGCCCACCTGCGTTAAACATGACATTACCTCAGCTGTGATGGGCAATGCAATGGGATATATTTATGTACCGCCAGTGGCTTCCTGGCACCCACCCATGCTGTCGGTCCACAGGGACTTCACAATAGGGAGTTGTACCTGCCTGTGTCTATGAATTAAAAACCCCGGTCAGGTTGGGGCATGCAGTGTGGGCCGAAGCCCACCTGCATTTAATCTGACGTTAGCTCTGCTGTCCAGGGCACTGCAATGGGATACACTTATGTACAGCCGGTGTGTTCCAGGGAGCCACCCATGCTTTGGGTGCACACGGAATTCCCATTGCGGAGTTGTACCTGCCTGTGACTATTTATAAAAAACCGCGGTCTGACTGGGGCATGCAGACACCTTGACAGAATGAATAGTGTGTGGCACATAGGTTTCCCATTGCTATGCCCACGTGTGCAGCTCCAGATGGAGGTGGCACAGGATTATATTTCTCATTGCTTCTGTACAGCATTGTGGGCTATCGCCCCGCCCCTTTTAAAGAAGGTCGCTGCCTAGCCGTGCCAACCCTCTGCAGTGTGTGCCTGCGGTTCCTCCTCATGGCAGACGCACTTATAAATAGACATGAGGGTGGTGTGGCATAAGGGCAGCTGAAGGCTGCGCAGGGACACTTTGGTGTGCGCTGTGGACACTGGGTCATGCGGGGGGAGGGGGGTTGGGCAGCATGTAACCCAGGAGAAGTGGCAGCGGAGTGTCATGCAGGCAGTGATTGTGCTTTGTCGGAGGTAGTGTGGTGCTTAGCTAAGGTATGCATTGCTAATGAGGGCTTTTCAGAAGTAAAAATTGTTGGGAGGGGGGGGCCCACTCTTGCCGCTATTGTGGCTTAATAGTGGGACCTGGGAACTTGAGATGCAGCCCAACATGTAGCCCCTCGCCTGCTCTATCCGTTGCTGTGTCGTTCCCATCACTTTCTTGAATTGCCCAGATTTTCACAAATGGAAACCTTAGCGAGCATCGGCAATATACAAAAATGCTCGGGTCGCCCATTGACTTCAATGGGGTTCGTTATTCGAAACGAACCCTCGAGCATCGCGAAAATTTCGTCCCGAGTAACGAGCACCCGAGCATTTTGGTGCTCGCTCATCTCTAGCTGAGATCATGCAGACATTACACTGAATAATTATCGTTCAGATTCCACAGATTCAATGGGAATCTGAATGATAATTGTGCAGTGTAAAAGGGGCTTAACCCCTTAAGGGCATGTCTCTTTTTTTACCACATTTTCGTTTTTTCCTCCCACTTTTTAAAAAAAGTGTAACTCTTTTATTTATTCATCAATAGACATGTCTAAGGGCTTGTTTTTAGAGGGACGAATAGTATTTTTCAACAATTCTACTTATTGTACCATATAATGTGCTGAAAAACTTTTAAGAAACTTTTTAAGAAAGTGGAGCAAAATGAAAAAAAAAACAAAACTAAATTCTGCCATCTTTGGGTGTGTCTTGTTTCTGCAAAAATGAAGTTATAACTTTATTCTATGGTTCAGTACGATTACTACATTCCCAATTCATATATATATATATATATATATATATATTTTTTTTTTTTTTTTTACTATAATACTTTTATTTTTTTTCAAAAATGTTTATTTTTTTAAATTATTTACTGTTGCGATCATCTGACGCCATGATTTTTTTTTCTGTTGACATAGTTATGTGAGAGCACATTTTTTGTGGGATGTCCTATAGTTTCCGTTGGTACCATTTTTCAATACATATGATGTTTTGATCGCTTTTTATTGCCTTTTTTCTTGGAGAGTGGGTGACCAAAAAAAGCGCATTTCTGGTGTTATTTTTTACTGATGACATTCCCTGTGTGAGGTAATTAATGCAACATGATAGATCAGACTTTTATGGACGCAGCGATACCAAATATGTATTTTTGTTTTACTATTTAGATTCTTTAATGAAAATTTTTTAAATCTTAATTTAAGTTTTTTTCTAAGTCCGCAGAGGGGACAATAACTTGCGATGCTTTGATCGCTCCTGTCATAGCATTACATCATACTGTGATCAGACAGGCATTCTATCAAGCCACCGCATGGGTATGGATTGATAGGCATTCTGCCATGACAACCCTGGGGCCTTTCAGAAGGCACCCGACTACCATGACAACTGCATGGCAACCTGCGATCTCATCACGGAGGGCTGTACTGGGCCCTGAAAATCGATCAGGGCATTTAACCCCTTGAGTGGCGGGTTTCCTACCATCCTGTCAGACCCACCAGGGCAGGTTTTTTTAAATGGTCTAATCATTGAATTTCAACTAATTTTGCAGTTGTGTCTCAAGAGCCATAACTTTTTCATTTTTCCATTGACATGGCCATATAAGGGCTTGTTTTTTGCGGGACAAGTTGTGGTTTTTTAAACAGGGGGAGGAAAAAAAGAAAAAAGGGGCCATGTCATTAAGGGGTTAAATAATGCATTAACTTCCTTCTCTGGGTCATTACGACGCATGGATACCACATGTGTGATTGTATTTTTGATTTTTTTACAAAGTAAAGGGAGACAAGTGTTTTTATTATTTTTTTTATAAGTTTTTACCTTTTTTTTATTTCTTTTTTTTTTGTCCCTTTAGGGGACTTCCACAGGGACCCATCAGGACCCCTGATCACATTCCGGGGGTCCGATGGTGACAGCCCTTTACATGCTGCAGTGACAGCCCTTTACATGCTGCAGTCACATAGACTGCAGCATATAAGGGGTTAACACAGCAGAGATCGGAGGTTTTCTCTGATCTCTGCTGTAAGAGCTAGTACCTAGCTGTCCTCTGACAGCTAACAACCAGCTCTCCCTGCCACAGAGACCATCGGCTTGCTTCTGACAAGCCGATGGTCTCTATGGCAACCTGTAAACAAAGCAGGAGATTGCCGGCATATCGACAATATCTTCTGCTAGTTTTTCAAAGCCCTTGCTTTGCTCTCTGTGGGTCTGTGCAGGCAGAGCACACTGCTACAGCTTGTGGCATTGTGCTCTGCAGCTCCCATAGTGATACATAGCCCGGAAATCTTCCGGGCTATGTTGCTATGAGCAGTGGAGCTCGTCCCGGAAATTTTCCGGGCGTGCCACTCAAGGGGTTAAATGCCACTGCCAGAATTGAATATCTATTTAAGAAGTGTACAATATGTGCTTTTTCTGTTCCCTGTTACGACATAAACCAGCTTCCAAGGTGACTGCTCCACTGTATTGCTGCAAAACTCGGCATGCAGTGACAGCTATCCCACCTAACCACTGTATTCAACCTCTAGCATTTTCCTCTCCTCATTCAAACATGCTATTATATCCCCACTGCAAAAGAAACCGACTCTTGACTTGACTGATGCTGCCAACTACCGACCCATCTCAAATCTCCCCTTAATCTTGAAACTATTAGAATGCCTAGTTTACTCTCGCTTAAAAGCTAGCTCCCAGAAAAGACTCTTCTTGGCCTCCTACAGTCCAGCTTCCGCCCTCCACACTCGTCAGAAACCACTGTAATGATAGTGTCAAACAACCTCCTGATGGCTAAATCGAGGGGTGGCAATTCCCTACTGATGCTCCTCGACCTCTCCGCAGCATTTGACACTGTTGACCACAAACTCCTCCTCAGTATGCTTCACTCCATTTGGCTAAAGAACACTGCTGTCTCTTGGTTCTCCTCCTACCTATGTGACTACTCGTTCAACATATCCTTTGCTAGCTCTACCCCCTCTCCTCTTCCCCTTGCTGTTGGGGTCCCCCAGGGCTCAGTCCTCACCCCTCGCCTCTTCTCCATCTACACAGCCCCTATAGGACAAACAATCATGAGATTTGGCTATCAGTACTATCTCTATGCTGACGACACACAGTTATACACCTCTTTCCATGATATCACAGTACTATTCCTTCAGAATGCCATCTACTGTCTGTCTGCTGTCTCTAATACTAGGTCCTCTCTCTACCTAAAACTGAACCCCTCAAATACTGACTTACTCATGTTTCTACCCTCTACTAACTGACCTCATCTTGACATCTCCATCTCAGTGTGTGGCAACACCATGACTCCCTGCACACCTGCTGTCTTGGGCTTATATTCAACTCTGATCTCTCCTTTACCCCCTACATCCAATCTCCGGCCCAAACATGTCAGCTACACCTCAAGAATATCACAAGAATACGCCCTTTTTCCCACCGTGGACACGCTAAAAATGCTCACTGTTGCTTTCATCCACTCTCGACTCGATTATTGCAACTCGCTGTTGATCAGCTTCCCCCGCACGAGACTTTCCCTTCTTCAATCCATCCCAAATGCGGCAGTCAGGCTCATCTCCCTTTCCAGCCATTACTTGGACACCTCTGCCCTGTGCCAGTCACTGCGCTGGCTACTCATTAAATACAGAATTCAATTCAAACTCACTACCCTCATCCACAAAACTCTCAGCAGCACCGTGCCACCATATATTGCCTCCCTCATCTCAATCCGCCACCCAGCCAACGCTCTCCGCTCTACTAATGAAATCAGATTAAGCCTCCCTTTAACTCAAACCTCTCACTCCTGCCTCTAAGACTTCTCCAAAGCAGCATTGGACCTCTGAAATGAAAAAGCTATCCGGACAATCACTGACACACAAAAATTCAGGCGTGCTCTAAAAACATTCCTCTTCAGGGAGGCATACCAGAACCTCTAAACCAAACCCTCTGTACTCCGCCTGATAAAGTGCTCCCAGTCCTACTGATTTCAATCCCTGCTTGCCACAATCAACCACCCCCTGCAGTCACACCGATTCGACCTTAATATGGCTCAATTTGACCATTATCTATGTGTATTGAATCCCCCACACTCCACCTTGCCATTTAGTGCACATCTCCAGCCCCATTACCTTCTATATCACCCCATTATTTGTAGTATGTTAGAGCAGGACCGGCACCCTACTGTTTCCATTAATTGATTACTACATGTAATCGGGGTTTCGTAAGTGCTACAGAATATGTTGACACTATGTAAATAAAAATTATCAATATCAAACTGCTAAAGACCACTTGTCCATGAGTATGTGAGTACTTCTCATGCTCCGCCTGCCCGTGTTGTATTTGAATGCCCTACAACATATATAAAACACAGAGCCTGGCCAACAGCAGTCCTGACAGAATATATCTCCACCATAGAGATCCGGTGGGCTAAAGAACCTGTGGTGATGTCACTGCTGTGGGGAAGCCATTCTGCTGTTTGTAGAAAATACTATTTGTGGGTTCTTCTCATGCACCGCCAGATGTGTGACGTCATTGCAAGCCCTATATGATACATGCAATACAGCCTGACCGACAGAGCAACAACAGAGTAAGGGCTCTTGAAAACGGGAGGAAAAAAAGGAACACAATGAAAATACAACTAAATTGTTATTATCTCAGACACAACTAAGTGGTCCTGACAGAAGACAACCACCTACCGCAACCACAGAGATCTTGAGAGCTAAAGGATCTACATTGATGTCATTGCTGTGGGAGGAGCCAAGCTGTGTTTGTCTAGTGTTGGGTTAGGATGGAAGTAGTAGAGCTGTATGTGTGATGTGTGGGGATCATTATGGTTGTACCATGTAGCAGAGCTGTGATTGTGAATCAGGATGTAGCAGAACTGTGTGTGTCATGTGCTGTGTGTGTGTGATGTCTAGGGTCAGGAAGGATGTAGTAGATCTGTGTGTGTAATGTACCATGTAGCACAGCTGTGTGGTGCATTGCGCCACCAGAAACACTGGTACTATAATTTCCTAATAATTACTAGTTACTAATATCTCAGACAGATATTCAAATGATTACAGTTCTGGCACAATTAAATAAACAATCTTGCCAACTGAGACCTTAAAAGTTCTATACTTGGCCTACCAGACATCTCTCAGAAGTACTTGTGTGTATTGGACCTCTTTTTCCACTCGTGGGTGTTACACATCCAAAATTTTATTCCGGACAGCATCACACAAAGTCCTCTAGGCAATAATGGGCTTACATACCATTGAGCTAGAAAGGGTGAAAAGGGATGCCAGCATCCAAGGATATGGATAACACGTTATGGGGATGAAATCAGTGTTTTACAACTTATCAACTTACCACACTGTTTAAAAAAACCTGGAATGATTAAAGCAAATTTATTTACAAGGGCGCTGTTATTCCCAGATCTAACATGCTGGACTTGGTGCGTAATAGAGCTTATAGCCACAGTCGGGCCAAAAATATATAGATATGAATATTATATGATGCTTGCCTATACATTCTAGCCACTGTATTGCTAAAAAAAACAAGTCTTATCATGCATAGTTTCACATGCTTTTATATGCCTGTTGTATATTTGTAATTGTTCAATAAAGACTTTAAACTTTTTATTAGTGTGCTGTGTGAATTTTTAGATGGCTGCTATAACAATTGGGGGTAGTGGAGAGAATAGCGAAGGCTCCAGTGTGGGAAATGAATAACTCCTCTGTAAGGAGAATATTCATAAGTCATAGGTTGGGCCATCACTACTCCAGGAATGGAGGTGGGTTGATGAGCTGTACATTTCAGATAAGGTTGGGGACACTTGCACTACAGGGAGAAAGGAGGTTGACAAGATATGCTAAGTTGGTCGGCACCTGTCACTTTTCCAGAATTGGGTGGTTTGATGAGACATGTACACGCTGAACTACTCTCTATTATCAGGGGTTAAAACTTTGCAGTCATTCCTGCCTTTTACCTAGCAGATCAGTTTTTTTATTCATTTCAGATTTGAACAAAATGATAAAACATTTTGGGAGAAAGACACAGCCTAAAAGTCCAGCGTTGGATACAATTACTGCAAATATCTCCACCGCCACCATGTATTTCCCTCTGGTGCTCAGATAAGCCGGGATCATGGCGATCCAGACACTACAGAACAACAGCATGCTGAAGGTGATGTACTTGGCCTCATTAAAACTGTCCGGTAATGTCCTCACCATGAAAGCCAGCACAAAGCTCACCACTGCCAGGAGGTCCATATAACTCAGCATGGAGTAAAAGCAGATATCTGAGCCTTCATTACACTGAAGGATGATCTTGCCAGGATAAGACTGAGTGTCCAAGTCCTGGAATGGGGGAGAAATAGACAACCAGTTAACACATATAACAACTTGTATAGATGAGCAGAACAGCACTATAGTATAGGGCAACTTTACACTCAACCATTTTCTCCAGGGGCTTCCAGGCTTGGTGGACTTAAAAGCAACACAAACCATAACAGTCTTGGCGAGAAGTAAAGAGATGGCTACTGAGAAAAAAATCCCAAAACTGGTTTCCCGTAATCTACAAAATATGTCACTGGGACAACCAAGAAACAAGAAGACAGAGAGGAAGCTGAGGATGATGGAGACGAGAAGGAGATAACTCAAATTCCTGTTATTAGCTTTAACAATAGGAGTGTCCCGGTAGTAGATAAATATTCCAAATATGAAGCCAGTCACAAGACATCCAAGGACCGAGACACCAGAAAATACAGAAGCCATTGTATCATTTTGGTAAGAGATGAATTTCATGACTTTGGGTAGGCATTGGTCTCTCTTCTCATTTGGCCATTCATCACTTTGGCATTTAATACAGATATCAGCATCTGTAGGAATATTTCATAACATATTAAATGCTATATCAATCTATCGATCCATCTATTATATTCATAAAAACAATGCTGAAACTACCACTGAGTGGGAGTACAATGGTTTTGGTGTACTGACTCCTTTGGTGAAGGTGTGGACCCCACTGACACTCTCAGAACTTGTTTCTGCTATTAGCTGCCTGAGTGGAAGCAGGCAGCTGATCAGCAATGGCAAGGGGCACCAACATATTCATGATACATACCAGGGGTGTAGATAAAGGACCAGGACCCAAGTGCAAAGGTTCAGCTCGAGCCCCCCCTGCCCCTGTACCCAAACCTACCGCAACCATACTGCATATAGCTGTAAAACAATTTAAATACTTGAACTAACGCTTTGGCATAAACTTTCCCAAAATGACTCATTTCCTGGCCACCGAGAAAACTTATTTATTGCCCTTTAGGCTGTTTTCAAGGTTTTTGTAGCATTTTTGAACCACAATTAAAAAACTGAATGCGGTATTCAAAAACCACATGCATTTTTATGAAACTGCATACACTATTAAAAACCGTATGTAGATTTAAACAATACCGCATACAGGTTTTTGATGCACTTTAATTTAATTGTATATAAAGTGTGACATCATATACAGAAGAAACCCGGGTTGTACTAGCATGGTCCATATCACTATATACAGGGAGATGTATATCTTATACCAGCTATACATAAATAATCATGTATAGGAAATACCCTGGATATACCAGCAGGGTCCATATCACTATATACAGGGTGTGATTGTTCTCAGTGAGAGAAACCAAATAATTTTGTAGATATAATACCTTTTAACCCTTTCCAATCCACTGTCTGACCTGTGAAGACATTATGATTTAAGGCTGTACAGCTCCGATGTTGGAAGAAATCTGTCGGGGTTCTCTTACTATATATTGCCAGCCTCTCTGCTGTCGGAGCCTATCCAACGTGTCACCTCATGCAGTACTGGCTTTAGCCAGCATATGGGACCGTTGTATAATGGCAGAAAAAGAGTAAGCCCCCTAGGAAAACCAGGATACAAATTGGATTGGAAAGGGTTAATAGCTAACAGAAATACATGATGCTGCAGCAGGCTTTTGGGTCTTCTATCGATCATTCATCAGGCTAAAATGAAACCGGTTTGGATTGGGCACACATATAATATACAAATGCAGAAAGGACACACCTCTTGATTGAAATAGAAATGTTCACACAGAAATTTGAGACTGTTTTGCATTCAAAACTTAAAACAACAGACAAACTGAGCTGAGACAAATGCTTAATCAGTCCACTGAGCTCAGGAATGTGACAGTTTTATGACGTGTCTTATCTCTCCTTCAACCTGCACATGGAAGGAGATGCAGCACCACCTATTGGATGGCAACATTATTACAAGTTAAGTTCTGAATTTTTATGAAGTTTAAAAAAAATGATTGAGAAGAGGACATCGCTCTTGACCTCCTTCAGACCTATCATATTCTCCACTTATGCAAGAATTGCAGGCTGGTGTTCATTACTTTCTTGAGGGTTACTTCCAAATTCTTCTGTGCTGCTGTGACTTGAAATTGCTCTTCAGTATGATAACTCTCATCTGCTCTATGCTGTGTCCCTGAGCACAAACATTTTTTGCCACAGGTAATTCAGTCTTTCCTTCTCTTATTGAGTGGTGATGAGCTCTCATCCTGGCTTTTGGTTTTTGTCATGTTTCCCTGAAATAAAGCCCCCCAACAGGTCATTTACTGCACTGGATCAAGTACACAACATAGGGTGTGGAACATGTGAATGTCCTAGGCATATTATAGTCCTGCTGTGTGTTGGGGATCTGTATGCTGTCCACAGTCAGTGCCCATGGCAATTCTGGTGAGTTGCAAGAATATCTCTTTGCCAAAGGAGAAATAATTGTGTGTGAGGATGAATCTTGTGAGTTGTAACAATGATTTAGAGGCAACCCTATTGGCCTCAAGATGGGCCTGGCAGGCAGTCAAGTCTATCTTTGTGGGATGTAAGAGGACTCCCCATCCCTGGTGGACAGGATTGCACCCTCTGGGAGGGGAGCTACAGTTGACAGTTTGTTTTGTAGGTCTGTGGTGTCCTGCAAGTAGCTGGTTGTATTCCTCACCAGTGGTTTGAGGACACCTTCTACCTATCCTAAGATTTTTTCAGTGAGGGTTCCCACACCTGAGATTATTGTCCACCCTAGGTTGCCAGCTTTGTGCAGTTCAGGAAGCATATAGAATACTCGAACCCTGGGGTTCTCTGGTATCAAGTCCAAAAGTTTTGTGGAGCCCACAGACAGGCTTCTGATGACTCTTCTCAATTCCCTCCCATATTTCTGAGTCGGGTCTTGATCTAGTTTGGTATAGTATCTGGTGTCCATCAGCTGTCTGCTTCTTTTGTGTAGTCTGATGTATTCATGAGGACTATAGCGCCACCTTATCTGCAAGCTTAATGGTGATCTCCTTGTTGCTTTTGAGTGCATAGATGGTCCTTCTTTCCTGCATATTGATATTAAATGCCTCCTTTTTCTGTTTGTCCGGTATACAGGATTGCAGCTCATGTCTAAAGTACTCTATATGTTTATCCAAAGTGGGGTTGCGGCCAGGAGGGTGTGTCCATTTAGACTTCAGGTCCCTAGTTTCTCCTGTGTTTGAGTGCTTGAAAGTCCTGTGCCATCTTTGTAATGGAAGAACTCTTTCAGAGTTCTGATGGGTGTTTAGGTACAGGCCTGCTCTGAGTTGAAGTCCCTAGAGTTTCTTTTCCATGTTCTTGATTAGGCTGCACCATAGCATTGTGTAATAGTGTTGCATTCTCAGTTTCAAGCCCTCTGTAAGCGTGTTCCTTAAAGTTTGTATCTCCATAAGGGCCTTATGCTTGTTGCAGTAGAAGACGTGAATAAGGTGGTTTTGCAGTCTCTCACAAGTCCTGTAGCAAAGATGTTGTGCATAAGGGGTATTAGAGAAGTGCAGAATGGGATTCCTTCAGCAAAGTTCTTTGCAAAACAAATGTTCATTCTTGCATCTGGTTAAAAAGATAATGTCACTGTATATTTACAATCATGTCTTTAGTTCTATTCCAGATTAATACAAGGTTCATATAATCTGCATTCAGGAGATTGGGTTACAATTCAGTAACACATGCGGAGGACCTTGGAACCACAATTTGAGGGCCCTTATCAAGTCTAACTGATTACCATAACCTTTGTGAAAGTGGAATGAAAGTCAACACGGATACATGCTTCTCATTACAAAAGATTCACAGTTCAAGAGAAGTAGGCAAGTGGAAGTACCTGTCCATATTGATTCTAATCTGCATGTGTGCATCTATTCTACTCACAGGTGATGATGGTGTAGGTGAGGTTGATCAGGGATGGAGTAATACGTTTATTAAGTGTCATGGGATCGTCTCACGCATGAAGAATTTATCTGATTGTTGGATATGCTCACACACTCTTGTCCTAGCTAAAACTATGCCTTACTTTGCATCTCTATTAGAGATGAGCGAGCACCAAAATGCTCGGGTGCTCGTTACTCGAGACGAACTTTTCGCGATGCTCGCTAAGGTTTTCGTTTGTGAAAATCTGGGCAATTCAAGAAAGTGATGGGAACGACACAGCAACAGATAGGGCAGGCGAGGGGCTACATGTTGGGCTGCATCTCAAGCTCCCAGGTCCCACTATTAAGCCACAATAGCGGCAAGAGTGTACCCCCCCCCCCCCTCCCAACAACTTTTACTTCTGAAAAGCCCTCATTAGCAATGCATAACTTAGCTAAGCACCACACTACCTCCAACAAAGCACAATCACTGCCTGCATGACACTCCGCTGCCACTTCTCCTGGGTTACATGCTGCCCAACCCCCCCCCCCCCCACGACCCAGTGTCCACAGCGCACACCAAACTGTCCCTGCCCAGCCTTCAGCTGCCCTCATGCCACGCCACCTTCATGTCTATTTATAAGTGCGTCTGCCAGAGGAAAAGCAGGCACACACTGCAGAGGGTTGGCACGGCTAGGCAGCGACCCTCTTTAAAAGGGGCGGGGCGATAATCCACAATGCTGTACAGAAGCAATGAGAAATGCAATCCTGTGCCACCTCCATCTGGAGCTGCACACGTGGGCATAGCAATGGGGAACCTATGTGCCACACACTATTCATTCTGTCAAGGTGTCTGCATGCCCCAGTCAGACCGCGGTTTTTTATAAATAGTCACAGGCAGGTACAACTCCGCAATGGGAATTCCGTGTGCACCCACAGCATGGATGGCTCCCTGGAACCCACCGGCTGTACATAAATGTATCCCATTGCAGTGCCCTGGACAGCAGAGCTAACGTCAGATTAAATGCAGGTGGGCTTCGGCCCACACTGCATGCCCCAACCTGACCGGGGTTTTTAATTCATAGACACAGGCAGGTACAACTCCCTATTGTGAAGTCCCTGTGGACCCACAGCATGGGTGGGTGCCAGGAACCCACCGGCGGTACATAAATATATCCCATTGCATTGCGCATCACAGCTGAGGTAATGTCATGTTTAATGCAGGTGGGCTTCGGCCCACACTGCATGCCCCAGTCAGACTGGGGTTCTTTAGAAGTGGACACATGCAGTTACAACTCCCTGTGGACCCACGGCATGGGTGGCTCCCTGGAACCCACCGGCGGTACATAAATATATCCCATTGCATTGCCCATCACAGCTGAGGTAATGTCGTGCTTAATGCAGGTGGGATTCGGCCCACACTGCATGCCCCAGTCAGACTGGGGTTCTTTAGAAGTGGACACATGCAGTTACAACTCCCTGTGGACCAACAGCATGGGTGGGTGCCAGGAAGCCACCGGCGGTACATAAAAATATCCCATTGCAGTGCCCAACACAGCTGATGTAACGTCAGCTGCAATGCAGGTGGGCTAAAAATTATTTTGATTACACTGTAGGCGAGGGCCCACAAAAATTGCTGTATCAACAGTACTAATGTACATCAGAAAAATTGGCCCTGGCCAACCAAGAGGGCAGGTGAAACCCATTAATCGCTTTGGTTAATGTGGCTTAATTGGTAACTAGGCCAGGAGGCAGCCCAGTTAAAATAAAAATTGGTTGAGGTGAAAGTTTCAACGCTTTAATAAGCATAGAAACGTATAAAAATTGTTTATAAAAATTATATGACTGAGCCTTGTGGGCCTAAGAAAAATTGCCCGTTCGGCGTGATTATGTGAGGTTTCAGGAGGAGGAGCAGGAGGAGGAATATTATACACAGATTGATGAAGCGAAAAGGTCCCCGTTTTTGATGGGGATACAGAACGATGCTTCCATCCGCGGGAGCAGCCTACATATTGCTTAGGTATCGGTGCTGTCCGCTGGTGGAGAAGAGAAGTCTGGGGAAATCCAGGCTTTGTTCATCTTGATGAGTGTTAGCCTGTCGGCACTGTCAGTTGACAGGCGGGTACGCCTATCAGTGATGATTCCCCCAGCCGCACTAAACACCCTCTCTGACAAGACGCTAGCCGCAGGACAAGCAAGCACCTCCAGGGCATACAGCGCGAGTTCAGGCCACGTGTCCAGCTTCGACACCCAGTAGTTGTAGGGGGCAGAGGCGTCACGGAGGACGGTCGTGCGATCGGCTATGTACTCCTTCACCATCCTTTTACAGTGCTCCCGCCGACTCAGCCGTGACTGGGGAGCGGTGACACAGTCTTGCTGGGGAGCCATAGAGCAGTCAAGGGCCTTAAAGAGTGTTGCCCTGCCTGTGCTGTACATGCTGCCTGATCTCCGCGCCTCCCCTGCTACCTGGCCCTCGGAACTGCGCCTTCGGCCACTAGCGCTGTCGTATGGGAATTTTACCATCAGTTTGTCCGCCAGGGTCCTGTGGTATAGCAACACTCTCGAACCCCTTTCCTCTTCGGGTATGAGAGTGGAAAGGTTCTCCTTATACCGTGGGTCGAGCAGTGTGTACACCCAGTAATCCGTAGTGGCCAGAATGCGTGTAACACGAGGGTCACGAGAAAGGCATCCCAACATGAAGTCAGCCATGTGTGCCAGGGTACCTGTACGCAACACATGGCTGTCCTCACTAGGAAGATCACTTTCAGGATCCTCCTCATCCTCCTCCTCCTCCTCAGGCCATACACGCTGAAAGGATGACAGCCCAGCAGCATGTGTACCCTCACCAGTGGGCCAAGCTGTCTCTTCCCCCTCCTCCTCATCTTACTCCTCCTCCTCCTCACCACGCTGAGATATAGACAGGAGGGTGCTCTGACTATCCAGCGACATACTGTCTTCCCCCGGCTCTGTTTCCGAGTGCAAAGCGTCTGCCTTTATGCTTTGCAGGGAACTTCTCAAGAGGCATAGCAGAGGAATGGTGACGCTAATGATTGCAGCATCGCCGCTCACCACCTGGGTAGACTCCTCAAACTTTCCAAGGACCTGGCAGATGTCTGCCAACCAGGCCCACTCTTCTGAAAATAATTGAGGAGGCTGACTCCCACTGCGCCGCCCATGTTGGAGTTGGTATTCCACTATAGCTCTACGCTGCTCATAGAGCCTGGCCAACATGTGGAGCGTAGAGATCCACCGTGTGGGCACGTCGCACAGCAGTCGGTGCACTGGCAGATTAAACCGATGTTGCAGGGTGGCAGCGTCCGTGTGGGACTTGCGGAAATGTGCGCAGAGCCACCGCACCTTACCGAGCAGGTCTGACAAGCGTGGGTAGCTTTTCAGAAAGCGCTGAACCACCAAATTAAAGACGTGGGCCAGGCATGGCACGTGCGTGAGGCTGCCGAGCTGCAGAGCCGCCACCAGGTTACGGCCGTTGTCACACACGACCATGCCCGGTTGGAGGCTCAGCGGCGCAAGCCAGCGGTCGGTCTGCTCTGTCAGACCCTGCAGCAGTTCGTGGGCCGTGTGCCTCTTATCTCCTAAGCTGAGTAGTTTCAGCACGGCCTGCTGACGCTTGCCCACCGCTGTGCTGCCACGCCGCGCGACACCGACTGCTGGCGACGTGCTGCTGCTGCTGACACATCTTGATTGCGAGACAGAGGTTGCGTTGGATGAGGAGGAGGAGGAGGGTGGTTTAGTGGAGGAAGCATACACCGCCGCAGATACCACCACCGAGCTGTGGCCCGCAATTCTGGGGGTGGGTAGGACGTGAGCGGTCCCAGGCTCTGACTCGGTCCCAGCCTCCACTAAATTCACCCAATGTGCCGTCAGGGAGATATAGTGGCCCTGCCCGCCTGTGCTTGTCCACGTGTCCGTTGTTAAGTAGACCTTGGCAGTAACCGCGTTGGTGAGGGCGCGTACAATGTTGCGGGAGACGTGGTCGTGCAGGGCTGGGACGGCACATTGGGAAAAGTAGTGGCGACTGGGAACTGAGTAGCGCGGGGCCGCCGCCATCATACTTTTGAAGGACTCCGTTTCCACAACCCTATACGGCAGCATCTCCAGGCTGATAAATTTGGCTACGTGCACGTTTAACGCTTGAGAGTGCGGGTGCGTGGCGGCGTACTTGCACTCAAACACTTGCGCTAGTGACGGCTGGACGCTGCGCTGACAGACATTGCTGGATGGGGCCGAGGACAGCGGAGGTGAGGGTGTGGGTGCAGGCCAGGAGACGGTAGTGCCTGTGTCCTCAGAGCGGGCTTGGATCTCAGTGGCAGGTTGGGGCACAGGGGGAGAGGCAGCGGTGCAAACCAGAGGCGGTGAACGGCCTTCCTCCCACCTTGTGGGGTGCTTGGCCATCATATGTCTGCGCATGCTGGTGGTGGTGAGGCTGGTGGTGGTGGCTCCCCGGCTGATCTTGGCGCGACAAATGTTGCACACCACTGTTCGTCGGTCGTCTGCACTCTCAGTGAAAAACTGCCAGACCTTTGAGCACCTCGGCCTCTGCAGGGTGGCATGGCGCGAGGGGGCGCTTTGGGAAACAGTTGGTGGATTATTCGGTCTGGCCCTGCCTCTACCCCTGGACACCGCACTGCCTCTTGCAACCTGCCTTGCTGCTGCCCTTGCCTCCCCCTCTGAAGACCTGTCCTCAGTAGGCGTAGCAAACCAGGTGGGGTCAGTCACCTCATTGTCCTGCTGCTCTTCCTCAGAATCCTCGGTCTTAATGCCCTTACTACTACCTCACTGATAGACAACTGTATCTCATCGTCATCGGCCTCCTCACCCACTGAAAGGTCTTGAGACAGTTGCCGGAAGTCCCCAGCCTCATCCCCCGGTCCCCGGGAACTTTGCAATGGTTGGGCATCAGTCACGATAAACTCCTCTGGTGGGAGAGGAACCACTGCTGCCCAATCTGAGCAGGGGCCCGAGAACAGTTCCTGGGAGTCTGCCCGCTCCTCAGAATGTGTCATTTTCATGGAGTGAGGAGGCTGGGAGGAAGGAGGAGCAGCAGCCAGAGGATTCTGAGTTGCAGCAGTGGACGGCGCAGAACTCTGGGTGGACGATAGGTTGCTGGAAGCACTTTCTGCCATCCGCGACAGGACCTGCTCACACTGCTCATTTTCTAATAAAGGTCTACCGCGTGGACCCATTAAATGTGCTATGAATGTGGGGACGCCAGAAACGTGCCTCTCTCCTAATCCCGCAGCAGTCGGCTGCGATACACCTGGATCAGGAGCTCGGCCTGTGCCCACACCCGGACTAGGGCCTCCGCATCCTCGGCCGCACCCACGTCCTCTAGGCCTACCCCTACCCCTCAGCATGCTGTATTACCAGGAATGCAGAAACACAACGCTGTAATTAAATGTGCCGCTTATTGGCCTGTGGTTGGAGGCTGACTTCCTTTACGGAACCCCAGGAAATAATTTGGCGCAAGCCTGCTCTAACACTTAGCTGGCTGCGTATTTATTTGGAGAAATACTACCCCCAGCAGACACGGACCCAGAACACTGAGCACAGTGACAGGCAGGCCAAATAGATTTTTTTCCAATATTTTTTTCAAAAGGACCACTGCGTATATTCAATCTATAATATATGTCTTCTGGCCCTGCCTACACAATTCTGTCCCTGATGTGTGTGTCACGGAACTGCAGTGTTGCAGTGTTATTAACTGCAATAGAGCGGTGATTTCAGAGCCAGGAAATAATTTGGCGCAAGCCTGCTGTAACACTTAGCTGGCTGTGTATTTATTTGGAGAACTACTACCCCCAGCAGACACGGACCCAGAACACTGAGCACAGTGACAGGCAGGCCAAATAGATTTTTTTTCAATATTTTTTTCAAAAGGACCACTGCGTATATTCAATCTATAATATATGTCTTCTGGCCCTGCCTACACAATTCTATCCCTGGAGTATTACTGCAGGGCGCAATGCTCTGCACGGCCGATATACCAAAAAAAAAAAAAAAAGTGCAACACTGCTAAAAGCAGCCTCCACACTACTGCACACGGTTAGATGTGGCCCTAAGAAGGACCGTTGGGGTTCTTGAAGCCTACACTAACTCCTAACACTCTCCCTATAGCAGTTCCAACACAATACCACTGTCCCTCAGCTATCTCACAACGCATCTGAGGCGAGCCGCGGGAGGGGCCGATTTTTATACTCGGGTGACACCTGATCTCCCCAGCCACTCACTGCAGGGGGGTGGTATAGGGCTTGAATGTCGCAGGGGGAAGTTGTAATGCCTTCCCTGTCTTTCAATTGGTCAGAAAAGCGCGCTAACGTCTCAGAGATGAAAGTGAAAGTAACCCGAACATCGCGTGGTACTCGTTACGAGTAACGAGCATCTCGAACACGCTAATACTCGAACGAGTATCAAGCTCCGACGAGTACGTTCGCTCATCTCTAATAACAACCAATCACAGCGCAGCTTTCATGTTACCTTAGCAGTATAAAATATAACAACCAATCACAGCGCAGCTTTCATGTTACCTCAGCAGTAAGAGAAATAACAACCAATCCCAGCGCAACTTTTATTCTGCCTCAGCAATATAAAAAATAGCAACCAATCACAGCACAGCTTTCATGTTACATCTGCGGTATTATATATAGCAACCAATCACAGCGCAGCTTTCATGTTACCTCAGTGGTCTAATATATAACAACGAATCGCAGCACAGCTTTCATGCAACCTCAGTAGTATAAGTAGCCACCAATCACAGCACAGCTTTCATGTTACCTCAGCAGTATAAGAAATAGCAACCAATCACAGCACAGCTTTCATTTTACCTCAGCAGTATAAGAAATAGCAACCAATCACAGCACAGCTTTCATTTTACCTCAGCATTCTCAATATCCAGCAATTGTCTTGCGAAACGTTCGGCGAATGCATCATTTTCTGGTTGAACACGCATCCCGTTGCTCGTAATGCCTTTTGCTTTCGTGCTTGAGATGGAAATCAAACGATCTTTGTCTGGGGGGCATAACTGTCGACGATGCTCGCACGCGCGCCACCTATCGTAGGATAGTTGTACTATGCCAGTAATGTTCCCAGGAGTGTGCTCAGCAACTTCCCAAAGTCTCATGGCAATTGGATGAATGGTGTAGTAATGCATAAAGGACAGACAGACAGACAGACATACATTCATTTATATATCAGGAAGTGAGAGAATTACATTCCGTACGTAAAATTTGGACGCTAATTGTTTTGCGCTTAAAATTGAATAATCGACTTGGGACCCATTAACTTTTCCTATGTATGACATAATCAATGCTCGTGCCAAATTTCACGTTTCTATGACACCGGAAAGTGAGAAAATTACATTCCGTGCGTAAAATTTGGACGATAATTCTTTTGCGCATAGAATTGAATAATGGAGTTGGGACCCATTAGCTTTTCCTATTTATGACATAATCAATGCTCGTGCCAAATTTTGAGTTTCTATGACATTGGGAAGCGAGAAAATTAGATTCCGTACGTAAAATTTGGACGCCAATTCTTTGGGGCATAGAATTAAATAATGGAGTTGGGACCCATTAGCTTTTCCTATTTATGACATAATCAATGCTCACGCCAAATTTCGAGTTTTTATGACATTGGGAAGCGAGAAAATTAGATTCCGTACGTAAAATTTGGACGCTAATTCTTTTGCGCATAGAATTGAATAATCAAGTTGGGACCCATTACCTTTTCCTATTTATGACATAATCAATGCTCGTGCCAAATTTCACGTTTCTATGACACCGGAAAGTGAGAAAATTACATTCCGTACGTAAAATTTGGACGCTAATTCTTTTGTGCCTAGAATTGAATAATCGAGTTGGGACCCATTAGCTTTTCCTATTTATGACATAATCAATGCTCGTGCCAAATTTTGAGTTTCTATGACATTGGGAAGCGAGAAAATTAGATTCCGTACGTAAAATTTGGACGCCAATTTTTTGGCGCATAGAATTGAATAATGGAGTTGGGACCCATTAGCTTTTCCTATTTATGACATAATCAATGCTCACGCCAAATTTCATGTTTCTACGACATCGGGAAGTGAGAGAATTAGTGGCAATGATGGAAATCGAACGATCTACGTGGCTCTGTACGTGTCATAATAGAGCCTTAATGACATCACAATGCAGCTTTAACTGTCAGACATCCAGTGATGGAAATCAAACGATCTACGTGGGGGGGGGGCGTAACTTTCGACGACGCGCGCGCCATTTATCGTAGGATAGTTGTACTATGCCTATAATCTTCCCAGGAGTGTACTTAACAACTTCCCAAAGTTTCATGGCGATCGGATGAATGGTGTAGTAGCGCATAAAGGACAAACAGACAGACACACACGCACGCATACAGACATACATTCAATTTTATATATATAGATCAATGCTCGTGCCAAATTTTAAGTTTCTATGACGTTGGGAAGCGAGAAAATTAGATTCCGTACGTAAAATTTGGACGCAAATTCTTTGGCGCATAGAATTGAATAATGGAGTTGGGACCCATTAACTTTTCCTATTTATGACATAATCAATGCTCCTGCCAAATTTCACCTTTCTCTTACATTGGGAAGCGAGAGAATTCGATTCCGTACGTAACATTTGGACGCTAATTCTTTGGTGCATAGAATTGAATAATCGAGTTGGGACCAATTAGCGTTTCCTATTTATGACATATTCAATGCCCATGCCAAATTTCACGTTTCTATGACATTGGGAAGCGAGAAAATTAGATTCCGTATGTAAAATTTGGACGCTAATTCTTTGGCGCTTAGAATTGAATAATCGAGTTGGGACCCATTACCTTTTCCTATTTATAACATAATCAATGCTCGTGCCAAATTTCAAGTTTCTATGACATTGGGAAGCGAGAAAATTAGATTCCGTACGTAAAATTTGGACGCTAATTCTTTGGCGCTTACAATTGAATAATGGAGTTGGGACCTATTAGCGTTTCCTATTTATGACATAATCAATGCTCGTGCCAAATTTCAAGTTTCTATGACATTGGGAAGCGAGAAAATTAGATTCCGTATGTAAAATTTGGACGCAAATTCTTTTGCGCATAGAATTGAATAATCAAGTTGGGACCCATTACGTTTTCCTATTTATGACATAATCAATGCTCGTGCCAAATTTCATGTTTCTACGATATTGGGAAGTGAGAGAATTAGTGGCAGTGATTGAAATCGAACGATCTACGTGGGGGGGGCGTAACTGTCGACGACGCTCACACGCGCGCCATTTATCGTAGGATATTTGTACTATGCCTATAATCTTCCCAGGAGTGTACTCAACAACTTCCCAAAGTTTCATGGCGATCGGATGAATGGTGTAGTAGCACATAAAGGACACGCACACAGACAGACATACATTCAATTTTATATATATAGATGATTGCAATAATGCAGGCAATTCCAAAGGGTTCACTTATTTTTTCTTTCATATGTACATCCTTTTGGTACATCACTGTCATCATCACCTATCGCTCATACTACCATTTACCAGTTATATTGGATATCTCTCCTTCTGCACACGGGACGCAGTCATAGCAGCAGGAATGGATTGTTCCTCCTGTCTTTTTCCTGCTTCCGGGTGGACATCGGTCAGAGCAGCGGGATACTGGGATCTGTAGGAAAAGACAAGAACCTCTACTACAAAGATAAAACACACATGTATGATAAGAGGATGTAAACTATATAACGATGTTATAGAGCGGACAGGATTTACATAATCACCTACATAATATAACTCTTCTCACCTCCTTTGTGTGTTTCCATGTTATAGACTGCCGATTTATGTGAAGCTTTTCACCACTGATGGCCCACGGAGTAAAATTCCCTACTTCAACGTCATGTATGGCCTCTTTTATATGCAACGGCTGTATGATCATATATGGATCTATTGCTTCCCCCTGCTCATTAAAGTAATATGAAGGTCTCTTTGGATCCGGTGAGGACTCCATCCTTTGTATGTAGCGCTGTAACTTCCGCCTGTAGTGTATAAATCCAGTTACTGAGTTTTCTTCATATTTATCCTTTATAAATAAGAACATTTCATGTAGAGCTTTTGCCAGAACTTCTACTGCAGTATACAGCCTTGTGGCGACCCCCGATTAGAGGAAATCCGTCAGATCTGTTTCAGCATAGTTGTGAGTGTAGTTGTGCTCTTTATTAATGTCATAGTCTGAGATGTTGAAATCTATATCATATTTCTTGGCTATATCATCTAACAATGTCCTGTAGGATGCTTTTTTGTAAATATCATGTTTGCTGTATATTTTTACAAAATCCTCCTTATTTGGAAAAGGCGATGAAAACTGTATTGATAAACTTCCATTATATACCAAATGCCCTTCATCTGACCGCTTGAAAGAAGGAGAGACCCAGGATGGTGAAAGGATGAGGGTGCTGTTGTTAGCGCAAAATTCGCTATTATAGATATACCGTGTGTTCCAAATTAAATAATATGTGTGCAGGCCTGGAGAGCCTTCAAAGACCACAAGCCTACATCATGTGTTCCCAAAAGAGTCTCTGTCTTTATTAAGCGCGCATAAAACTTAAATAAGTTTCAACACAGGAAGTGAAGTAATTTAGGAATACAGTTACAGTATTTAGCGAGCCGATTGGTCGTTCTCAGAGGGAGGTATTTGTGAGGTAGCTTGTGATGTCATCCATCTGGGAGGAACTTCAGTGAGCACGCTCAGTTCATTCTTGAATTTGGTCTCATGAGAAGAACATCCTGTTTCTCCTCTCTGCTGTCCAAGACAAACATTCTTAGATAGGTTTCTGCCAGTTAGAACCGGTTTGCCAGTATTGGAACAATAGGCACTGCTCCTTAAATTCTTGTGGCGGTGGTGGGGGGGGGGGGTTGATGTTCCCTTCCCCCAGAGGTTCAGACCGGAAACACAAAATAGAATCTTCACAGTTGACAAAAATACAGAAAATACATATAGGATATCTCCCACAATTCCCTCCTTTGTTGTGCGTATTTTCATACTCCTGGATAGTTTTTTCTTCCTATTTGTGTTCTCGGGCCTTTCCCTACGGCCTACAGTGGACCCTAGCTGTCACCTTCGCCATGAGGCTGCCTCCCGCAAGGGTGACACCACACGCCTGGGCCCTTTCCCTGTCTCCTGCCTTATCCCTTCCTACTGCTGGGTGATATCCAGGATAAGGAAAATACCTCACAACACGTTACAGTTTCCCAATGGTATTCTAGGTAGATGGCTCCTGAAAGATTGATCTTTATTCCACGTTTTCTGCATAAGCCACCTTGTTCATAGTTTAGATGCCGTAACATGTCTATTGTGATCGGCTTTCCAAGTGTGATTTCAGGTTATATTGTTTGTTACATGTTAACATTGGTCTGATTACACAATATGGCTGAAACATTGGTACACTTACTGCTACCTTATTGCATCTTTTGACATTTTTCTGATCTTTGACACATTACCACGGGCGTAACTATAGAGGATGCAGTTGCACCCGGGCCCAGGAGCCTTTTGGGGGCCCATAAGGCCTCTCTTCTCCATATAGGGAACCCAGTACTATGAGTTAAGCATTATAGTTCAGGGTCCGGTTCCAAGTTTTGCATCGGGGCCCGGGAGCTTCAAGTTACGCCTCTACACATTACATATGAAACAGTAATAACCCTCTTCATAGGATGTACGTCTTCTGTTACCCTTATGAGGAAGAAGAGAAATGACAGCCCAATGACCGCAAGGGTCCTACATATAACAAAGGATTATGGGCCACATTTGTCTCCTTCCTTGATTATCTTTATTCAATGTCTGACATGAACCCAAATTAGCTTTTCTTGAAGTTTCATTGAGACCGTAGTGGTTAACAGCACTTGAAAGGATTCCTTGCATTTTGATCTGGAAACACGGAGAATACACATTTATGAGTGACAGATGATATAACTCCTGATATAAGGCACTCACTTGGGAGGTGAGACCCTCCTTTTTGGCCTGGAATAAGCGTAGGCCTAATACAGGAGCCCTACGCAACAAAACGTTTATAAGGACTTAACTTAGTCTTACAATCAGGCGTGGTTCTAACCAAGTAGATGACTAATAAAATGTTTACCTCCATTATTTACTATGACTTCTGGTGTATCCAAATATTCAAAATTACTTTCATAAAACATATTCTTAGGTCATATTTTTGGCGTGTTAAAAATTATTTTTATTTTATTTATTTTTTTCTCAAGCCACGACTCCAAATAACATGAAAAGAGGTCTATGCAAACCAACAACTCCAAACACCTACCTGTGGTAACTGTATGCTATCATTCTGCAGTCACTGATACAGATAGTCTGGCTCGCATCGAGAAGGTACCTTGACCAATTGGCCTGGATTGTAACGGGCGCATATTATGCATCCCTGTACAAACCCCATTGCAGCAGTGTTGAATCCTGGGGTAAGCCAAGTAGAAGGCACCATACCACACGTTACCTCCTTGGATGGATGGGTTAGCTCAGGGATCAGGTGTGACATCATGGAGTACAGCGTGCAGGGGAGGCACAGGCATTTACCTTTCTGACAGACCCCAGTAGCATTCCGCTCGCTTTTTCCACTCCTCCTTTTTCTTCTTTTGAGGCCTGTTCCTGTAATTCAAGCAACAGAGAAATATCTACACCTGCTTCAGGTGCAAGCAGGTTACCAGCCGTTACCTCATTCAAGGGAAGTCAGGCTGCTGCGGTGCCTGCTCTCTGGTTCCTTCCAGCCTCAGTAGTTGTCTCTTTGGCATAAGCCTGGACTCTGATGATAAGTCACCTGTGCGGAAAGAGCTAAAACCTTGTAGAACAAAGACACTGCTTCTGCGTTCTGGATTGGCTTACTCGAGGACCCCATGGAACTTCCACTGTGCCACAAAGGATGTGAAATCGTGTACGATTCCCAATGTGTACCTTAAGTTGGTGCAGACACAAACTGTCTTACCTGCAGCCAGCTTACATATTTCAGTGAGCGCCATCACCTCTATTTCCTGAGTAACTGAGTGTCTCAGGAGGAACAGAGTGGTTTTTGTACAATTACCTCTTTCTGTCGGTTACCACTGCATAGCCTGTTTTGCTTGTCCATTTCCACAATATTTGGAACCATCTATGGGAAAAACTCAAGATTTACATTAACCATGGCAGTTACAACATTATTGTTAGGACCCCTAGTTTCTCTTTTCATTAATCTTCCAACAATCATACAATCATGGCTTGCTATTTAATATCATGGTCTGCGCCTGCTGCTCCTTCCTCTCAACCTTCTGAATTCAGTAAAAGATATGAAACGGCATTTGGAACTATACCCCTCTTGATTGCGATATGTGAGGGTGCTAGCAGGGCAGTCTCCTACTTAGCTAGTCTGGAAGCTGAAAGATGTTTAGTTTGCACTCTATGCAGTATTTTATGGCTCCTTGAGGGAGCATGACGTTACGGGGCCCCACACCATCTCCAGTACCTGCACAAAAACGTACTGCAAACAGGAGAGGAAAAATTGTTATTACAATCTGCAACCATGACAACTGCACCAATGATGGTTAACTACTGGTTTACTAAGGGACTAGTATCCCTGATACCATTCGGGATATACTCAATTACTGGCATCCAAAATGTACTTTTTTTTTTTTTTTCAATGTAACAATCTTCATGTAAAATACTGTTAATTGAAAATGATATACACTCTAAAATAGAACTTTTGTTATTAATTTGACTAAAGTACTTATCAGGTGTCTCAAGTACACAATTATCTCATTTTAGTATCTCAATTCAATAATATTCAAATTAACACAACTCAATATTTTTAAATTCTCCCCATACTCCATGAACCTATATATATAAATATGCTGTGGTAATCCTGGACTATTATCTCACACAACTACCCTCAGGAATAAAATTAGATGCCCCTCCTTTGGTCACCTACATTTGTTCAAGTGAGAGACTTAACATGGAGTCTAAGAGTGACCTTCCCTCTATACATTACCACAATATACATATCTATACCAACATCCACTTAAATGGAGACACACTTTTCCCCTAGGCTGGTCTGTGTTGAGGGTGGAGCAAGACCTCTTCCTATTGTTCTTCCCTCCCATCTCCTTACATCACCTAGCTCCACCCCCTGTGGTCTGGCTCAGCGTTTGGTCTTTCTTGCCTCATTTCATTTCTAGCCACCGGACAGTATATACCATATAACACAATCTAACTCTCATACGGGCCCTTCATTTATACCCACAAATTCACATTCACTGGGGTTTTCATTCACTCATACACAGACTGATAAGTATCTGCTGCGAAGTAGAAACTGGGATTGTATTTACTGTTCATAGAACTTCCCATATTGAACAAAGTATATATATATAAGAAAACTCTTATGTACCGCGGTTTTTACATATTTTGTTCAGAATAGGCTATCCAATGACAAACACAATACAACTTATGCCCATTTCCACCCACATACTTATATTCACCACTCCAGATAGCAACTATTATCACCGTTCATTGTTAAACCTTCTACCTTTCCTTAACTCATTGACTTGCTTTTTACTTCACCCATTTTTCTGTGTCCAGTTGTGTTTACAAACATCATCTCATTGAATTTGCTTGCGAGTCATACTTGATTTTTCCCACACCTCACGACACAGGTCTGGCTCATCTTATTTCACTACTACAGAGACAATATAAAACCCCCCATAGTTCACACCTTCTTACACTCAGGACATTACTTTACAGACAACATAAAAACCACACAGTATATCTACTTAATAGTTCTTTTGATACAGACTTATATTTCAACTCACCCGGCCTGGGGCGGATCATAGCAGAGAGGGAGAGATGGTACAGGTATAAGAATAGCTTATTACCTTGTTTGAGCTCATTATCTGTCCGTCTCTGCTTCGAAGTCCCCTTGTGTCTGGATAACGATGAAATATCTTCATATCTCTGTATCTTCATTATCCCAGCGGTGCCTCCAAATTTGTTAGCGCAAAATTCGCTATTATAGATATACCGTGTGTTCCAAATTAAATAATATGTGTACAGGCCTGGAGAGCCTTCAAAGACCACAAGCCTACATCATGTGTTCCCAAAAGAGTCTGTCTTTATTAAGCGCGCGTAAAACTTAAATAAGTTTCAACACAGGAAGTGAAGTAATTTAGGAATACAGTTACAGTATTTAGCGAGCCGATTGGTCGTTCTCAGAGGGAGGTATTTGTGAGGTAGCTTGTGATGTCATCCATCTGGGAGGAACTTCAGTGAGCACGCTCAGTTCATTCTTGAATTTGGTCTCATGAGAAGAACATCCTGTTTCTCCTCTCTGCTGTCCAAGACAAACATTCTTAGATAGGTTTCTGCCAGTTAGAACCGGTTTGCCAGTATTGGAACAATAGGCACTGCTCCTTAAATTCTTGTGGAGGTGGGGGGGGGGGTGATGTTCCCTTCCCCCAGAGGTTCAGACTGGAAACACAACATAGAATTTTCACAGTTGACAAAAATACAGAAAATACATATAGGATATCTCCCACACTGTCTAAAAATATAAATGGGTATTGTTGTATTAAACCCAGTATATACGCAGTGTAGGCCCCGCACATTATAATGATGGAGACTCGGGATCCTTTACAGCTTGTAAAATACTATTATAATATTCATCTGTAAGTTTTTCAGTGAAGGCGGCACAGATCCCGCGCTCTCTCATGTACTTTCTTAGTATCTGCAGCTCATTCTGTTCAGTTTCATCATCAGATACTATAATCCCAACCCAGGTCCAGGCAAAGTGCTCCAGCAGTTCGGTGATGGCCATATTGTGGATGTGGATATTTTGGACCATTCGGAAAACATGTGGATAGAGGAGTCTATCAGATAATGAGGGGTCGGAGGCTCCATAGCTGATCTGCAAAACACAGAAGAAAGCTAAAATTATTTTGTACAGACTGTTCCCAGTCAGTCAGTTAGTAGGACGTCCTCGGTGATCCAAAACTCCACATACAAAACAATCTGTTAGGCTTTATTTAGATATGCTGCAGCAAGTTGTGCCCGAGAGTCTCGGACGCAGAACACATCAGGCAGCACATGGACCCCCCTGTGTGCTGTATGAGGTGCCAGAAACCACACATTACATGTCCCATTGTCTAGCGAGATTCACACAAAAATAGGACATGCAACGATTTTCCAACTGAGACCCTTGGTCTGAGCAGAAAACATTGCTCATGTGAATGAGCCTAGTCCAGTGAACGGGTTCATTTTCCATGTGAGTTATGTCCGTATCGAACATGAACAGAATTTGTGTGAGAATATTGGACGGGCGAATATGGTCTTAGGGCGGCCTCACAAAGGCGTAATTGCATAGGAAGGTTTTGCACGAGCCATACGAAGCGAATAGAACCGATCCAAATCAGTGGGCTCATTCGCATGGTTCTTTTTTGCAAATGTATTCCGTGTGCACAAAAAAAATATGACATGCCTTATTTTGGTGTACATTTGTCCCCATAGGAGCCTGTAGGAGTGGGCAAATATGCACATATTTACTCCTGGGTATGCGCACAACACTGCATACCTGCAAACACTGACACCTCATTAGGCTAATTAGCCTTTTAAATCAGGATGGGGTGATTCCTTCACCCACGTGAATGAGCGATGTTGGCACAAATACGCACGCGTTTTGAACAGGCATGGATGCAAAAAGACTCCATTGCACAAATACATTGCACAAGAGCGAGCATTGTTGTGCTTACGCTCATCTGCAGTAGCCCTTACTCAGGATATGAGGGGACAAGAAGGGGCGATGGAAACAGAATTTAATTTTGATATTCTGATCTTCAAGGAGACCTTCACTAAACTAGAATATCAATGTGGACGACAGAAAATGTGCCCCTTTCTGCTCTATCTTATAATTGGTCCGCTGTAAGGGGGTCTTCTCATATAATGTATTGACTGCGGGATTCTAAAGTAGAAAAGCAAATATGTCGAAATTCCAGTTGGCAAATCTGCCCCTAAGGCCATGTTCACACAAGAGAATTTGTGTGCATATTTGCACACGAAAGATTTGCGTGCTCAAGACGCAGAGAGAAGAACTAATTAATTTTAATTGGTTTGTTCAAATGCATGTTTGCGTAAAAAAATCCACAGCATGCTCTATCTTCCTGCATATTAGCGCCGGGGAAAAAGCACATATTGAACTCGTTACAGTAATTGGACATTTTAATAGGTAAGAGCATCATTGCATGTGCAAGAAGTACAGTTACGAACGCGCATGCGAGTGCAAATATGCAACTTCCATTTTGCAGAAATGCAGTGTAAATACGCGGACGCTCATGTGAGTCCAGCATAAATAGTGCAGATTTTGCCTGGCATTGTATTCAAGGGTTAAAATCTGCAACATAAATGGACATATACATGATGATATATGTTACCATCTAATGCATTGGATTCCAATGCATCAGACCACACAGGCGTATTCCTATGCTGTAAAAGTGTCCGGCCTGGTGATTTAATGCCGGGCAGGAAGGATAGTCCTGAAACTATCTTCTAGGCCTCACTACGGCCGCTGCCATAGACTCCTATGAGAGCCAATAACAGCGGGCGGTGAAGGGAGGCGGGAGGGAGTTTAGCAGCGTGCCTGCTAAACTCCCTCCTCCTTCTCTTCTCCTCTCCACCCCTTGATGCTGTTTGCAATGGGAGGGAGTGGGAGGGGTGGAGCTAAGCTAAGATCCACCCCCTCACAGTGCTGGCTGTGTACAAGGGGCCGGGAGGGGGCAGGAGCAAACAGCCGGAGTGGAGGAGGTGAGCTGGCAATGGAAAGGGAAGGGGAAGAGAGCTTGACAGCTTCCTCCGCCTGACAGCATATACGCCGAGCCCGTGCATCACTTGGTAGCGTATATCGGCCAGCCATTAACCCCTTTCCGCTCCAGGATGTACATTTACATCCTGGAGCGTCGGGGTTTGTATGAAGAGAAGTCGCGGGGCGACCTCTCTTCATACAACGCGGGAGTCAGCTGTTTACTACAGCTGACACTCGCGGGCAATAGCTGCAATCGGCCGTGCGGCTATTAACCCTTTAAATGCCGCTGTCAATTCTGACAGAGGCATTTAAATCCCCCGGGCTGCCTTGGGAGATCGCCTATCAAGCAATTCCTGCGGGGTGGCTTGATAGGCTGCCTGTCAAATTGCAGTAGGACGTAATGCTGTAGCATTACGTCATACTGCAGGAGCAATCAAAGCATCACATGTTGTAGTCCCAAAAATTACATGTTGTTGACTTAAAAGTAAAGTAAAAAAAGATCAATAAAGTTTTTTTAATTGTAAAAAAAAAAAGTAATAAAAATTTAAATCACCCCCGTTTTGCCATTTCTGTAATTAAACAATCTAAATCATAAAATAAAAATACATATCTGGTATTGCCGCGTCTGTAAAAATCCGATCTATCAAAATAGCACATTATTTACCCCGCACCGTGAACGTCGTCCGAAAAAAATAAAGAAGGCCAGAAATTAACTTTTTCAGTCACCCTGTCTCCCAGAAAAAAACGCAATAAAAGCCATCAAAAAGTTGTATGTATTCCGCATTAGTACTTACGGAAACTACAGGACATCCCGCAAAAAATGAGCCATTGCTGAACTACGTCGACGGAAAAATTACAAGCTATTGCGCGCACAAGATGACGGCAGAAAATAATTGAAAAAAATTAAATGTCTTTGAAAAAAAAAGAGTAGAATAGTAAAAGAAAACCTATACAAGTTTGGTATCGTAGTAATCGTACCGACCCATAGAATAAAGTTATCATGTCGCTTTTGTTGCAGTTTGTGCGCCGTAGAAACAAGACACACTGAAAGATGGCGAAATGTCGTTTTTTTTTTCATTTTACTCCACTTAGAATTTTGTAAAAGTTTGTCAGTACGTTATATGGTACTTTAAGTAGCAGCAATGAAAACTACAACTCGTCCCGCAAAAAACAAGCCCTCATACAGCGACGTCAATGGATAAATAAAGGAGTTATGATTTTTTTAATGGGGGGTGGAAAAAACCGAAAATAGAAAAAAAGGGGGCTGCGTCATTAAGGGGTTAAAACACCGGCCGATATACGCTCGCGTGGATAAGCCCTAAGGCTGATTTGCAGCAGAATGTCCGCAGCAGGTCTTTCGCTGCAGATCAGGCATTGAAAACTTGGCTCCAAACTCAAGCCATTTTGTGCAGGTTGTGAAGCGGGCTTTATTGCTTTGTTTTACTATTAGGGTTCAGTCAGATGAGCGAATTTTGTATCGTTGCGTTTTCGATTCGCATCTATTAAAGCCAGAGCTTTCCAATGAAAGAGGTCACATGTCTGTTTGTAAAACATAGGACAGCGTTTTGCATCACTGTCATTCAATGCCTCTGATTGGTCACGACACTCAGCCAGTCAGAGGCAGAATTTTCAATCCCCGTCCACCAGAAGACAGAAAAAGAAGACTGCCGGGAATGGGGAGAAGAGCCAGACCGTGCTTCTAGGTGAGTTCATTTTTTTTTTCTACAGCTAGGGATGGTTTTCGGGGTAGGGCTTATATTTCAAGTCCTTGAAAATCATCGCTGCAGGATCTATTTCAAGAATCTAGAGTTTACTCCATCTGCTTACATTTAATAAGGGTCAGCAATGGTGAAGGGGAATAGAGAACGCAGCAGTGACCCCCCCCTGACACCCAGAGGAGACAAAAGACCCAAGCAGATATGCGGAAATTTCAAAAAACAAAAAGGAGTGCACAGTCGCCAGGCTCCATGCCAAGACCACCATCAACACAATACACAGCAGAACAAGCTCCTCAGGACTTGGAGGTGGAGAGCGAGGTGAAGGAGGAGGATAGTGAGTTGGGAACACAAATCTCTAAATCATTCAGAAAGCCCTTTTTAAGGTCACTCAACCAATAATGACCAAACTAGCTGACATAAAATCCGAGCTCCAACATATATGGGGCACAGAGTTGAAGAACTTGAAGGGCCATGCTCTGTAATTATAAAACATGCGAAAGCCACTTCCCAGGTAATAGAAGTTCACCATTCGTACCTCGACCATGCTCTCACACTTATAGAAGATCAAGAAAACAGAAGCCGTCGATGCAACATACGGATTAAAGGACTACCTGAGTCATAGGCTGTAGAAACACTCCGAAAAGATGCAAGTGAACTGTTCTCTGAACTGCTTGGAGAAGAGAGGAATGCACGCATTCAGATTGAATTCACAGAGCAATTAGACCGAAACCCAAGGCAGCGATTCCTGCAAGGGATGTAATCTGTGGCTTGCTCTCGTTCATTGATACAAATGCAATACTAAATGCCTCCAGATCACACCAATCACTAAAATATAATGACTCCCAGACCCAGATTTTTCAAGATATTGCACCCTCCAGACTGGCGAAACGGAGGCTCCTGAGACCTTTACTGGAGGCTTTGAGAGCAAAAGATATTCAATACTTGTGGTTATTTCCTTTTGGTCTTGCGATAAACAAAACTGGTCACAGGATCACAGTCAGAACCCCAGAAGATCTAGACATGGTGTGGCAACAACTGGACATTGAGCCCATTGAGATACCTTCCTGGATGCCCACGCAATATGGCCTGACTATTCCCTCACTACCAGAAGAGGACTCATGGAAAACAGTTCCCAAGTTCAAGTCTCCTAAAGGTAAAAAGTACCCTACAAAATCTTCCTCATAGACATTATGTAAAGCTCTTATTGGACTAAGATGGACATTGGGGAGAGCAAAGCTAACAGATTTTGAGGATTTGAGTTGCGGGTAGTGTTGGAATTGGGAAACCCGAGGGGAAATCCTCTGGTATTCTTCACGTCTTCCAGTTATGTTGGCTATGTTGGCTATGTTGGCTTGATGTTGAGGACGTGGAGGGTGGGGAGATGAAACATCATGATGGTTGTGTGCTGTGTTTTCCTCCTTTCCCCACTTTTTCCACTCTCTCCTCTCTCCTTTCTCCCCAAGTTAGAGCGTGTGGACTCCAGGAGTAAAGTGTCGCGTCCCCTTCGAGGGGAGTCGAAGTCCTCGGATTTCGGAGCCCCATCCGTGGGGGCGCTTGACCCTTCATCGTTAGAGCAAGCATTGCATGTAGTGAGATCCTACATTGACAACAGGAACAAATGCTATCCAGTTTAATGGTCAGGTTATCGCTAGGATAGGTTCCGGCACCAAATGTTCAGTCTTGAGGAGGTGCTGAGGTGCTTTTGTTCTCCACAAAATTATTCAACTAGTTTTAGTCACTAAAGTTGACAAAGTACTTTGTTTAGTCGAGTGGAATAAGTTATCCACTCAGTTTCTTTTAGTTTCTCTGATTACTGAGTTCATACTACTGTGCCCACTAGGCATTTAACCCCCCTTAATCCTACTTGTCTGTCCCCAAGTAACATGACTCACCACCAAACAAGTATAACTTCTCAAATAGAAAGAATGACTGTCTCCTCCTTCAACGCGAAAGGCTTAAACTCACCAAACAAACGTCACCATGTGATATGGTTATTGAGTAAGTCTAATGCTAGGGTATCGTTTCTTCAAGAAACCCTTTTTAAAAGCAACAAAATCCCCATTAGTCGAAAAGCTCGACTCGAGCAATGAGCACTAGAGATGAGCGAACGTACTCGTCCGAGCTTGATGCTCGGGCGAATATTAGCGTGTTCGGGATGCTCGTTACTCATAACGAGTACCACGCGATGTTCGGGTTACTTTCACTTTCATCTCTGAGACGTTAGCGCGCTTTTCTGGCCAATTGAAAGACAGGGAAGGCATTACAACTTCCCCCTGAGTCGTTCAAGCCCTATACCACCCCCCTGCTGTGAGTGGCTGGGGAGATCAGATGTCACCCGAGTATAAAAGTCGGCCCCTCCCGCGGCTCGCCACAGATGCCTTGTGAGATAGCTGAGGGACAGTGCTGTTGGTGCCGGAGCTGCTATAGGGAGAGCATTAGGAGTTAGTGTAGGCTTCAAGAACCCCAACGGTCCTTCTTAGGGCCACATCTAACAGTGTGCAGTACTGTGGAGGCTGCTGTTAGCAGTGTTGCACTTTTTTTTTTTTCCAAATCGGCGGTGCAGAGCATTGCGCCCTGCAGTAATACTACAGGGACAGAAGTGGTGGTTAGGCAGGGAGAGTGTTAGGAGTTAGTGTAGGCTTCAAGAACCCCAACAGTCCTTCTTAGGGCCACATCTAACAGTGTGCAGTACTGTGGAGGCTGCTGTTAGCAGTGTTGCACTTTTTTTTTTTTTCCAAATCGGCCGTGCAGAGCATTGCGCCCTGCAGTAATACTCCAGGGACAGAATTGTGTAGGCAGGGCCAGAAGACATATTTTATTTATTGAATATACGCAGTGGGCCTTTCCTTTAAAAAAAAAGGGCAAAAATTCTATTTGGCCAGCAGGCTTGCGCCAATTTATTTCCTGCCTGGGAAATCACCGCTCTGCTGTAGTTAATAACTGTGCGACACTGCAGTTCTGTGACACAGTGCAGGGCCACAACACATTTATTATTGATTGAATATACGCAGTGGGCCTTTCCTTTAAAAAAAAAAGGGCAACTACTATTCTATTTGGCCTGCCTCTGACAGTCCTCAGCGTTCTGGGTACGTGTGTGCTGGGTGGAGAACGTGAAAAAAAATCATACGCAGCCAGCTAAGTTTAACAGCAGGCTTGCGCCAATTTATTTCCTGCCTGGGAAATCAAATCACTGGTAATACAGCATGCTGAGGGGTAGGGGTAGGCCTAGAGGACGTGGACGCGGCCGAGGACGCGGAGGGCCAAGTGAGGGTGTGGGCACAGGGCGAACTCCTGATCCAGGTGTATCGCAGCCGACTGCTGCGCGATTAGGAGAGAGGCACGTTTCTGGCGTCCCCACATTCATCGCACAATTAATGGGTCCACGCGGGAGACCTTTATTAGAAAATGAGCAGTGTGAGCAGGTCCTGTCCTGGATGGCAGAAAGTGCTTCGAGCAACCTATCGTCCAGCCACAGTTCTGCGCCGTCCACTGCTGCAAATCCGAATCCTCTGTCTGCTGCTCCTCCTTCCTCCCAGCCTCCTCACTCCACTACAATGACACATGCTCAGGAGCGGGAAGACTCCCAGGAACTGTTCTCGGGCCCCTGCTCAGATTGGGCAGCAGTGGTTCCTCTCCCACCAGAGGAGTTTATCGTCACTGATGCCCAACCATTGGAAAGTTCCCGGGGTCCGGGGGATGAGGCTGGGGACTTCCGGCAACTGTCTCAAGACCTTTCAGTGGGTGAGGAGGACGATGACGATGAGACACAGTTGTCTATCGGTGAGGTGGTAGTAAGGGCAGTAAGTCTGAGGGGGGAGCGCACAGAGGATTCTGAGGAAGAGTAGCAGGACGATGAGGTGACTGACCCCACCTGGTTTGCAACGCCTACTCAGGACAGGTCTTCAGAGGGGGAGGCAAGGGCAGCAGCAGGGCAGGTTGCAAGAGGCAGTGCGGTGTCCAGGGGTAGAGGCAGGGCCAGACCGAATAATCCACCAACTGTTTCCCAAAGCGCCCCCTCGCGCCATGCCACCCTGCAGAGGCCGAGGTGCTCAAAGGTCTGGCAGTTTTTCACTGAGAGTGCAGACGACCGACGAACAGTGGTGTGCAACCTTTGTCGCGCCAAGATCAGCCGGGGAGCCACCACCACCAGCCTCACCACCACCAGCATGCGCAGACATATGATGGCCAAGCACCCCACAAGGTGGGACGAAGGCCGTTCACCGCCTCCGGTTTGCACCCTCCCCCTGTGCCCCAACCTGCCACTGAGATCCAACCCCGCTCTGAGGACACAGGCACTACCGTCTCCTGGCCTGCACCCACACCCTCACCTCCGCTGTCCTCGGCCCCATCCAGCAAGGTCTGTCAGTGCAGCGTCCAGCCGTCGCTAGTGCAAGTGTTTGAGCGCAAGCACAAGTACGCCGCCACGCACCCGCACGCTCAAGCGTTAAACGTGCACATAGCTAAATTTATCAGCCTTGAGATGCTGCCGTATAGGGTTGTGGAAACGGAGTCCTTCAAAAGCATGATGGCGGCCCCGCGCTACTCAGTTCCCAGTCGCCACTACTTTTCCCGATGTGCCGTCCCAGCCCTGCACGACCACGTCTCCCGCAACATTGTACGCGCCCTCACCAACGCGGTTACTGCCAAGGTCCACTTAACAACGGACACGTGGACAAGCACAGGCGGGCAGGGCCACTATATCTCCCTGACGGCACATTGGGTGAATTTAGTGGAGGCTGGGACAGAGTCAGAGCCTGGGACCGCTCACGTCCTACCCACCCCCAGAATTGCGGGCCACAGCTCGGTGGTGGTATCTGCGGTGGTGTATGCTTCCTCCACTAAACCACCCTCCTCCTCCTCCAACGCAACCTGTGTCTCGCAATCAAGATGTGTCAGCAGCAGCACGTCGCCAGCAGTCGGTGTCGCGCGTCGTGGCAGCACAGCGGTGGGCAAGAGTCAGCAGGCCGTGCTGAAACTACTAAGCTTAGGAGATAGGAGGCACACGGCCCACGAACTGCTGCAGGGTCTGACAGAGAAGACCGACCGCTGGCTTGCGCCGCTGAGCCTCCAACCGGGCATGGTCGTGTGTGACAACGGCCGTAACCTGGTGGCGGCTCTGCAGCTCGGCAGCCTCACGCACGTGCCATGCCTGGCCCACGTCTTTAATTTGGTGGTTCAGCGCTTTCTGAAAAGCTACCCACGCTTGTCAGACCTGCTCGGAAAGGTGCGCCGGCTCTGCGCACATTTCCGCAAGTCCCACACGGACGCTGCCACCCTGCGGACCCTGCAACATCGGTTTCATCTGCCAGTGCACCGACTGCTGTGCGACGTGCCCACACGGTGGAACTCTACGCTCCACATGTTGGCCAGGCTCTATGAGCAGCGTAGAGCTATAGTGGAATACCAACTCCAACATGGGCGGCGCAGTGGGAGTCAGCCTCCTCAATTATTTTCAGAAGAGTGGGCCTGGTTGGCAGAAATCTGCCAGGTCCTTCGAAACTTTGAGGAGTCTACCCAGGTGGTGAGCGGCGATGCTGCAATCATTAGCGTCATCATTCCTCTGCTATGCCTCTTGAGAAGTTCCCTGCAAAGCATAAAGGCAGACGCTTTGCACTCGGAAACAGAGCCGGGGGAAGACAGTGTGTCGCTGGATAGTCAGACCACCCTCCTGTCTATATCTCAGCGCGGTGAGGAGGAGGAGGAGGAAGATGAGGAGGAGGGGGAAGACACAGCTTGGCCCACTGGTGAGGGTAGACATGCTGCTGGCCTGTCATCCTTTCAGCGTGTATGGCCTGAGGAGGAGGAGGAGGAGGAGGATCCTGAAAGTGATCTTCCTAGTGAGGACAGCCATGTGTTGCGTACAGGTACCCTGGCACACATGGCTGACTTCATGTTAGGATGCCTTTCTCGTGACCCTCGCGTTACACGCATTCTGGCCACTACGGATTACTGGGTGTACACACTGCTCGACCCACGGTATAAGGAGAACCTTTCCACTCTCATACCCGAAGAGGAAAGGGGTTCGAGAGTGTTGCTATACCACAGGACCCTAGCGGACAAACTGATGGTAAAATTCCCATCCGACAGCGCTAGTGGCCGAAGGCGCAGTTCCGAGGGCCAGGTAGCAGGGGAGGCGCGGAGATCAGGCAGCATGTACAGCACAGGCAGGCCAACACTCTTTAAGGCCCTTGACAGCTTTATGGCTCCCCAGCAAGACTGTGTCACCGCTCCCCAGTCACGGCTGAGTCGGCGGGAGCACTGTAAAAGGATGATGAGGGAGAATGTAGCTGATCGCACGACCGTTCTCCGCGACGCCTCTGCCCCCTACAACTACTGGGTGTCGAAGCTGGACACATGGCCTGAACTCGCGCTGTATGCCCTGGAGGTGCTTGCTTGTCCTGCGGCTAGCGTCTTGTCAGAGAGGGTGTTTAGTGCGGCTGGGGGAATCATCACAGATAAGCGTACCCGCCTGTCAACCGACAGTGCCGACAGGCTTACACTCATCAAGATGAACAAAGCCTGGATTTCCCCAGACTTCTCTTCTCCACCAGCAGACAGCAGCGATACCTAAGCAATAGGTAGGCTGCACCCGCGGATGGAAGCATCGTTCTGTATCCCAATCAAAAACGGGGACCTTTTCGCTTCATCAATCTGTGTATAATATTCCTCCTCCTCCTCCTGCTCCTCCTCCTGAAACCTCACATAAGCACGCCGAACGGGCAATTTTTCTTAGGCCCACAAGGCTCACTCATATAATTTTTCTAAACAATTTTTATACATTTCAATGCTCATTAAAGCGTTCAAACTTTCACCTCCACCAATTTTTATTTTAACTGGGCTGCCTCCTGGCCTAGTTACCAATTAAGCCACATTAACCAAAGCGATTAATGGGTTTCACCTGCCATCTTGGTTGGACATGGCCAATTTTCTGATGTACATTAGTACTGTTGATACAGCAATTTTTGTGGGCCCTCGCCTACACTGTAATCAAATTAATTTTTAGCCCACCTGCATTACAGCTGACGTTACATCCGCTGTGTTGGGCAATGCAATGGGATATATTTATGTACCGCCGGTGGGTTCCAGGGAGCCACCCATGCTGTGGGTCCACCGGGAGTTGTAACTACATGTGTCCACTTCTAAAGAACCCCAGTCTGACTGGGGCATGCAGTGTGGGCCGAAGCCCACCTGCATTAAGCACGACATTACTACCTCAGCTATGTTGGGCAATGCAATGGGATATATTTATATACCGCCGGTGGGTTCCAGGGAGCCACCCATGCTGTGGGTGCACAGGGAGTTGTAACTACATGTGTCCACTTCTAAAGAACCCCAGTCTGACTGGGGCATGCAGTGTGGGCTGAAGCCCACCTGCATTAAGCACGACATTACTACATCAGCTGTGTTGGGCAATGCAATGGGATATATTTATGTACCGCTGGTGGCTTCCTGGCACCCACCCATGCTGTGGGTCCACAGGGAGTTGTAAATTCAACTGTTTCCACTTCAAAAGAACCCCAGTCTGACTGGGGCATGCAGTGTGGGCCGAAGCCCACCTCATTAAGCACGACATTACTACCTCAGCTGTGTTGGGCAATGCAATGGGATATATTTATGTACCGCCGGTGGGTTCCAGGGAGCCACCCATGCTGTGGGTGCACAGGGAGTTGTAACTACATGTGTCCACTTCTAAAGAACCCCAGTCTGACTGGGGCATGCAGTGTGGGCCGAAGCCCACCTGCATTAAGCACGACATTACTACCTCAGCTGTGTTGGGCAATGCAATGGGATATATTTATGTACCGCCGGTGGGTTCCAGGGAGCCACCCATGCTGTCGGTCCACACGGAGTTGTAACTGCATGTGTCCACTTCTAAAGAACCCCAGTCTGACTGGGGCATGCAGTGTGGGCCGAAGCCCACCTGCATTAAGCACGACATTACTACCTCAGCTGTGATGGGCACTGCAATGGGATATATTTATGTACCGCCGGTGGCTTCCTGGCACCCACCCATGCTGTGGGTCCACAGGGAGTTGTAAATGCATCTGTTTCCACTTCTAAAGAACCCCAGTCTGACTGGGGCATGCAGTGTGTGCCGAAGCCCACCTGCATTTAATCGGACGTTACCTCAGCTGTGATGGGCACTGCAATGGGATACATTTATGTACAGCCGGTGGGTTCCAGGAAGCCACCCATTCTGTGGGTGCACACGGAATTCCCATTGCGGAGTTGTACCTGCCTGTGACTATTTATAAAAAAACGCGGTCTGACTGGGGCATGCAGACACCTTGACAGAATGAATAGTGTGTGGCACATAGGTTCCCCATTGCTATGCCCACGTGTGCAGCTCCAGATGGAGGTGGCACAGGATTGGATTTCTCATTGCTTCTGTACAGCATTGTGGACTATCGCCCCGCCCCTTTTAAAGAGGGTTGCTGCCCGGCCGTGCCAACCCTCTGCAGTGTGTGCCTGCTTTTCCTCTGGCAGACGCACTTATAAATAGACATGAGGTTGGCGTGGCATGAGGGCAGCTGAAGGCTGGGCAGGGACAGTTTGGTGTGCGCTGTGGACACTGGGTCGTGGGGGGGGGGATTTGGCAGGAGAAGTGGCAGTGGAGTGTCATGCAGGCAGTGATTGTGCTTTGTTGGAGGTAGTGTGGTGCTTAGCTAAGGTATGCATTGCTAATGAGGGTTTTTCAGATGTTAAAGTTGTTGGGGGGTGGGGCCCACTCTTGCCGCTATTGTGGCTTAATAGTGGGACCTGGGAACTTGAGATGCAGCCCAAAATGTAGCCCCTCGCCTGCCCTATCCGTTTCTGTGTCGTTCCCATCACTTTCTTGAATTTCCCAGATATTCACAAATGAAAACCTTAGCGAGCATCGGCGATATACAAAAATGCTCGAGTCGCCCATTGACTTCAATGGGGTTCGTTACTCGAAACGAACCCTCGAGCATCGCGAAAAATTCGTCTCGAGTAACGAGCACCCGAGCATTTTGGTGCTCGCTCATCTCTAGTCCTAATGCCTATAGCATATAATGCCTGAGGATATCCATATAGGACAAGGACTTGTGCTGCTGGAATAGTGGTAGACGACTGGAGATCTCCGATGATACCAGCCAGCTGGCCATGGCTTGTACATGAGTAATTAGGTATCATCTTATGAGGGCCAGACAAAAGATGTAAAACATAGCGTATTGCCAAATGTCTATCCGAGCATGTGTCATACACATGGTATCCCAAGTAATATTGGGCAGGATGTCAGGATTCTGGTTAATATTATAAATTGCGTAGTCAAAAACCTGAGGTTGTATGAGTCCCTCAAACACACATCTGTAAATAGATAAATGTACAGATGAGTAAGGCTGGTATTATACACAATCTTCAATATGTTCATTCGCAGAGTAATAAGGGACATCATAAAGGGAATCATGTGACCTGCTAGAGTGCAGAGCACTCATGCTCCAGCAGATACAATGATGAACAGATTGAGCGCCAGCAGCCAAGTTTGTAGCGGATATAACCAAGTTATTGTGGATTATTTGTTCATTAATTGAAACAAGCTGAAAATTAATGTTCAATTGCTAAGTTCAAAAATAATTTACCTTCCACATGCTTCTACCATCAGTCAGGGTGGTCACAAAAAAATCAATGTTTACATTTTTTAAGGAGAACCCTCCCAAAAGTTGCCATTTGGTAAGAAAATGAGTTTCTGAAAGTTTCTGGTTAATTGGATAACGTTAACCCGTGCCACATCAACCTTAAAGTTACGATTTTAGAGAGTTTTTGTTAAAAAATCACAGTTCTTCACCTACAAAATGCAAACTATTTGTCCTAGAAACCTGATCATCGCCTCAATTAATTGCTAAAGTTCGTGTCCACAAATATTACTTGTACCCCTTTTTAGATATCATTCACATATTTGAAGATATTAGTAAATATATTTTCTGTGCTGGTCGTGTTCTGGATTCCCAAAATCGATATTTTCTGAAAACACTCATGTTCATGGCTACATGCCGTAATCTCTTATTTTAATGTCTATGAATTTCAGTTATTGTAAGGTGTTGAATGTGTCTTTGTACAAATTTTGACAAATCCAAGATGAAAAAGGGTATTGCATGAGAAGGACAAAAATCGGAATAAATTACAAGAAATGCAGTTCACAAAAAATGATGATTTATTACAAAATAGAAGAATATGTATTACAAAAAAGAGGATTAAAGCACATTGTACCAACTAAAAAAACAGAAGAAATATATTTACTTACATTTTACATGGTTTAAACATCAGAAGAGGCTTAGAGGGGGGGGGGCTTTTGCAGTATCAGGGTAAAGTTTCCTACATTCTGATTAGACTTGTAACAAGAACTGGCATTGTTCTTCATTTTTGGTAATACTTGAATTAAAGTTTGGATGAATTTGACACTCTTCTCTGATGTGTCATTTACAACCTTTATTTTTTCTACTATTATTTTACCATTCAAGTAATAAGGGGTTTTCAAACCAAACCCCCAAATCACTTTCCAAGAAAGAAGTTGCAATTTTGAACCGTTTAAAAAAGTTTGAGGAGAAATAAATAGTATTGTTCAACAGCGAATGTGCTTCTTCAAGGCTGAGGTATAAGGAGAGATATGGTATTACTATTTCTGTCCACCTTCAGTGCTTAAGGAATTTTTAGGCCTATGAACTTAAATTTTTCATTGCTAATATTTTTCAACTTCTTCTTCAAAGTTCATCAAAAAACCCATGATTGTCTTTGAATTTATCCCTTTAACCGCTTCCCGCTCCAGGACGTACGCGTACGTCCTGGGGATAGGGCGAGATCACATATGATCCCGCGCTATCCCGCAGCAGGAGCCAGCTGTCAGTCACAGCTGGCGTCCCGCTGCAACAGAGGGGGGACATCGGAGATGCGCCCCCCCGCTGTTCCCTTCCCTGCGTGATCTAGGGATCGCGAAGGGGAAAAGAGTTCACAGATGGGAGGTCTGTATTGCCAATGCCTATGATCGCTGTATAAGCGAAAAGTAAGATGGCAGAGCAGTAGCTCTGCCATGCCTTATGACAGCGATCATTGGTACAGTGATGTAAGTCCCTCAGAGGGACTCAAATTATGTAAAAAAAAAGAAAAGAAAAATGTAAAAAAAAGAAAAATGTAAAAAAAAAAGTTAAAAAAACCCCTTTTTATGCTTTTTCTAATATTAGCATAAAAAAGGTAAAAAAAAATTAAAACCCCACATATTGGGTATTGACGCGTCTGTAACGACATGTACAAATAGTTGAACACACTTTTTATTTTGTACGGCAAAACGCTAAAAAACAGAGGCAAAATGCTCATTTTTAGCATTTTGCCTCACAAAAAATGCAATAAAAGTGATCAAAAAAGCTGTACATTCCCCAAAATGGTACCAATAAAAACTACAGCTCGTCTCGCAAAAAATAAGCCCTTATAGAGCTCCGTACATAGAACAATAAAAAAGTTACAGGACTTTGAATGCAGCTATAGAGAAAAAAAAAAGATTTCCAAAAACAAATGGTTTTTTACTGCAAAAAAGTGTAAAAACCTTAAAAAAATATAACAATTTTGGTATCGTTGTAACCGTACCGACCCGCTGAAAAAATTTAGTGTGTCATGTATGCTGCATGTTTAACGCTGTAAAAAAAAAAAAAAATCTATGTCAGAATTGATGTGTTTACTCTCCCTGTTATCATAAAAAAAAATAATAAAAGTTTTACAATATAGTCTATGTACCCAAAAGTGGCACCGATAAAAACTACAGCTCGCCACGCAAAAAACAAGCTCTTATACGGCCGCGTCGATGGAAAAATAAAAAAGTTATGGCTTTGAAAAATGGAGATGGAAAAATACCAAAAATCGCTTGGTCCTCAACGCCAAAATAGGCCGTGTCATTAAGGGGTTAAAGGAGATCGCCTTGCAGTAAGTATTATGTTTGATATGTAAAAACCATATACTTAACTAACCTCAGCATATCTCCTCTATAGGGAGAAACCTGCTTGCACCATTGATCCAGAAAAAATTTTCAGAGTTTCTTTAGAGGTTCTCCATAATCCAATCGTTTGGAGAGCTGCAGTCCAAAGATCCCCCAAATTGATAATCAAAGCAGGGAAAAAGTGTGTTGAAGAGAAAAAAGCTTTCTGCACTCATATGGAGATACCTCGTTGAGTAACGGAGAGATCCAATCCAACATATTGTTTATACATTTGCCTATTGCTGACTCTGATACCTCTTTATCAATTTTTTAATAATTTAAGCAATTTTAACAATTTCAAATCCTGATTGGGGGCCATAGCCGCCCTGGGGGCATTTAACCAAGCTTTCACGTAAATATTAATCATAAACAAACACATTTAGCCTATTCTATTCTTTTCCACATCATTCAAAGCAAACTGATCCCTAAAAAAATATATTTTTAGTGAATAAATGGCTTTGCCAATCCACCTAACATGATGAATGGCACCAGGTACCCTGAAAGACATTTCTGCTTTAGTAGTACATCCCAAAAAATTAAACCTAATTCAATACATTCTTTATCGTCTTCCCTGGGCTGCTGCTGTTTTAGTTGTTATAAAAGAAAGCTTGAAATCTCTTCAGGCTCATTTATTTTGTTTTTAATATAATTTATCTTCAATACTCCTTTTGTATTTCCTTTTGTCTATCTTAGACCACTTGGCTTGACACTTTTTAAAAATATCTAGTTGAGGGCCAGTGGGAGAGCCAATTTTTCAATCCAACACTGCCTTCAACAAGACTTCTAAAATGTAGGACGACATGACAGGTATGAAAGATTTTTCGCAAACATTTGCTCTAACAGAACACATGTTCCTCTGATACGACCCGTGTTTACAGCAGTGGTATCAAAACACATCACCTTGATTTTTCCAACTGCCCTCCACTCTTCTACTTCAGAGAATACAGCTTTTGCTTGAGTGATCCCCAAACTATTTTCAAGCTGAGGTATTCCTATCAATTGATCTTCTTCCCCATAGCTCATGAGAATAGCTGGCCTCTCTACACTTTCTCTATTCAAAATATCTGGAAGCAATTGTCCATCCCAGTGTAAAACAGCAGCCTCCAAATCAGAATTTTTAACCCTACTTTTAATTAGCTGGGCCCTTTCCTGTCGAAAATGTTGTCTACTAAGTCCCACTGTTCATTCTTAAAGGGGTTGTCCCGCGGCAGCAAGTGGGGTTCAGCACTTCTGTATGGCCATATTAATGCACTTTGTAATATACATCGTGCATTAATTATGAGCCATACAGAAGTTATTCACTTACCTGCTCCGTTGCTAGCGTCCTCGTCTCCATGGTGCCGTCTAAATTCGCTGGCGGCTTGCTTTTTTAGACGCGCTTGCGCAGTCCGGTCTTCTGCTCTCAGCACGAGCCGCTTCAGCTTGCTAGCCGCTACAGCTCTTCTGCGCATGCGCAGACGAGCTGTCACTTCTCGGGAGCGCGCTGGAGCGGCCATTCTGTACCATCCTCTCTTAGAGGAAGGTGCAGAAACTTGAGCCGCCCAGCTGTCCCGAGAAGCCGCCCAGCCGCCCCGAGAAGCCGCCCAGCTGTCCCGCCGTCCTGCCGTCCCGCCGTCCCGCCGCCCAGGTAATTGATGGGCCGGGGGGGACTGCTGCTGGGCCAGGGGGGCTGCCGCTGGGCCGGGGGGGGGGCTGCCGCTGGGCCGGGGGGGCCTTCTTCTGTTGTCAGGGGTCTAGCGCCGGTTACCTGCTGCCTGGCGGTGGGTGACTGTGTGCCGTGGTCGGCCGCGTTCAATCCAGGGGTCCGGTCGGTGGCTGCGGGGCGTCTGGTTGTCAGGGAGACACAGCTGGTAGCGTCTCGGGAGCGCGCACATCGGGCTACAGCAAGCGACGGGAAAAAAGCCGGCGGCCATCTTGGGAAAATTTTTATAAGTTGCTGAAACGCTGGAACTGTAAGTACAAACCAGCTAGAAAAGTCATTTACATGGGTAATTAGTAATGTATGCCTAATAAGGGGGACTGGGCAAAAAAAAAAATTCACTGCTTCCTCGAGACAACCCCTTTAAGGCTAAAATGTCTACATTTTAACCTAACACCTCTGCGGTAGCTGATATATTTTGCGCTGCATCCCTGTCTCAAATATTACAGCTATCCAACAATAATGACAACTTTTTGAGTACCTAATTTTCTTTGCACTTGGCTCCTCTTCCTGATGTATTCCTGGGATGTCCTCAAATTCATCTTGTGTTGGCTCCTCATCTTCTGATGAGCTGCTTAGAAGAAAGTCTAAGGCCTCATGTCCACGGGGAAAATCGGGCCCGCTACGGATTCTACATGTAGAATCTGCAGCGGGTCCCTCCTGCCCCGCGGACATGAGCGCTGAAAATAAGAATAAATGAGAATAAACTTACCTCCCATCCGCTCCGTTTCTTCTCTTCGCTGCGGCGTGATCTTCTCTCGTCGCGGCCGGATCTTCATTCTTCGGCTCGGCGGATGTGCACGATGACGTCGGTGACGTGCCCCGCGATGCGCCGGGCCGAAGCAAAATGATCCGGCCGCGGCTGAGAGAGGATGGCGCGGCGCCGAAGAGAAGAACCGGAGCGGGTAAGTAAAATGTGATTTTTGTGTCCCGCGGATCCGGACGGCTTCCATAGGCTTCAATAGAAGCCCGCGGGAGACCCGCATGAAAATGGAGCATGGTCCAGATTTTTTCATGCTCCATTTTTTTTTAAATCACTTTTATTGACGATCCGCGGGTATTTATCTACCCGCGGGTGGTCAATGCATCCCTATGGGGTGCGGATCCGCGCGCGGGAGAAGAGTTAAAATCCGCTGCGGATTTTAATTCTTCTTTTCCCCGTGGACATGAGCCCTAAGTCTACTTCTTTGTTGCCTGAAAAATCAAAACCGCAAAAATGACCTGTTGGTATCTTTTCTCTAATAAAACGACATTCAATAAAAAATATCTCAAATACATGTTATTAAAGTACAGATTAACCCCTTCCCGCTCCTGGACGTACCTGGTACGTCATGTAATTAAAGTGTCGCCACGGTGACAATTGCGGCGACACAGCAGTGATGTCTGCTGACATAGTCAGCAGACAAGTGCTGCGTCCGGGCTGGGGACCAATCAGAGCGGTCCCTCCCCCACGATCGCTGTGATTGGTCAGGGAAAAACTCCCTGACCAATCACAGCGCAGCAGCGGACTTCGCGCTGTTTGCAGTAGGGGCTCCATGTGCAAGCACCGCAGTGTGTTTCCGGTGCTTGTAGATAGAGCACCTACTGTGGTATTTGTGATAAAAAAGAGCGATTACTGTGTAGATTAGGCAGGGAGTGCGTGATCAGTGTAGTGTAGTGGAGTGTAGTGTAGTGGAGTGTAGTGGAGTGTAGTGTAGTGGAGTGTAGTGGAGTGTAGTGGAGTGTAGTGTAGTGGAGTGTAGTGTAGTGGAGTGGAGTTAGTGATCAGTGTAGTGGAGAGGAGTTAGTCATCAGTGTGGTGTAGTGGAGTGAGTGTTAGTGATCAGTGTGGTGTAGTGTAGTGAGTGTAGTGAGTGATTGATCAGGCAGTGTAGTGTAGTGAGTGTAGTGAGTGATTGATCAGGCAGTGTAGTGTAGTGAGTGTAGTGAGTGATTGATCAGGCAGTGTAGTGTAGTGAGTGTAGTGAGTGATTGATCAGGCAGTGTAGTGTAGCAGAGTGGAGTGAGTGATCAGAAGTGCAGTGTAGTGTAGTGAGTGAGGGATCTGTAGTGTGTGATCAGAAGTGTAGTGAGTGAGCTGTAGCGTGCGATCAGCAGTGTAGTGTAGCGCAGCGTGTAGTCAGTGTATCCCTTGGTGTAAAAAAAAAAAAAAAAAAAAAAGTTCCTGTTGTTCCCATTTCGTTACCTGTCCCGTCACCCGTTATTAGTTAGTGTAGCGTGTCGTTAGTCCGTCTAGTGTGTAGTGTGTCGTTAGTCCGTGTTGTGTCAGTGTATTTGTCTGTGTAAAAAAAAAAAAAGAAAAAAAAAAAAACACTTACGTGAATACACCACATAAGTTTCCGCTGTCTGTCGGACCCCGTTCCGTGGTCACCCCATCCCGCAGTGTCCCATCTAATAAAACTTTTTCCCCGTGTGCCCCATTTTATATAAATATGGCCCGCAGGAGGTACACTTCAGAGGAACTGTATGCAATCATTGCATCAGACTCGGACTCAGGTAGTGGTGATGACGACCCCACTTTTTTGGCATTCTCCGACTCCTCATCCTCATCCTCATCCTCATCCAGCGAGTCTGAGCTCCCTGCACCCCCGAGAAGGCGTCCAAGGACCGCCACTGACCCCAATGCATCAGATGCTCACTGGAGTACCCCGGAAGATTACAGACCCCAGATCCCTGATTTTATTGGGAACCCATGGATTCAATTTGACACGGAAGGGCTCAGAGGGAAGGACTTCTTCAAGTTTTTTTTTTCTGAAGAGTTCATTGCCCATATTGTTACCCAGACGAATTTGTACGCCCAGAATTTTATAGAAGAAAATCCCACCTCCAGCTATGCCAGACCTGATAAGTGGACCCCTGTGGATGCACCAGAGATAAAAAAATTTTGGGGGCTTATACTAACCATGGGGCTAATAAAGAAGCCAACAATCAGGGCGTACTGGTCTACCGATATTTTGTACCACACCCCAATGTTCCGCATGGCGATGTCGAGGACGCGCTTTGAGTGTATTTTAAAATTTCTGCACTACAATGACAACCAGCTGTGCCCCCCCAGCGATCACCCCAATTACGATCGGTTGTATAAGATCAGGCCCGTAATAGACCATTTTAACGCCAAGTTTGCCCAGGCGTATGCCCCACAGATAAACATTGCAGTAGACGAGTCCCTGGTACACTTCAAGGGGAGGCTAAAATTCCGCCAGTACCTGCCCAGTAAGCGGGCACGGTATGGTGTGAAGTTGTACAAGCTGTGCGAAAGTACATCAGGGTACACCCACAAGTTCCGTATTTATGAGGGGAAGGACACTAAAATTGAGCCCCCAGAATGCCCCCCCGTGCTGGGAGTAACAGGGAAAATAGTGTGGGAACTGGTGCACCCACTATTAGACCAGGGTTACCATCTGTACCTGGATAACTTTTATACCAGTGTCCCCCTGTTTCCGTGCCTCGCTTCCAGAGGAACAGTGGCATGTGGCACTGTTCGGAAAAATCAAAAAAGCCTCCCTAAGACGCTGCTTGGGCAACTGCTCAGAAGGGGTGAGAGCCGGGCCCAATGTAGCGACAATGTATTGTGCGTCAAATATAAGGACAAGAGGGATGTCCTTATGTTCACCCAATACACGTCCACAGCAGTACCCCCTGCCCAGTACGAGGTACCAGTGCAGAGACCCCCAAACCAGACTGCGTCCTCGACTATAATAAGTACATGGGAGGGGTCGATCTATCAGACCAGGTACTGGAGCCCTATAGAGCCATGCGGAAAACACGGGTGTGGTACAAAAAACTGGCCGTGCACCTCGTACAGATGGCACTGTATAATGCCTACGTGCTGTTCCGAGGTGCAGGCCACAGGGGGACATTCCTTGAATTTCAAGAGGAAGTTATCAAGGACCTAATATTTGGGGACCAGGAGGTGGGGGAGAGGCCCAGTACTTCTGGAAGCGAGGCCACAAGAATTGTACCAGGGCAGCATTTTCAGTGAAATTCCCTCCACTGCGACGAAGGGAAGGACCCAAAAGAGGTGCAGAGTGTGCTACAAACAGGGGATAAGAAAATACACCATATACCAGTGTGAAACGTGCCCCACACAACCCGGCCTCTGTATAAATGAGTGTTTTAAGATCTACCACATGTCCCTGAAATTTTAATTTTATTATTGCCCTGACGTTTTACCCTGATGTACTTCGCACAGCTTGTACATAAAGCCACATGCTAAGTCCTTCCCTTCTGAGCCCTGCGCCCTAAAAACAGTTTAGATTCACATATGGGGCATTTCCCTGTTGGGTAACATCATGGGTTACGTTTTCTCCTTCTGCCCCTGGTAAAAAATAAAAATCTGGGCCTAAACTGAGCATTATTGGAAAAATGTGAATTTTTCGTTCTCAACTCAAATTGTTAAAAAAAATTCCTCAAATACCTGTGGGTTCAAACCGCTCACAACACCCCTTAAAAAATTCCCTGAGGGGTGTAGTTTCCAAAATGGGGTCAAAATTCCCTGAGGGGTGTAGTTTCCAAAATGGGGTCAGTTGTTGGGGGTTTCAAATGCACTGGCACCTCGGGGGCACTGTAAACACTACATGGGGGCTGAAAATTATTCCTGCCAAATCTGCATTCAAAAAGCCAAGAAGCGCTCCTATCCTTCTGAGTCCTGCCATGTGCCCATACAACAGGCTACGTCCACATATGGGGCATTTCCGTGTTCGAGAGCAACTGGGTAACGCATCATGGGGTACGTTTTTCCTTCTGCCACTGGTGAAAAATGAAAATCTGGGCCTAAAGCTAAACATTATGTGAAAAATTGGATTTTTTCGTATTGAACTCAAACTGTTAAAAAAAATTCCTCAAACATCTGTGGGTTCAAACCGCTCACTACACCCCTTAATAAATTCCCTGAGGGGTGTAGTTTCCAAAATGGGGTCAGTTATTGGGGGTTTCAAATGTACTGCTACCTCAGGGGCACTGCAAACACTACATGGGGTCTGAAAATTATTCCTGCCAAATCTGCATTCAAAAAGACAAGAAGCGCTCCTTTCCTTCTGAGACCTACCATGTACCCATACAACAGGCTACGTCCACATATGGGGCATTTCTAAAAACTGCGGAATCTGGGTAATACATTCCAAGTTTTGTTTCTTTGCTAACTCCTACTGTTTTATATATATAAAAAAAAGGTTTTATATTGAAAATCAGTAGAAAAAGGAACTGTTCTAATTTTTGATGCACTTTCCTTTAATTCCTGTAAAACATCTAAAGGGTTAATAAACTTTCTAAATGCCATTTTGAATACTTTGAAGGGTGCTGATTTTAAAATGGGGCAATTCATGGGGGATTCTGATATACAGGCTCGGCAAAACTATGTCTGAACTGCATTGGTCCTTAAAAAATTTAGATTTTGAAATTTGCTAGTAAATGTGAAAAATTACTGCTAAATTTATATACTTTGTGGAGTCTGCAAAAAGTAAAATAACACTTAAAAAATGATTGCTGTGTAAAGTAGGCCTATGGGAAATGTTAATTAATAACTATGTTGTGGTGTTTGACTTTCTATCTTACAAAGAAAACAATTCAAAGTTTGAAAATTGTGAATTTTTCCAAATTTTCAGTAAATTTGGATTTTTTTTCCTAATAAGGACAAAATTTATTGATGAAATTTTTACACTAACATAAAGTACAATATGTCACGAAAAAACAATCTCAGAATCACCTTGATAAGTAAAAGCATTCAAAAGTTATTAGCACAGAAAGTGACAGATGTCAGATTTGAAAAATAAGGCTTGGTCCTTAAGCTCAAAATAGGCCTTGTCATTAAGGGGTTAAAAAGGTGAAAAGGAAATATCCAAAAGAGAGCTGACATACCTACTCAATATTATTTTTCCAATCTTGCGATCTGAGCTGATTTCCTCTCTTCTCTTCATTTTTCTGCTCGCACAAATTTCAAGTCAACTCCTCTCATGCAGCCCGGACGTCCGGTTTGTCTCTGGAGTAACAAAAAGCCCTGTCAACTTCAGTAGTATTAATGAGTGCATCCTGATGAGCAACATCGAAAATGTCATCAAGGGTTGACTTGAAAGCTTCCACCTTTTCATTTTGAGCTGCACTTGAAGTTCTGCTAGCATTTTTTATAGCTTTCTCCACTGTTCCTAAAGTTTTTCAAGCTTCGCAACACAATTTTTTTAAGTGACTTGTTAGAATCTTAAATTCCTCTCAGAAAATTAATACTTCTTAGATAGCAAGTTTTGAAGCTTCTTTGATGCTCAGTTTGACTTGGCGCATATTATAAAACAAACTTTGCAAAACTTGAAAATCCAATGGCAACTTACAACCAGTAATTTGATAAGATGCATACCCCATCAAAAAAAATCTTGTTTTTATGCTTTAAACTCATGCTAGCTGCTGCTTTGGAAGACAAAGGTTCTTAATCCATTTTCACTCAAAGTCAAAACTGAAGAAAAAAAAATACAATGTTTACCACTTGAAATTTAAATATTGACTGCACTTCCTACCATTCGCCACACAAGTCCCCACCCCATGAGCAGAAGGGAAGTTTTCTGGTAGGGTTGTTCCCTTTTTCCTTTTAGAAAGGTTTCCTCCCCTAACAAGTAGTTCATGACAAGGAAATTAATGCCTTAACTCACATTCAACATACCATTCATTTGGAGACCTGGAACATGCAAGGCCCTGAAAATTGCCAATTATCTTTAAACCTATGAGTCACACCCAAAAAGTGGTTGAAGTAATATTTGTAAGCAAGAACATTATCAATTAAATGAGACCATGATCGGGTTTCTAGGACAAATCGTTTTCATTTTATAGAAGAACTGTGATTTTTTTTTAACAAAAATGTCCTAAAATCATAACTTCAAGGTTAATGTGGCACCGGTTAATGTTATCCAACTAATCTGAAACTTTTCTTACCAATTGGCAACTTTTAGGAACATCCGCCCCCAAAAGATATCGCAAGAAACTTTTTTCCCTTTATACCCTGCGACCAGCACACTAGTACATGCTTATAAATAGTCGGCAGGCAGTGAAGTGGCTTCTGACTGCTACATCTGTGGTGCTTCTGCATCCGTATCAGTGTTGCACAACTGTCTGTGCAGGATAGATTGGTTCAGATCTATTGCAGGTGGTGCCACCATTTTGATGCTCTGTTTTCGAACCTGCTATTGGATGGAGCACAGCTGGGATACTCCATGTATGCTCTATTCTATGGAGTGTGCTCCAGTAATAATGAAAAGCCATAGCATGTGCTCCATAGATGTTCTTGGCAATGATGAACAGGTACAATGTGTTTTCTACATTCCAAGCATTCTTGGAGTGCAATGATGAATACGCATGTGCAGATAACAGATGAGCCATATATTCTACGGGTCATTATGATTATAACAACACCAAATTTATAGAGGTTTTATTATGCTTAATTATTTTCCCACAATAAAAACACTTTTTACAAAAGATGTTTTGTGTCCCCACATTCCAAGACCAAAACCATTGTACTTTTAACAGAGCTCTATGTGGGCTTGCTTTTTGTAGGTTGACTTATAATTTTGAAGTACAGATGACTTTTTGAGTTCTTCTTATTCCTACTTTGAAGAAGCAAAATGTACAGAAAGCTGCTTTGTTGACATTTTTGCGGGTTAAATAATGTAATCTAGGGTGGATCACAGAAAAGTAACCCGCCTCCAATCCCAGCACCACACTCTTATAAAAGCTGTCTAAAAGAAAATCTGTCTTTATTGCCCATAGAAACCAATCACAGCTTTCATTTTACCTCAACAGTATGAGAAATAAGTTCTGTGATTGGTTTCTATGGGCAACAAAGAGATTTTTTTAGACAGCTTTCCCAAGAGTGTGGTGCGGAGAGTAAAGGCAGGCTAACTAAGCTGTGTCTATAGCTTTGTCTTGCAGAACAATCCTGCACTGTGTAAAAGCACCCTTAACCCCTTGAGTGGCACGCCCGGAAATTTTCCGGGACGAGCTCCACTGCTCATAGCGATATAGCCCGGAAGATTTCCAGGCTATGTATCACTATGGGAGCTGCAGAGCACAATGCCACAAGCTGTGACAGTGTGCTCTGCCTGCACAGTCCCGCAGAGAACAAAGCAAGGGCTTTGAAAAACCAGCAGAAGATATTGCCGATATGTCGGCAACCTCCTGCTTTGTTTACAGGTTGCCATAGAGACCATCGGCTTGTCAGAAGCCAGCCGATGGTCTCTGTGGCAGGGAGAGCTTGGTGCTTGGCTGTCAGAGGACAGCTAGGTACCTGTTCTTACAGCAGAGATCAGAGAAAACCTCCGATCTCTGCTGTGTTAACCCTTTACATGCTGCAGTCTATGTGACTGCAGCATGTAAAGGGCTGTCACTGCAGCATGTAAAGGGCTGTCACCATCGGATCCCCGGAATGTGATCAGGGGTCCTGATGGGTCCCTGTGGAAGTCCCCTAAAGGGACAAAAAAAAAAAAAAAGTAAAAAAATTTACTTTTTTACTTTGTAAAAAATCAAAAATACAATCACACATGTGGTATCCGTGCATCGTAATGACCCAGAGAAGGAAGTTAATGCATTATTTAACCCCTTAATGACATGGCCCCTTTTTTTCTTTTTTCCCCATTTCTTTTTTTCCTCCCCCTGTTTAAAAAAATCACAACTTGTACCATAAAAAACAAGCCCTCATATGGCCGTGTCAATGGAAAAATGAAAAAGTTATGGCTCTTGAGACGCAACTGCAAAATTAGTTGAAATTCAATGATTAGACCATTTTAAAAAACCTGCCCTGGTGGGCACGACAGGGTGGTAGGAAACCCGCCACTCAAGGGGTTAAAGACCATATGGATATATAAACACATTCATCACCTATTGTCATCCCCATTACTGCAGGGTGTGCCTAGACAAATGCAGGCCTGACTAGTAAAGCCTATCTCTCTGCCTCCTCCTAAGCTGCAGAACATCAGCAGAATGTTTGATGATAGCCTCCAGGTTCCATTTTTCCCTAATTCACTCCTTGCCATGGTGTATGACCTGTGACATGAAACTGCCTTTGAGAAGCTCAACCTTGTAGCAGAATTTGGATGTTCCTCACCCAATTTAAAGTCTCCTACAAAGCTGTTTCTTTTTCCATTAAAGGGGTTGTACCAAAATTACAAGTTTCCCCTATCCACAGGATGAGCAATCACTTGCTAATCGGTAAAGTCTTGCTGCTAAAACCCCAGCTGATCTCAAGATTGGGTGTCCTGTGTCTTCATTCCTCTTCACTGGGAGGTTACTGCACCCCTGCAGTAAGGAGGAGGCTAGAGATGAGTGAACGTACTCGTCCGAGCTTGATACTCGTTCGAGTATTAGCGTGTTCGAGATGCTCGTTACTAGAGATGAGCGAACGTACTAGTCCGAGCTTGATACTCGTTCGAGTATTAGCGTGTTCGAGATGCTCGTTACTCGTAACGAGTACCACGCGATGTTCGGGTTACTTTCACTTTCATCTCTGAGACGTTAGCGCGCTTTTTTGGCCAATTGAAAGACAGGGAAGGCATTACAACTTCCCCCTGCGACGTTCAAGCCCTATACCACCCCCCTGCAGTGAGTGGCTGGCGAGATCAGGTGTCACCCGAGTATAAAAATCGGCCCCTCCCGCGGCTCGCCTCAGATGCGTTGTGAGTTAGCTGAGGGACAGTGCTATCGTGCTGGAGCTGCTGTAGGGAGAGTGTTAGGAGTTAGTGTAGGCTTCAAGAACCCCAACGGTCCTTCTTAGGGCCACATCTAACCGTGTGCAGTAGTGTGGAGGCTGCTTTTTGCAGTGTTGCACTTTTTTTTTTTTTGGTATATCGGCCGTGCAGAGCATTGCGCCCTGCAGTAATACTCCAGGGATAGAATTGTGTAGGCAGGGCCAGAAGACATATATTATTGATTGAATATACGCAGTGGTCCTTTTCCAAAAAATATTGGACAAAAAATCTATTTGGCCTGCCTGTCACTGTGCTCAGTGTTCTGGGTCTGTGTGTGCTGGGTGTAGTAGTTCTACAAAATCATAGGCAGCCAGCTAAGTTACAGCAGGCTTGCGCCAAATTATTTCCTGGCTCTGAAATCACCGCTCTGTTGCAGTTAATAACAGTGCAACACTCTGTAGTTCTGTGACACACTCCAGGGCCAGAAGACATATATTATTGATTGAATATAGGCAGTGGGCCTTTTCTAAAAAATATTGGGCAAAAAATCTATTTGGCCTGCCTGTCACTGTGCTCAGTGTTCTGGGTCCGTGTGTGCTGGTTGTAGTAGTTCTACAAAATCATACGCAGCCAGCTAAGTGTTACAGCAGGCTTGTGCCAAATTATTTCCTGGCGTTCCGTAAGCGAACTCAGCCTCCAACCACAGGCCAATAAGCGGCACATTTAATTACAGCGTTCTGTTTCTGCACTACTGGTAATACAGCATGCTGAGGGGTAGGGGTAGGCCTAGAGGACGTGGGCGCGGCCGAGGACACGGAGGCCCTAGTCCGGGTGTGGGCACAGGCCGAGCTCCTGATCCAGGTGTATCACAGCCGACTGCTGCGGGATTAGGAGAGAGGCACGTTTCTGGCGTCCCCACATTCATAGCACATTTAAAGGGTCCAAGCGGTAGACCTTTATTAGAAAATGAGCAGTGTGAGCAGGTCCTGTCGTGGATGGCAGAAAGTGCTTCCAGCAACCTATCGTCCACCCACAGTTCTGCGCCGTCCACTGCTGCAACTTCGAATCCTCTGGCTGCTGCTCCTCCTTCCTCCCAGCCTCCTCACTCCATGAAAATGAGACATTCTGAGGAGCGGGCAGACTCCCAGGAACTGTTCTCGGGCCCCTGCTCAGATTGGGCAGCAGTGGTTCCTCTTCCACCAGAGGAGTTTATCGTGACTGATGCCCAACCATTGCAAAGTTCCCGGGGTCCGGGGGATGAGGCTGGGGACTTCCGGCAACTGTCTCAAGACCTTTCAGTGGGTGAGGAGGCCGATGACGATGAGACACAGTTGTCTATCAGTGAGGTAGTAGTAAGGGCATTAAGTCCAAGGGAGGAGCGCACCGAGGATTCTGAGGAAGAGCAGCAGGACAATGAGGTGACTGACCCCACCTGGTTTGCTACGCCTACTCAGAACAGGTCTTCAGAGAGGGAGGCAAGGGCAGCAGCAGGACAGGTTGCAAGAGGCAGTGCGGTGGCCAGGGGTAGAGGCAGGGCCAGACCGAATAATCCACCAACTGTTTCCCAAAGCGCCCCCTCGCGCCATGCCACCCTGCAGAGGCCGAGGTGCTCAAAGGTCTGGCAGTTTTTCACTGAGAGTGCAGACGACCGACGAACTGTGGTGTGCAACCTTTGTCGCGCCAAGATCAGCCGGGGAGCCACCACCAACAGCCTCACCACCACCAGCATGCGCAGACATATGATGGCCAAGCACCCCACAAGGTGGGACGAAGGCCGTTCACCGCTTCCGGTTTGCACCGCTGCCTCTCCCCCTGTGCCCCAACCTGCCACTGAGATCCAACCCCGCTCTGAGGACACAGGCACTACCGTCTCCCGGCCTGCACTCACACCCTCACCTCCGCTGTCCTCGGCCCCATCCACCAATGTCTGTCAGCGCACCATCCAGCCGTCGCTAGCGCAAGTGTTTGAGCGCAAGCGCAAGTACGCCGCCACGCACCCGCACGCTCAAGCGTTAAACGTGCACGTAGCCAAATTTATCAGCCTGGAGATGCTGCCGTATAGGGTTGTGGAAACGGAGTCCTTCAAAAGTATGATGGCGGCGGCCCCGCGCTACTCAGTTCCCAGTCGCCACTATTTTTCCCGATGTGCCGTCCCAGCCCTGCACGACCACGTCTCCCGCAACATTGTACGCGCCCTCACCAACGCGGTTACTGCTAAGGTCCACTTAACAACAGACACGTGGACAAGCACAGGCGGGCAGGGCCACTATATCTCCCTGACGGCACATTGGGTGAATTTAGTGGAGGCTGGGACAGAGTCAGAGCCTGGGACCGCTCACGTCCTACCCACCCCCAGAATTGCGGGCCACAGCTCGGTGGTGGTATCTGCGGCGGTGTATGCTTCCTCCACTAAAGCACCCTCCTCCTCCTCCTCCTCCAACGCAACCTCTGTCTCGCAATCAAGATGTGTCAGCAGCAGCACGTCGCCAGAAGTCGGTGTCGCGCGTCGTGGCAGCACAGCGGTGGGCAAGCGTCGGCAGGCCGTGCTGAAACTACTAGATAAGAGGCACACGGCCCACAAACTGCTGCAGGGTCTGACACAGCGGACCGACCGCTGGCTTGCGCCACTGAGCCTCCAACCGGGCATGGTCGTGTGTGACAACGGCCGTAAGCTGGTGGCGGCTCTGCAGCTCGGCAGCCTCACGCACGTGCCATGCCTGGCCCACGTCTTTAATTTGGTGGTTCAGCGCTTTCTGAAAAGCTACCCACGCTTGTCAGACCTGCTCGGAAAGGTGCGCCGTCTCTGCGCACATTTCCGCAAGTCCCACACGGACGCTGCCACCCTGCGCACCCTGCAACATCGGTTTCATCTGCCAGTGCACCGACTGCTGTGCGACGTGCCCACACGGTGGAACTCTACGCTCCACATGTTGGCCAGGCTCTATGAGCAGCGTAGAGCTATAGTGGAATACCAACTCCAACATGGGCGGCGCAGTAGGAGTCAGCCTCCTCAATTATTTTCAGAAGAGTGGGCCTGGTTGGCAGACATCTGCCAGGTCCTTGGAAAGTTTGAGGAGTCTACCCAGGTGGTGAGCGGCGATGCTGCAATCATTAGCGTCACCATTCCTCTGCTATGCCTCTTGAGAAGTTCCCTGCAAAGCATAAAGGCAGACGCTTTGCGCTCGGAAACAGAGCCGGGGGAAGACAGTATGTAACTGGATAGTCAGAGCACCCTCCTGTCTATATCTCAGCGCGGTGAGGAGGAGGAGGAGGGGGAAGAGACAGCTTGGCCCACTGGTGAGGGTACACATGCTGCTGGCCTGTCATCCTTTCAGCGTGTATGGCCTGAAGAGGAGGAGGAGGAGGAGGAGGAGGATCCTGAAAGTGATCTTCCTAGTGAGGACAGTCATGTGTTGCGTACTGGTACCCTGGCACACATGGCTGACTTCATGTTAGGATGCCTTTCTCGTGACCCTCGCGTTACCCGCATTCTGGCCACTACGGATTACTGGGTGTACACATTGCTCGACCCACGGTATAAGGAGAACCTTTCCACTCTCATACCCGAAGAGGAAAGGGGTTTCGAGAGTGTTGCTATACCACAGGACCCTGGCGGACAAACTGATGGTAAAATTCCCATACGACAGCGCTAGTGGCCGAAGGCGCAGTTCCGAGGGCCAGGTAGCAGGGGAGGCGCGGAGATCAGGCAGCATGTACAGCACAGGCGGGGCAACACTCTTTAAGGCCCTTGACTGCTTTATGGCTCCCCAGCAAGACTGTGTCACCGCTCCCCAGTCACGGCTGAGTCGGCGGGAGCACTGTAAAAGGATGGTGAAGGAGTACGTAGCCGATCGCACGACCGTCCTCCGTGACGCCTCTGCCCCCTACAACTACTGGGTGTCGAAGCTGGACACGTGGCCTGAACTCGCGCTGTATGCCCTGGAGGTGCTTGCTTGTCCTGCGGCTAGCGTCTTGTCAGAGAGGGTGTTTAGTGCGGCTGGGGGAATCATCACGGATAAGCGTACCCACCTGTCAACCGACAGTGCCGACAGGCTTACACTCATCAAGATGAACAAAGCCTGGATTTCCCCAGACTTCTCTTCTCCACCAGCAGACAGCAGCGATACCTAAGCAATACGTAGGCTGCACCCGCGGATGGAAGCATCGTTCTGTATCCCCATCAAAAACGGGGACCTTTTAGCTTCATCAATCTGTGTACAATATTCCTCCTCCTCCTCCTGCTCCTCCTCCTGAAACCTCACATAATCACGCGGAACGGGCAATTTTTCTTAGGCCCACAAGGCTCAGTCATATAATTTTTCTAAACAATTTTTATACGTTTCAATGCTCATTAAAGCGTTGAAACTTTCACCTTAACCAATTTTTATTTTAACTGGGCTGCGTCCAGGCCTAGTTACCAATTAAGCCACATTAACCAAAGCGATTAATGGGTTTCACCTGCCCTCTTGGTTGTGCATGGGCAATTTTTCTGATGTACATTAGTACTGTTGATACAGCAATTTTTGTGGGCCCTCGCCTACAGTGTAATCAAATTAATTTTTAGCCCACCTGCATTACAGCTGACGTTACATCAGCTGTGTTGGGCACTGCAATGGGATGTATTTATATATCGCCGGTGGGTTCCAGGGAGCCACCCATGCTGTGGGTCCACAGGGAGTTGTAAATGCATCTGTGTCCACTTCTAAAGAACCCCAGTCTGACTGGGGCATGCAGTGTGGGCCGAAGCCCACCTGCATTTCATCTGACGTTAGCTCTGCTGTCCAGGGCACTGCAATGGGATACATTTATGTACAGCGGGTGGGTTCCAGGGAGCCACCCATGCTGTGGGTGCACACGGAATTCCCATTGCGGAGTTGGGGATTCCCAGTTGTACCTGCCTGTGACTATTTATAAAAAACCGCGGTCTGACTGGGGCATGCAGACACCTTGACAGAATGAATTGTGTGTGGCACATAGGTTCCCCATTGCTATGCCCACGTGTGCAGCTCCAGATGGAGGTGGCACAGGATTGGATTTCTCATTGCTTCTGTACAGCATTGTGGGCTATCGTCCCGCCCCTTTTAAAGAGGGTCGCTGCCTAGCCGTGCCAACCCTCTGCAGTGTGTGCCTGCGGTTCCTCTGGCAGACGCACTTAGACATGAGGGTGGCGTGGCATGAGGGCAGCTGAAGGCTGTGCAGGGACAATTTGGTGTGCGCTGTGGACACTGGGTCGTGCAGGGGGGGGGGTTGGCCAGCATGTAACCCAGGAGAAGTGGCAGCGGAGTGTCATGCAGGCAGTGATTGTGCTTTGTTGGAGGTAGTGTGGTGCTTAGCTAAGATATCCATTGCTAATGAGGGCTTTTCAGAAGTAAAAGTTGTTGGGGGGGGCACTCTTGCCGCTATTGTGGCTTAATAGTGGGACCTGGGAACTTGAGATGCAGCCCAACATGTAGCCCCTCGCCTGCCCTATCCGTTTCTGTGTCGTTCCCATCACTTTCTTGAATTGCCCAGATTTTCACAAATGAAAACCTTAGCGAGCATCGGCGATATACAAAAATGCTCGGGTCGCCCATTGACTTCAATGGGGTTCGTTACTCAAAACGAACCCTCGAGCATCGCGAAAAGTTCGTCTCGAGTAACGAGCACCCGAGCATTTTGGTGCTCGCTCATCTCTAGTTATCACCTATGGGACCGATGCGCCGCATACAAAAATGCTCGAGTGACCCATTGACTTCAATTGGGTTCGTTACTCGAAACGAGCTCTCGAGCATTACGAAAAGTTCGACTCGAGCAACGAGTACCCGACCATTTTGGTGCTCGCTCATCTCTAGTGGTGACCCTATAGGTAGGTATCTATTTCATAGCTTTTTTATGAGAGCTTGATTCATCAAGTTCTTTCATGTTACAGACGAGTTAAGAGAAAATTCTGCATCTAATTCCCACTGGAAACAGCAGAAATCTTCTCGGCTGTAAATAAGTAAAAGTTTAGTTCTTGTTCTCTGGAGTGATGATCACAGCGACAATATGGATCCTGCCCTGTAATTATGATGGTGAATTGTGGCATATGGCTGGGGAATTCTACACGGGGCGGGCAGCATCGTGAAATGTGAGGAGGGGGCCGCTCTGCTCATCTAGTTCATTTTTACTTCAGTGAACTTTGATTCTCTGTCTGCCCTGTAATTATGTATCCAGATGACTCCTGGATGTAGTACAGATTTATCCATGTAGTGAGGGAGGGGAAGCGGAGCGCGGCTGCTGTGACTGCGGCTCTGACTGGTCATCTGGTTATACAGGAGCATTCAGTGTAAAATGTAATACAATAAAGCCATAGAACTACACGATACAGGTTATAATACAATGAGTAAGACAATAAACAATGCGGAAGACAAAACACTCACAGGTCTGGAGTATACATGACATCATGCAATAAACGTATAGATTTATTGTATAATACAGCGAATTATAGATATACAGTACAGTAAATGATACAATATTGCCTTAGGTCTGAGCTGTACAGGATATAATACAATGACTAATACAAGAACTCACAGATCTGTAATACAATAATCTCACTCTGGACAGGATGTAATACAATCAATAGAAAAAGGAAATGAAAAGCAATTTACAGTTAAATCCAGAACATACAAGAAGGTGATCAGTAAGATGCTTTGAACATGAAATCTAATAGTTTCAGCAAATAAAGCTTTCTTATATACTTCATATAATATTTTAACCACTTAAAGAAACCCTCTTGGCCTGGAGAAACAGAGATGGACGCACCGCTTCTCTAACTTAAAAAAAAGTAAAAGTCAGTTTGAAAAAGTTTAATTGATTATTAAAAAAATAAAATGCAATAAAACTTTATAAAACCCTTTTCGTATATTTATAATATAAAAAGTATTTTTAAAATAACAAACATTTCTACTTTCAGAAAACTCCAATCTATTAAAGTGACGTATTATTTACTCCAGAATTGGGCTTTTTTGGCCACACTGTCTTCAAGAAAAAAAGTAATAAAAAGTGATCAAAAAGTCACAGGTACTCAAAAATACCAAATCCATGATGTCCCACAAAAAATGAGCCCTAACAACTATGTTGGTGAAATGAAATAAGTTGGTGGCAAAAATATAATTCAACTTTTTTTCAACAATTTTTTTTTTAAATATATTTTAAAGTAGTATAGAAAAAAATAAAATGTATTTGGTCTTGTAGCAAACCTGCTGACCCAAAGAATAACGATATTAGAGCATTTTTGCTGCAGTGTGTACAGTGTAGAAACAATCCCCCATCTTCAAAAATGTATACATTTAGGGGTCTTTTTTCCACTTGACTCCATTTTTAAAATTGTTTTTATTACATTAAATATACTCTATAAAACTCCTCCTGCAAAAACAAACCGTCAGACCGCTACACTGATGGATAAATAAAACATTTATGATTTTTCAAAAGTGGCAAGAAAAAAACAAAAATGAAGAAGTCTGTGTCCTCAAGAAGTTAGGCTAGATTCACACCGGTGATCACAGCAAAATCGCGTCTTTGCTCCCTGCGATTTGAGCGTCAGCAATGCTTTTTTTTTCCTTGTTTAGAATAATCCTGCATGGAACCGCTGCCACCCGCAATAAAAATCCCCTCCTTTTTTTTTTTTTGCGCAAAAGTCAAGAGGACTTTCTAAGGTCAAAATCATAACGTATGTTTGCGATAAAAAGGAGGCTCCATAGGAAAACCTGAGATAAAATTGCTGATAGAGAATGCCACAATTTTTTGTTATCATCGCATCAGTGAAAACATCCCAATTGGGAAGGATACCATTGAACATAAGTTTCATATTCTGCTTTTTTACTGACTACGGCATCAGGCGACAATTGCACGATTTCCTCGCCCGTTTAAAACCAGCCTTAACAAAGTCTGCGCATCCAACAAATAAATCAAGTGTGAAGCTGCACAATAAGCAGGACATTCAGTAACAAACCAGCTTCAGCACCCGATACACTTAATATCTGCACACAAATGCTGAATGGTTTTTGTGCTAACTGCATATAGATGCCAGGTTCATGGAGCACGACTCGCTCACATTCTGCACTAGGAACCTGGCATTTATATGTGCTAAAAACCAAAAACCATTCTGCATTTGTGTGCAGATATTACATGTATCGGGTGCTGAATAGAGATGAGCGAGCACCAAAATGCTCGGGTGCTCGTTGCTCGAGTCGAACTTTCCGCGATGCTCGAGGGTTCGTTTCGGGTAACGAACCCCATTGAAGTCAATGGGCGACCCGAGCATTTTTGTATATCGCCGATGCTTGCTAAGGTTTTCATTGGTGAAAACCTGGGCAATTCAAGAAAGTGATGGGAACGACACAGCAACGGATAGGGCAGGCGAGGGGCTACATGTTGGGCTGCATCTCAAGTTCCCAGGTCCCACTATTAACCCCTTAATGACACAGCCTATTTTGGCGTTAAGGACCAAGTGATTTTTTGGTATTTTTCCATCTCCATTTTTCAAAAGCCATATCTTTTTTATTTTTCCGTGGACGCGGCCGTATAAGGGCTTGTTTTTTTGCGTGGCGAGCTGTAGTTTTTATCGGTGCCACTTTTGGGTACCTAGACTATATCATAAATTTTTTTTTTTTTTTTTTTTTTTATGATAACAGGGAGAGAAAACGCATCAATTCTGCCATAGATTTCAATTTCTTTTTTTTACAGCGTTAATCATGTAGCATAAATGACACACTAAATTTTTTCTGCGGGTCGGTACGGTAACAATGATACCAAAATTGTTATATTTTTTTTAGGTTTTTACACTTTTTTGCAATAAATCTCCCTTTTTTTGGGAAATCTTTTTTTTCCTCTATAGCTGCATTCAAAGTCCTGTAACTTTTTTATTTTTCTATGTACGGAGCTCTATCCGGGCTTATTTTTTGCGAGACGAGCTGTAGTTTTTATTGGTACCATTTTGGGGAATGTACGGCTTTTTTTTTTTTGCATTTTTTGTGAGGCAAAATGCTAAAAATTAGCATTTTGCCTCTGTTTTTTAGCGTTTTTTTTTACACTTTTTCTCGTACAAAATAAAAAGTGTGTTCACCTTTTTGTACAGATCGTTACGGACGCGTCAATACCCAATATGTGGGGGTTTTAATTTTTTTCCCTTTTTTTATGCTAATATTAGAAAAAGCATAAAAAAGGGGGTTTTTTACATTTTTTTTTTACATTTTTCTTTTTTTTACACTTTTCTTTTCTTTTCTTTACACTATTTGAGTCCCTCTGAGGGACTTGCAGCACTGTGCCTATGATCGCTGTCATAAGGCATGGCAGAGCTACTGCTCTGCCATGCATTATCGCTTGTACAGCGATTACAGGCAATACAGGATGCCGGTGTCTGGCGTCCTGTTGGCATGGTGACAGGCCGGGCTCTCGCGATGACATCGCCGAAGACACAGAGGGAGCGCGATACCTCTGTGAACTCTTTCCCTGCTGCGATCTACTTAGATCGCGGCAGGGAAGGGGTTAACAGCGGGGGGGGCGCATCTCTGATGCCTCCCCGCTGTTGCAGTGGGACGCCGGCTGTCAGCTGACAGCCGGCTCCCGCTGCGGGATAGCGCGGGATCTTATGTGATCTCGCGCTATCCCCAGGATGTACAGGTACGTCCTGTTGCGGGAAGTACCAGGCTCCCAGGACATACCGGTACGTCCTGGAGCAGGAAGAGGTTAAGCCACAATAGCGGCAAGAGTGGGCCCTCCCCCCCCTGGGCCATCCCCCCCCCTAACAATTTTTACTTTAGACAAACCCTCATTAGTAAGGCACACCTTAGCTAAGCACCACACTACCTCCAACAAAGCACAATCACTGCCTGCATGACACTCCGCTGCCTCTTCTCCTGGGTTACATGCTGCCCAACCCCCGCACGACCCAGTGTCCACAGCGCACACCAAAGTGTCCCTGCGCAGCCTTCAGCTGCCCTCATGCCACACGCTGGCCTTATAGCCACACCACCCTCATGTCTATTTATAAGTGCGTCAGCCATGAGGAGGAACCGCAGGCACACACTGCAGAGGGTTGGCAGGGCTAGGCAGCGACCCTCTCTAAAAGGGGTGGGGCGATAGCCCACAATGCTGTACAGAAGCAATGAGAACTCCAATCCTGTGCCACCTCCGTCAGGAGCTGCAAACGTGGGCATAGCAATGGGGAATCCATGTGCCACACAGTATTCATTCTGTCAAGGTGTCGCATAGCTCAATCCACACTGCAAGGGGAAAGCCGTCAGCTCTCTGCCCCCTACCCAAGTCAGTCAGTGCCTTTGTGCCAGACAGGTCAAACACCGCAATGGGAACTAAGTGGGCACCAACAGCATAGGTGGGTCCTAGGAAACCCAAGACATGAACAAAAAATTGATCTGAGCGGCCAAACTTGGCAGACCTGCACCGCGCCCACGGCATAGGCCTCGGCCCGCAGCTTCAGCAATCCTAGGCAGGAAGCGGACTTTCGCTGCACCCAGGACATAGGCCTCTGCACAAACCCTCAGCAATCGCGGGCCTACAGCGGATTCCAATGCCAGCGTAGCTGTGCACGTCTCATTAGCGCTGTATTGCTCCTGTAGTTTGTCCCAATGCAGTGCCCCGGATAGTAGAGCTAACGTCAGATTAAATACAGGTGGGCTTCGGCCCACACTGCATGCCCCAGTCAGACCGGGTTTTTTTATAAATAGTCACAGGCAGGTACAACTCCGCAATGGGAATTCCGTGTGCACCCACAGCATGGGTGGCTCCCTGGAACCCACCGGCTGTACATAAATGTATCCCATTGCAGTGCCCTGCTCAGCAGAGCTAACGTCAGATTAAATGCAGGTGGGCTTCGGCCCACACTGCATGCCCCCGTCAGACTGGGGTTTTTTATAAGTAGACACAGGCAGGTACAACTCCCTATTGTGAAGTCCGTGTGGACCGACAGCATGGGAGGGTCCCAGGAAGCCACCGGCGGTACATAAATAATTCCCATTGCATTGCCCAGCACAGCTGAGGTAACGTCAGATTAAATGCAGGTGGGCTTCGGCCCACACTGCATGCCACAGTCTGACCGGGGTTTTTAATACATAGACACTGGCAGGTACAAATCACTAATGTGAAGTCCCTGTGGACCCACAGCATGGGTGGCTACCTGGAACCCATCGGCGGTACATAAATGTATCCCATTGCAGTGCCCTGCTCAGTAGAGCTAATGTCACATACAATACAGGTGGGCTTCGGCCCACAGTTCATGCCCCAGTCAGACTGGTAATATGTACCTTAACAGTAACCGCGTTGGTGGGAAGTGGCCTCGCCAGCATCATCTCTTTGGGAAGCCTCTGTTTCCACACCCCAGTGACATAGCATTAGCAGCGGTATAGACAGAGCCCAGAATTAGTAACATTTCAGTGGTAGTATTAGGTACAGGCCCCAGTAACATATCACTAGCAGCAGTATAGGGGGAGCACAGTATTAGTTCCATTTCAGTAGTAGTAGCAGTCCAGACAGGCCCCAGTAACAATTCCGAAACAGCAGTATAGGGGGAGCACAGTCTTAGTTCCATTTCAGTAATAGTAGCAGTCTAGACAGGCCCCAGTAACAATCCCGAAGCAGCAGTATAGGGGGAGCACAGTATTAGTTCCTTTTTTAGTAATAGTAGCAGTCTAGACAGGCCTCAGTAACAATTCTGAAGCAGCAGTATAGGGGGAGCACAGTATTAGTTCCATTTCAGTAGTAATACCAGTCAAGACAGGCCCCAGTAACATATCACTAGCAGCAGTATAGGGGGAGCACAGTCTTAGTTCCATTTCAGTAGTAGTAGCAGTCAAGACAGGCCACAGTAACATTCCCGTTGCAGCAGTTTAGGGAGATAACAGTCTCTTTCACATTTCAGTAGTTGCAGTATAGACAAGGCCCCAGTTACATTTATGTAGCAAAAGTGTAGGCCAACCCCACACACCTTGCTGTACCATGAGTGCAGGCGAAGCCCTTAAAAATTACTAGGATTACACTGTAGGCAAGGGCCCAGAAAAATTGGTGTACCAACAGTACTAATGTACCTCAGAAAAATTGCCCATGCCCAACCAAGAGGGCAGGTGAAACCCATTAATCGCTTTGGTTACTGTGGCTTAATTTGTAACTAGGCCTGGAGGCAGCCCAGTTAAAATAGAAATTGGTTCAGGTGCAAGTTTCAACGCTTTAATGAGAATTGAAACGTATAAACATTGTTTACAAAAGTAATATGACTGAGCCTTGTGGGCCTAAGAAAAATTGCCCGTTCGGCGTGATTACGTGAGGTTTCAGGAGGAGGAGGAGGAGGATGAACATAATACACAGATTGATGAAGCTAAAAGGTCCCCGTTTTTTATGGTGATAGAGAACGATGCTTCCATCCACGGGTGCAGCCTACGTATTGTTTAGCTACCACTGCTGTCCGCTGGTGGAGAAGAGAAGTCTGGGGAAATCCAGGCTTTGTTCATCTTTATGAATGTAAGCCTGTCGGCACTGTCGGTTGACAGGCGGCTACGCTTATCCGTGATGATTCCCCCAGCCGCACTAAACACCCTCTCTGACAAGACGCTAGCCGCAGGGCAAGCAAGCACCTCCAGGGCATACAGCGTGAGTTCAGGCCACGTGACCAGCTTCGACACCCAGTAGTTGTAGGGAGCAGAGGCGTCACAGAGGATGGTCGTGCGATCGGCTACATACTCCCTCACCATCCTTTTACAGTGCTCCCGCCGACTCAGCCTTGACTGGGGAGCGGTGACACAGTCTTGCTGGGGAGCCATAAAGCTGGCAAAGGCCTTGGAGAGTGTTCCCCTGCCTGCGCTGTACATGCTGCCAGATCTCCGCGCCTCCCCTGCTACCTGGCCCTCGGAACTGCGCTTTCTGCCACTAGCGCTGTCAGATGGCAATTTTACCATTAGTTTGTCCACCAGGGTGGTATAGCATCACTCTCGAACCCCTTTCCTCTTTGGGTATGAGAGTGGAAAGGTTCTCCTTATACCGTGGGTCGAGCAGTGTGTACACCCAGTAATCCGTAGTGGCCAGAATGCGTGTAACGCGAGGGTCACGAGAAAGGCATCCTAACATGAAGTCAGCCATGTGTGCCAGGGTACCTGTACGCAACACATGGCTGTCCTCACTAGGAAGATCACTTTCAGGATCCTCCTCCTCCTCAGGCCATACACGCTGAATGGATGACAGGCAAGCAGCATGGGTACCCTCAGCAGTGGGCCAAGCTGTCTCTTACCCCTCCTCCTCATGCTCCTACCACTCCTCCTCCTCCTCCAAAACACGCTGAGATATAGACATGAGGGTGCTCTGACTATCCAGCAACATACTGTCTTCCCCCGCCTCCGTTTCCGAGCGCAAAGCGTCTGCCTTTATGCTTTGCAGGGAACTTCTCCAGAGGCATAGCAGAGGAATTGTGACGCTAATGATTGCAGCATCGCCGCTCACCATCTGGGTAGACTCCTCAAAGTTTCCAAGGACCTGGCAGATGTCTGCCAACCAGGCCCACTCTTCTGTAAAGAATTGAGGAGGCTGACTCCCACTGCGCCGCCCATGTTGGAGTTGGTATTCCACTATAGCTCTACGCTGCTCATAGAGCCTGGCCAACATGTGGAGCGTAGAGTTCCACCATGTGGGCACGTCGCACAGCAGTCAGTGCACTGGCAGATTACACCGATGTTGCAGGGTCCGCAGGGTGGCAGCGGCCGTGTGGGACTTGCGGAATTGTGCGCAGAGCCGGCGCACCTTTCTGAGCAGGTCTGACAAGCGTGGGTAGCTTTTCAGAAAGCGCTGAACCACCAAATTAAAGACGTGGGCCAGGCATGGCACGTGCGTGAGGCTGCAGAGCCGCCACCAGGTTACGGCCATTGTCACACACGACCATGCCCGGTTGGAGGCTCAGCGGCGCAAGGCAGCGGTCGGTCTGCTCTGTCAGACCCTGCAGCAGTTCGTGGGCCGTGTGCCTCTTCTCTCCTAAGCTGAGTAGTTTCAGCACGGCCTGCTGACGCTTGCCCACCGCTGTGCTGCCACGCCGCGCGACACCGACTGCTGGCGACGTGCTGCTGCTGACACATCTTGAATGCGAGACAGAGGTTGCGTAGGAGGAGGAGGAGGAGGAGAGTGGTTTAGTGGAGGAAGCATACACCGCCGCAGATACCACCACCGAGCTACCCCCAGCAGACACGCAGTAAACTGAAGACAGTCACAGGCAGCTCAAATATAGTATTTTTCCCCAATTTTTTTGAAAAAGCCCACTGCCTATATAGACAGTATATCTCTTTCACCTTTCCCACTGTCCCTGCCTCACCAGTACTGCCCCTATACTGAGTAAAATGACTGCAGACTGAGGACGCAATGCTCTGCACGCCCGATATACAAAAAAAAATTGTGTAACACTGCTAAAAGCAGCCTCAACAGTACTGCACACGGTCAGATGTGGCCCTAAGAAGGACCGTTGGGGTTCTTGAAGACTAAAATAACACCTAACACTCTCCCTATAGCAGCTACAGCAAGACAGCACTTTCCCTGATCTCTGTCAGAATGCATCTGTGGCGAGCCACAGGCGGGGCAGATTTAAATACTCGGGTGTCACCTGATCTCGCCAGCCACTCACTGCAGGGGGGTGGGATAGGGCTGGAATGTCACAGGAGGAAGTTGTAATGCCTTCCCTGTGCTTCTATTGGCCAGGAAAGCGCGCTAATTTCTCAGGGAAGGAAATGTAATACCGCGTGGTGCTCGTCTCGAGTAACGAGCATCTCGAACACCCTAATACTCGAACGAGTATCAAGCTCGGACGAGTACGCTCGCTCATCTCTAGTGCTAAAGCATGTCTATTACTGTATGTCCTGCAGCTGTGGCTTATTGTGCACCTTCACACTTCATTTATTTGTTGGATTGCAGACTTGTTTTCTTAAGGGTGGTTTTACATGGGCGATAAAATCATGCAATTTTCGCCTGATGCAGTAGTCAGTAAAAAAGGACCTAGCAGATTTTGGACTTGACAATATATTGTGCATTTACACGCAGATGATTGCTTAAAATGTCAGAAACGGACAGTTTTTAGCGATCATTTTCCATAGGTAGTAATGTGCTAATCAGCCCTGTAGTACTTCATTGCATGTATTTTGAGAACAGCGGGCGGTCTGTTCTCTAAATACGTCCCTACTGTTCTCCAGCAGGAAAACGGCTGTTAACAGCTGTTAAAGAATGTTATCAGCGCTGCCAGCAGAGAACTCTATTAAATAGTTTCTTTTCAAGTGTATTCACAAACGAAAAGGAAATGTCACACGAGATACAGGGGAATAAAATAGACCCCTCGCAAAATATCTCATACCTAACGCAGGAGGAAGTGCGGAACAGGTTAAAGGAGATTAAAATCGATAAATTGCCAGGCCCAGATGGAATACACCCAAGGATACTAAGGGAACTAAGTGATGAGGTAGCTAGGTCGCTATACCTAATATTTCTAGACACTATCAAGACCGGTGTTGTACCATTGGATGGGTGCATTGCCAACATGGTTCCAATTTATAAAAGGGGGACCAAAAGTGAGCCTCGTAACTACAGGCCAGTAAGTCTCACTTCAGTAACGGGAAAAATTTTCGAGGGGATTCTGAGAGACGCCATCGATGAGTACCTCAAGGAGAACAAGGGAATAACTCCTCACCAGCATGGATTCATGAAGTGTCGCTCATGTCAGACAAATCTGATCAGTTTCTACGATGAAGTATACTCTAGGCTGGACCAGGGAGAGTCTATTGATCTTGTATATCTGGACTTCTCTAAAGCCTTTGACACCGTGCCACATAATAGTCTGATATATAAAATGAGGCAGCTCGGATTGGGTGAAAACGTGTGTATCTGGGTAAAGAACTGGCTCAGAGATAGAAAGCAGAGGGTGGTAATAAATGGTTCGTACTCTGATTGGACCACCGTCACTAGTGGGGGGGCCACAGGGTTCAGTATTAGGCCCCACTCTGTTCAACATATTTATCAATGACCTGATAGAGGCGATGCACAGCAAAATATCAATATTTGCAGATGACACAAAATTATACAAAATAATTAATACAATGGATGACAATGTACGGCTACAAACGGACCTGGATAAGGTCTTGGGCAGAAAAATGGCAAATGAAGTTTAACCCTTTCCAATCCACTGTCTGACGTCTGAAGACATTCTGATTGAAGCCTGTACAGCTCCGATGTTGGAAGACGTCCGGAAGGGTATTCTTACTGCATATTACTGGCCGCTCTGTTGTCGAGGGCCTCTCCAGCATGTTCCATACCGCAGTACTGGCTCTAGCCAGCAGATGGCGACATTGTATAATGGCAGAAAGAGAAAGCCCCCAAGGAAACCATGAAACCAATATTGGATTGGAAAGGGTTAACCGATAAATCTAAGGTTATGCACATGGGCAATATACACTAAATGGGGTACTGCTAGGGAAAAGTGGTATGGAAAAAGACCTGGGGGTTCTAGTGGACTATAGACTAAACTGGAGTAACCAATGCCAGTCAGCTGCTGCAAAGGCAAATAAAGTCTTGGGGTGCATTAAAAGAGGTATAGGGGCGAAGGACGAGAACATTATCCTTCCATTATATAAGGCACTTGTCAGGCCTCACATGGAATACTGTGTACAGTTCTGGTCACCGGCGCTCAGGAAAGATGTTACAGTGCTGGAGGGGCTTCAAAGACGAGCAACTAAACTAATACATGGAATGACGGGACTGGAATACCCAGAGAGGCTATCCAAATTGGGATTATTTACTCAGGAAAAAAGAAGGTTAAGAGGCGACCAAATAACCATGTATAAGTACATGAGGGGACGATACAAGGATCTCTGCCAGGATCTGTTTATACCCAGGACTGCAACGGTAACAAGAGGACATCCGCTACGTCTAGAAGAAAGCAGGTTTCATCGCCAACACAGAAGGGGATTCTTTACTGTTAGAGCAGTTAGACTGTGGAACTCTCTGCCTGAGGATGTGGTGATGGCAAAATCCATAGAGGAGTTTAAAAGGGGACTTGATGGCTTTCTGGAGAGGAAGGATATTATAGGCTATAAATCTTAGGTTAATTGTTAATCTGGGTATACAGGCAGGTAGGAACTATTAGGGGTTGATCCAGGGAACAGTCTGATTGCCATTAGGGAGTCGGGAAGGAATTTTTTCCCCAAAAGGGCTAATTGGCTTCTGCTCTTGGGGTTTTTTGCCTTCCTCTGGATCAACAAAACAGGAGGCTAAACAGGCTGGACTAGATGGACATTGTCTTCATTCAGCCTTATGAACTATGTTACTATGTAACTCAGCATGCGGTCCCTCTTATCTTATTGTCCTGAGGGAGGAGGATTTCATGCGGACCTGAAGTCAGCGATGGATGTAAAGTGCACAGTAAGTGCACAATGGGTGCACACTTACACACAACCATTATTATTCAAAAGATGGCTTTTGTGTGAATTTAATCGTTGTGTGTAAAAGGGCCTTGGCTCTTATTCATTTTATTAATTGGACAGGGGGGAGGGGGTGATGAAAAAACAAACTGTCGTTGTTTTACTTGTAGCCTTCACCATGCAGCATAACTTACATGATAACCTTTCTTTCGGTTCGTTACATTATGGTATAAAATTTAAATTTATACTTTCATACAATAAATACCTTTTTAATGAAGATATTTTTTTTGTATCATTTAATTCAAAGACTCAGAACCTCTATATTTCTCCCCCGGCAGCTCTGAGGCTTGTTCACACGGATGATTTTGCACAGCTAAGTTACAAGCACAAAAAAATCACGACTAATAGAACAAATGGAAACCATCAGATGAACGATTTTACACCATGCAAAAGTATTGCACCTAAACATATAGGTGCGACTGACTTGGCTTGATGGGCTACTTGCGATGGCAGCCCTGGAGGATTCTGACGGCCACTGGCTGCCATAATACCGAACCGCACCCCACAATCTCATCATGGGGGGTAAGTTCGGGACCCCGAAACAACGATTGGGGCATTTAAATGCCACTGTCAGAATTGATGGCAGCATTTAAAGGGTCAACAGCTGTTGTGGGCAGGTGTCAGCTGTAAGAAACAGCCAGCACGCACATTGTATGGAACAGCTTCGACCCCAGGTCCTCCTCCATACAAACTCCAAATCTCTATTACGTATATGTACACCCTGAAGCATGAGGGCTCAGTCAGACGTGTGTGTTTTTTTTGTTTATTTTTTTTAATGCATGTATAGGTGTGTGTGGGGGGGAAAACTGCATGTATAAAAAAACGCATGACCGAAGCTTCAGTTGTGTCTTTTATTCACACTTTTTGTTCGGTCACACGATTGTAAAATTCACACATCTAATGCGGCCCCATTAAAAGCAATGGGAGAGGATCGCTATCCCCTGCTGCAGCTGTGACAGCTGCAGCAGGGGATTCCTTGGATCTGAAAACCCTGGATGCTGTCACATTTGTTGTCAATGGGGCCCCATTCAAAACACAGGGAGAAGATCGCGCTGCTCCGCCACAGCTGTGACAGCTGCGGCAGTGGATTCCTTCATACTCGCAGGGGCTCCCCTCTTCACTGAACACTGTGACAGCACTGTCAATGGGATTAATGGAACCTGAATGGCTGTGGTTAGTCAAAGCACTCAGCCAATCAGCGGCAGCACTTCCAAGAGGCTGGGATTTTTCAATTCCCGGCCAGAAGAAAATGATGGACAGTGCCGCAGACTTGGGGAGAAGACGCCCTGGAGCCCCGACATCACTTCTAGGTGACATTTTTTTTTCCAGCAGCTAGGGCTTATTTAAGGGTTTTGACAGTAGGATTTCCTACTGTCCAAGTTGCATTGATTTGCAAGAAAGCAGCGTTTTTGTGCAAACTGAATAACGCTGTTCTATTTTTTTGCTGGTTCAAATTTAAAATGCTTGCGAAAAATGGACATGTAACGCTTTCATTGGGAAGCAGGGGTTCAAATCAAGTTGGGGTTTTTTTGCACCTATACATGTGGGGAAAAAATGCTTGACTTGAGTCCTTTAGGGGTTAAAGTGTATCACAGATATGTTCAGGTTTCTTAGGAGAGTAGAAGAGAAGGGTGGAGCGACTCCTATTAAGGGCTCCTTCACACGAGCGTGGCCAAAAAATGCCTAAATAGGCGCACAAATCTGCTGTTGGCGCGCCCGTTCAGATGGCCCGGGCCAAGGGCATATACGCTGAGCCCACAATGCCATCAGGCAGGGGGAGACCGTTTAGCTCTGCTAAACTGCCTCCTCCTTTCGGCCCCCTCGACGACTCTCAGCAACGGAAGGGGGTGGGACGGGAGCTAGTGTATGTTCTATTTTTTTTTATGCTGCCAGCATACTTACACACAGTACAGAAACAAATGCCTCAGATGGTCGCATATATACGCCCCGGCGTAAATAGTGGCGTTTATGCGCTTGTGTAAAAGAGCCCAAAGACTGGACCATTAACAGTAACTTTCAATCTATGAACAGGATGGGAGGGAGAGTGTCAGGTGGTGGAAGTAGAAGTGGGGAGAATTCTTGTTTCCGATGTTAGAACTAATATTTCTCGAAAATGACACATTTTAGGACTTACATAGGTTTACATAGTTTCCTTGGTGTGGGTGATGGGAGTGAATGTTTGTTGGCTTCTCCGTTAGGTTCAACAGCACAGGTGGCTTTTTTAGTCTATCCAATGAAGATAGTTTTCGTTAGTTTCTTAGGTTATCTGTCTGTGTCTCTACCCCAACTCTTTTCTCCCTCCTCTTCCCTTTCACTCCCTCCCTACTGGATTCTGGTGGGACGCCTGTCCTCAGGATTTTCTCATCCGTGAATAACATGGCTGATATAATATTTTATACTTTTAGTGCTAAGGGCCTAAATGTGCCCCAAAAGAGGAGTCAGATTCTCTACCATTTTCACAAGAGGATGATAGTGGCCATGTTCCAGGAAACTCATTTCAGAGCAGACAGTGTCCCTACCTGTCACTCCTAAATACTACCAGGATTGGTATCATGGCCCCCACCCCTCTAAAAGGCTGGGGGAGTGTCCATAGGGATCCAGCACCAGGTTCTGGCTTGAAATATGGATCCAGACAACCGCTTTGTCCTCCTAAAAATAGCTATGGCAGGAACTATTCTAACCCTTGCCAATGTTTATCTTCATAACCAGGAGCAGATCCTTTGTGCCGTCAGAGTTTTGCATGAACTGGCAGAGTTTGCAGGAGGATCAAAAATTGTCCTGGGTGGAGACCTAAATCTGGTGCTGAACCCAGAATTGGATATGTCCTCGGGTAAGTCCTCCATATTCCACGCAGCTCTACGCTCCCTCAAAAAAGTATTAGATGCTCTGCATGTGGTTAATTTGTGGAGGATCCTACACCCGGGGGTCAGGGATTACCTGTTTCACTCCTCAGCTCACAACTCTTATACCAGAATTGACCTGCTTCTAATCTCTGTCTGCTAGATTGCACCCCAAGATGTTCCCACGGGGACTTTATTTGGTCCGACCATGCTCCAGTTTTCGGCAAACTCACTAGCTCAGGCAATTATACCAAGAGCTTTTCTTGAAGGCTTAATGATAATGTACTCAAGGACCCCCTATGTGTTAATATTAAAGTGAGCAGACTTTGTAGAATGCCACCAAACCGACACCACAGAGGCACCCACACAGTGGGAAGTGCTGAAATGCGTTATTAGAGGGGTCCTGATCTCACATGGATCAAGGCTCAAAAAGGAGAGGTCCACAAACTTGCGTAAACTTTTGCTGAGCCTGCAGGTCAAAGAGGCCACCAATAAGACTTCTCAGCAAGTTGTACTTAGGGCAGAGATCTTGTCTCTGTGACAACAAATTCTGGGAATCCTAAATCAATGCTCCCTTGTCTCGAGACAAGCTACGTAGAGGATCCTTTGAGTACAGGGGATAAAAGTGATAAATGGCTAGCTAGCGCCCTCCATCCCAGGTCCCCTCGAATACATATTTTTAGAATTCAGACTGATCGGGGGAATTTCATGAACTCCGCATTGCATATTCTAGAAGAGTGCAGTGGATATTATATCAAACTTTACAATATAGAGGGAGATGCTCAGACTGGACTCCAGAGTGTGGTGAATGAAACAGAGGAATATTTCTCCAACAATGCCCCTAAAAAAAGACATCAGTGGAGTCAGAGGAGTTGGAGCTGGACTTATCTTCCAAACTATCAGATCTCATTTAAAGTGCAAAGCTTGGCAAGAGCCCGGGACCTGACTGTTTTGCACCCAGGTTCTACAAACTGGTTAAAGAGATTACATGCTGATGTTGGGATCCTTTGACACGGTCGGCCATGGATGTCCATTCCTGACACAGGCTTTGCTGGCACATATTATGGTCATTCCCAAACTGGGCAAAGATGCCTCTCTGCGTGGCAACTATAGGCCAATTTCTCTCCTTAACACAGGCACCAAACTTTTTGCAAAGTAGATAGCTGTGCGACTCCAAAATATCATCCCACGTTTGATCCATAGGGAGCAGATAGATTTTATCCCCGGCAGAGAGGCAAGGGACAACACCATCAAATCACTGTCCTTGATTGCTCGGGCCAGCCAGTCGAATAGCCCTTTGTGTCTCCTGACAGTTGATGCAGAGAAAGCGTTTTATAGTCAGTTGGAGCTACCTCTCTGCTACCTTGCACAAAATTGGTGTTGGACTGCGTATGCAGGATTTGATCTTGGCTCTTCATCACAATTTGTCGACCAGAATTAGGGTCAATGGCGCTCTATCGGACCCCTTCCAAATACCGAATGGGACCAGGCAAGGCTGCCCTCTGTCCCTGTTCCTCTATGTCCTGACCATGGAGGCTCTCGCCAACGCTACTTGGCAGAATGAGTCAATCACAGGTTTCCAAATAGGAGACATGGACCATAAGATGGCACTCTTTGCAGAAGACCTTTTGCTTTATTTATCTATGCATGTAGATCTACCAGTGATCCTACAAGAATTTAAACGGTTCAGCAGAGTTAGTAATTAAAAAGTAAATGCTCAAAAATTGGAGATCCTACATGTTATTGCCACAGACAGATGTCACTTCTAGAGCCAGTTTCCCTTTTGTTGTATCCCTAAATATTTTATGGCAGAGTGTATCTAATTACCAACGGATGTCTTCCAATCATTTAAATTACATTTTTCCCCATTTATCGCGGACCTAGAGAAGCATCTTAATCATTGTTCTTCTCTTGAAATGTTAGACTCAATGCTCTTAAAATGGACGCCCTGCCAAGGTTTCTCTGTCTCTGCTAAACAGTCCAGGTGAGGCTCTCAAACTCCTATTTAAAGAGTTTACGTACCATAGTCACTGCATTTGTGTGCAGGGGGAGGAAGCCTCAAATGCACTCTTCCATCCTTACGAGGGTCATGGAGAGGGGAGGCTAAGGCCTATCCTACTTTTCCCTCTACTACAAGGCTAGCATCGCCAATTGTATACTGGACCTGCTCAAAAACGAGAGCTCCAAACTATGGGTAGAGGCATAGCATGCGTTAGTCCCAGGGTTCCTGCGAGGCGCCTTCTGAATCACTTCTCGGTATGCAGGTTCTGTGCCTAACATTTTGCCCTTCCTTTGCCTGTTGGTGCAGACCTGGACGAGGTTCGCGCCCTCTATTGGCCTAGTCTCGATCCCTGGGCCTCTTAGCCCCTTGGTCTCCGACCCATAATTTGAGGTGTCCATGTGGCCCCCACTTCCCCCATTCTGGGACTTTCTGCCTCCCCAATCCCTTGTTTACGTGGTGTAATGCTGTGGTCAGGCTTAAAGCCTTGGGTGGAGATCACAGGGAAGAGGGGTGAGGGAGAGGCCCCCCGGGCGTGTGGCTGCAATATTTCCAATTGAGGAGCTTTGTGATATCCTTTATCCACCAGGAGAACATTTTAGGATTGCTCGCACCATTTGAGCAAATCTGTGTGTCCCCGGCATCTCAGAGACACATGGTTTCCAAATTATATAAGTTGCTGCTGTCTTGGGAGGCAGAGGACAAATTCCACGGGAGGATTGGGAGAGGGCCTGGGTTCTGTGCCATAAAATCTCTTACCTCTTGCAAATTGCAAAATTTGAACTTTAAAATCCTTTCCCGGTGGTACAGAACCCAGATCTTCTACATAAAATATATTCCCAAACACAGCCTACATGTTGGAGATGCAAAAACGACATAGGCAATATGTCTCATATTTGATGGGGGTGCCCGCCAGTGGCCGCCCTGTGGCATAAAGTAATAGAGGTTTACAACCACATATGCGTCTCGAGAGTGACATTGACCCTTGAAATAGCACTGCTCTCAATCTTCCTGTGCTCTATTAGTAAAGCCAAGAGGGGTTTGCTGAGATTCTTTATCCTGGCGACCAGGAGGATCATCCCTAGGTTGTGGAGGTAGTCAACCCTACCATCGAGGAGGATGTAGGTGGAGGAGCTAAATGTCCTCATGCGATACAAAGAGATGAGGGCTGTTGTGGGTGACAAACACAAAGAGTTCCGCAAAACATGGCAGGTGTGGATTTCTTTCTGTTCCTCAGATAGGTTCAGGATCTGGATCATCTTTGGAGAGGTCTAAAAGGAGACCTCACTGGGAACTGTCGCGGATCTGCCTGGGCATCACTTGCTCAGGAGGCACGATCGGTACCCAGTATCCCCACCCACCTTCCCCCTCACCCCTTCCTCCCGGTTTCTTGTCTTGTGAAACTGTTATTTGTTTTAGTTCTTATCTTTTATGCAACTTTAACACTGTCCTGATAGTTGTGCCTCGTTCACATGGGTGACAAAGTCGTGTGATTTTTGTCAATGCTACAAGTCCAGTGTATGTGAAGCCCATGCTTTCCTATGGGTTCCCTCACACATGCAATGTTTTGTAGCATGCAACAACCAGACACAAAAAACCTTGTGGGCACGGCAATATGCACGTGACTCGTGAGGTTTTGTAGCCAATGTTTCCCTATGGAGCCTTCCTCTCGGTTGCATCGCAACGCACGAAAATGCAATTTTTGTGCGATGCAACTTTGATAGTAGGAAATCCTACTGTCAAAGCCCTAACCTAGACCCTGGCTGCAGGAAAAAAAATCAAAAAACAGTATACAACACCTTAGAAGCGCTGTCAGCCCGGCCACATCTTCTCCTGTGTCCCAGCATTGTTTCTCTTCATCTCTTCTGGATGGGGATTGAAAAATCCCCGCCTCCTGGAGACACTGGCTGTGATTGGCTGATGCTTAGCCAATCACAGCCAGTGTTTGATGAACCAATCAGACATTCATCGAATGCTGGCTGTGATTGGCTAAGTGTCAGCCAATCACAGCCAGTGCTTCCAGGAGGTGGAGCTTTTTCAATCCCCAGCCACAAGAGAAGACGACAACCAGTGCCAGGGACCCGGGGCAAAGTGGAGCCACGGACAGTGCTTATAGGTGATGTAAACTTTAAAAAAAAATCTTTTTACTTCAGCTACGGCTTATTTTTGGGGTAGGGCTTATATTTCACAGCTCCATCACGTACATGTAGTAAGACCAGCACATGGTCAGCATGATCAGCAGCACTGGGATCCAGCTCACCACCCACTGACTGCAGCGCAGGACGTAAGCCGGCACCATGATCCGCAGCAGCTGCCAGCACAAAGCAGCCACTGTCGCTGCACGGCGGCGGGGCCAACACATGGACTACGGGCCAGTCACAGCAATTACTGATATTAGCGAAAGGGAAGCCACGTCACTGGGCAATGAAGGGAAGGGCAGACAGAGGAGTGTGTGGCAACTGAAGAGTAGGCAGCTAGGAGCAGTCCAGATGGCTGGCACCAGCAAGAAGCAGAGGGGTCTACATGCCAGTATGAACATCGCTTTGCAACGCTTAACTCTCCCTAGTGCCGCTGTTGGTAGAAGCACCACAGCGCTGCTAGACTTAACATGGAAACTTTGACCTTGCCTGACAATCATTGTATAAAATTTACATTTTATGATTTTACGGAGATGGTGAGGATGTCACAAATCTAATGACACCAAAATCCTCCAGAGGGGTCCAAGTGCTGCAAGTAAAAGCATGGAGGCTTCTTTATATTAGATATCAAATGTGGAGAACAACTTCCCCTTCTGCCCAGCAGGTGTCAGTATCATGTTATATTCTCTATGGTGACTCGTGAAGCTTCATGGAAATCATCTGGTTTCTTCTCAGATCACGTAATTCATGTTTGATAGAGGAAGCAGAACCTGCAGGGAGAACCGCGATTTCTAATAAATCAGAATATACTCCTCAGAAGATTTGTTGTTGAGGCAGAAAGGCGGAAATGCAGGTTGTGTGACACTTGTATTATAACACCCCCGTTATCACAGCCTCATGTGCTGATATTAGTAGAACGTTCTTCACGTCTGGCTTATATCACCGCCCGCTCTCAATTCAAACAAAAAAAGATTAAATAATTGGACAAGATCTCAGATGCTGACAGTTTGTCTCATCGGAGGTCCGACACACCCCTTAAAATCAGAGGTGAGAAGAAATGTACAAAGACATAACTCACAGAGAAGGAAGCCAAATATGCTCCATCTATACAACTGTAGGGCAGGTTCAATCACCATATACCCTGGTAGCATGCAGATTGGAATATGAGCGAGCTAAATGTTCAGTGCAGACTAATAAGCGGCTAGCCAGCTTAATGCAGCCCAGATTGGGGGAGGGGTGACTGCTAACAAACAGTCTGCACATGTGAACGGATACCAAGGATGTCAGCCATAGAGAAGTGCTTTGCCAGTGGAGGTTGTACCCCTGTATGGTGTGTTGCCCTTATTTATGTCTGACATCCTTGGTATCAGTTCACATGTGCAGACTATGTTTGTCTCCCCCAATCTAGGCTGGGTGGCGGTTCATTAGTCTGCAAAGTAATATTAAGCTTGCTCATATTGCAATCTGGCTCTCTGCATGCTACCGGGGTCTATGGTGATTGAGCTGGCCTGCAGTTTATCAGATGGTGTATTTTTGGCTCCCTTTTCTGTGAGTTCTAGAAGGGGCGCTGAGTCCGGGCGGGTGAGCTTCATCCTCACCTGCCTCCCGTTCACTGTGAGCCCGCATAGCCACCACTTGGTGCATGGAGCACTGTCCTTCTCTGCCCCCACTCTCCTTTCATGACATAATAAGGCAGTGATACACGTGGGACTCCTCCTTCCCATCATCCCTGTACCATTCTCTTACCTGAGGGTCCATTTCTGCTTGTCTGGATGTCACATGATTATTATATATTATACAATTTCCTTCTGTATTTTATCTGTATTTTTATATTTGTACTTTATTTTTCAGACATGAAATCTGAGTTCAGTTTACATATTTTGGCTACAGATGAGTGTAATATAACACGTCTGTAATACGAATGCGCTTTTTGGTTGTGTTTTAGATGACATCTGCTGCTCCACCAATCACAGTACAGGCTCCTGGCTGTCACATGGCACCTCTGCAAAGGAAACCCACCGGTGACCAGGAGTGGAAGCTGGAGCAGGATGTTGCCTCTCTGAGTACATCACCAAAGGCTGCAGCACTGGGGTCAGCGTGGGCAGTGTTGGGCAAACAGAGATGTAATAAAATGAAAAATATGGGTTCACCTCTCGCAGTTTTAGATAGATGCAATGGGAGCTGAATCCTCAAAGTGCCGTCGGCCAGCGGCTGTAGTTAAATTCCAAAGAAAAAACCATGGAGGACAGCTTCAAAAAAACTATTTCTTCTTTATTTGTTCCCCTGAGGCCCTGTTCCCCTAAGGCCCTCTTCCCCTAGGGCCCTGTTCCCCTAGGGCCCTGTTCCCCTGTGGCCCTGTTCCCCTGTGGCCCTGTTCCCCTGAGGCCCTGTTCCCCTGAGGCCCTCTTCCCCTGAGGCCCTGTTCCCCTAAGGCCCTCTTCCCCTAGGGCCCTGTTCCCCTAGGGCCCTGTTCCCCTAAGGCCCTGTTCCCCTGTGGCCCTGTTCCCCTGAGGCCCTGTTCCCCTAAGGCCCTGTTCCCAGTAGCATTAGGCCTCCTGTCTTTCTGTTCCATTTTTGTAGCAGAAAAGTGGAAATACATTTTGTTTTTCTTTTCCTATTGATTTCATTGAGTTCTAAAAAAAAATTAAAGTTTTCTGTTAACTTCTGTTCTATGATTCTTTCCATTATATCTGCAGTACAGAGTAGTGCAGTCTACTGTTATTTTATACCTCAAATATAATGAAAACAGAGCCTTCATCCAATGGACACTAAAGTGCTATGAGCTGCACTAGTGACAGTGATTGGTTCCATCACCTCTAATGAAACCCCCAGATCAAATTGTGCAAAATACAGAATAGAACCCTCTGATTTCAATGGGTTCATTCTCATGAATGGTGGAAAAAGTAGGGCCTGCTGTATCTTTCTGCGTTTTGCACAGCAAAGGCCCCCATAGCGGAGTCTGAGAGATGTGCAAATATGCAAGAGAAATGCGCAAAACCATGAAAAAAAAGAACACACCTGGACCTCATTAGCCGAAATGGCCTATCACATCTGAGCTGGACATGCGTGCGAAAAAAGTATAGTCCCGAAGGTCCCCGTAGGAGTCTATTGGAGTGCGCAAATGTGCACAAATCTGAGAGAGGGTAGGCATAAAACGCTGCGCATACCCATCAAGGCTGGCACCTAATTTGGCTTAAAAGTCAATTAAATCAGAGTGGGGTGATTCCCAAACCTGTGTCAACAAGCGGTGCCTGCACAAATGTGCACAATAGTTGCGCAGTTACGTGCACAAAGTCCTCCATCAGGGCTTAAACGTGTTTTAGTCTAGTTATCAGGGCGCATAATGGGACAAAACAAAACCATTGATTTCAATGGTTTCATTTTCCTTATTGGGATTCTCGTCCGTTAATAGTACGGAAGTGAAAAGACAGGAGCGGCCCTGCAGTGAATGCATCGTGTGGGGAGGACCTGCAGTGAACGCATCGTGTGGGGAGGACCTGCAGTGAACGAATCGTGTGGGGAGGGCCTGCAGTGAACGCATCGTGTGGGGAGGACCTGCAGTGAACGCATCGTGTGGGGAGGACCTGCAGTGAATGCATCGTGTGGGGAGGGCCTGCAGTGAACGCATCGTGTGGGGAGGACCTGCAGTGAATGCATCGTGTGGGGAGGGCCTGCAGTGAACGCATTGTGTGGGGAGGACCTGCAGTGAATGCATCGTGTGGGGAGGGCCTGCAGTGAACGCATTGTGTGGGGAGGACCTGCAGTGAACGCATCGTGTGGGGAGGACCTGCAGTGAATGCATCGTGTGGGGAGGACCTGCAGTGAATGCATCGCGTGGGGAGGACCTGCAGTGAATGCATCGCGTGGGGAGGACCTGCAGTGAATGCATCGCGTGGGGAGGACCTGCAGTGAATGCATCGCGTGGGGAGGACCTGCAGTGAATGCATCGCGTGGGGAGGACCTGCAGTGAATGCATCGTGTGGGGAGGACCTGCAGTGAACGCATCGTGTGGGGAGGACCTGCAGTGAACACATCGTGTGGGGAGGACCTGCAGTGAACGCATCGTGTGGGGAGGACCTGCAGTGAATGCATCGTGTGGGGAGGACCTGCCGCCACTGTCTTCTCGCCTCTTTTTTTCGGTCTTCTGTGCTCTGGCGCGGAGTTTGAACCGCTGGCGATGGAGAATAAATCTCCCTCGTTGAGGCTCAGCTACGCTCCGTGCGGCCGCGTGTTGTCGCGCCCACGGCAGGGCGTTTTCGCCTTTTATAATGATAGGAATGAAATTCCCGGTGAAATATCTCCAACAAATAGTGCGCTGCAAATGTGAACATCAGCAGTAGAATCTTTACACTGTGAGGGGGAAAACACACGAGTCCATGCGTACGCGCGCAGGAGTTTGAAAAAAAAAAAGCGTAAGTATAGGTCCTGTCCTATGTTTCTTAGGGTGGGTACCCACTAGCGATATTTTTTCTTGCGCTGCGAGAGCGAGTGCCTAAGGCTGGGTTCACACGGGGCGTATTTTCATCGGAAATCTCGCGGTTTGGCCGCAGCAAAAACCGCGAGATTTCCGCCGGGAGAACCGCCGCGGAACCGCGGCGGCCTTGAAGCGGTCCGGCCGCATGCTTTTCCTTTGCGGCCCGCGCTCCCATAGAGGAGAGCGCGGCCGTGACATAAATGAACAAAAAACCGACTGTAAACAGACATGCTGCTTCTTTGGAAACCGCGGCTGCGGCGGCCGCAGCCGCGGTTTCAACCGGATTTACCGCAGCGGATTAGCCATCCCGTGTGGACGAGGTTTCTGAGAAACCTCGTCCACATGGCTGGCTAATCCCGAGATTAGCGGCCGCGGGCGAATCTGCTGTGGCAGAACCGCGGCAATTCCGCCCTGTGTGAATCCAGCCTTACTGTTCTCAATGGGGCCGGCGGCAGCGCCACCCCATTGGAAACATAGAGAATACATTGCAGATGTCTGCCACAGCTGTGACAGCTATAGCAGGGGATTCCTTCATCCCCATGTTGCTTTCAATGGTTCTGGCACTACTGCTGCCGGCCCCATCGAGGACAGTGAGCGATATCGCAGAGTTTTCATATCACTCCAGTGCTGCCTCACTCAGCCTCAGGGTTTTAATAATAGAGCTAGATTAGTTGGTCTGGCGCTGCCCAAATATCACTGGGTAGAGTAGAGCCAGCTTTGGGCACTTTCTTCCCAATCCCTACTGGTTAAAATGCTCTCTCTTAGCATCTACTCAGTGCCCAACCTAATATTTTACCACTCTCTGAGTGGAGCCACTTTCATATTCTTCTCCTGAGCCACTTTAAGTCCCCAATCTTCCCCTGCAAGATACACAAGGGGGGTACATCTTTCCATGATACTTTTCTCTGTAGGCTCCGCTCCTGGATTTTGGCTCAGAAGTACTGACTCAAAATACCAACCAGACTACTGATGTGTGAAGGTGGCCTTCTGGGTAATTCTACAGGTGGACCATTATTAGACTTGATGATTCTTGGGGGAAGGGAGTTATTAAATTGTCTTTAGTTTTTATTTCCCGTTTCTTTTTGTACCTATTAAGGGTGGGGTCATACGTGCATATGCACGCAAAAAACACACTTGTATTTGCAACATTGCATTCCCTATGGTGTGTTCTCATGTCCGTGTTTTACAGGTGCATGCCTGTAAAGATAGGACATGCGTGCACCATAGGGAATGCACGCATTGTCTTCAATGGAGCCGCAGCTGCTGCCGGCAGCTCCATTGAAAACAATGCTCTGCCGGCCCCCTGCATTCTTTTTCAGGGAAGGGCTTTACATATAAGCCCTTCCCTAAAAAAAAAACATTTTAGTGTAAAAAAAAATAGAAAAAACATAAATACTTACCCCTCCGTGGCTGCCGTGACCTCCGGGGATGAAGAACACATCTGCCGCATGCGACAGATGTTTCCTTCACCCCCGCTAGTTAAATGAACTCATTGCTGCTACATCTGCCACATCTGTGGCAGATGCAGCAGAGGAATTCTTCAAATCCTGATGCCGTCACCCATCAAGGGATTTCGGGCAAGGGCTTTAAACATAAGCCCTTCCCTGAAAATCCAATAAAAATAGTGTGAAAAAAAAAAACCATACTCACCTGCCTTCAGCTACGGGGCTCAGCCACGACTTCTGCCGCTGTCCCCGGCTCTGTAGTTCTGAGCTATCAAAAGCCAGGGATTTAAAATCCCCGCCTGCTGGTAGCTCTGATTGGCTGAGCGCAGAAGTCGCAGCTGAGCCCCGACAGCTGAAGGCAGGTGAGTATTTTTATTTTTTTTTTACACTATTTTAAATGGATTTTCAGGAAAGGGCTTATGAAGCCCTTCCCTGAAATCCATTAACGGCTGCCGGGGCTCAGCGGCAACTTCTGCCGCTGTCCCTGGCTCTGTAGCACTGCTGAGCTATCAGCAGCTGGGGATTTAAAATCCCCGCCTGCTTGTAGCTCTGATTGTGATTGGCTAAAGCGCTCAGCCGATCACAATCAGATACCAGCAGGCGGGGATCAGATCTACCAGTAGGCGGGGATTTTAAATCCCCGGCTGCTGATAGCTCAGAACTACAGAGGCTGAGCCCCGGCAGCTGAAGGCAGGTGAGTATTTTTTTTTTTTACACTATTTTTATTGGTTTTTCAGGGAAGGGCTTATGTTTAAAGCCCTTCCCTGAAATACAATGTCGGGGACAGCGGCAGCAGGATTCTCTACTGCAGCTGTCATGTGTCAAGCCACCCTAAAAAAGTGGATTATACCCACCTGATAATCAGGTTTCCAGTAGTCTCCACGACAGCACCAATGAGATTGCCTCCTCCTGGTAGGACAGGAACATACTGAGAGGTTAAAAGCTCCCCCCCTTCCCTACTTTCCTCAGTGGATTCTAACGAATTGCCGGGGCAGGAGCTAAACTTAAATTTCTTCCCCTAACCGGGGTTTTTTTATTTTTAAATTTATTATATTACTTTTATAGGGGGGGGGGGAGGTACGGGTGCTGTCGTGGAGACTACTGGAAACCTGATTATCAGGTGGGTATAATCCACTTTTTCCCCCAGTCGTCTCCACGACAGCACCAATGAGACGTACCAACTAAAGTTTATTAGGGTGGGATCGCTGCCGAGAGGACTTTGTGGCCGAAGGCCATGTCCTCGTCCTGCTGCACTTTTACCCTATAGTGTTTAGTGAACGTGTGGGGTTTTTTCCAGACTGCGGCCTTGCAAATTTGCTCGACCGAGGCTGAACTGTGTTCGGCCCATGAGGACGCTACTGCCCTTGTGGAATGGGCTTTAAGAGCTAACGGGATCTCCTTCCCGATGGCCTTATAGGATTCTATGATGGCCAGGCGGATCCACCTGGCTATGGACCTTTTCGCTGCTTTGCTACCCTTATTTGGGCCACTGAACTGGACGAACAGGTTGTCGTCCCGCCTCCAGTGGCTCGTTGTATCTATGTAGGTTAGGACTGCTCTCCTAACGTCCAGGCAGCTTAGGGTTCTTTCCTCCTCGTTTTTTGGGTTGCTGAAGAATGAGGGGATTATTATATCCTGGGACCTATGAAAATCTGACACTACTTTCGGCATAAAGGCCGGGTCTGTTTTAAATATTAGTTTGGTGTCTGCGATTTTCATAAACGGGTGGCGGATGGACAAGGCCTGTAGTTCGCTAACCCGTCTTGCGGATGTAATGGCTACTAGGAAGATGGTCTTGATTGTAAGCATTCTTATAGGTAGCGCCTCGATCGGTTCGAATGGTACCGCTGTCATGGCCCCTAGAACCCAATTAAGGTTCCAGTCTGGGAACAGGTTTATGGGCCTAGGGCGTAATCTAGCTGCTGCTGTTAGGAACCTGTGGACCCATCTATCATCTGCGAATTTTGTGTCGCAGATAGCGCTAAGGGCTGAAACTTGGACTTTTAGGGTGCTCGGGGAGAGGCCCATCTCTAAGCCCTCCTGCAGGAATTCTAAGATTAGCGGAGTGTCGGGGATAGAATCCCCGCGATCCCTTCCCTGTCTCCATGAGGAAAACTTTCTCCAGACCTTCTGGTAGATCAGGTGGGTCGTCTTTTTCCTACTGGACATTAGGGTTTCTACTACTTTCTCTGAGAATCCTTTCTTTCTTAACGAGGATTCCTCAAGAGCCATGCCGTTAAATGGAGTTTGTCTAGGCCGGGGTGGTTCAGTGGCCCCTGCGATAGAAGATCCGTCCAGGTAGGGAAGGTGACTGGGTCCTGGACGCTCAGTGTTGTCAGAAGACCGAACCAGCTTCTTTTCGGCCAGAAGGGGGTCACTAGGATTAGCGTGCATCCCTGGGTTCTGAAGTGCTGTAAAACCCTGGGGATTAGTGGTATGGGAGGAAAGGCGTAGGCCAGTCCTTGTCCCCAGTCCTGGCCTAGGGCGTCTACCGCTATCGGACGATCTCCTGGCCGGAGGGAGAAAAAGTTGCCTACTTTTGTGTTCTCCCTGGTTGCGAAGAGGTCCAACTGTGGGGTCCCCCACCGGTTGGTTAAGATTCTGAATGCCTCTGGGGAGAGGGACCACTCTCCTGGGTCTATCTGCTTCCTGCTGAGGAAGTCTGCTTTTTCGTTTAGTGTCCCCTTTAAGTGGGTTGCCGTGATCGAGAGGATCCGGCCCTCCGCCCAGTGAAAGATTTTCTGTGCGATGCTTTGCAGTGGGGGAGATCTTGTGCCCTCTTGGTGTCGTATGTGAGCGACCGCGGTGACATTGTCTGACAGTATTTTTATGTGTTGGTTCTGTAGCGAGTTGCCCAACTGCTGTAGAACCTGCCAAACTGCCTGTAGTTCTCTGAAATTTGAGGACTGTTCTTTTATCCTCTGAGGCCAGGGACCCTGAAAGAATTGGTTCCCCACATGCGCTCCCCATCCACAGGCGCTTGCGTCTGTTGTGATGTGGATGGCTGGGTTTTGTAGCCAGTGAACCCCTCTCCGCAGGTTCTCTGGGGATGTCCACCAACGCAGGGATGTTTTTGCCCTGTTTGGGATGTACATCCTTGCCCCTAACGAGGACTGCCTTTTGTCCCACGAGGATAGGACTACGGCCTGCAGGGCTCTGGTGTGGGCCTGGGCCCATGCTACTCCTGGGATGCATGATGTCAAGCTCCCCAGGAGCGACATTGCCTCCCGAATTGTGCAGAATCGTCTTCGTAGGAAGGTTTTGACTATTCTGCGGATTTTTTGTATTCTCTCCTCGGGTAGGTAGGAGCATTGCGATTCTGAGTCGAGAGTTATTCCCAGAAACGTCTTCTGCTTGCCGGGATCTAGGCTGGATTTTTCCCAGTTTATAATCCATCCCAATGATTGGAGAAGTTGTAGCACTGTCTCCAGGTGTTTGGTTAGGAGTTTTTTGGACTCTGCTATTAATAGAATATCGTCCAGGTACGGTACTACTAGGATCGATTTTTCTCTCAAGTGGGCGGCTACCTCCGCCATAATCTTGGTAAAGATTCTGGGAGCTGAGGATATCCCGAAGGGCAGGCATCTGAACTGGTGGTGCTCTATTCTTCTGCCCATGTCCACTGCGAACCGCAGGTATTTCTGTGAATCTTTGTGGATCGGAATGTGAAAATAAGCGTCCTTTAGATCGATGGACGCCATGTAGGCTCCTCTGGGGATCAACTTTATTGTCGAGGAGATGGTTTCCATTTTGAATCTCCTGTATCGGACGCAGGTGTTCAGGTCTTTCAGGTTTATTATCGTCCGGTGTTTCCCGACGGGTTTTTTTACTAGAAAGAGCCTGGAATAATAGCCCTGGGTTTCCTCGTTTTGCGGTACGGGAGATATTGCGTTTAACCGTTGCAAGTCGCGCACGCTTTGCCCTAGTAAATGTAGCTGTTTGTTTGGGGCTCGCGTGGTAATAAATTTCCTTCTGGGGATGGACACCAGCTCTATCTGGTATCCGTACTGTAGGATCTTTGGGATCCATGGGCCCCCGCAGATTGCGGCCCATTGATCCACAAAGCTCCCCAGCCTTGCCCCTACGGGGATGGCGTCAGGGTCTTTGCTTCGGCTCCCCCTGGTGGGGGTTGAAGAGGATATTCCTTCCTCTGCCCCCCTTGGGGTAACTCCAGCGGCCTGTCTTGCCCTTGCCTCGGTAGGCCTCGGGCTGCTGCATTGGGGCCCGGGGAAAGGTCTTCACTCTCTGTGGTTTTTCCTCAGGGAACCCTTTTTTCCTGTCGGCCGCCTTTTCTAGAATTTTATCTAGGTCCGGTCCGAATAGAAATTGGCCGTAGAATGGGAGGGCACACAATTTGTTTTTCGAGGCCAGGTCGCCTGACCATGATCTCAGCCATAACACCCTTCTGGCTGAGTTAGAGCGGGCTGTGGCTTTTGCTGAGAGTTTGACGGTCTCGGCCGCGGCGTCCGCTAGGAAGTTAGTTGCCATGCGCAAGATGGGAAGGGAGTTAAGGATCTGATCCCTCGGTGTTTTGTTGGTCAGGTGTAGTTCCAGCTGCTCTAACCATACCCCCAGGGTCCGCGCCACGCAAGTGGCTGCGATCCCTGGCCTAAGGATGTTTGCCGTTGCCTCCCATGATTTCTTTAGGAGTCCCTCTGCCTTGCGATCCATGGGGTCTTTTAGCTGTGCGGCATCCTCAAAGGGAAGAGTCGTCCTCTTGGCTACCTTGGCCACCGGGACGTCTACCTTAGGTATTTCGTCCCAGCTTGCGCAAGCTTCCTCCTCCAGGGGGTATCTCCTTTTTACGCCTTGAGCGGAGAAGGAACCTGCGTCTGGTTTACTCCACTCTCTCTGAATTATTTTAGAGATGTTTTTGTGGACCGGGAAGGTATGTTTACGCCTCTCCCCGAGTCCACTGAATATCTCATCCTGTCGGGTCCGCGGCTCTCTGGGCTGTTCTATTTTTAACGTAGCCCTGACTGATTTAATTAGTTCCGTCAACTCGTCTTGATGGAACAAATATTTCCTGTAGTCCTCCTCCTCTGAGGACTCTTCGGCCGCCTGTTCCTCTTGCTCTGATCCGATGGAATTCTCGGAATCAGAAGGCTCCTCGGGAACATACGCCTTTTTCTGGCGTTTTGCTGGCGGTGCCGGCAGTGACGTTAGGGCTGATCGAACCTCCTCCTTCACCAGCTTCCTAACGTCATCCAGGAATCCCCCCGATTCCTCTCTGACTAGCCTAGCCACGCATGCCTTGCATAGAGGCCTCTGGTACGTGGCTGGCAGTCTCGTCCCGCATTCCACGCACTTTCGCAGTTTTGTTCTGGGGGGGATGTCTTTTTTATCCCCCTGACAAACAAAGCATTTTTGCGGGTAAACATGCAATTTTTCCATATACAGCATACTGGATATTTGCATTGTATTTTTGCCGCACTGGCTACTTACGGCCGCTGAGGCTGAGGTTTCAGCTGTCTCTGGGGCTGGAGCACTCATCTTTATACCAGTGCTGCAGACACCTTGCGACCTGTAGTGCTGGTGTTCTGGCTTCTCTCAGGTTCCTATTTGAATTTTCGCGCTCCTGCGCTAAGCCCCGCCCCCTCCGCTCCTAATGCAGACGCGATGACGTCACCGCGCTGGACGCGAGATGCGGCGCCCCGCCCCCTGCCGTCAAAGGGCTTCCTGGAGCGCCGCGCTGTAATTTCTGCCGGAGGACGAGGGTAACTGAGGCTCCCGCTTTGAACCCCCCATGGGCCGCCGCGGGAGGAACCTGGCCCGGGGGTTACCACCCCATGTGGCGTCCCGGGAGTCGTCTGGCTGCGAAGGGATGACAGGGTGAGCCACTGCCTTTCCGATCCGCCTGTATACTTTCGCTGGCTTCTCCACCAGCTCCTCTCATAGATCCTGCCTCCTGGCAGGACAGGAAGACACTGAGGAAAGTGGGGAAGGGGGGGAGCTTTTAACCTCTCAGTATGTTCCTGTCCTACCAGGAGGAGGCAATCTCATTGGTGCTGTCGTGGAGACGACTGGGGGAAAGATAGTATTTCCTGATACATTCATTCTGGGTGCATCAATATCCTTGGATGTTTCTTGTGGTTCGCACTAGACCTTTTAGTTCTGTCACACCCAAAATACAACCGTTGCTATTGGTGATGAGTCCAGTTGTAAGCTGTCCCGTAGCCAGACTAGATAGTGCCCAGATAATGTCACCTGTCAGAGCTATAACTGTTGTGACAACAGACATGTACAGTCCTCACACTTCCAGACAAGTAGCGTCAGTGTCCCCATAACAGTAATGGATGCCGTGCAGATGGAGATAGTTTACGGGAGCTAGAGATAAATGTTTATTGGCCACTCTGGTGAAAACACACTTTTCCATCCCTGCCCCCTCACCTGATTGCCTGTCACACTCTGGAGGTCTCCTCTATGTATTCCAGTCACTATCATGCAGTGCAGCCTCCTGTCTGATGCTCATCAGGCACCATCTTGAAAGTGACATTTTCTTACTTTCAATTTCAATCCACACCATGATGCATCAGTACAGAATTAGCTAGAGACTATACCATTTGTGCCTGCTTGGGGAAACAGTTTAATTATCAGTAGCTTCTATATTCACCTAAATAAGCTACAAGCACAAGTATACAGCCAGAAGGATGAGCTGTGATCTCCTCTATTATAACTGTGAGACAGGAGCTGTATGATCATCATCAGTAACTGTGACAGGAGTGACTTTGCCCTACTGTAGACGGCTTCTGTGGTAGATCCATGTACCAGCATCACACAGACTGAGAATCTGACTAGGAAATGTATCCATATCCCCCAAGTAGATTTGAGCCGGTCAGAATGGAGATTACAAGACTATCTGAGGCCGGGAGGTTCAGACAGAAAGGAATTACTAATCAAGGTAACGGTTGTGTCGGTGTGAGTTTGAGGGTGCATTCAGACGACCGTATATCGGCTGGGTTTTCACGCCCAGCCGATATATGGCATCTCCCTCTCAGCAGGGGGAGGAGGCTGGAAGAGCCAGGAGCAGTGCTCTGAGCTCCCGTCCCCTCTCTGCCCCCTCTCCACCCCCCTGCATTATTTTCAATAAGGAGAGGCGGAACGGGGGCGGAGCTAATTCCCGGAACTTAGCCCCACCCCATTACGCCTCCTCTCATTGCAAATAGTGCAGAGGGGCGGAGAGGAGGCAGTGAGGGGGCGGGAGCTCAGAGCACTGCTCCTGGCTCTTCCAGCCTCCTCCCCCTGCAGAGAGACACGCCGTATATCGGCCGATATATGGTTGTCTGAATGCACCCTGACTTTGCTTGTTGTTTTGGATTTCTTTCCCTTTGTCTCCGTTGACCCATTTTTGCAGCCTCCTGCTGGGGTAGGTGAACATAGTTGGATCGGGCTTCAGTGATTCATCCAGCAACTCATAAGACAAGTCCTGCGGTTTATTTTAGTAAGTAATGGCGCTCGTCCAGCTCAGCTTTGCATGGATTCACATAAGTTCTTTTTTTTTTATCAATTCACTTTTTATTATATTTTTGTCTTTAACATATGCAGTGACAATATAATAAAGCTTTTGTCAATCAACAGCTTATAATGTGCATTTCAAATAGGTTGTTTAAATAACTAACTTTGGTACAGGTCTGACGGTACATAATGGAGTGGCCCAATAGATGGTCACCCCCGCCCACCCACTCCAGGCATGGATGCTTAGAGGCTTTATTTTCTGGTTCGGGGCTGACGGGGGTGATCCCCCTCTGTACACAAACCATGCACCTCAAGTGCTGAAAAACCTTATTAATTCTTAACATAGTAGTAACCAGGGATATAGGGTAGATGGGGTAGGGGGGGTAGGGTGGTAAGCATTGGAGGGGACCTATGTGCTTCCTTGGAAGTCTTGGTCGCCTATCAGCCGCGCCTGTGTCCTCTCTTAGCTCAGCGCTTTTATGAGTGCTCCGTTATCGGGGTTCTCTTGTTCTCTCTTTCCAAAATTGTGAAGAGTCTAGCACAATCAGGACTGCTCTAAATGGGATAGGTGTGTCTCTGATCCTCTGCCAGGGGAGAACAGAGGAGCAGCCACTGGAGAGAATGTTTTATTTGCAACTCCTTGGGACTTGTCAGACCCGGGGGAGCCGGAAGAACGCGGCAGGGCAAAGCAGGGGACCCTCCTGTTCATAACTTGAAGGGTTTGCGTAAGATCACCCTGGTGTGTGGAAGTGGTGTGTGAGTGAGAAGAGGACGGGATGTAGGGATTTGAATAAGATGTGTAGAGTGAAGGGGTGGGAAGGTGTGGGAGGTGGTGTGGTGTAGGCTTTTAAAGTCACCAAGGTATTTTGTAGTTCTTCATTAAGGGTAATATTTGATCTATTATCTAGATCTATGTCGCCAAATGTATTTTCTGTTTAGCTAATTAAATTAAAATAAAATAAGCTCTCCTTTATTTTGTTCCACATCGCCGCCCCAGCTGTGTATGTGTGGCATCAAGTATTGTGTGTGAGAGAGCTGGTGCATCTCTGTTAAGTAGAAGTTAACTAATGGCTTGCTCCCTCCATGGCGGGATCATCTCCTTGGTGTAGTCTGGAGTCTGTTGTGGGATTCGCCCAATAGCTTATCCAAGGGGACCAAATCTCCAGAAATGAGGTGTATGTCAAGTTCGACCAGCTAAGGATCTCTTCTAGAGATGAGCGAGCACCAAAATGCTTGAGTGCTCGTTACTCGAGTTGAACTTTCAGTGATGCTCGAGAGTTCGTTTCGAGTAACGAACCCCATTGAAGTCAATAAGCTACTCGAGCATTTTTTTATATGACTGGTGCTCCACTAAGGTTTTCATTTGTGAAAATCTTAGCAAATCACCAAAGTCACGTAAAAAACACAGAAATGGATAGGGCAGGCGAAGAGCAACATGCAGGGCTGCATTTCGGGCTCCGAGGTCTCACTATTAAGCCACAATAGCGGCAAGAGTGAGACACCCCCTCGCACTGTCAGCATAAAGATCGTTCTCCTCTGCCACAGCTGTAACAGCAATGGGCTGCCGGCGATCGCGGGATGAATTGTCGGGAAGGGCTTAAATATATAAGCCCTTCCCTGCAATTCATCCAGAAATGTGTAAAAATGAAAAAAATATATATATACTCACCTTGTCCCGGCAGACAGAGTTCAGCCGCGGCCGGCTGCAGTTCTCCTGAACTGCTCTCTGTAGTATTCAGCAGCCGGGGATTTAAAATTCCCGCCTGCTGAATGAGCTGCCTCTGATTGGTCACAGCCTGACCAATCAGAGGCAGCTCTCACTCACACCCATTCATGAATTCATGGGTTTTGTACCATCTGGATAATAGTTTGTAGTGGTTTTCCTGTAGCCGGATGCATTGGGAAACCCCATAAGATGATTTAAATATTATTTTAAGCTCCGCATCTGAGATTTTTGTGTCTAGCTCCTTTTCCCATGATGAGCTATAGGTTGGCTTAACTTGGTTTCTGGGTGTTGGGTAGTTTTTGGTTAGGGTTGAGATTTTCCTGTGTTGTTTATTTTGGGTGTTCATTAGTTTTTCAAAGTCTGTTGTTGATCTTGAGGAAGGTGTACCAATTTGAAATTTGAGAAAGCGTTTACTATGTGTGCTATATGTAGGTCTTGTAATTTCTTTTGGGGTATTAAAATGTTTATTATGGAATCGGGTTCTTTGTGGATATTAGATTGTAGGTCGTGAATTGTTAACCCCTCAAAGATGTTCCAGAGATTCTCCGGAATCCCGGTCTTGGGTTCCTTTATGGTATATGGCAGCAAGCTTAGGGGTGTCCTGGGGGAGGGGAGGGGGGCTAGTTCATAGGAAAGGGAGTCCCAGGTCTCGCTGATGCCCCTCAGCAGGAAGCTGAACTCTTTGGCCTGGTAAGTTTTGGGTCTAGGGAACCACATGTCCCTCTGGAAGTTACTCCCATGAATTGTTTGCACAATCTTCCTCAGTTTGTGGTTTTGTAGTGGGAACATTAGTTCAAGCCATCTATTAAGATTGATTGCCTTGTAGTATTCATGTACATCCGGGAGACCCACTCCTCCATACTGTCTCCTTTTAGACATCAGCGTGTAAGCTAATCTTGGGTGTTTATACTTCCAGAAGAAACATGAGAGTGAGGCGCTAATTTTCTTGAAGAATGAATTTGGGATATGAATTGGTAGCATTTGCAATTTATAAAGGATCTTAGGTAGAATGTATGTTTTAATTAAGTTTTTTCTCCCGAACCAAGAGATTATAGGAAGATTATATGAGGACAGGAGAGAAGTTATTTCTGTTAGTAGGGGTCCCAGGTTGCTCTCATAGAGTTTTGTTAGGTTATTTGTGATCTTAATATCTAAATAGTCGATGTGTTGGTCTGCCCAGGAGTAAGGGGAGGATTTCGTTACTTCCGCTACTCTGTGTGATGGTAAGGAGATATTTAATATGACTGATTTGTTTTTATTTACTTTAAGATTAGAGAAGCTACCGTAGAAGTCCAGGAGATTGTTCAGGGTGTTGAGGCCTTGTGTGGGGTTTGTGATGAGAAACAGCACATCGTCTGCAAATGCTGCAGATTGTATATGTTCATCTCCGATTTCTAAGCTTTTGATCCCTGGGTTTTGTCTGACTGCCTGAAGAAGAGTTTCTAGTGTGAGGATGAAAAGTGTGGGGGATAGTGGGCAGCCTTGGCATGTGCCATTTGTTATATTGAAGGGTTGGGATAGTATGTCATTTACTTTTATTCTTGCATATGGCATTGTATATAGGGAGAAGATGGCATCTATAAGTTTTATAGGGAATTTGAATTTATGAAGGACTGCTCTCATGAAATTCCAATCAACTCGATCGAATGCTTTTTCAGCATCGATTCCTAAGAATATGAGAGGGATATTCCTTTTTTGGGCGTATTGTATAGAATGTGATTCACACAAGTTCTGACACTGGATCCTCATCAGCTAAACCATCCATTTAGTCAGCATTCACCGTGGCCGTATATACACAGCTGATTATTGTGCGCGACTCATCACACAGCACATGGACATCTGGGTTGTGTGATGGGTGGGAGACTCCTATCTCTATGCACTATTCTCATGTGAGACTTTCAGGAAATTAGGAGATGCAGCAATTTATGTGTTACGGCACTCTGCCCCCCGAGCGCCAGGTGGGGTGCCCTGATCTTTCCGCACCCCACTGTCCCTGCCTACTTGCCTCGGCCCTGGCTAACCCCAGGCGGACACCTGGCGACTGACAAGAAGCAAGCTATCTAATGGGGGGAACAGTGCGCCGACAGGGGAGGCAGATGGAACAGACCAACAAAACTTACAAGGCTGGAGATGGAGCTCACAGGCAAACAGGAAGGATACTGGATAGCAACTAGTGCTGACTGAGCCAGACTAAACTAGAGGCTAACAGAACCGACAAGAGCAGACAGAGCAATAGGGAACCAGGGGGAGCTGACCGGCAACTAGGGACTGGCTGAGGATAACCGCAGACAGACTGGCTAGGTGCAAGCAGAACCAATAACTGGCAGTGAGCTCAATTCACTGCCAGTCTTTTAACCACAAGGCTCCGCCCAGGGGCGGAGAGTGGGAGGAGGCAACTCCACCCACTGCTGTATAAGAAGAACGGAGGAGTGCGGGCGGCACCCTACGGGCGGACACGCCCACGCCGCCGCCCACCGGTCGCCCCAAGCCGCTGGGATAACCCCGACACAGGGCTCCAGGCTGCCGGAGCGACGCGCGCCGACCACAGGACCCCGTGCCGCGCTGCATGGTAACATTACCCCCCCCCCCCCCCTCTGACGGGGGACCTCCGGGCCCCCGGAAACTCGACCAGGCTTATCCAGAAAGCGGCTGTGAACACGCTGTACCAACCCGAGAATGTGACCCTCCTGAGCGGACAGCAGGTTTCGACAAAGACTTATGGAACCCCCTGCGACCCCTCCTTTTGCGATTTCCAGGGGACCGGTACCCCTTCTGTCCCACCCTGTACGGCTCAGATACCGACAGACTCCTCACAACGCAACTGCATACGAGACCCCACCCCTTTCTTCCATCCCCCCTGCAGAGCATCGGTGGCGACATCGGCAGCAGGACAGGCAGACGGGGTATGAAGGGAAGTGAGACCTCGGGGACTGAGTGCGGTATCGACTGAGCAGGGAGGAAGGGGAGCGCGATGGCTATGGCAGGACGGCCCCCACTGGGTTAGCTCCCCAGTGGCCCAATCGAATTGGGGGTTGTGCAACGCCAGGCACGGCATCCCTAGTACCATGTCTACCGACATTTTCTCCATCACCAGGAATAATAGATCTTCCGAGTGGTGACCCCCCCACCGTGAACTGTAACACTGGGGTCCTCCATCGTACCAAGCCCGAAGCAAGAGGGGTAGCATCAATGCTAGCAAAACGAATTGGCGTCTTCCGCGCCACAAATTCAGCCCTCAGGGGCTCAACGAGACGCATGCTTATCAGGTTAGCGGCTGCACCGGAATCAATAAACGCCTGCCCTGGGCGGGAGAAGTTCCGGAATCTAACCTGGCAGGGTACCAGAAGTCTAGGACGTACCTGTGGTCCTAGGCGACCCTCCCTGCAATCGCCTAGGACTGGGAGTCTTTCTGCCAATTCAGACTGTGGACGCTGAGGTCTCAGGGGGCAGGTTATCACCCGATGTCCAGCTTTCCCGCAGTAGAGGCAGAGATGATGCAATAACCGAATCCGGCGTCGCTCCTTGGGGTCCAGCGGGTCCAGTTCCATAGGTTCAGGAACAGAGACTGGTACGGAAGAGGAGGGAACGGGATAAACGACCTCCCTGACTCTATGGGTCGGTCTATCTTGCTTCCCAGCCCTGAGCCTCCTATCTGCCTTCACCGCTAGCTCCATAGCCTCCTTTAATGACCCGGGAACGGGATGGGAGATCAACAGTTCTTTGACCGTGTCTGAGAGACCTTGCAGAAAAACGTCTTTCAGGGCACTCTCGTTCCATGCGGTATCACCCGCATAGCGTCTGAAGTTGGAGCAATAATCCTCCACACAAAGCGACCCCTGATGCAGCGCCAGCAACCTCGAAACCGCCAACCCCACTCGGTCCGGTTCATCGAAGATACCCCCGAGTTCCTGAAAAAAGGAGTCCACCGACTGCAGAGAGGGGGAACCCTCAGGAATGGAAAAGGCCCAGGTCTGGGCAGAGCCCCGCAGCAGGTACATTATAAGCCCGACCCTCTGGGCCTCCAAGCCGGAAGAACGGGGACGCATCTGAAAAACTTGTTCCTCTCCCCAGAGAACACCTTGGAAAGAGGGCACTTGGGTTTGGGGGCGTCCTGCCCCTGCGACAACGCCCACTGCTCCTGGGCCACCATGCGAGCTGACAAATCCCGGATCACCGGCACCAGGTCTTGCAGCTGGTTTGCAAGGGCGCTGATCACCGCCATGAAAAGAAAAACAGTATTTTAAAGGGCCAGTTATTATGTTACGGCACTCTGCCCCCCGAGCGCCAGGTGGGGTGCCCTGATCTTCCCGCACCCCACTGTCCCTGCCTACTTGCCTCGGCCCTGGCTAACCCCAGGCGGACAACTGGAAGGTGGTCCCTGCCCTAGCTAGGGACCTGGCGACTGACAAGAAGCAAGCTATCTAATGGGGGGAACAGAGTGCCGACAGGGGAGGCAGATGGAACCGACCAACAAAACTTACAAGGCTGGAGATGGAGCTCACAGGCAAACAGGAAGGATACTGGATAGCAACTAGTGCTGACTGAGCCAGACTAAACTAGAGGCTAATAGAACCGAAAAGAGCAGACAGAGCAATAGGGAACCAGGGGGAGCTGACCGGCAACTAGGGACTGACTGAGGGTAACCACAGCCAGACTGGCTAGGTGCAAGCAGAACCAATAACTGGCAGTGAGCTCAATTCACTGCCAGTCTTTTAACCACAAGGCTCCGCCCAGGGGCGGAGAGTTGGAGGAGGCAACTCCACCCACTGCTGTATAAGAAGAACAGAGGAGTACGGGCGGCACCCTATGGGCGGACACGCCCACGCCGCCGCCCACCAGCCGCCCCAAGCCGCTGGGAAAACCCCGACACAGGGCTCCAGGCCGCCGGAGCGACGCGCGCCGACCGCGGGACCCCGTGCCGCGCTGCATGGTAACATTATGTGTCTCGCAGCATCGCTGCAGGAGTAAAACTCGCCCACATAAATAATGGGATCTATTCTCGTGCATGTCACAATGCACAAAACGCACGCAATAATATCAGCCATGTAAAAGGCCTAAGGGCATGTCTACAATGGAGGCAGCTGCTGTGGATTTCTGGGAGATATTCTGTGGACATCCCGCCCTGTCCGGACGCACCCTGAGGAGTGCGCCATTCTGCAGTTCTTAGTCGCGCTGCTGTCCGTTTCTACAGGAGCAGTAAGCTGCAGGTCTGAGTGCAGCAGTGACATTATATCTCTTCCAACGGCCGCTGCTCTTTGTCCAGGACATTACATGGATGTCTCCAGTCATTATCTAGGCAGGAATTGGTGTCCTCAGCGGTGACGATGATAAATCTCACTGTTGTTGGCGGTGTGCGGACGGCTCTGGTCACGGCTGGCAGGTCGTCAGTACTGACAGATACGTCACATTCTGCTGTATGACCACTCAGATATCGCTTGTTGTCACTGGATTGAACCACGGAGCTCGCCGCGCCAAAGTAGAGCGGACACAATGGTGGGTAGATGCTTTATTATATGACAATGGTGATCACACCTGACGCACAGAACCAGCAGACCTTCCTGCCCGTCACAATGGTGGGTAGATGCTTTATTATATGACCTTGTGATCACACCTGGCGCATAGAACCAGCAAACCTTCCTGCCCGTCACAATGGTGGGTAGATGCTTTATTATATGACCTTGTGATCACACCTGGCGCACAGAACCAGCAGACCTTCCTGCCCGTCACAATGGTGGGTAGATGCTTTATTATATGACCATGGTGATCACACCTGACGCACAGAACCTGCAGACCTTCCTGCCCGTCACAATGGTGGGTAGATGCTTTATTATATGACCATGGTGATCACACCTGACGCACAGGATCAGCAGACCTCCCTGCCCGTCACAATGGTGGGTAGATGCTTTATTATATGACCTTGTGATCACACCTGGCGCACAGAAACAGCAGACCTTCCTGCCCATCTTACATTATCAGCTTTTACATCACACTTTTCTATAAATATTCAAGATTACCAGAAGATCCCAACTTTCACTTTCGCTTTCTCCGCCGTCTAACCTCTCCAGCTTCACTCCGCCCGGCAACTGCTGAGCAGCTGAAGACTTGTTTCATTGGACAAGACTGTAATTACCGCCCAACCAGAGCTGAGCGCCCCCTCCCATCTGCGGAGTCACTGACTGACGGATCCAGGTTTGGGAGAAGTTGTTTCTGCTCTTGTACCTCGGGGTCCCCGATATATCAATACGATGAAGATGTTCCCCCTCGTTGTGTTTCTCCTTCATTTAACTACAGCGTATTCTGGTCAGTATGTAGATCAGTTGTTATATCCCTTATCTGCAGTGTAATCTGGTCAGTATCTAGATCAGCTGTTATATCCCGTATCTGCAGTGTAATATGGTCAGTATGGAGAGGATCAGTTGTTATATCCCGTATCTGCAGTGTAATCTGGTCAGTATGTAGATCAGCTGTTATATCCTGTATCTGCATTGTTATCTGGTCAGTACGGAGAGGATCAGTTGTTATATCCCGTATCTGTGGTGTAATCTGGTCAGTATGGAGGGGATCAGTTGTTATATCCCTTATCTGCGGTGTAATCTGGTCAGTATGGAGGGGATCAGTTATTATATCCCTTATCTGCAGTGTAATCTGGTCAGTATGTAGATCAGTTGTTATATCCCGTATCTGCGGTGTAATCTGGTCAGTATTGAGAGTATCAGTTGTTATATCCCTTATCTGCTGTGTAATCTGGTCAGTATGGAGGGGATGAGCTGTTATATCCCGTATCTGCGGTGTAATCTGGTCAGTATGGAGAGGATCAGTTGTTATATCCCTTATCTGCGGTGTAATCTGGTCAGTATTGAGAGTATCAGTTGTTATATCCCGTATCTGCGGTGTAATCTGGTCAGTATGGAGGGGATCAGTTGTTATATCCCTTATCTGCTGTGTAATCTGGTCAGTATGGAGGGGATGAGCTGTTATATCCCTTATCTGTGGTGTAATCTGGTCAGTAGGGAGGGGATCAGTTGTTATATCCCTTATCTGTGGTGTAATCTGGTCAGTAGGGAGGGGATCAGTTGTTATATCCCTTATCTGCAGTGTAATCTGGTCAGTAGGGAGGGGATCAGTTGTTATATCCCTTATCTGCAGTGTAATCTGGTCAGTAAGGAGAGGATCAGTTGTTATATCCCTTATCTGCGGTGTAATCTGGTTAGTATGGAGGGGATCAGTTGTTATATCCCTTATCTGCAGTGTAATCTGATCAGTATGGAGGGGATCAGTTGTTATATCCCTTATCTGCAGTGTAATCTGGTCAGTATGGAAGGCATCTGTTATATCCCTTATCTGCAGTGTAATCTGGTCAGTATGGAGGGGATCAGTTGTTATATCTCTTATCTGCGGTGCAATCTGGTCAGTATGGAGGGGGTCTGTTATATCCCTTATCTGTGGTGTAATCTGGTCAGTATGGAGGGGATCTGTTATATCCCTTATCTGTGGTGTAATCTGGTCAGTATGGAGGGGATCTGTTATATACTTGTCTGCAGTGTAATCTGGTCAGTATGGAGGGGATCTGGTATATACTTATCTGCAGTGTAATCTGGTCAGTATGGAGGGGATCAGTTGGTATATCCCTTATCTGCAGTGTAATCTGGTCAATATGGAGGGGATCAGTTGGTATATCCCTTATCTGCAGTGTAATCTGCTCAGTATGGAGGGGATCAGCTGTTATATACTTATCTGCAGTGTAATCTGGTTAGTATGGAGGGGATCAGTTGTTATATCCCTTATCTGCGGTGTAATATGGTCAGTATGGAGAGGATTGGTTGTTATATCCCTTATCTGCAGTGTAATCTGGTCAGTATGGAGGGGATCTGGTATATACTTATCTGCAGTGTAATCTGGTCAGTATGGAGGGGATCAGTTGGTATATCCCTTATCTGCAGTGTAATCTGGTCAATATGGAGGGGATCAGTTGGTATATCCCTTATCTGCGGTGTAATATGGTCAGTATGGAGAGGATTGGTTGTTATATCCCTTATCTGTGGTGTAATATGGTCAGTATGGAGGGGATCTCTTATATACTTAACTGCAGTGTAATCTGGTCAGTGTGGAGGGGATCAGTTATTATATCCCTTATCTGCGGTGTAATATGGTCAGTATGGAGAGGATTGGTTGTTATATCCCTTATCTGTGGTGTAATCTGGTCAGTATGGAGGGGATCAGTTGTTATATCCCGTATCTGTGGTGTAATCTGGTCAGTATGGAGGGGATCAGTTGTTATATCCCGTATCTGCAGTGTAATCTGGTCAGTATGGAGGGGATCAGTTGTTATATCCCTTATCTGCAGTGTAATCTGGTCAGTATGGAGAGGATTGGTTGTTATATCCCTTATCTGAGGTGTAATCTGGTCAGTATGGAGGGGATCTCTTATATACTTAACTGCAGTGTAATCTGGTCAGTATGGAGGGGATCAGTTGGTATATCCCTTATCTGCAGTGTAATCTGGTCAGTATGGAGGGGATCTGTTAAATACTTATATGTGGTGTAATCTGTTCAGTAGGGAGGGGATCAGTTGTTATATCCCTTATCTGTGGTGTAATCTGGTCAGTATGGAGGGGATCAGCTGTTATATCCCTTATCTGCGGTGTAATCTGGTCAGTATGGAGGGGATCAGCTGTTATATCCCTTATCTGCGGTGTAATCTGGTCAGTATGGAGGGGATCAGCTGTTATATCCCTTATCTGCGGTGTAATCTGGTCAGTATGGAGGGGATCAGCTGTTATATCCCTTATCTGCGGTGTAATCTGGTCAGTATGGAGGGGATCAGCTGTTATATCCCTTATCTGCGAGTGGAATATAAACCTAGATCAGCCGCAATTACTCTCTGTACCAGCAATGTAGTTGTGCCTACAACTGTCTCAGGCTGCCCATATGCGGTGTATTCTGGTTAGTATGAAGGGGCATCAGTTATATCACTTACCTGCAGTGTATTCTGGTTAGTATGAAGGGGCATCAGTTATATCACTTACCTGCAGTGTGTTCTAGTTAGTATGAAGGGGCATCAGTTATATCACTTACCTGCAGTGTATTCTGGTCAGTATGAAGGGGCATCAGTTATATCACTTACCTGCAGTGTATTCTGGTCAGTATGAAGGGGCATCAGTTATATCACTTACCTGCAGTGTATTCTGGTCAGTATGAAGGGGCATCAGTTATATCACTTACCTGCAGTGTATTCTGGTCAGTATGAAGGGGCATCAGTTATATCACTTACCTGCAGTGTATTCTGGTTAGTATGAAGGGGCATCAGTTATATCACTTACCTGCAGTGTGTTCTAGTTAGTATGAAGGGGCATCAGTTATATCACTTACCTGCAGTGTATTCTGGTTAGTGTGAAGGGGCATCAGTTATATCACTTACCTGCAGTGTGTTCTGGTTAGTGTTTCAGACGGCTGTATGCACAACTACAGTCGCCGCTACGGACCATGGTTGTGTATGGATGGCTTTTTTTTTCCTCCCTACTCAGCCTCTTCAAGCTCCGCTGCATAGCGCAGGAGTTTGGAAAAAACACCAGGGAGATAAGCCCTGCCTTATATTTCCTGCATGTAGGTAATTCTATGTACGGAAAAGATAAGGTAAGTCCTATCTTTATAGGCCGTACAATCAACGGATGAGAATCTCGATAGTGAAAAAACAACCATTGAAATCAGTGGTTTGTTTTGTGCCGTTGTGTATGTTCATGCATTTAAGCCCTTAAGCCCTTCAAACAAGTGTGTGCAAAAAAGCTCCCGTAAGCACCGCAGGCGCCATGAGTCATGCAATTTTGTGCATATTACTCTACTTTTTGTGCTCGTAGGACCGATTCACATGGGCGTGGGACACACCCGCACATTGATTTAAAGGCTATTTAGCCTAATGATGTCCTTTTTTTCCCACAGAATTGCATACCATATTGCACCATTACTCTGGGATTGAGTGCACATTTGCACATCCCCCATAGACGTCTATGGGGACCTTTGGTGGAAAAAAGGCTGTGGAGAATGAGACCATTTCAAACAGTGGGTTTTATTTCTGCGTATTTCGTGCACAAATTGTCCATGCGCAAATACGGTTGTGTGAAGCTGCCATAAGGACTTCTTCAGACAGGGCAGTTGTGCGAATACGCTCAATGCTACAGAGAATATTCGTACATGAACTTGTCCATAGTCTTTTTTTTTTTTAATGTTCAAACTTTACACTATTGCATGCCCCCCCCCCCCCCCTCCACCCAGAATGAGAGGTCCTGCCCTATCTTTCCTCGCAGGTATAGAAACACTATGTGCAAGAAAGACAGGGCAAGGCGAGAATCACGCTATTAAAAACTAGACCATTGAAATTAATGCTTTCATGTCATCAGGTTTTGCTAAATTTAATAAACACGGTCATCGGTTTAAGTCTTGTGGTGGTTTCACATCTGCGTTGGAAACTCTGGTCGGAGTTCCATTGCAGAACTGGCACAAAATACCGGAAGACATAGTGCTTTCTCTTCTGGCGAGGCCGCTGAGCAGAAAGCCAACGCACCCTATTGATGATGGTCAATGAGGTCCGTTGGGCACTGTTTTGTTCCGTCCGAAGACGGAGCCCTTCTGTCACGGGATTTTCCTTTCCTGCTTCCCGAACAGAGCAAGAAAGTGGAATCCCAAGTACCTTAATTATACACAATGCCCATTAGGGCTCATGGCCACGGGCGTGTGCATAAATCGCCACAGGTCTCTGGCAGAGACCACCCATGGGCTGAGTATACACCGCGCATGTCTGGAAATATGGCGTCACGAACAGGCACAGTGTGAATTTTTTCCTTTTCTTTAAATCCCCTGCTCAATACACTGCCCATACACAATGTATTGCATACAGGCAGCGTATCATATGCAGCCCATAGAAGGGCTCTGTATCATACGCAGAGAAATAGAGCAATTTATTTCACTTGCGTATGTAAACGCAATATCCACACACAGGTGGCCATTGACTTTCATCACCTCCATTTACCACATGATATACGCGGGGAAAAAACTCCTGTGGACATTCAGCCCTTACGCTGTATACACACTAGTATACACAAAATATGAATTATACTTCATAAACACACCACACTGCATACACATTAACCCCTTAGTGATCACCCATACATGTTTTGTAAAAACATATTGGCCCTGTAGAATAAAGCTGCGCGGTTGGGGAGGCACCAGAGGCAGCTGACAGCTTGGAGCTGTCACCAGGGTCTGCAGTGTGTGGTCTCCAGTCACATGATTGGCGTTATTTACAGAATAACGGCAATCACATAAAAGTTTTTAAAAAAAGCGATTCCAAAGTTTGTTTCATTTCCCCTCACGGTTATAATCCATGAGTGAAGATAAAACTACTCACTTAAGGCCTCCGCACTGTCCCCAGACAGATTTTTCCTGCACAGACCTTTCCTGGCCTCTGCGCATGCGCCAGTGAGCAATATGACGGGCAAATGCACAAAAGACGGGGAGGGCCAGGAAATTTTAAGTCTTTGCTTCCGCTTATCAAAGATAGCTGAGAGCCTGGAGCTGTGTCCAGAGACCGGGGTGAGTACCTCTTTATATGATTAGATAATGGCGATCACATGATTGGAGCCAAAGTACGGGCCATAACTAGGTCAGCAGGGCTGTGGGCGGAGGCCAGGCATAACAAGGACGTGGGGGACGTAAGGGGTTAACAGGAGAAGGAAAGGCAGGGTTTGTGCAAGTAAAAGGAGGAGGGCAGAAAGTGCAGGAAGAACAGTCAATGACATCACGAAGAGAAGAGCAAGAAGAGAAGGAAGTTCGGTATGCGG